>NC_079196.1:170398098-171090312 GCF_029499605.1 Hyla sarda | reverse complement strand
ACAGACTGTCAATGGTTTTCGTTAGACTCCCTTGTGACGTCTGACGTCAGCTGGAAACTCAGGCAGTGGATGAAACACAAAATAGGATCAGCCGGTGTCATGGGCAATAGATGAAACAGCAGATGGATCGCAAAAGTGGTAAGTGGAACCAGTGGCAACTGGTTATTGACAGCGTTACGGTGGCAATGCTGGATTTTGACTCGGAGTTAATGACGGACAGTTTGTCGCTGTCCATATAGATATGATTTAAAAGTCCATGTATAAGTCACACTGCATTCAGGCTAAACGCGTTTCGGGGTGCTCTATACAAAGTATTCGACCCCTTCCTCAGTAGCTATGTCTCTGGAATGATTCCTAACATATTTATAGCTATTCCAAATAATTTTGCAGGTGGAGAGAGGATCGTTAGCAAACTGTGGCAATGGATCACAGGATTGTGTCACGATAACTGGCAGGCTGGTATTCACACATATCAATATATATTTTTCCCCAATAGATATATAGTTGGATGTATTAATAAATACTTTATAGAAGTAAGTTCAAAGATGAATTAATAGTACATCAGGGTGAATAAATATTTTAATAGAAATACAAATAAAAATAAAATTGAAAAAAGAAATAACCAGAGAATGTAATAGTGTTATTGTGATAATCTAGCGATATATTGTATATTTGTATATAATGGCCCTCATTTACTAAGAGTGGAGTGTAGTTTTCTTTGTGGGCTTTAATTCCCTACAATTTATTTTCCACAGTATTTACTAAGGTTTCCCTACATTTTCCACTTTCCCTACACTTTGCTTTTTTTTACACATGGACTGATCTGTCTGGTTTTCCTCAGCTCAAATCCACCACATTTTATGTGGAAACCTTGTAAATATGTTGGGTTTTTGTGAAAATGTCGTGAACACGCCCCTTTTTGTAGACCACGTCCCCTTTCCCCAGTGGCCACGCCTCTTTTTGGGGTTTTCTTAGCAAAATGGAGAGTTAATCAGGGTTTTTTCAATTCTGGCACAAATTCTGGCGCAAAATCTGGTGCAGACAGAATTTCGTGCGCAATGCGACAAAATCTGGCGCACAACCCGACAAAACATGTCAGGTTTGCAATAGTAAATGAGGGCCAGTATGTCTGAGGTGAATGTGGATGTTTCTTTAAGACTAGATGAAATATTTAGTGAGGATAAATCATTATATAAAAAATGCAAAAATAACTGTTACTGGATTGGACAATGAATCCAATAGTAACGAGTAGTGATATTAAGAAAAGTGTAAAACTTAATACAGAATTGATTATTGGGACATATGTAGTCACTATTCTCTCTATGTATGTGATAGGTTTGTGTCATATTTCTGCAAAAGATGAGATGTGAGTGAATTGATATCATTGATAGATCATGTGTATGTAAAGGAAATACATGATTAAGTGGATAAAATGAGTGACAATAGTGAAATGTGAATAGATTAATAGTGATACTGAGGAAAAATACAGATGGAAAGTAAAATATAGTAAAATAAAATAAAACTGAAACAAAGAAACAATAGAAAAATAAGAAAAATAAATAAAAATATTTTCTGTTTTTTCTATTGTTTTCATTTATTTTGTTTCAGTTTTATTTTATTTTCACTATATTTTACTTTCCATCTGTATCTTTCCTCAGTATCACTATTAATCTATTCACATTTCACTATTGTCACACTCATTTTATCCACTTAATCATGTATTTCCTTAAACATACACATGATCTATTAATTATATCAATTCACTCACATATCTCATCTTTTGCAGAAATATGACACAAACCTGTCAAATACATAGAGAGAATAGTGACTACATATGTCACAATAATCAATTCTGTATTAAAGGGGTTATCCACCATAAGGTGATTTTAGTACGTACCTGGCAGACAGTAATGGACATGCTTAGGAAGGATCTGCGCTTGTCTTGGGGCTAAATGGCTATGTTGTGAGATTACCATAACACTGTGGCTAGCTTTTTGTGAACTTGTATTTCCTGTTTGATTTTTCTTTTTTTGATTACAAATCCCAGAATTCTATTTTCCTCCTTCCCACACATCAACCACCCCACCCATTGAAACATAAATGAGCTGCGTCCATTCAAAGACCTGTGGTTTTCAATCAGGGTGCCTACAGCTGTTGCATTAGTTGCAGATTGATCCCTCCACCCATTGAAGCAGACAGGCTCCCTGTCATCAGCTGACTAGTGAGTCAGGTCTCGGCTGCATTGCAAGCTGGGAAAAATCCGAGTCAACAGTCATTTTGTATTCTGGTAAAAATAGTGAGGTGAAAATCACAGAAGAATTGTGAGAAAACAATCACACACAGGTACAGACACTATATTATGAAGTACACTAACTTTGCAGCCCGGAATACCCCTTTAAGTTGACACTTTTCTTAATATCACTACTCATTACTATTGGATACATCGTCCAATCCAGTAACCAATTATTTATCCTCACTAAATATTTCATCTAGTCTTAAAGAAATATCCACATTCACCTCACAGACATATTGTATCCAAACATACATTATATCCAGGGGTCAAGTACTGGAAAAAGAAGTGTGGGAACTCACCCAAGATTTCTAATACAACCCCCCCCCCCCACCCCACCCTCGCGATGTCACGTTCCACCGTCACGCCTCCTCCCATAGACTTGCATTAAGGGGACTGGCCGTGACATCACAAGGAACGAAGCTGTGAAGTCATGATACTCCGGCCCCTGTGTCGCCAGTCATTACGCACAGAGCGAGTTTGCTCTGTGCAGTTATGACAGCGGGGTGCTGCAGCCGAGATTGCGGGGGTCCTCAGCAGCGGGACCCCCGCGATCAGACATTTTATCCCATATCCTTTGGATAGAGGATAAGATGTCTAGGGGAGGAGTACCCCTTTAACCCCTTAAGGCCCATTTTCACCTTAAGGGCTCGGCCATTTTTTGCAATTCTGACCACTGTCACTTTAAGCATTAATAACTCTGGGATGCCTTTAGTTATCATTATCATTATCATTCAGCACCTGAAACTACGGATACTGGAAGCCTGTGCTAGCATTTCTCCTGCGGTGTTGCTATCAGTGTGTGAAGAGTGGGAGAAGAGGGTTGCATTGACAATCCAACACAATGGGCAGCACATTGAACACATTTTATCAGCTCAGAAACTTGTAAATAACTCATGAAAGAATAAAGTTATGTTAAAACCAAGCACATCATTGTTTTTCTTGTGAAATTCCCAATAAGTTTGATGTGTCACATGACCCTCTTCCTATTGAAAAAACAAAAGGTGGATTCAAAATGGCCAACTTCAAAATGGCCACCATGGTCACCACTCATCTTGAAAAGTTTCCCCCCTCACATATACTAATGTGCCACAAACAGGAAGTTAATATCACCAACCATTCCCATTTTATTAAGGTGTATCCATATAAATGGCCCACCCTGTACATTGATCTGTGGGCTCTGCACTCGATTGATAAAGCCTGGTCCAGCCAGGCTTTATCAATCTCAGAGCTGGGACCAACACTGAAAGAGAGGTTAAGCCTTCTGGTTATCTCAGCAGTGGATCGCTCCCCTGTGATCCCACTGTGGGGGGGGAGGGGATCCACTCCACTTGACCACCAGGGACTGGTTAAAAGTCCCTTTAGACG
This sequence comes from Hyla sarda, assembly GCF_029499605.1. Classification (NCBI taxonomy): domain Eukaryota; kingdom Metazoa; phylum Chordata; class Amphibia; order Anura; family Hylidae; genus Hyla; species Hyla sarda. The sequence continues at coordinate 171,086,654 of NC_079196.1, read as the reverse complement.
CCACTGTCAGCAGTGATCTAAAGGGTTAATAGCCGGCTATTAACAGCAACCCTTAGCTACAAGAAACATCTGGGGGGGCCGGCCGGTATGGTGCGAGCTCGAGTCAGGAGCCCACACCATACCTGGTTGCTGTCTCAGGACGAGCCAGCTCGTCCTTATATGGCAACCAGGTTAATAATTGCAATGAAAAACTTGAATGTGTGAACACAGCACAGTCTTATCTGATTCTGGAAAGTTATACAACAGCAGGGATGTGCAGAGACATTTTGAAGGGCAGGGGCTCAACTAAAAAATATCCCTGTACTGTGACATCACTGTGCGCATTATCTCTGTAGTGTGACGTCACTAGGTATTATCCCTGTACTGTGCCATCACTATGTTTATTATCTCTGTAGTGTGAACATCACTGTGTGTATTATCCCCGCACTGTGATATTCCTGTGCGAATTATCCTTGTGCTGTTATGTCAATGCATGCATTATCCCTGTGCAGTGATGTTACTGTGTATTATCACTGTACTGTGACATCACTGTGTATAATCATGTGCAATCTGATATTACTGGGTATGTTATCTCTGCACTGTGATATCACTGTGCGTATTATCCCTGTGCTGCTATGTAATGCATGCATTATCCTTGTATAGTGATGTTACTGTGTATTATCCCTGTACTGTGACATCACTGTGTGTATTATCCTGGGCACTCTAATATTACTGTTTATATTATCCTTGCACTGTGAAGTCACTAAGCATATAAACCCTGTACTGTGACATCCCTGTGCATGTTAACCCTGTGCTGTACAGGGATAATGTGCATAGCAGGGGCATTGCTAGGTTTCTGAAAGACCTTGTCCCCTTCTTTTTGTGGCTGAGGGTGGAGACAAGGGGCCATACAAAATTTAGCTCCACGCATAAGGGTCAGAGGGAGGGGTTATTCTTATTGGTGGTCAGCTGATGCTACTGCAAGCCAGGGAACAAAAGCACTAATGGGGAGAATTGTATTAGGTGAGGCCACTCTATGTTGTAAGTGGAGGTGGGGCTCAGGTGACAGCAGCAGCAGGGGTTCACATTTTTAAAAGGTTCCCTACTTGGCGTGACAGACGCTCGCAGTGTAGAGCATTGCAAAAAATGATTTCAACTATAATAATCAAATATTCCAATTGCCAAGTAAGGGAAAAGGGCTAAAGACGTTTTAACCATGTGAAACTACATCACCCAGTATAGCAGTGGTAAGTGAAGCTGGGAGAAGTTGTTTCACTAAATATAACTGCAGAATGTACAAGTTACTTTACCGCTGATGGGACACGATCAGGCAGAATACAGAATGATATTATAGGCTCACAGGGGGAGTCTTCTCTAAATTAATCACAGGGGGGTCTTCGGAGTCAGTCACAGGGGTTATCTTCTCTGATCGGAGGAGTTCACTTTTCCTTTTCTTTTCTATTTGGCCAAGACCATCATAATGACTTTTCCCGACCATGACTCGTCTCAACAGAACCTGTCAGACAAACATTTTAGGCTCCTATTTCCAGTACAATGCTCACTTCTATACAAACCTCCTATTTGTATTGTCCCTCAGTAATAGTGCCCACATATATAGTTGTAGGACACTCTGTGCCCGATATATAGCTATAGGTCCCTCTGTGCCCCCATATATAGTTATAGGCCCCTCTGTGACCCAACATATAGCTGTAGGCCCCTCTGTGCCCTAAATATAATTATAGGCCCCTTTGTGCCTCAGTTTATATCTGTAGGCCCCTTTGTTCCCCCCTATATAGTTATAGGCCCCTCTGCACCCCAACATATAGTTATAGGCACTTCTGTGCCCCTATGGACATACTGCCTCAAGCCATATACAGTATATGGCTGCAGGCACTATGTCTGTGTACTGCCTCCTGTCCAGACCACTGCTCCCCGGTCTGTGGTCAGGACATATTTAGCAGTAGGTCCCTGAACCGGAGGAGCAGTGGTCAGCACATTAAAGGTGGTGTGCTGGAAAACGACTGTCCTGGCCACCAACACACCCTCCTGCTCGGCTCTCCCTTTCCAGAATGTGTGCACGTCACTTTATTGTGATGTCGCTATGCATATTAATTCTGTTCTGTGATGTCACTGTGCATATTAATTCTGTTCTGTGATGTCACTGTGCATATTAATTCTGTTCTGTGATGTCACTGTGCATATTAATTCTGTTCTGTGATGTCACTAAGCACATTATCACTGTACAGGGTTAATATGCACATTGTTGTCAAAGCACAGGGTTAATATGCACAGTCATGTCACAGTACAGTGTTTACTAGTACCGTGATGTCCCTGTGCATATAGGGGGTATAGCAGGATAGTAGTAGATAATGGAATAGTAGAAGTAGGGCCAGAGCACGCCTCACAGCAGTTATATTTCTACATTTTGTACCTGACAGGCAGCTAGCCTATAACTGCAGCGCTGCACCAGGGGTGGACTGACAAGTCGTGGGGCCCCAGGGATAAGTAATGTAATATATGTTCACAGGACCCCACCAGCAGAATAGTGAGTGCAGCTCTGGAGTATAATACAGGATATAACTCAGGATCAGTACAGGATAAGTAATTTAATGTATGTACACAGTGACCTCACCATCAGAATAATAGGTACAGCTCTGGAGTATAATACAGCATATAACGAAAATTTATGAGGATATAAGAAAATCAGACAAAAGTATACACTGAAAGAAGAAGTATAAAAGTACACACTGATTACTTAACTGACTGCCATGAGCAGAAAGAAAGAGGAGGAGTGTTTCCAGACAGTCCCTTATATAGGAGCCATTCGGCTTAGGATAGAGGGGGAGGATCATAGGGACTGCTGGGAATTGTAGTTTAATAAAGTTTTTTCTATGATACCTACGTTAATGAAAACATTTGTAATTTCTGCTATGGGCATTAAAAAGGATTAATGCAAGATACGAGCCTCCTGTCTGATATATAACTCAGGATCAGTACATGATAAGTAATTTAATGTATGTACACAGTGACCTCACCAGCAGAATAATAGGTACAGCTCTGGAGTATAACAAATGTTACTCCTGATCTTAAGTTACATTCTATAGACACCCAAATGTCCCAATGTCTTTAACCCGTACAGGACCTAGGGCGTATGGATACGCCTTCTGTACCTAGGTCTTAAGGACACAGGGCGTACCTGTACGCCCGTGGGAATTTCGGGCCGGGCCGGGGTGTCTGCTGATATTGATCAGCAGGCACCCCGTGCAAATGCCCAGGGGGGTCATCAGACCCCCCCATGTCGGCAATCGGCGCAAATCGCAAGTGAATTCACACTTGCGATTTGCGCCGATTCCGGGTCATACGGGTCTATGGTGACCCGGAATATAAGGGGGATTGCGGTTGTCTAAGACACCCACGATCCCCCTCTAGCGATAGGAGTGAGGTGGCAGAGTTGTCACCCCTCCTATCTCTGCTATTGGTGGTCTAGACGCGACCACCAATAGATCAGGGGGGTTTACTTTCGTTTCCCCCTTCTGCCCACCCACAATAGGCGGGGCAGGACGCCGAAGATCCACTTACCCGTCAGTGGAAGTTGCGGGACGGGATCGGCGGCGGTGATCGGCGTGGGCGGCGATGTCGTGCAGCAGAAGAGGACGGCTCCCTGGATCCGACGGAAGCCGGTAAGTTGCCTAGCAACATCTAGAGGGCTACAGTCTGAGACTGTAGCCCTCCAGATGTTGCAAAACTACAACTCCCAGCATGCCCAGACAGTTGCTGGGCATGGTGGGAGATGCAGTTTTGCAACAGCTGGAGGTCTACAGTTTAGAGACCACTGCACAGTGATCTCTATACTGTAGCACTCTAGATCTTGCAAAACTACAACTCCCAGCATGCCCACATAGCTGTTTGCTGTCTGTGCATGCTGGAATTTGTAGTTTTGCAACATCTGGAGGTCCACAGTTTGGAGATCACGGTGCAGTGGTCTCTATCTGTAGCTCTCCAGATGTTGCAAAACTGCAAATCCCAGCATGCCAAAACAGCTGTCTCTGCATGCTGGGAGTTGTAGTTGTGATCCCTCCAGCTGTTGCATAACTAGATCTCCCAGCATGCCCTTCGGTGATCAGTACATGCTGGGAGTTGTAGTTTTGCAACAGCTATAGGCACACTGGTTGGAAAATACTGAGTTAGGTAACAGAACCTAACTGAAGGTTTTCCAACCAGTGTGCCTCCAGCTGTTGCAAAACTACAACTCCCAGCATGCACGGTCTGTTGGTACATTCTGGGAGTTGTAGTTTTGAAACAGCTGGAGGTTTGTCGTCCCCCCCCCCCCCATGTGAATGTACAGGGTACATTCACATGGGCGGGTTTACAGTAAGTTTCCTGCTTCAAGTATGAGCTGCGGCAAATTTTTCGCTGCAGCGCAAATTTCTAGCGGGAAGCTCACTGTAAACCTGCGCCTGTGTGAATGTACCCTAAAAACACTACACTACACTAACACATAATAAAGGGTAAAACACAACATAAACACCCCCTCACACTGCCCCCCCCCCCCCAATAAAAATGAAAAATGTATTGTACGGCAGTGTTTCCAAAACGGAGCCTCCAGCTGTTGCAAAACAACAACTCCCAACATTTCCGGACAGCCACTGACTGTCCAGGCATGCTGGGAGTTTAGCAACAGCTGGAGACACCCTGTTTGGGAATTACTGGCGTAGAATACCCCTATGTCCACCCCTATGCAATCCCTAATTTAGTCCTCAAATGCGTATGACGCTCTCTCACTTCAGAGCCCTGTCGTATTTCAAGGAAACAGTTTAGGGCCACATATGGGGTATTTCCATAATCGGGAGAAATTGTGTTACAAATTTTGGGGGGCTTTTTCTCCTTTTACCCCTAATGAAAAGGAAAAGTTGGGGGCTAAACCAGCCTGTCAGTGTAAAATTTTTTTTAAATTTTACACTAACATGCTAGTGTTGTCCTTTACTTTTTATTTTCACAAGTGTTAAAAGGAAAAAAAGCCCCCCAAAATTTGTAACGCAATTTCTCCTGAGTGCGGAAATACCCCATATGTGGGCGTAAAATGCTCTGCGGGCGCATAACAAGGCTCAAGAGTGAGAGCGCACTATGTACATTTGAGGCCTACATTGGTGATTTGCACAGGGGTGGCTGATTTTACAGCAGTTCTGACATAAACGCAAAAAAATAAATACCCACATGTGACCCCATTTTGGAAACTACACCCCTCACGGAAAGTAACAAGGGGTATAGTGAACCTTTACACCCCACAGGTGTTTGACGAATTTTCATTAAAGTTGGATGGAAAAATGAAAAAAGAAAAAAGAAAAATAATTCACAAAAATGCTGGTGTTACCCAAAATTTTTCATTTTCACAAGGAAACATAGGAAAATAGCCCCCCAAAATTTGTAACCCCATTTTTTCTGAGTAAGAACATACCCCAAAAGTGGATGTAAAGTGCTCGGCGGGCGAACTACAATGCTCAGAAGAGAAGGAGCACCATTGGGATTTTGAAGATAAAATTTGTCCGGAATTGAAGGCTACATGTGTTTACAAAGCCCCCATAGAGCCAGAACAATGGACGCCCCCCCACATATGACCCAATTTTGGAAACTACACCCCTCATGTAATGTAATAAGGTTTACAGTGAGCATTTACGCCCCACAGGTGTCTGACAGAATTTTGGAACAGTGGTCCGTGAAAATGAAAAATGTAATTTTTCATTTGCACAGCCCACTGTTCCAAAGATCTGTCAAACGCCAGTGGGATGGGGGGTGCAAGTGATGATGGGATGGGGGGATGCAAGTGATGATGAGATGAGGGGTGCAAGTGATGATGAGATGGGGGGTGCAAGTGATGATGGGATGGGGTGCAAGGGATGATGGGGTGCAGGTGACAAGGATGGGGGGGTGAAGGGGAGGAGGGCGCAGTTGACAGGGAGAGGGATGATGATTTAAATGTGAAGGAGAACTGGCTACTTCCCTACCTGGCTACTTACACAATGATAGGGGTGTGATGAGGGGGAAGGGGGGTGCAAGTGATGATGATGGGGTGCATGGGATGATGGGGTGCAGGTGACAAGGATGGGGGATGCAGGGGAGGAGGGCGCTGGTGACAGGGAGAGGGATGATGATTTAAATGTGAAGGAGGACTGGCTACTTCCCTACCTGGCTACCTACACAATGATAGGGGTGTGATGAGGGGAAAGGGGGGTGCAAGTGATGATGAGGGGGAAGTGGGGTGCAAGTGATGATGGGGAAGAGGAGTGCAAGTGATGATGAGGGGGAAGGGGGTAGAAAGTGATGATGTGGGGAAAGGGGGTTAAAGTGATGATGATGGGGTGCAAGTGATGATGGGGGGTGCAAGTGATGATGATGGGGGTGCAAGTGATTATGGGGGGTGCAAGTGACGGGGGGAAAAGGGGTACAGGTGACAAGGAGCAGGGGAGGAGGGCGCAGGTTACAGGGAGGGGGATGATTATTTAAATGTGAAGGAGAACTGTCTACTTCCCTACCTGGCTACCTACACAATGATAGTGGTGCGAGTGATGATGATGGGGAAGAGGGGTGCAAGTGATGATGAGGGGGAAGGGGGGTGCAAGTGATGATGAGGGGGAAGGGGGTGCAAGTGATGATGAGGGGGAAGGGGGTGCAAGCAATGATGAGGGGGAAGGGGGGTGCAAGTGATGATGAGGGGGAAGTGGGGTGCAAGTGATGATGGGGAAGAGGAGTGCAAGTGATGATGAGGGGGAAGGGGGGTGAAAGTGATGATGTGGGGAAAGGGGGTTCAAGTGATGATGGGGTGCAAGTGATGATGGGGGTGCAAGTGATGATGGGGGTGCAAGTGATGATGATGGGGGTGCAAGTGATTATGGGGGGTGCAAGTGACGGGGGGAAAAGGGGTACAGGTGACAAGGAGCAGGGGAGGAGGGCGCAGGTTACAGGGAGGGGGATGATTATTTAAATGTGAAGTAGAACTGTCTACTTCCCTACCTGGCTACCTACACAATGATAGTGGTGCGAGTGATGATGATGGGGAAGAGGGGTGCAAGTGATGATGAGGGGGAAGGGGGGTGCAAGTGATGATGAGGGGGAAGGGGGTGCAAGTGATGATGAGGGGGAAGGGGGTGCAAGTAATGATGAGGGGGAAGGGGGGTGCAAGTGATGATGGGGAAAGGGGGGTGCAAGTGATGATGGTGGTGCAAGTGACGGGGGGAAGGAGGGTTCAGGTGAAGGGGGGGGGGGTGACAGGGAGGGGGCTGATGATTTGGATATGAAGGAGCCCTGCTACTTCCCTACCTGGCTATCTACACAATAACCTGCCTGGCTACCTTCCTTTTTAATTTCCTAGCTACATACCCAACTACTTAGCCACCTGGCTACTTAACTACATAGCAACCTAATTACCTAACTACCTACTTGCTACCTAACTACCTACCTATCTACCCAGGTACCTACCTACCTACATACTTAGCTACCCATTTACCTACCTTGCTACCTACCTATGAACTTACCTTCATATCTACTAACCTACCTGCATAGCTACCTACCTACTTATATCCAAGGAAAATCGTAGGTCATCAAAGTATAAAGTGCAGAGTTCAGTGCAGTTTATTCCATTTCAAACAGTGTTACAGAGCTGGCTACATTTTGTCACCTCTCATGCTTGACAAAGGCGAAGACAGGTCGCTGAAACGTAGCTTGCTCTATAACGTTGTTTGGAATGGAATAAACTCCATTGAATTCGGCACCTCTGGGGACTACACTGGAAAAATGCAGAAACTAAGATGTTTTGTCTTGCAGATGCTGCAGTGATGGGTTTTGGCTGGAAGAAGTCATCATGGTGGTCTGAGCCAGAAGGAGAACAGAAGAAAAGAGGATGATGCTGACCGCAAAAGATGTAAATTGTGAGTCAGTTAATGTAAATGTGTGTATATTATTGCACAACACCACTGGGGTCTGATCATGGAGTCTGTATTATGTAAAGGGGGAGGGTCTGTATTGTGGTGGGGTCTGATTCTGGGGTCTGTATTATGGTGGGGTCTGATTCTGGGGTCTATATTATGGTGGGGTCTGATTCTGTGGTCTGTATTATGGTGGGTGGTGATTATGGGGTCTGTATTATGGTGGGTGGTGATTATGGGGTCTGTATTATGGTGGGTGGTGATTCAGGGGTCTGTATTATGGTGGGGACTGATTCTGGGGTCTGTATTATGGTGGATGGTGATTCTGGTGTCTGTATATGTGTTGACTGATTCTGGGGTCTGTATTGTGATGTGGACTGATTCTGGGGTTTGTATTACACAGGTCTGAGTTAAAATCGTTGTTCTCACTGTAAGGTCCTTGAAGTGAGAACAATATATAGGGACAATTCTGTAAAAAACCCACCTTGTGACAAGCCACACCCCCACAAACCCCACCCAAATCAAACCACACCCACATCAAGCCACACCCATGTTGCCGGAACACCAAGCGACTTCGAAAAAAAATTTGGGCACAGCACTACCAAAAGGTTGCCTACCCCTGCACTAGGACTTCACAATCCCTAAAATTAAAAGATAAATTCTGAAATTTAAACCGAAGATTTTGGGTAGCTAGTGCTACCATAACAAAAATGTTATTCCCAGACCCAGGCCCAGCAGCAACAGTAAACCATATGTTGCCTGAGTGACACAGCCTGTAGTTGGCTAAAGCATGAGGAGGCCATATAGTGTCTGAATGGCACAACCAGGAGTTGGCAGCAGCATGAGTAGACACTAGGACTCCACAATCCCTAAGATTAAAAGATGAATTCTGAAATTTAAACCGAAGATTTTGGGTAGCTAGTGCTACCATAACAAAAATGTTATTCCCAGGCCCAGCAGCAACAGTAAACCATATATTGCCTGAGTGAAACAGCCTGTATTTGGCTGAAGCATGAGGAGACCATTGAAATTTATGATTTTTAAATTAAAATTTTAAATTTTTAAATTGAAATTAAGGATTTTGAAATGGAAATTATTTTTACCTGTGTCCCAGATTCCAAAATTCCTTTATAATGAGTAATTTTCAGAATACCACCTGATATTCAAAATAATAAAATGATACATACGTTCTCTTAAGAAAAGGATCCTTCATTAGATGACAATATGAGTATTGTGTGTTCTAGTGACATTAGCTCATTGGAGGAACAGGAAAACATGACACAACTTAATTCTGCAACTGAAGAACCAAAACAAAGAATGAACAACTTAAAGCCTACTGGAACTGAGGAACTTCAAAATGGTAAATCTACCACCTGGGATAGTCAGTCAATTCCAGCAGCCGGCGGTCAGTATCCACAGTTCCGTTTCTGCTAGTCCTTGGCAATATTCCTTTCATTGCTGGTCTGATATCAACATGGCAATAATGCTGGGAGAGTAATTCAAGGATACCCACATGTTTCTTACAATACACAGACAATATATGGAGACTATATATTAGCGAAAATGGAAGATAGTCAGCTACTTCTTTCCTTGCGCCCGGCAGTCTCCTCAGAGATATGAAGAAAGAAAGCAAGAGCCAGCACACGGTCTTCAGATTTATTCAAAAGGTATACACAGGTAACAGGATGATACACATACCGGCACTCCGGATAGGATGTGACGCGTTTCGGGTCACGTGACCCTTTGTCAAACAGAGACTATATATTGCCTGAATGGCACAGCCTGGAGGTGGCTGACGCATGAGGAGACCATACAGTGTCTGAATGGCACAGCCTGGAGTTGGCAGAAGCATGAGGAGACCATTGAAATTTTAGAATTTTAAATACAAATGTAAGATTTTTAAATTGAAATTGAGGGTTTTGAAATTGAACTCTTAACTCCCAAGTTTTAGTGTCCCAGGCTCCGGCGTGTGGGTACAAAGGACCTAATCAAACAAGGAGTCACATGGCAGCACAATGACAGAGCCTGGAGGTGGCAGCAGTAGGAGGACACCATATAGTGGCTGAATGACACAGCCTTGAGTAAGCTGAAGCATGAGAAGAGACCATATAGTGGCTGAATGAGGCAGCCTGGAGGTGGCAGCAGCATCAGGAGTCCTGAAAGTGACCCGGTGACAGAGTGCTGCAGCGGGTGGCAATACCAGTACCCAGTCACGAAGGTGGGTGAAAAAAGGTCTAATGGGGAGGAATGTTTGTAACTGGGGAGCAGCGCCTTAAATCTGTCCATATTTGTGAAGTGTTGGTGTGGCACCATGGTCAATCTACTCTCATGCATCAGGAATTGGTGGTTGGAAATCCTGGCTGATCCATGCCTGATTCATCTTCACAAAGGTCAGTCTCTCCACATTTTTTGTGGACAGACGAGTTCTCCAGGGAAAACTCTGCTAATTGCGGCTACAAATCAAGTTTGGCTGCCCAAAAGTCCAGTGGATCTTTAAAGTGTGTTGGCATGGGCATGTCAAGGTATACCACCACCTGCTGGTTCAGGTCCTTCTCCAGGTCTACCTGCTGCTGATGAGTTGCTTCACTATGCGAGTCATCAGCGATTGTATACTCGGGCTGCTGCTGATAGAGCTGATACTGCTCTTGCCACCCCACCCCTCCCCTGCAGCCATGGCAGTGTAAGGTGAGCGCAGGGCCCCCCCGATTCCGACCTGCGAGAGGATGGACGATGGCACTGATAGGCATCTGCCAACTGACTACATAGGATGCTTCTGTAGTAGGTCATTTTGTCCTCCCTCTCAGTGGGTGTAAAAAAGGCTCCTATTTTGTGGCGGTAGCGAGCATCCAATAAGGTGGAGATCCAGAAGTCATCCCGCTGCCGAATGGTGACAATTCGGCTTTCACTATGCAAGCAGGTCAGCATGCATCGTGCCATTTGTGCAAGTGACTCGGAGGGACTCCCGGCCTCCATCTCCCCTGCATACTGCCACGGTGTGTCTGGGTCCTCTTTCTCGCCTTCCTCATAACCCTCTAGCTCCTCTGGCTGCTCCTGCTCCTCCTCTCCTGTCAGTTTACTAGAAAAAATTCCAATTTGGTGAAACCTAAACTGTGCTCCACTGTGCCCCTCCCCTTCCCCCTCCTCCAGTTCAGCCCCCACAGGACTCATGTGGCCGTGAGATGTAGGTGCCAAATCTCCAGTGCCCTGACTAGCCATTGTTTCCAACATGTGTTGTAGTAGATGAAACAGTGAAATGATGTCGTTCATACCATAATCCTGGCGATTTACTAATAATGTGGTTTCCTCAAAGGGCCTGAGCAAATGGCAGGTGTCACGTATAAGCTGCCACTGGTTCACAATGAAGTTACACAGGGCAGTACCCCTATCCACTTGGATCATCAAGAAATCGGTGATGGCTTTTCTCTGTTTGTACGGTCGTTCCAACATATGGAGGGTGGAATTCCAATGTGTGGCAATGTCACAAATCAGACTATGTTGTGGGTTACCGTTCTGATGCTGCAGCTCAAGGAGGGTGTGCTTTGCGGTGTATGAGTGGCTGAAGTGCATGCAAAGTTTCCTTCCTTGTTAGGATGTCTTGCAAATGGGGGAACACTTCAGGAACAACTTCACAACCAGATTGAAAACGTGTGCCATGCAGGGCGCATGGCTCAGCCTTCCTTGTCGCAGCACATGCAAGGTGTTCTTCCCGTTGTCAGTCCCCATGGTTCCCATTTCCAGTTTTTGTGGAGTAAGCCATACTCCAATTTCTTTACGAATTACTTTTAGCAGTTCCTCCCCTGTGTGACTCTTTTCGCAAGGCAAACCACGTGAAGAACAGCATGACACCACCGTGCCCTGCACACATGGTATGCTGAAGGGCCACTGAGACTTGTCTGGGCAGTGGAGGCTGAGGACATGGTGGAGGATGAGGAGGCGGAGTCGCACACTGTCACAGGACCAACAGGCTGAGAACGTGGAGGAGGAAGCGGTGTGACCTGTTCAAGTTGGGTTTGTGGCTGTGCAGGAACCACATTCACACAGTGAGACGTAAAGGACAGCTCCAGACGTCGATGCTGACGTGCACTTTGGTACACACCGACAGGCTCAAGGACTGGCCCACCTTCTCTTCCACAAAATTGTGCAGGACTGGCACTGCCTTCTTCGCAAAGAAATGATGGCTTGGCACTCTCCACCTCGGCTCGGCACAAGCCATCAGTTCTCTGAAATGTGCACCACTTGAAAAGGGAGGGACTGCATCACCAGCAACTTAGACAGGAGCACATTAAGCTTCTGCGCCATTGGATGAGTGAGCGCATTCTGTTGTCTCTTGGACATGGCTTTGCCAATGGATTGTTAGTGGAATGGCTGACTAAAAGTAGGAGGAGCAGAAGCATCTGCAATGACAGAAGGAGGATATGACACACAGCTCCCTGAGGTGGTGGAGCCTTGGCTGGCTAAAAGAGGGAGTGGAGTTCCACTGGGTCATGCAGCAGGCTGGACCACTACATTGGAGACACGGTTTTCCCAGGCCGCTTTATGGGGGTAAAGCATATGTTGACGCAGGGCCGTGGTGCCAACATTGAGACCCTGGCCACGCTTCAACTTCTGCTGACATATCTTGCATGTGGCTACGTGAACCTCCTCCGGATGCTTGATGAAAAACTCTTGATGAAAAACTGCCAGACCGCCGAGCCGCTGATTTTCCCACCAACAGTCCGCACTAAATGACTGCTACTGCCACTGTCTCCAGGAACCCCTGTTCCACTACCTCCCGGGAAAGTAGGCTGCCACGAAACAGGTGGTCTCCCCGGGCACATTTGGCTCCAGAATTTCGACTTCTGCCACCACGCTGACTGCCAACCATGCTACCGCCTTGCTGGCTCAGCTGCTGCCTCAAGGGCAACCTGCAACTCTCTTCTCCTGATGATGATGAAGCCCCTTCTGCACCCGGCTCCCAATTGTGATCGGCTTCATCATCATCAACAAGTGTTTGCACATCACTGATGTCCTCCTCAGGTTCCTCAACAGTGTCTGCTTCAGGGCCCTGAACCCTGGCAACACCGCCTCCCACGTCACTCTCCTCATCACTACTTGCCCGCCTAGTGGAGGAAGCGTTGGAGGTCTCCTCCACTTTTTGGCTGGGAAGTAGCTGCTGACTGTCCTTTATTAGATCGTCCTCAGTGAATAGTGGAGCTGAACCCACAGCATAAGATACTTCTGTAGGGGAGGGAACAGCATAGGTCAGAGGCAATAGGAGGACAGGGACTGCTCCCGGGCCATGCCAACTGAGGGTTGTGTCTGAGGAACCCACCGACTGTTGACTGGTGGTGTCAGATGTCACTTGCAATGAAGTGGATGACCGTGTTAACCAATCGACGACGGCAGATGGGTTGCTGGTCGAGACACGACCGCTAGCTGATAACGGGAGCTCGGGCCTCTCGCTGAAACTCCTGCTGCTACTCGCCCCTAGTCTGCTGAGAACTCTGCCTGAAGGATTTAGGCCTCTACCACTCCTCTGTGCACGTCCTGGCACTTCTCTGGCTGATATACTTAGTGTGTATATGAGGGCAGTACAATACGCTTCACTATGCCTAAAACAGTATTTGTCTAGAACAGCAGCTGATATGATCTTTTGGCTGGCCTTTCACAGTATCTAGGCCCTTGACAGTTTAACAGGAACAATATAGTACACTACTTAGATGTAGGTATGAGGTATGCACTGATGAGGGCAGAAAAATGCTCTACAGTACACTTAAAAAAGTATCTGAGTACAACACCAGCTGGTGAGTACTTTGCCTGGACTTTCACAGTATGTAGGCTCTTGACAGATTAATAGGAACAAAATAGCACACTACTTAGAAGTACATATGCGGTATGCACTGATGAGGACAGAAAAATGCGCTACAATACGCCTAAAAACTCTGTATTTTTGTAAAACACCAACAGGAGATTACTTTTGTCTGTCCTTTCACAGTATGTAGGCCTTTGACAGATTAACAGGTACAAAATAGTACACTACTTAGATGTACGTATGCGGTATGCACTGATGAGGGCAGAAAAATGGGCTACAATACACCTAAAAAAGTATCTGAGTACAACACCAGCTGGTGAGTATTTTTGCCTGGACTTTCAGTATCTAGGCTCTTAACAGATTAACAGGTACAAAATAATACACTACTTAGATGTACATATGCGGTATGCACTGATGAGGGCAGAAACATGCGCTACAATATGCCTAAAAACTGTATTTTTGTAAAACAGCAGCAGGAGATTACCTTTGTCTGTCCTTTCACAGTATGTAGGCCCTTGACAGATTAACAGGTGAAAAATAGTACAATACTTAGATGTACGTATGTGGTGTGCACTGATGAGGGCAGAAAAATGTGCTATAATATGCCTAAAAACTCTGTATTTTTGTATAACACCAGCCGGTGATTACTTTTGTCTGTCCTTTCACAGTATATAGGCTCTTGACAGATTAAAAGGTACAAAATAGTACACTACTTAGATGTAGGTGTGTGGCATGCACTTATGAGGGCAGAAAAATGCACTACAGTATGCTTCAAAAACATAGTGGAGTAAAACGCCAGCCGGTGATTACTTTTGCCTGGACTTTCACAGTATCTAGGCCCTTCACAGATTAACAGGTACAAAATAGTACACTTCTTAGATGTATGCAGTATGCACTTATAAGGGCAGAAAAATGCGCTACAGTACACTTACAAAAAACATATTTTTGTAAAAAACCAGCAGTACACAACAGTGGTGCAGCCTAAAGAAGCTGTGTACTAAACACAAAATTGCACTCAAACACTATTAGGAATGGACTACAGACTGGTATAACCAGCAGATAATTTTTTGTGGAACAAAGACACTGAAAAATTATTCCTGCCTCTGCTATCCATTTTAGGAACTGTCCAGAGCAGCATATGTTTGCTATGGGGATTTTCTCCTGCTCTGGACAGTTCCTAAAATGGACAGCAGAGGTCAGCAGAGAGCACTTTGGCCATGACATCAGAGGAAATGCATTTCTTTTTTGGATTTCTCTTTAGTATACAGCCCCTAAAAATTACTGGAAGGACTTAATGAAGCGATTTGCGCCATAGAATCGCGGCGATATTCACATTCATTACAAATTGTTTTGCAACAGCTGTAGGCACACTGGTGGGGAACCACTGAGTTAGGAAACAGACTCTAGAGCAGTAATTTCAAACCATGTGCCTCGAGCAGTTGCAAAACCACAACTCCCAGCATGAACGGTCTGTCAGTGCATTCTGGGAGTTGTAGTTTTGCAACAGCTGGAGGCACACAGGTTGGAATCACTGAGTTAGGAAACAGACTCTAGCTCCATGTTACACAACCAGTGTGCCTCCAGCTGTTGCAAAACTACAACTCCCAGCGTGCACTGACAGCTAAAAGGCATGCTAGGAGTTGTAGTTATGCAACAACTGGGAAAGAACAGTTTGGAGACCTTTAAGTAGTGGTCTCCAAACTGTAGCCATCCAGATGTTGCAAAACTACAACTTCAAGCATGCCCAGACTGTCCAGACATGCTGGGAGATGTAGTTTTGCAACATCTGGAGGTCAACAGTTTGGAGACCAATGTGTAGGGGTCTCCAAACTGTGGTCCTCCAGATGTTGCAAAACTACAACTTTCAGCATGCACTGACTGTCTGAGCATGCTGGGAATTGTAGTTTTGCAACATCTGGATGGCTACAGTTTGGAGACCACAATATAGTGGTCTCCAAACTGTGCCCTCCAGGCATTTGCATGGTATGCCTGCTGTATAAATATATATAACTATATAAAAATACATCATTTTCATATATATAGTATATGAGAAAAGAATACTTTGTAGAATAGAAAAACATCAATGTATGAAATTCATATAACATTCATGACATATTTAGAAAACTACCACCCATAAAAGGCAATTGTACAATATTGATTTGCACTTTTACTGTATAAATGAAAACATATTAGAAAATTTGTTTTTCTGTACGATACAATGGTATGTTCTGTTTCATCATACTGGTATAAAAGCGTAGCTGTAGCTTTCTGCTGATGATCAATGAACAGTACACGAGCCTGAAGAAGAGCATATGTGCTTAGCATGCAACATACAGAGATAAGGTTTTATTGTATGTCAGCTCAAATTGCACATCTTGCTGAGTAGATATCTCTACAGGGTGGGATTTGGTTTTAGCCAATAGAATTGTAATTTAGTTTGTGTGAATTGGACATGCAGCCTTTAAAAAGCTACAACAATAGCCATACTACATGGACTTTTCTTGAGTTTCCAAGTCAACCCAAGACTCAACTTCACATCACAATGACTCTGACTTCAAGTGAAGGCACTCTCATCCAGGCCCTTTGGGCCAAGATTGCTCCTCAAGCCAACACTCTGGGTGCTGAGGCTTTGGAAAGGTAATATAATTTCTGTTCACCTATTAGTACTAACTTTACAATAGATTACTATGATTACAATATGTTAAAATTTTAATGGTAATCTGTATACACTGTATCAGATTACACACTACATACAGTATTGTTCATATGTTATTTATGTCATTCATTGCAGTAGACTCAATAATCTCGAATGGTTTTTATAAAAATTTCTTCCATGTATTTTCTGCATTAGTTGCTGATAGCTATGAAAAAAACATCTCTGGTATTAATTTTTATTCAAAGTATTCTAGAGTAATAGAGTATGTAGTATAACTCCCAGTTCTCTTTAAAATCAATAATAGTAGATCTGTAGTATAACTCCCAGTTAGCTATAAACATAGAAAACCTTTTTATAAAACTATACTATTTTTTTTGTTTTCATTCACTATTCTTATCCTGATTCCTTTTATTCTAGACTGTTTCTGAGCTTCCCTCAGACCAAGACCTACTTTCCCCACTTTGACTTGTCTCATGGATCTGCTGACCTCCTCAACCAAGGGGGAAAGATCTTAAATGCTCTTGGAAATGCTGCCGGTCATCTGGGTGACCTTAATAACAACCTGTCCACCCTTAGCGACCTCCACGCCTACAACTTGAGAGTGGACCCTGGAAACTTTGAGGTAAGGGATATGAAATGTTTTTATATATAAAGTTTTGTTAAGTGTACTCTATTAAAGAAAAACGGTCAGCTTGCTCCCCCTGCACTAACCAGCGGTACGGGCTGGTAGTGTGGGGGACGCTGATCAGATGATGCTTACCATGCCCGGATCCACAGCGCTGTTTGGCAGTAATCTTCTATCTTTGGTATATACTAATTAGGTGCGAACTTGCACGGGCCGTGTTAACTGGCACTCTGACGTCAGCTTTTCTGGCTGCAGCGCCGCCCAACTCATCAATATTCCTCCTCTCCCTCCGCCTCTCCCTCTTCTCCCCACTCTGTATAGGAATGTTGATGAGCTGGATGGTGATGCAGCCAAAAGCACTAATGTCAGAGTGCCAGTTAGCCCGGCCGATGCAAGTTAGCACCTAATTAGCATATACCGAAAATAGAAGATTACGGCCAAACGGCGCGGGGATCCGGGCACGGTAAGCATCAAACTGATCAGCATTCCCCGCACTACCAGCCAGTACTGCTGGTTAGTGCGGGGGGAGCAAGCTGACAGTTTTCCTTTAAGGAACGACTAACTTTTGGGAACTTCTCTAGTAACTGTTAGTATCTGTTATCAGTCTTATTTTCTCATTAGTTTTAGCAAAACCAGTAGTGGAATTTACACAAAGAAAAACTAAATTGGAAAATGTTGCACCTTTTTTCACAGATTTTTGCCCACTCGTGGTTTTGGTAAAAATAGTGACCAAGATAAGACCCATATGTTGGGTACCAAAATGCTGTGTGTGTGAATCCAGCCTTAAATTGCCAGCCAATGTTTTTTTTTGTAATGATTAACATTTTATATAAAATAACTGTATAACTCATTAGTGTGTTATATCACTTTAATGTTACTGTATGTCATTGTATTGCAATTGTACCTTCTATACAATTTAACCACTTGCATGCCTTGGGTATTTATTAATCGGAAAGGGTATTAGAATATAGGATTTGGTAAAATATTTTAGCACTTGCTACATTTTATGGTACATGTGAGAATTAACAAGCGATTTCTTCCCCTTTGCAGCTGCTGTCTCACACCATACAGGTTGTCCTGGCCGTTCACTTTCCTGATGATTTCACCGCCGAAGCACAGTCTGCTTGGGACAAATTCCTTTCTGAAGTCTCTACTGTTCTGACCTCCAAGTACAGATAAAGAAATGCTTTTGGGCGAGAAGACTACATCAGTACCTGCAGCACACCATGGTGTGGGAAGTTCAGAGGAAACTACGCACATAAGTTTGTTATCACATCCATAGCCAGTCAAAGAACATGATTCAGCTGTAATATAATTTTGTAGCTTGTGTTTTCGCACCAGTCTTTGGCTGACTTCTACTTGTGTCCACCACTTGTCCATCACAATAAACCTGGTGTATTCTTTAATGAAAGCGCATCCATTATTATTTTCATGCACAAATAATTTCAGTGATAACCTGTCTAGTTATTTCTCTTTCTCAATCTCTCTATCCATTTATCCACCTGCCTATGATACCATATTTAATCTAACTCTTTAATACATAAAGGATACATTCATCTGTTTTTTTTATTCACTTATACATATAAGCTTCTTCTGAGGTTGTGTTCACATATTCAGGTTTTTGCATTTCTTGAATATAAAGCCAGGAATGGATTCAAAAAGAGGATAAGCCTCACTCTCACCATTATACATTTCCTTCACTCACGATCTGTTCCTGGCTTTATATTCAATATTTACAATAAAAAACCTTAAAGGGGTACTTTAGACATCTTATCCCCATCAAATGGATAAGAGATAAGATGTCTGATCGCAGGGGGGTTCATCCAGTGGGACCCCGTCACCCCAGAGTTCTTAAAGGGGTACTCTGGTGAAAACCTTTTTTATTTTAAATCAACTGGTGCCAGAAAGTTAAACATATTTGTAAATTACTTCTATTAAAAAATCTTAATCCTCCCTGTACTTATTAGCTGCTGACTGCTACAGAGGAAAATCCTTTCTTTTTGGAACACTGAGGACATCACGAGCACAGTGCTCTCTGCTGACATCTCTGTCCATTTTAGCAACCATGCAGAGCAGATGTATGCTAAGGGCAGCATGGTGGCTTAGTGGTTAGCACTGCTGCTTTGCAGTGCTGGGGCCTTGGGTTCAAATCCCACTAAGGACAACAATAAATAAATAAAGACTTATTATTATTATAATAACGCCAGCAGAGAGCACTGTGCTCCTGATGTCATCAGAGAGCATTCCAAAAAGAAAATAATTTCCTCTGTAGTATTCAGCAGCTAATAAGTATAGGAAGGATTAAGATTTTTTAATAGAAGTAATGTAAAAATCTGTTTAACTTTCCAGAGCCAGTTGATTTAAAATAAAAAAGGTTTTCACCGGAGTACCCCTTTAACATTTATATCACGTGACGGCTGTGGTTGCTTGGCAGTTTTTTTTTTATGAGAAACTGCCACAAAATTGGCGTGTGAGAGATTTCATGAAAATCCTGGGAGTGTCAGACAGAGTTTACTCATAAAAAAAAAAAAAAAAAGAAAAGAAAAATAATAATAATTTTTCAGGGACCAGTTCAGTTTTGAAGTGGATTTGAGGGATCTTCATATTAGAAATACCCCATAAATGACCCCATTATAAAAATTGCACCCCCCAAAGTATTCAAAATTGCATTCAGAAATTGTATTAACCCTTTAGGTGTTTCACAGGAATAGCAGTAAGGTGAAGGAGAAAATCCAAAATCTTCATTTTACACTTGCATGTTCTTGTAGACCCAGTTTTTGAAAGTTTTACAAGGGGTAAAAGGAGAAAAAGCCCCCCCAAAATTTGTAACACAATTTCTCTTGAGTAAGGAAATACCTTATATGTGGATGTTAAGTGCTCTGTGGGTGCACTACAAGGCTCAGAAGGGAAGGAGCAACAATGGGATTTTGGAGAGTGAGTGTTTCTGACATGGCTTTTGGGGGGCATGTCACATTTAGGAAGCCCCTATGGTGCCAGAACAGCAAAAAAACTAAAAAACAACATGGCGTACTATTTTGGAAACTACACTCCTCAAGAAACGTAACAGGTGGTCCATTGACCCTTAACAACCCACAGGTGTTTGGTGACTTTTTGTTAAAGTTGGATGTGTAAATGAGTTTTTTTTTTCACTAAAATTCTGGTTTTCCCCCAAATTTAACATTTTTACAAGGGGTTATAGAACAAAATGCCCCCCAAAATTTGTTACCCCATCTCTTCTAAGTATGGAAATTCCCCATGTTAGGATGTAAAATGCTCTGCTGGTGAACTACAATGCTCAGAAAATAAGTCATATTTGGCTTTTGGAAAGCAAATTTTTCTGAAATGGTTTTTGGGGGGCATGTCACATTTAGGAAGCCCCTATGGTGCAAGAACAGCAAAAAAAAAAAAAAAAAAAACACATGGCATACTATTTTGGAAACTACATCCCTCAAGGAACATAACAAGGGGTACAGTGAGCTTTAACATCCCACAGGTGCTTGACAAAGTTGGGCGTGAAAAACAAAAATGTTATTTTTTATTACTAAAATACCCCAAATTTTTAATTTTCACAAGGAGTAATTGGAGAAAAAGCCTCCCAAAATTTGTAATTCCATTTCTTCTGAGTATGGAAATACCCCATATGTGGATGTAAAGTGCTCAGTGGGTGATCTACAATGCTCAGAAAAGAAGGTGTGCTTTTGGTGAGAGAATTTGGTTGGAATAGAAATGGGAGGCCATGTGCATTTACAAAGCCCCACATGGTGCCAGAACAGTGGACCCCCACATGTCAACCCAATTTTGGAAACTACACCCCTCACAGAATTTAATAAGGGGTGCAGTGTACATTTGCACCCCACTGGCATTTGACAGAACTTTGGAACAGTGGGCTGTGCAAATAAAAAATTTAATTTTTCATTTTCACGGACCACTGTTCCAAAAATCTGTCAGACACCTGTGAGGTATAAATGCTCACTCTACCCCTTATTACAATACATGAGGGGTGTAGCTTCCAAAATGGGGTCACATGTGGGGGGGGGGGTCCACTGTTCTGGCACTATGGGGGCTTTGTAAACACACATGGCCTTCAATTTCGGACACATTCTCTCTCCAGAAGCCCAATTGCGCTCCTTCTCTTCTGAGCATTGTAGTGCACCCGCAGAGCACTTTACATCCACACATGGGGTATGTTCTTACTCAGAGGAAATGGGGATATACATTTTGGGGGGCTTTTTTCCTATTCTCCCTTGTGAAAATGAAAACTGTACGGTAACACCAGCATTTTAGTGCAAAAAATTGCAAAAAAATTTTTTTCAAACTTTAACAGAAATTTGTCAAACACCTGCAAAAAAGAACCCAAAAATTGTAACGCTCCGTTTTGGAAACACTGCCGTACAATATTTTTTTTTTTTATTGGGGGAAGGGGGGACTGTGTAGGGGTAGATGTATATGTAGTGTTTTACCCTTTATTATGTGTTAGTGTAGTGTAGTGTTTTTAGGGTACATTCACACGGGCAGAGGTTAACAATGAGTTTCTCGCTGGGAGTTTGAGCTGTGGTGAAAAATTTGGCACATCTCAAACTTGCAGCAGAACTCGCTGTAAACCCGCCCGTGTGAATGTACCCTGTACAAATTTTCATAATGGTGTTTTTGGGTACAAACATTTTTTTTTGTCTTCACCATACATTTTGTGGTAAAATTAGTGATGTAATTACAAAGTGCAATTAGAACAACAAGCCATGTGGATCAAAAATTGATGGATTATCGAAAGAGTTTTGGATTTTGAAGGTGAGACGGAAAAAAATGCAAAAAAAAATAAGTCACTGTGTAACTAAGGGGTTAATCCACAATAACATTGATTGTTTTGATACTATATAAGAGAATTGATTAGAGGGGACACTTTGTTTTATTATAGGGAGTACTGAATGCCAGGAAAGTAGTATTGGCTTTTTTCTATATTCCGCCACCCTTCTCTGTGAGGTGCTTAGCTCCTTGGTTGAATTTATTAAAGATAAGGAAAACCACGTAATTTATGTTGGGGGGGGGGGGGGGTACTTTAACTGTTTATTAGATCCAAACTTAGATTATCTGGAAAAAAAAATGCAGTTGGGCCGGGCCTCCCCGCTCAAAAACTTTCAGATAGAGATGGGGCTACATGATGTCTGGCGGAAGTTAAAGGGGGAACAGAAAGTATATTTGTGCTTTAATCCTTCATATAAAACAGCTTCGAGAATTGATTTAATACTAGCCATTGAGAAAGCTTTCCGGGGGATTATGGCTATGAAATACGAGGCCAAAACATTATTTAAAAAAACAGGAGGTGGACTTAGACAGACAAATAGAGGCCCTGACAAAAAAATTTGAGAAAGATCCAAAACAGGATAATCTTATAAAATTTGAAGCAAAAAGGAAAGAATTGGTACTTTTGATGCAAAAAAAAGACCCAGAATAAAATGTTTTTTGGGGGCAGGAAATAGACTGTGAGGGTGGACGGCCCAAACATTTTTTGTCAAAAATTATAGCTTACTAAAGACAGAGGGCATGTATAAAATTCATCAGAAATGAGAAAGGAGAAGTAATGAATGAGGAGGAAGAGATTAAGAGAGAGTTCTCCTCTTTCTTTTCTGATTTTTATACATCGGATATTAAAAGTACAGATATGGAAATTGATAAATTTCTGTCCCAGGTTCCAATACGTCAACAATAAAAAGTTGAATTAAGGAGGAAATGAAGAGGCCAATAGCAATAGAGGAACTAAAACAGGCCCTTCGATCTTTTTCCGGAAATTCCTCACCCGGATCTGATGGTTTTCAATTCGAAATTTATGAGACTAGAAGGAGTATTGATCCCAAAACTTTTAGAAGTCATTAATGAATCCTGTAGGGTGGGAGAGCTACCAGCTAGTATGAGTGAAGCTGTCATTGTGTTAATCCCCCCCAAAAAAATAAGGATCCAGGAGAGGTAGAGTCTTACCGGCCTATTTCTCTGCTGAACACGGATATGATAATATTGGCCAAAGTATTGGCCAGAAGAATGAAGCCGTGCTTGCTTAGTATAAATAGTAGAGAACAGGCAAGAATTATGCCAAAGA
Source organism: Hyla sarda (assembly GCF_029499605.1). NCBI lineage: Eukaryota > Metazoa > Chordata > Amphibia > Anura > Hylidae > Hyla > Hyla sarda. The sequence goes on along the minus strand of NC_079196.1, from coordinate 171,063,596 downwards.
GATCAGTCTTTGATAACATCCATGAAGTAAATGCAAATGTCCAGATAAGGGGTGGCCCTTACCACTCCATCCTGTCATTGGATGCGGCCAAAGCCTTTGACAGGGGGGAGTAGCCAAAGTAATGGAGAAGTTGGGCTTTGGCACTAGTTTTATGAGGATTGTTAAAACTTTGTACACATCGGAGACCTCACAGAAAGCTTCACTCTGCATAGGGTAACTAGACAAGGCTGCCCACTATTTCCTTTGTTATTTATTTTATTTTATCTATTGAACATTTAACCCTTTCAGTACCCATGACGTAACGTTACGTCCTGACACCCTGGGACCCATGACGTACAGTTACGTCATGGGCAGTTCCGGTCCCCGCCGTGCGCCGGGCAGAGATCGGACTGGGATGCCTGCTGAAATCATTCAGCAGGCATCCAGTGCAAATGCCCAGGGGGGTCATCAGACCCCCCCATGTCGACGATCGCGGCAAATCGCAAGTGAATTCACACTTGGGATTTGCGCGATTCCGGGTCATTACGGGTCTATAGTGACCCGGTGACCCGGAATGTAAGGGGGATCGCGGGTGTCTAAGACACCCAGGAACCCCCCTGAAGCGATAGGAGTGAAGTGGCACGGGTGCCACCCCTCCTATCCCTGCTATTGGTGGTCTAGACGCGACCACCAATAGTAGATCGGGGGCGGGGGGTTTACTTTCGTTTTCCCTGTCCTGCCCTCCCACAATAGGCGGGGCAGGACGGGGAAACTACGGGGACCGGTGCCAAAGATCCACTTACCGATCCGGGCGGGCGACGGAGGCTGCAGGCGACGGAGATCGGCGGGCGGCGATGACGTGCGGCTGGATCCGACGGAAGCCGGTGGGTTTCCTAGCAACATCTGGAGGGTACAGTTTGAGACCATTGTACAGTGGTCTCTAACTGTAGCCCTCCAGATGTTGCAAAACTACAACTCCCAGCATGCCCAGACAGCTGTTTGGGCATGCTGGAATATGCAGTTTTGCAACAGCTGGAGGGCTACAGTTTGAGACCACTATATAGTGGTCCCTAAACTGTAGCCCTCCAGATCTTGCAAAACTACAACTCCTAGCATTCCCAAACAACTGTTTGCTGTCAGGGCATGCTGGGAATTGTAGTTTTGCAACAGCTGGAGGACCACAGTTTGGAGATCACTTTGCAGTGTTCTCTAAAACTGTAGCCCTCCAGATGTTGCAAAACTGCAAATCCCAGCATGTCCAAACAGCAATCAGCTGTCTCGGCATGCTGGGAGTTGTAGTTGCGTACCTCCAGCTAGTGCATAACTACTTCTCCCAGCATGCCCGTCGGCGATCAGTACATGCGGGGAGTTGTAGTTTTGCAACAGCTGGAGGCAGACTGGTTAGAAAATACTGAGTTAGGTAACAGAACCTAACTGAAGGTTTTCCAACCAGTGTGCCTCCAGCTGTTGCAAAACTACAACTCCCAGCATGCACGGTCTGTCAGTACATTCTGGGAGTTGTAGTTTTGAAACAGCTGGAGGTTTGCCCCCCCATGTGAACGTACAGGGTACATTCACACGGGCAGGCTTACAGTAAGTTTCCTGCTTCAAGTTTGGCCTGCGGCAAATTTGTCGCCGCAGCTCAAACTCCTAGCGGGAAACTCACCGTAACACGTCAGTGCGAATGTACCCTAAAAACACTACACTACACTAACACATAATAAAAGGTTAAAACACTACATATACCCCCCCTTACACTGTCCCCCCCAATAAAAATGAAAACTGTATTGTATGGCAGTGTTTCCAAAACGGAGCCTGCAGCTGTTGCCAAAACAACAACTCCCAGCATTTCCGGACAGCCACTGACTGTCCAGGCATGCTGGGAATTTAGCAACAGCTGGAGGCACCCTGTTTGGGAATCACTGGCGTAGAATACCCCTATGTCCACCCCTATGCGATCCCTAATTTAGTCCTCAAATGCACTTGGCGCTCTCTCACTTTAGAGCCCTGTCGTATTTCAAGGAAACAGTTTAGGGCCACATATGGGGTATCTCCAAACTCGGGAGAAATTGCACTACTAATTTTGGGGGGCTTTTTTCCTTTTACCCCTTATGAAAAGGAAAATTTGGGGCTACACCAGCTTGTTAGTGTAAAAAAATAAAAAGATTTTACACTAACATGCTGGTGTTGCCCTATACTTTTTATTTTCACAAGCGTTAAAAGGAAAAAAAGACTCCCAAAATTTGTAACGCAATTTCTCCTGAGTACAGAAATACCCCAGATGTAGGCGTAAAATGCTCTGTGGGCGCACAACAAGGCTCAAGAGTGAGAGTGCACTATGTACATTTGAGGCCTAAATTGGTGATTTGCACAGGGGTGGCTGATTTTACAGCGGTTCTGACATAAACGCAAAAATATAAATACCCACATGTGATCCCATTTTGGAAACTACACCCCTCATGTAATGTAATAAGGGGTACAATGAGCATTTACGCCCCACAGGTGTCTGAAAGATTTTTGGAACAGTTGTATTTTTCATTTGCACAGCCCACTGTTCCAAAGATCTGTCAAACGCCAGTGGGGTGTAAATACTCAATGCACCCCTTATTAAATTCTGTGAGGGGTGTAGTTTCCGAAATAGGGTCACATGTGGGGGGGGGTCCACTTTTCTGGCACCACGGGGGCTTTGTAAACGCACATGGCCCCTGACTTCCATTCCAAAATTTTTTCCCAAAAGCTCAATGGCGCTCCTTCTCTTCTGAGCATTGTAGTGCGCCAGCAGAGCACTTGACGTCCATACATGGGGTATTTACATACTCAGAAGAGATGGTGTTACAAATTTTTGGGGGTCTTTTCTGCTATTAACCCTTGCAAAAATGTGAAATTTGGGGGGAAGCGCACATTTTAGTGAAAACATTTTATTTATTTTTTTACATATGCAAAAGTCGTGAAACCCCTGTGGGGTATTAAAGCTCACTTTATTCCTTGTTACATTCCTCAAGGGGTCTAGTTTCCAAAATGGTATGCCATGTGTTTTTTTTGTTGTTGCTGTTCTGGCACCATAGAGGCTTCCTAAATGCGACATGCCCCCGAGCAAAATTTGCTCTCAAAAAGCCAAATATGACTCCTTCTCTTCTGAGCATTGTAGTTCGCCCGTAGTGCACTTCAGGTCAACTTATGGGGTACCTCCATACTCAGAAGAGATGGCGTTACAAATTTTGGGGGTCTTTTCTGCTATTAACCCTTGCAAAAATGTGAAATAGTTTCCAAAATGGTATGGCATGTGTTTTTTTTTTGCTGTTCTGGCACCATAGGGGCTTCCTAAAGGCAACATGCCCCCAAAAAACCATTTCAGAAAAACGTACTCTCCAAAATCCCCTTGTCGCTCCTTCGCTTCTGAGCCCTCTACTGCGCCCGCCGAACAATTTACATAGACATATGAGGTATGTGCTTACTCGAGAGAAATTGGGCTACAAATATAAGTATAAATTTTCTCCTTTTACCCCTTGTAAAAATTAAAAAATTTGGTCTACAAGAACATGCGAGTGTAAAAAATGAAGATTTTGAATTTTCTCCTTCACTTTGCTGCTATTCGTGTGAAATACCTAAAGGGTTAAAATGCTGACTGAATGTCATTATGAATACTTTAGGGGGTGCCGTTTTTATAATGGGGTCATTTGTGGGGTATTTCTAATATGAAGACCCTTCAAATCCACTTCAAACCTGAACTGGTCCCTGAAAAAGTTTGAAGTTTGAAATTTTTGTGAAAAATTGGAAAATTGCTGCTGAACTTTGAAGCCCTCTGATGTCTTCCAAAAATAAAAACTTGTCAATTTTATGATGCAAACATAAAGTAGACATATTGTATATGTGAATCAAAAAATTTTTTTATTTGGAATATCCATTTTCCTTACAAGCAGAGAGCTTCAAAGTTAGAAAAATGCTAAATTTTCAAATTTTTCATCAAATTTTGGGATTTTTCACCAAGAAATGATGCAAGTTACCACAAAATTTTACCACTATGTTAAAGTAGAATATGTCACGAAAAAACAATCTCAGAATCAGAATGATAACTAAAAGTATTCCAGAGTTATTAATGTTTAAAGTGACCGTGGTCAGATGTTCAAAAAATGGCCGGGTCCTACAGTGAAAATTGGCTGGGTCCTTAAAGGGTTAATAGTTTATTTGAGGGATGTAGTACAATATAAAGGCTTCAGATTAGAGGAAGGCACTACGAAAATAATCACATATGCGGACAATATTGTACTATTTGTTAATAATCCACAACGAGATATTAGAAAAGTATTGAAGGGGTGGAACTGTTACATACTGCGCTCCGGCGGTTAGCACCGGCCGTGAGCGCAGTAGCCGCGTGTCCACGCTCACCAGCCATGAGCGCAGTAGCCCCGTGTCCCCGCTCACCGGCCGTGAGTGCAGTAGCCCCGCTTCCCCGCTCACCGGCAGGGCCGGGATTCGCATTGCGGGAATGCAGGCGAATCCTGGCCCGTCACTTACCCACGTCCACTCCTGCTGCTGCTGCTCCGCCTCAGCCTCGGCACTTTGAAGTTTAAAGGGTGCGCCCATAATTAGTAAGTGCACCTGAACACTATATTATAAATCCCTGCACCTCCCACACATCCCTGCAAGATCTTCAGTGCTCATTGCCTAAGAGAAAGCGTTCCCATTGCCTGTTTTGCCTATCCTTGTTACCAGACTTCCTTGCTACGTTTTTTGACTACAAACCTTTGCCGCCTGCCTTGACCTTCTGCTACGTTGGCTACACCTCTGTCTCATTATCCTGTACCTCGCCTTGCCCAGTACCTGTGTGGGCGAGCCGTATTGGGGGTAGCGACCTGGGTGCCGCCTGCTGCAGCAAATCCATCCTGCGTTGCGGCAGGCTCTGAGGAAGACCAGCGGCACTTTAGATTCCGCTCCTCGATGCGGTCCGAGTCGTCTGCCACACAGGTAGAGGATCCACTACCTGCTCCGTGACATCCGCATCCAGGTACGTGACAGCAAGATCCGGCCATGGATCCAAATGGGGTTCCTCTGCCTGACAACTCGGATCTTGCATCTATTGTGGCGCTCCAGTCCCAGCAGTTGGCCCAGCAGGCACAGCAGCTTAACCAGTTATCCGCCATGATGCAGCAGTTGTTAACCGCTCAGCAGCAACCGCCACTACCACAGCCTCCTCCTCCTGCACCAGTACAACATCCTGCTGCTGCAGTCTCCTCTGGAACCAGACTCTGCTTGTCTCTTCCTGAAAAATATGAGGGGGATCCCAAGTCCTGTCGAGGCTTCGTGACACAGTGCTGTATGCACCTTGAACTCTTGGCAGACCAGTTCTCCACAGAACAAGCAAAGGTGGCCTTCGTCATCAGTCTCCTGTCTGGAAAGGCCTTGGCCTGGGCAACTTTGCTGTGGGATCGCAGTGATGTCATCACTTCAAATCTCCAGGAATTCCTGACAGAATTTCGTACAGTCTTCGAGGAACCTGCCCGTGCTTCCTCTGCCGAGACGGCTATGCTAAGTCTCTCCCAGGGCAACTCCACTGTTGGCGAGTATGCCATCCCATTCCAAACCTTGGCGTCGGAGTTGTCCTGGAATAAGGGAGCCCTCTGTGCTAGTTCCATGCTCCACAGCTGAATTGGAAAACTGGAGAAGTCCTTCGCTGGGGTCCGTACTGCAACGACCACTGTATACACATATGTGTGACCAAGTTGGAATCCTCGTCTAGTCCTCAACCTGGATTACCTCCTTTCCTCCAAGACTATGCTGAGGTCTTTTGCAAAAAGCAAGCTGTAGTTTTGCCTCCACACCGTCCATACAATTGTCCTATTGACTTGCTGCCTGGTACCACACCTCCCAGAGGACGTATCTACTCTTTGTCTGTTCCAGAAACCGAGGCCATGTCAACCTATATTCAGGAGAACCTACAGAAAGGATTTATCAGAAAATCCTCTTCTCCTGCCGGAGCAGTTTCTTCTTTGTGGAAAAGAAAGATGGGTCCTTGCGTCCTTGCATTGATTACCGGGGACTGAATAAAATTACTGTGAAAAACCATTATCACCTTCCTTTAATCTCAGAGTTGTTTGATCGCCTGCGAGGAGCCAAGATCTTCTCCAAATTGGATCTTAGAGGTGCCTACAACTTCATTCATATTAGGGAAGGGGAAGAGTGGAAGACTGCACTTAATACTCGAGACGGACATTTTGAGTATCTTGTTATGCCTTTCGGACTATGCAATGCTCCTGCAGTCTTCCAGGACTTTGTCAATGACATATTTCGGGATCTGCTCTACTCCTGTGTCGTTGTCTATTTAGATGACATCCTCATCTATTCTCCAAATCTCCACACTCATCGTCTTCACCTCCGTCAAGTATTACAGCGTCTTTGTGACAACCAACTCTACTCAAAACTTGAAAAGTGTTCTTTTGTCAAGACCAGCCTTACAGTTCTAGGATATATTGTTACCAGTCAAGGGCTTCAAATGGATCCTAACAAGTTATCCGCAGTACTAGAGTGGCCTCAGCCTACAGGACTGAAAGCAAAACAACGCTTCCTTGGCTTTGCCAATTATTATCGCCAGTTTATTCCCCACTATTCCACCTTGGTCACCCCCATCGTATCCCTAACAAAAAAAACTGCCAATCCTAAGATCTGAAGTCTAGAGGCCGAAGAGGAATTCAAAGAGTTAAAGTCTGCGCACCAGTGTTGTCAAGACCTGATCCGGACAAGCCATTCATTTTGGAGGTGGATGCTTCTTTGGTCGGTGCAGGAGCAGTTCTGACACAAAGATCTTACAATGGTAAGATTGTGACCTGCGAATTCTTCTCGAAGACCTTTTCTCCAGCGGAAAAGATTTATACTATAGGAAACCATGAGCTCCTGGCTATTAAGTTGGCGTTGGAGGAATGGCATCATCTCTTAGAGGGCTCTGTGCATCCCATAACCATCTATACGGATCACAAGAACTTGCTTTATCTCCAGTCCGCCCATCGCCTCAACCCACGTCAGGCTCGCTGGTCCTTGTTCTTCTCCAGGTTTAACTTCCTCATTCATTTTCATCCTGCAGAAAAGAATCTTCGGGCTGATGCCTTATCTAGATCTACTGAGGTACAAGATCAGGGACCTCATCTGCAACACATTGTCTCTCCGGACCGTCTTATTTCCGTAGCACCAGCAGGACTTCAGAATTTGCCCCCAGGGAAGACTTTTGTTTCACCTTGTTTGAGACTCCGAATCCTGAAGTGGGGTCATTCATCTCTGTTGGCAGGTCATGCCGGGATCCGAAAATCCATGCAAATAATTTCCCGACATTATTGGTGGCCCACTCTGAAAAGGGATGTCATAGACTTTGTCCGCTCCTGCTCTGTTTGTGCCCGGGACAAAACTCCTCACACCAAGCCTGCCGGTCTACTACATCCATTGCCTATTTCTGAAAAGCCCTGGTCCAACATTGCAATGGACTTTATTTCGGATCTCCTTTCTTCCTGCGGCAATACGGTCATCTGGGTCGTAGTGGACCGATTTTCTAAGATGGCACATTTTGTACTGTTGCCTGGGTAACCATCTGCACCTCAACTTGCCAAACAATTCCTTACTCATATTTTCCGCCTCCATGGATTGCCCATGCATACAGTCTCTGACCGGGGAGTCCAGTTCGTCTCAAAATTCTGGAGGGCACTCTGCTCACTGTTCAAAGTTAAGTTGGATTTCTCCTCTGCCTATAACCCCCAGTCTAATGGACAAGTTGAAAGGATGAATCAGATTTTGGGAGATTATCTTCGCCACTCTGTCTCCGCTCGCCAAGACGACTCGTCTGACCTTCTACCATGTGCCGAATTTTCATACAACCATAGGGATACCGAATCCACTGGAACTTTGCCCTTTTATGTAGTCTACGGACTTCCTCCTCATCCGCCTCTGCCCTTGTCAACTCCCTTCTGGTGTCCCTATGGCAGATGAACTAGTATGGAACTTTACCACCATCTGAAAGAAGACTCAGCTCTCCCTCCTTCGTGCCACAACGCGAGTGAAATGTCAAGCGTACAAGAAGAGGCGTCCTCCTCCTGAATTTTCTCCTAGAGACAAAATGTTGTTGTCTTCAAAATTCATCCGCTTCTGAGTACCCTCCTACAAACTGGTCCCACGCTTTTTGGGGCTGTTCAAGATCAAGAGACGTTTAAACCTGGTGGCTTATTCGCTACATCTGCCTTCCTCCCTCCGAATCCCAAATTCTTTCCATGTCTCCCTCCTGAAACCAGTTTTCTATAATCGTTTTCCTAAAAAGTACATTTCTCCCACTCCCATCTCTGGTACCTCAGATGTTTATTCTGTCAAAGAGATTCTGGACTCCAAACTTATCAGAGGTAAATGTTTCTTCTTGGCAGATAGAGATGTCGCGAATTGTTCGCCGGTGAACGGTTCCCCGCGAACAAAGCTTGTTTGCGTTCGCCGCGCCGTGCGAACATATGCAATGTTCGATCCGCCCCCTATTCGTCATCATTGCAGTAAACTTTGACCCTGTGTGTCACAGTCAGCAGACACATTACAGCCAATCAGCAGCAGACCCTCCCTTCCAGACAATCCCACCTCCTGCACGGACTCCATTTTAGCTTCATTTTGAATCTGCATGGTTAGAGAGAGGAGAGATAGTGAACCAGCTCCTGATTTAATTGGGAAAGCGATAGCTAGGTGGTTTATTCAGGGTCCACTACACTCCTGAAGCACTAATCTAATCTCTGCTGTAAGGAAAGCACCCAAAAAAAGCTCTTTTTAGGGCTCAAACATCAGTCTGCATTTTTGTGTTTTTCCCCTGTGTACTCTAATAGCATTTGCCTGCCTGGCAGCGTGATTGGCAGGCTCACAGGGTATATTGTGCCCACTTGCCCAGTGGCACCACTCATATCTGCTGTCACATTAGCTTGCAATATAGCAGTAGTATAGCAGTCAGTTTCTTTCACACGTGTGTTTTGCAACAGCTGGAGGCACCCTGGTTGGGAACCACTGGTTAAAAGGGGTACTCCGGTGGACAACTTTTTTTCTTTCACGCAACTACAGTATTCAGTGTCCACAAAAGTCTGGAAGGATTCAACTGATCTCTGCTTTAAAGACAGCACCCAAAAAAGCCCTTTTTAGGGCTCAAACATCAGTCTGCATTTTTTTCCCCTGTGTACTCTAATAGCATTTGCCTGCCTGGCAGCGTGTGTGGCAGGCTCGCTCACAAAGTATATTGTGCCCACTTGCCCAGTGGCACCACTCATATCTGCTGTCACAATAGCAGTAATATAGCAGTAAGTGTAACGCCGAGCGCTCCAGGTCCCACTCCTCCCCCGGAGCGCTCACGGCGTTCTGATCTTGCTTGCAGCACCCCGGTCAGACTCGCTGACCGGGAGCGCTGCTCTGTATCCCCTGGCGGGGATGCGATCCGTGCGGTGGGAAAGGCCTGCCCTAGGGTCGCATCCCGTTCCACTCACCTGCCCCGTCCTCCTGCTCAGTCCCGGCGCGCGCTGCCCCGCTCTCTAGGGCATGCGTGTGCCGGGTCTCTCAGATTTAAAGGGCCAGTGCACCATGAATTGGTGCCTGGCCCAATCAGTTCCAATCACTCTCCACACTATATAATCTCACTTCCCCTTCTTGTCCTTGCCGGATCTTGTTGCCTTGTGCCCTGAGAAAGCATTTCTGTGTGTTCCCTAGCCTGTGTATCCAGACCCCTTGCCGTTGCCCCGACTACGAACCTTGCCGCCTGCCTTGACCTTCTGCTACATCTGACCTCGCCTCGCCTTGTCCTTGTGTACTGCGCCTGTCTCAGCTGTCAGTGAGGTTGAGTTGCTATTGGGTGGAACAACCTGGGGGTTACCTGCCGTAGCAAGTCCATCCCGCTTTGCGGCGCGCTCTGGAGAAAACCAGTAACCTCTAAGATTCCGTTCCCTTGGTATGGCCCATGCAATCGCCTCACTGACACAGAGGATCCACTCCAGTGCCCTTCCTGCATACCAGCCCGGATCCTGACAGTAGATCCGGCCATGGATCCCGCTGAGGTGCCGCTGCCGAGTCTTGCTGATCTCACTACCGTTGTTGCCCAGCAGTCCCAGCAGATCGCCCAACAAGGACAACAGCTGACGCAGTTGACCGCCATGCTCCAGCAGCTTCTGCCAGCCCAGCGTCAATCATCTCCTCCGCCAGCTCCAGCATCTCCTCCACTCCGAGTTGCTGCAACTACCTCTAGAGTCCCCTTGTCTCTCCCAGAGAAATTTGATGGGGACTCTAAGTTGTGCCGGGGATTCCTGTCCCAATGTTCCCTGCACCTCGAAATGATGTCGGACCAGTTCCCCACAGAACGGTCTAAGGTGGCTTTCGTGGTCAGTTTGTTATCTGGAAAGGCCTTGTCCTGGACCACAACGCTGTGGGACCGCAACAATCCTGCCACTGCTTCTGTCCAGTCATTCTTCTCCGAAGTACGCAGTGTCTTCGAGGAGCCAGCCCGGGCTTCCTCTGCCGAGACAGCTCTTCTGAATCTCGTCCAAGGGAGCTCTTCAGTGGGCGAATATGCCATCCAGTTCTGCACCCTCGCCTCTGAGCTAGCTTGGAACAATTAGGCCATCTGCACGACCTTCAAGAAAGGTTTATCCAGCCACATCAAAGATGTTCTGGCCGCACGAGAAATTCCTGCTACCCTGTCTGAACTCATCCATTTGGCCACCCGCATTGATATGCGTATCTCTGAAAGACGCCAGGAGCTTTGCCAGGAAAAGGATCTTGTTCACACCAGGCGGTTTTCTCGCTTGGCACCTCTCTTCCAGAGTCCTCTGCAACCTACCCCTGTGCCTCCCGCCGAGGAGGCAATGCAAGTGGACTGGTCTCGCCTGACCCAGGAAGAGAGGACTCGCCGCAGAAATGGAAATCTCTGCTTGTACTGTGCCAGTACTGAACATTTCCTTAAAGACTGCCCTATTTGCCCTCCGCGTCAGGGATATGTTCGCACCTAGTTAACGTGGGAGAGGCGTTACTAGGTGTGAATTCCTCCTCTCCACGCCTGACTATTCCAGTGCGGATTTCTCCATCCGCTAACTCCTCCTCTTCTGCGGTGGCCTTCCTGGACTCTGGTTCTGCAGGAAATTTTATTGAAGCCTCGTTCATCAACAGATTTAACATTCCTGTTACTCGTCTCATCAAACCCTTCTACATCTCATCTGTAAACAGAGAGAATCTGGACTGCACCGTGCGTTACTGCACTGAACCCTTGCTCATGACCTTTGGAATTCTCCACCAAGAAAAGATTGAATTCTTTGTTTTGCCAAATTGTACCTCGGACATTCTGCTTGGTTTGCCCTGGCTCCAGCGTCACACTCCTACCCTCGATTGGACCACTGGGGACATTAAGTCCTGGGGCGCTTCCTGCCACAAATGTTGCCTTAAGTCTGTACCCATCAGCCAAGTCCACATCGCTGCTCCATTGCCTGGCCTTCCTCAGGTCTACCAGGACTTTGCTGACGTCTTTAGTAAAAAGCAAGCGGAGGTCCTGCCTCCACATAGACCCTACGACTGTCCTATTGACTTGCTTCCAGGCACCACTCCGCCCCGTGGCAGAATCTATCCTCTCTCCGCTCCTGAAACCAGGGCCATGTCTGAATACATTCAGGAAAATCTTAAGAGAGGTTTCATTAGGAAGTCTTCTTCACCAGCCGGAGCGGGGTTCTTCATCGTTGCCAAGAAGGATGGATCACTACGCCCCTGCATAGACTATCGTGGCCTCAATAAAATTACAGTATAGAACCGCTACCCTCTGCCTCTCATCTCTGAGCTCTTTGACTGTCTGCGCAGAGCAAAATTTTTACAAAGCTTGACCTCAGGGGTGCCTATAACCTCATCAGAATATGTGAAGGAGATGAGTGGAAAACCGCTTTTAATACCAGAGATGGCCACTTCGAATATCTCGTCATGCCATTTGGACTTTGCAATGCCCCTGCAGTTTTTCAAGATTTTGTCAACGAAATCTTTCGGGACTTACTGTATACCTGTGTAGTGGTCTATCTAGATGACATCCTAATTTTTTTCCTCCAACCTTGAGGAACACCGGCTCCATGTCCGTCAAGTACTCCAGCGCCTTTGTGTAAACCATCTTTAAGCCAAATTAGAAAAATGCCTTTTTGAATGTAGCTGTCTTCCTTTCCTGGGATACCTGGTCTCTGGACAGAGTCTTCAAATGGATCCTGACAAGCTCTCCGCGGTCTTGGATTGGCCACGCCCCTTCGTGCTATCCAGCGCTTCCTCGGATTCGCCAACTACTATCGTCAGTTCATTCCCCACTTCTCCACCATCGTTGCCCCTATTGTGGCACTGACCAAGAAAAGTGCGAATCCGTAGTCCTGGCCTTCCCAAGCGGATGAAGCTTTTACTCGCCTTAAGGCTGCCCCTCTGCACCTGTCTTATCTAGGCCAGATCCACTGAAGCCTTTCTTCCTTGAGGTTGACGCCTCCTTGGTAGGAGCCGGGGCTGTCCTTCTTTAAAGAACCGCTAAAGGAAAAAATGTCACTTGCGGTTTTTTCTCCAAAACTTTTTCTCCTCCTGAAAAGAACTATTCCATAGGAGACCGTGAACTGTTGGCCATCAAGTTGGCTCTTGAAGAGTGGAGACATCTCCTGGAAGGCTCACTTACCCCATCACCATCTACACTGACCATAAAAATCTGTCCTATCTTCAGTCCGCCCAGCATTTAAATCCTCGCCTGGCCAGGTGGTCGTTGTTCTTTGCCCGCTTCCATTTTCAAATTCATTTTCGTTCCGCATATAAGAATATCAGGGCTGATGCCTTATCACGTTCCTTCGATGCCTCCGAAGCCGAGACCCCTCCTCAGCACATCATACCGCCAGAGTGCATGATCTCCTCTGCTCCTTCTTCTCTGGTGCCAGTTCCTCCAGGAAAAACTTATGTTCCTCCACGTCTTCGCCTCTAGACTCTCAAATGGGGTCATTCCTCCCATCTTGCTGGTCACGCTGGAATTAAAAAATCCATACAGTTGATGTCCAGACACTACTGGTGGTCTTCCCTGGAAAAAGATGTGACTGATTTCGTACGGGCCTGTACAGTATGTGCACGTGATAAAACTCCACGCCAGAAGCCTGCAGGTCTCCTCCACCCCCTGCCGGTGCCTGAACAGCCATGGTCCCACATAGCCATGGACTTCATCACGTACCTTCCTTCATCTTATGGAAACACCGTCATTTGGGTGGTCGTTGATCGCTTTAACAAAATGGCTCATTATGTCCCGCTTCCTGGCCTTCCTTCTGCGCCACAGTTGGCAAAGCATTTTTATCTGCAGATTTTTCGTCTCCACGGGCTTCCCACGCATATCGTCTCTGATAGAGGCGTTCAATTTATCTCAAAATTTTGGAGAGCACTCTGCACTCAATTGAAGATCAAATAAAATTTCTCGTCCGCCTATCACCCCCAATCCAATGGACAAGTGGAGAGGGTGAATCAAATTCTTGGTGACTACCTGCGACATTTTGTCTCCTCCTGTCAAGATGATTGGGTTGATCTGCTGCCCTGGGCCAAATTTTCGTACAATTTCAAGAATTCTGAGTCTTCCGCCAAATCTCCATTTTTTGTGGTGTACGGCCGTCACCCGCTGCCCCCCCTTTCCATTCCCATTTCATCTGGAGTTCCTGCCGTAGATTAATTAACTCAGGACTTCTCATCTATCTGGCAGGAGACTCAAAAGTAGCTCTCACTAGCCTCGTCTCGCATGAAGAGACATGGCGTTCTGATCTTGCTTGCAGTGCCCCGGTCAGACTCGCTGACCGGGAGCACTGCTCTGTGTCCCCCGGCGGGGATGTGATTCGCGCGGCGGGACGTGCCTGCCCGCGGGTCGCATCCCGTTCCACTCACCTGCCCCGTCCTCCTGCTCAGTCCCGGTGCGCACGGCCCCGCTCTCTAGGGCGCGCGCGCCGGGTCTCTCAGATTTAAAGGGCCAGTTCACCATTAATTGGTGCCTGGCCCAATCAGTTCCAATCACTTCCCACACTATATATCTCTAGATATATATCACTAGATATATACTATCTCAGCTGTCAGTGAGGTTGAGTCTCTATCGGGTGGAACGACCTGGGGGTTACCTGCCGCAGCAAGTCCATCCCACTTTGCGGTGGGCTCTGGTGAAAACCAGTAACCTCTTAGATTCCTTTCCCCTGGTACGGCCCATGCCATTGCCTCACTGACACAGAGCATCCACTCCAGTGACCTTCCTGCATACCAGCCTGGATCCTGACAGTTTCTTTCACACGTGTGTTTTGCAACAGCTGGAGGAACCCTGGTTGGGAACAACTGGTTAAAAGGGGTACTCTGGTAGAAAACTTTTTTCTTTCAAGCAACTACAGTATTCAGTGTTCCCAAAAGTCCTGAAGGACTCATCTGATCTCTGCTGTAAGGACAGCACCCAAAAAAGCCCTTTTTAGGGCTCAAACATCAGTCTGCATTTTTGTTTGAAATAATATTTTGTTTGAAATAATAACAGTTTCCATCACACAAGTGCGTTTCAGGGCCTGCAAGGGCACAGTGTTACATCAGTGCTACTCATAAATGGTGTAGCAGTAGTGTAAATTTGAAAAAAAAAAAAAAAACATTTTTGGCTGTGAAATAAAATCTGTCAGTTTACAAAACACTTGGGAGTTTTTGGGCCTGCAGGGCTCATTGTCACACTAGTGCAAGTCATATTTGGTGTAACAGTAGTGTAAATTTGAAAATAAAAAACAGTTTTGGCTGTGAAATAAAATCAGTCAGTTCACTTCACACTTGGGAGTTTTGGGGCCTTCAGGGCTTTGCGTCACACTAGGGCAAGTCATATTTGGGGTAACAGTAGTGTAAATTAAAAAAAAAAAAAAACTTTTTTGGCTGTGAAATAAAATCAGTCAGTTTACTAAACATTTGGGAGTTTTTGGGCCTGCAGGGCTCTGTGTCACACTAGTGCAAGTCAAGTGCCACAATGTTTTAGGGCACTTTCTGCCTGGGAAACAAACAGAAATTTTTCTGGCCGCTGCTACAGCAGTGGCTACAACAATACCAAATTTTTTACGCATGTGTACATGCCTAATTTTTCTGGCCTCTGTTGCTGCACTGTGGCTTCAAAAAAAAAAAAGGCACATAACAGGGATTAAACTGATAAGAATAGAACTACTTAACATACCACTCCTATCTGGTGGCACAATAGCTTGCATTTGGTTTCCGACCAAAGTCCTCTGCACGCTGACACATGCAAAAGAAGACCGCAGCAGAGTTGGGATATCGGTGACCCCCTTCCCACCCTTGCTGGGCTCCTTGTACATAACTAGAGATGAGCGAATTGAAGTTGCCGAACCCGAATTCGTTACGAATTTCAGGAAAAATTTGATTCGCAATGAATACGAATATTGCCGCGATTCTATCGCACGAATCGCTTCATTAAACTCCATTTTACAGCATTCCAGGCTATTGTAGAGCTAAGATTGCGGATCCACATGTGAGTACATGAGGCAGGGGATTATGGGAGGGCGGGAAACAGCGGTGGGAATGAAGGTAGGCGGGCTGACCCTGAACCACATGTGAGATGCAGTCTATCAGTGTTCACTGACCCCTGTGATGTTACAGCCCCTATATAATCGGCGGCCATCTTGCCTCTCTTCATTTCATCTATGCACTCAGATGGAGAGGACGGGACTGCGTGTGTGTGAATAGCTCATACCACAGCGTTACACTGCAACTACTAGTCACATCAGCATTAGGGAAAGACAGGAGTGCAGAGTGCTGTGCTGTTACACTGAGAAGGATCATTGATTGCTAAACCTCCTATTCACGTTATTGAGCATTGCAGCAGAGAGGGGCAGATAGCTGTCAGCTGCCTCATACAGATCTCCAAGCTGCCTGAACTTTCTGAAGCCTCTTATCTCCTCATTTTTCAGCCCAATTGAGTTTCTTTTTTGCTCCACAAATCTGCTGCTGCTCAGAAGTGTGTGGATTTTTTTTTATTTGTGGTGCTGCACTGTTGGGTCCTGCTGCTGTTCTGAAATAAGTCATATTAGTGTGGACTTTAGTGCCTTTTTACCATTTTTCACCTGTTACTCTGTCTCTGTGCTTAATTCAGTGTTATACCACACGTTATACACCTCCTGGTGTATTAAAGAAAAAAAAGTTTTTCCTGCGTAAAAATACGCTTTTTCAATGGCCTTATCATTGCAAAGGGCCTACATACAAGCAAATAGCGTACCATATACCACCTTTTTTTTCTGTCTCTGTGCTAAATTCAGTGTTATACCACACGTTATACACCTGCCGGTGTATTAAAGAAAAAAAAGGTTTTCCTGCGTAAAAATACGCTTAACAGTGGCCTTCTCATTGCAAAGGGCCTAAATACAAGCAAATAGCGTACCATATACCATCTTTTTTTCTGTCTCTGTGCTAAATTCAGTGTTATACCACACGTTATACACCTGCCAGTGTATTAAAGAAAAAAATTATTTTCCTGAGTACAAATACGCTTAACAGTGGCCTTATCATTGCAAAGGGCCTAAATACAAGCAAATAGCGTACCATATACTACCTTTTTTCCTGTCTCTATGCTAAATTAAGTGTAATACCACACGTTATACACCTGCCGGTGTATTAAAGAAAAAAAGTTTTTCCTGAGTACAAATACGCTTTTTCAGTGGCCTTATCATTGCAAAGGGCCTACATACTGTTACGCCGAGCGCTCCGGGTCCCTGCTCCTCCCCGGAACGCTCGCGGCATTCTCCTCTCTGCAGCGCCCCGATCAGACCCGCTGACCGGGAGCGCTGCACTGTCACTGCCGGTGGGGATGCGATCTGCGTAGCGGGACGCGCCCGCCCACCGGTTGCATCCCAATCTACTCATCTGTCCCGTTCCCCGGCTGTCACATCTTGGAGCGCGCGGCCCCGCTCTCTAGGGCGCGCGCGCGCGCCGGCTCTCTGAGATTTAAAGGGCCAGTGCACCACTTATTGGTGCTTGGCCCAATCAGTGTCAATTAGCTTATTCTGCTCCATGTGAATAAAAACCCACTTCCCCTTCCTCTCCTGGCCGAATCTTGTTGCCTTAGTGCCTAGTGAAAGCGTTTCTGTGTGTGCCATTACCAGTGTTTCCAGACCTTCTGCCGTTGCCCTTGACTATGAACCATTGCCGCCTGCCCTGACCTTCTGCTACGTTTGACCTCGCCTCTATCTAATCCACCTGTACCACGCCAGTCTCAGCAGTCAGTGAGGTTGAGCCGCTACCGGTGGACATGACCTGGTTGCTACCGCCGCAGCAAGACCATCCCGCTTTGCGGCGGGCTCTGGTGAAAACCAGTAGCAACTTAGATCCGGTCCTCCGGTACGGTCCCCGCCAATCCCTCACTGACACAGAGTATCCACCACCAGCCTGCCGAATCCTGACAGTAGATCCGGCCATGGATCCCGCTGAGGTGCCGCTGCCAAGTCTCGCTGACCTCGCCACCGTGGTTGCCCAACAAGGACAACAGCTGTCGCAGTTGACCGCCATGCTACACCAGCTTCTGCCTCTACAGCAGCAACCATCTCCTCCGCCAGCTCCTGCTTCTCCTCCGCAGCAAGTTGCCACTTCCAGACTCCGCTTGTCCCTACCAACAAGTTTGATGGGAACTCTAAATTGTGCCGTGGGTTCCTATCCCAGTGTTCCCTGCCCCTGGAGATGATGTCAGACCAATTCCCTACAGAACGGTCTAAGGTGGCTTTCATGGTAAGCCTGTTATCTGGAAAGACCTTGTCTGGGCCACACCGCTTTGGGATCGCAACGATCCTGCCACTGTTACTATCCAGTCCTTCTTCGATGAAGTACGCAGTGTCTTTGAGGGGCCAGCTCGGGCTTCTTCAGCCGAGACAGCCCTATTGAACCTTGTCCAAGGGAGTTCTTCTGTGGGCGAGTACGCTATCCAGTTCCGCACCGTCGCCTCTGAGCTATCCTGGAATAATGAGGCCCTCTGCGCGACCTTCAAGAAAGGCTTATCCAGTCACATCAAACATGTTCTGGCCGCACGAGAAATTCCTGCTACCCTGTCTGAACTTATCCAGTTGGCCACCCGCATTGATATGCGTTTTTCTGAAAGATGCCAGGAGCTCCGCCAAGAAAAGGACCTTGATCACTGGGTACCTCTCTTCCAGAATCCTCTGCAATCTACTCCTGTGCCTCCCGCCGAGGAGGCTATGCAAGTGGATCAGTCTCACCTGACCCAAGAAGAGACGACTCGTCGCAGAAACAAAAATTTATGCCTGTACTGTGCTAGTACCGAACATTTCCTAGTGGACTGCCTTATTCGTCCTCCGCGTCTGGGAAACGCACGCACGCACCCTGTTCACGTGGGAGTGGCGTCACTTGGTGTGAATTCTGCCTCTCCACGTCTGACTGTACCTGTGCGGATTTCCCCTTCCACCAACTCCTCCTTCTCAGCAGTGGCCTTCTTGGACTCAGGTTCTGCAGGAAACTTTATTTTGGCCTCTTTCATTAATAGGTTCAGTATCCCAGTAACCCGTCTCGTCAAACCGCTCTTTATCTCTTCTGTTAACGGAGAAAAATTGGACTGCACTGTGCGCTACCGAACTGAACCCCTGCCCATAAACATTGGACTTCACCATGAAAAAATTTAATTTTTCGTTCTGCCTAACTGCACCTCTGAAGTTCTTCTCGGCCTGCCGTAGCTCCAACGTCATGCTCCTACCCTCGACTGGACCACCGGGGAGATGAAAAGTTGGGGTCCTTCTTGTCACAAACGATGCCTCACGTCTGCTCCCACTTGTCAAACCCCTGAGGCTCCACCTTTACCGGGCCCTCCCAAGGCTTACCAGGACTTTTCTGATGTTTTCTGCAAAAAGCAAGCAGACATCTTACCTCCTCATAGCCTCCTTCCTGGTACCACTCCGCCCCGTGGCAGGATTCACCCTCTGCCCCCCCCTCCCCATTCCCACTTCTTCTGGAGTTCCTGCCGTAGATGAAGTAACCCGGGACTTCTCCATTATCTGGAAGGAGACTCAAGAGTCGCTCCTACTGGCCTCGTCTCGTACGAAGAGACATGCAGATAAAAAGAGGAGGAGACCTAAGAGGGGGGGGGGGGGTACTGTTACCCCGAGCGCTCCGGGTCCCTGCGCCTCCCCGGAGCGCTTGCGGCGTTCTCCTCTCTGCAGCGTCCCGGTCAGACCCGATGACCGGGAGCGCTGCACTGTCAATGCCGGTGGGGATGCGATCCACGTAGCGGTACGCACCCGTCCGCGTGTCGCATCCCAATCTACTCACCTGTCCCAATCCCCGGCTGTCACGTCCCGGCACGTGCGGCCCTGCTCTCTAGGGCGCGCGCGCCGACTCTCTGAGATTTAATGGGCCAGTGCACCACTAATTGGTGCCTGGCCCAATCAGTGTCAATTAGCTTCCTCTGCTCCATGTGAATAAAAACCCACTTCCCCTTCCTCTCCTAGCCGTATCTCGTTGCCTTAGTGCCTAGTGAAAGCGTTTGTGTGTGCCATTACCAGTGTTTCCAGACCTTCTGCCGTTGCCCTTGACTACGAACCATTGCCGCCTGTCCTGACCTTCTGCTACGTTTGACCTTGCCTCTGTCTAGTCATCCTGTACCACGCCAGTCTCAGCAGTCAGTGAGGTTGAGAGGTTGAGCCGCTACCGGTGGAAACGACCTGGTTGCTACCGCCGCAGCAAGGCAATCCCACTTTGCGGTGGGCTCTGGTGAAAACCAGTAGCAACTTAGAACCGGTCCTCCGGTACGGTCCACGCCAATCCCTCACTGACACAGAGGATCCACCACGAGCCTGCCAAATCCTGACACATACAAGCAAATAGCGTACCATATACCACCTTTTTTTCAGTCTCTGTGCTAAATTCAGTGTTATACCACACGTTATACACCTGCCGGTGTATTAAAGAAAAAAAAGGTTTTCCTGTGTAAAAATATGCTTAACAGTGGCCTTATCATTGCAAAGGGCCTAAATTCAAGCAAATAGCGTACCATATACCACCTTTTTTTCTGTCTCTGTGCTAAATTCAGTGTTATACCACACGTTATACACCTGCTGGTGTATTAAAGAAAAAAAAGTTTTTCCTGAGTACAAATACACTTTTTCAGTGGCCTTATCATTGCAAAGGGCCTGCATACAAGCAAATAGCGTACCATATACCACCTTTTTTTCTGTCTCTGTGCTAAATTCAGTGTTATACCACATGTTATACACCTGCCCGTGTATTAAAGAAAAAAAAGGTTTTCCTGCGTAAAAATACGCTTAACAGTGGCCTTGTCATTGCAAAGGGCCTAAATACAAGCAAATAGAGTACCATATACTACCTTTTTTTTCTGTCTCTGTGCTAAATTCAGTGTTATACCACACGTTATACACCTGCCGGTGTATTAAACAAAATGTTTTTTTTCCTGAGTACAAATACGCTTAACAGTGGCCTTATCATTGCAAAGGGCCTAAATACAAGCAAATAGCGTACCATATACTACCTTTTTTTCTGTCTGTGCTAAATTAAGTGTAATACCACACGTTATACACCTGCCGGTGTATTAAAGCAAGAGAAGTTTTTCCTGAGTACAAATACGCTTTTTCAGTGGCCTTATTGCAAAGGGCCTACATACAAGCAAATAGCGTACCATATAACACCTTTTTTTCTGTCTCTGTGCTAAATTCAGTGTTATACCACACGTTATACACCTGCCGGTGTATTAAAGAAAATGTTTTTTTTCCTGAGTACAAATACGCTGAACAGTGGCCTTATCATTGCAAAGGGCCTAAATACAAGCAAATAGCGTACAATATACTACCTTTTTTTCTGTCTCTGTGCTAAATTAAGTGTTATACCCCACTTTATACACCTGCCGGTGTATTAAAGAAAAAAAGTTTTTCCTGAGTAGTGTTGCTCGCGAATATTCGCAATTCGAATATTATTCGCGAATATCGCATATTCGCAAATTCGCGAATTTCGCGAATATAGCGCTATATATTCGTAATTACGAATATTCGTTTTTTTTTCTTCACAGCACACATCACAGTGATCACCCCTCTCTGCTTCCAGCTTGTGTGGTGTAAAGAAGGCTCTAATACTACTGTGTGAGACTGCCGGATGAAAATTCGCATATGCGAAAATTAGCATATGCTAATTTCCGCATATGCGAATTTCCGCGTATGCTAATTTTGTATATGCTAATTTTCGCATATGTTAATTTTCGCATACGCGAATGTTCACATATGCGAAAATAAAACGAGAATATTACGAATACGCGAATATTCGCGAATATATGACAAATATTCGTCCATATATTCGCGAATATTCGCGAATTCGAATATGGCCTATACCACTCAACACTATTCCTGAGTACATAAACGCTTTTTCAGTGGCCTTATCATTGCAAAGGGCCTACATACAAGCAAATAGCGTATCATATACCACCTTTTTTTCTGTCTCTGCGCTAAATTAAGTGTTATACCACACGTTATACACCTGCTGGTGTATTAAAGAAAAAAAAAGTTTTTCCTGCGTACAAATACATTTAACAGTGAGCTCATCATTGCAAAGGGCATACATACAACCAAGTAGTGTACTATTTAGTACCTGTATTGCGGTCTCGGTGCTAAATTCAATGCTATTCCACACATTAGTATACACTGACTGGTGTATACAACAAAAAAAAGAGTTTTTTTCTGCGTATAAATACGCTTAACAGTGCGCTCATCATTGCAAAGGGCATACATACAACAAAGGAGTGTACTATTTAGTAACTGTTATTCTGTCTAGGGCCTATATACTTTGAAAGGACAGCCATAAGTAATCGCCTGCTGCTGTTCTATACCCTCATAAACATACTAAGTATGTCAGGCAGGGAAGTGCCAGGACGTACACAGAGAAGGGGCAGAGGCCTATATACGTCAGGCAGAGTTGGCAGAAGACTTGGGGCGAGTGGCAGCAGGAGTCGCAGCAATAGGCCTGAGCTCCCGTTAACACCCAGCGGTCGTGTCGTCGACCCATCTCTCCTCGTCAATTGGTTTGCACACTCATCCCCATCATCACAAGCGACATCTGACAACCCCAGTCAAGAGTCGGTGGGTTCCTCAGACACAACCCTCAGTTGGCATGGCCGTGGAGCAGTCCCGTAATCCCATTGCCTTTGTCCTATGCTGTTCCCTCTCCCAAAGAAGTATCTCATGCTTTGGGTTCAGCTCCACTATTTAGTGAGGATGATGTAATAGATGACAGTCAGCATCTAATGGGCAGCCAAGAATGTGAGGAGACATGCGTCCCTTGCTCCACAGGGCAAGTATTGATGCGGAGAGTGACGTGGGAGGCGGTGTTTCAATTGTTCAGGGTCCTGAGGCAGACACTGTTGTGGAACACGAGGAGTACATCAGTGACGTGCACACATCTTTTGATGAAGATGAAGCCTATCCCAATTGGGAGCCGGGTGCAGAAGCCGGGGCTTCATCATCATCAGGAGAAGAGATTTGCTCTTTGTCTATGAGGCAGCAAGGCGGTAGCACGGTTGGCAATCAGCGTGGTGGTGGCAGTAGTGGAAATTCAGGAGCCAAACGTGCCAGGGGGAGACCACCTGCTTCGCGGCAAGCTACCATTCAGGGAGGTAGTGGAACAGGGGTTCCTGGAGACGGCGCCAATAGCAGTGAAATAGTGTGGACTGCGGGTGGGAAAATCAGCTACTCTGCGGTGTGGTTGTTCTTCATAAAGAATCCGGAGGACCTTGGCGTAGTCACATGCAAAATCTGTGGGCAGAAAGTGAAGCGAGGCCAGGGTCCCAATGTCGGCACCATTGCCCTGCATCAACACATGATTCGCCAACATAAAGCGGGCTGGGATAACCGTGGCTATGAGGTAGTGGTCCAGCATGCGGCATCACCTAGTGGCCATCCGCTCCCTCCGTCATCCAGCCAAGGCTTCACCACCTCAGCCGAAGGGAGCATTGTGTCAAACCCTCCTTCTTGCGCTCCTGCTTCTTCCGCTCGTAGTCAGACATTCCGCCAACAATCGATCGGCGAAGCCATGTCCAAGAGACAACAGTATGCGCCCACTCATTCAACGGCGCAGAAGTTGAATGTGCTCCTGTCCAAGTTGCTGGTGTTGCAGTCCCTCCCTTTCCAACTTGTGGACTCTGCAGCTTTCAGGGAATTGATGGCTTGTGCCGAGCCGAGGTGGAGAGTCCCAAGCCGTCATTTCTTCGCAAAGAAGGCAGTACCAGCTCTGCATAAGTTTGTACAAGAGAAGGTGGGCCAGTCCTTGAGCCTGTCGGTGTGTTCAAAAGTGCATGGCAGCGCCGACGTGTGGAGCTGTAACTACGGGCAGGGACAATACATGTCTTTTACGCCCACTGAGTAAATGTTGTTCCTGCACAGCCACAACAGCAACTTGGACAGGTCACTCCGCTTCCTCCTCCACGCTCTGGCTCCCAGGCAGTTGGTCCTTTTACAGTGTGCGCCTCATCCTCCTCCTCCTCCCCCGTGTCCTCGGCCTCCACTGCACGTCCAAATCTCGGTTGCCCTTCATCGTACGACGTGTATAGGGCACAGCAGTGTCAAGCCGTCCTACAAATGGTTTGGCGAACGGAGTCACACAGTAGAGGAACTGCTAAAGTTCATTAGGGAAGAAATCCGAGTATGGCTTACTCCACGAAATCTGGAAATGGGAACCATGGTGACCGACAATGGGAAGAACATTGTGGCTGCGCTGCGACAAGGAAGTGTGAACCATTCGCCCTGCATGGCACACGTGTTGAATCTGGTTGTCAAGAAGTTCATCAAGTCTTCACCCCATTTGCAAGACGTCTTGACAATGGCAAGGAAACTGTGCATGCACTTCAGCCACTCGTACACCGCCAAGCACATTTTGCTTGAGCTGCAGCGTCAGAACGGTATCCCACAACATAGTCTCATTTGTGACATTGCCACACGTTGGAATTCCACCCTCCATATGTTGGACAGACTATACGAACAAAGAAAAGCCCTCACAGATTTTTTGATTATACAAGCAGATAGCTATACTCCCCTGTGTAACTTCAATGTGAACGAGTGGCAGCTCATACGTGACACCTGCCGTTTGCTGAGGCCCTTTGAGGAAGCCACATTTTTTGTTAGTCGCTCGAATTACGCCATGATTGATGTAATTCCCCTCCTACATTTACTCCAAAAATGATTGAAAACATGGCTGGTCAGGGCAATGGAGATGTTGTGCCTACATCAGAAGGCTACATGATGATGAACTGGAGGAGGATGATGAGGGGCAGAGTGGAGCATAGTTTATGGTGGATGAGATGGCCGGTGTTTCTGGTCATTGGACAGGAGATGAGGAGCAGGAGCAGCCAGAGGAGCTGGAAGGTTATTACGAGGGAGGCGAGACAGAGGATCCAGACACACCGTGGCAGTATGCAGTGGAGATGGAGGCAGGTAGTCCCAGTGAGTCACTGTCACAAATGGCACAATGCATGCTGAGTTGCTTGCGTAGTGACCCCCGAATTGTCAAAATTCGACAGCGCGATGACTTCTGGATCTCCACCTTATTAGACCCTCGCTACCGGCCCAGAATGGGGGCCTTTTTTACACCCACTGAGAGGGAGGACAAATTGACCTACTTCAGGGGGCTTCTACGTAGTTGGTTGGCCGATGCATCCACTCACAGGTCTGACTCGGGGGGACCTCTGCGCTCACCTTCCACTGCCACGGCTGCTGGGGAGGGGTGGCAGGAGCAGTACCAGCTCAATCAGCAGCAGCCTGAGTCTACAGTTGCTGATGAGTAGCTTCCTTCAGCCGCATAGTGAAGCTACTCATCAGCAGCAGGTGGACATGGAGCAGGACCTGAACCAGCAGGTGGTGGCTTACCTCGACATGACCCTGCCAACAACCGTTGAAGATCCGATGGACTTCTGGGCAGCCAAACTCGATTTATGGCCGCAATTAGCGAAGTTTGCCCTGGAAAAGCTGTCCTGCCCGGCCAGTAGTGTGCCATCAGAGCAGGTGTTTAGTGCGGCCGGGGCTGCCTAATCTGCTAGACATCTATGCTGCCTAATCTGGGGGACAACTATGCTACTAATCTGGGGGACATCTATGCTGCCTAATGTGGGGGACAAGTATGCTCCTAATCTGGTGGACATCTATACTGCCTACTCTGGGGGACAAGTATGCTCCTAATTTGGAGGACATCTATGCTGCCTAATCTGGGGGACATCTATGCTGCCCAATCTGGGGGACAACTATGCTCCTAATCTGGGGGACAACTAAACTCCTAATCTGGTGGACATCTATGCTGCCTAATCTGGGGGATATCTATGCTGCCTAATCTGGGGGACAAGTATGCTCCTAATCTGGGGGACAACTATGCTGCCTAATCTGGGTGACAGCTATGCTGCCTAATCTGGGGGACAGGTATGCTCCTAATCAGGGGGACATCTATGCTGCCTACTCTGGGGGACAAGTATGCTCCTAATCTGGGGGACATCTATGCTGCCTAATCTGGGTGACATCTATGCTGCCTACTCTGGGGGACAAGTATGCTCCTAATCTGGGGGATATCTATGCTGCCTAATCTGGGTGACATCTATGCTGCCTAATCTGGGGGACAACTATTCTCCTTATCTGGGGGACAACTATGCTGCCTAATCTGGGGGACAACTATGCTCCTAATCTGGTGGACATCTATGATGCCTAATCTGGTGGACAAGTATGCTCCTAATCTTGGGGAAATCTATGCTGCCTACTCTGCGGGACAAGTATGCTCCTAATCTGGGGGACATCTATGCTGCCTAATCTGGGTGACATCTATGCTGCCTAATCTGGGGGACATCTATGCTGCCTAATCTGGGTGACATCTATGCTGCATACTCTGGGGGACAAATATGCTCCTAATCTGGGGGACAACTATGCTCCTAATCTGGGGGATATCTATGCTGCCTAATCTGGGTGACATCTATGCTGCCTACTCTGGGGGACAAGTATGCTCTTAATCTGGGGGACATCTATGCTGCCTAATCTGGGTGACAACTATGCTCCTAATCTGGGGGACATCTATGCTGCCTAATCTGGGGGACAAGTATGATCCTAATCTGGGGGACATCTATGCTGCCTACTCTGGGGGACAAGTATGCTCCTAATCTGGGGGACATCTATGTTGCCTAATCTGGGTGACATCTATTCTGCCTAATCTGGGGGACAACTCTGCTCCTAATCTGGGGGACAACGAAGCTCCTAATCTGGTGGACATCTATGCTGCTTAATCTGGGGGACATCTATGCTGCCTAATCTGGGTGACATCTATGCTGCCTACTCTGGGGGACAGGTATGCTCCTAATCTGGGGGACATCTATGCTGCCTAATCTGGGGGACAAGTATGCTCCTAATCTGGGTGACATCTATGCTGCCTACTCTGGGGGACAAGTATGCTCCTAATCTGGGGGACATCTATGCTGCCTAATCTGGGGGACAAGTATGCTCCTAATCTGGGTGACATCTATGCTGCCTACTCTGGGGGACAAGTATGCTCCTAATCTGGGGGACATCTATGCTGCCTAATCTGGGTGACATCTATGCTGCCTACTCTGGGGACAAGTATGCTCCTAATCTGGGGGATATCTATGCTTCCTAATCTGGGGGACATCTATGCTGCCTAATCTGGGTGACATTTATGCTGCCTAATCTGGGGGACAAGTATGCTCCGAATCTGGGGGACATCTATGCTGCCTACTCTGGGGGACAAGTATGCTCCTAATCTGGGGGACATCTATGCTGCCTAATCTGGGCGACATCTATGTTGCCTATTCTGGGTGACATCTATGCTGCCTAATCTGGGGGACATCTATGCTGCCTAATCTGGGGGACAAGTATGCTCCTTATTTGGGGGACATCTATGCTGCCTACTCTGGGGGACAAGTATGCTCCTAATCTGGGGGACATCTATGCTGCCTAATCTGGGTGACATCTATGCTGCCTACTCTGGGGGACAAGTATGCTCCTAATCTGGGGGACATCTATGCTGCCTAATCTGGGGGACATCTATGCTGCCTAATCTGGGTGACATTTATGCTGCCTAATCTGGGGGACATCTATGCTGCCTAATCTGGGGGACAAGTATGCTCCTAATCTGGGGGACATCTATGCTGCCTAATCTGGGGGACAACTATGCTCCTAATATGGGGAAAACTGATGCTTCTGGCCTTGGGCCTATAATTTTTTGAAGTTTAGCAGTAGCTAAATATATACTTAATGCAAATGTCAACATTGATCTTTAAATGTAAGGGGTTATGAAACCCTCTTGGGTACTGCGAATGCATGCTCCAGACTCATTCTGTGTCTTTCACAAAGTACTTGCCTCCCTGGTGCTTCAGGCCTTGGGCTTATAATTTTTCAAGTTTAGCAGTAGCTAAATACATGCTTAATGCAAATGTAAACATTGATCTTTAAATGTAAGGGGTTATGAAAACCTCTTGGGTACTGCAAATGCATGCTCCAGACTCATTCTGTGTCTTTCAGGAACTACTTGCCTCCCTGGTGCCTCTTGCCTTGGGCCTTACATTTTTGGATGTTTAGCAGTAGCTAAATACATGCTTAATGCAAATTTCAACAATGATCGTTAAATTCTCGGCACTCTGCCAGGGCCTACTCCTACCCCACCTGGGCCGATCCGAGGACCTCACTAACCAACTCACTAACTAATCCAATCGCTTATAGCGACGGGCGGTGTGTACAAACGGCAGCGACTTAATCAACGCCAGCTTATGACCCTCACTTACTGGTAATTCCTCGTTTTAAATAATTGCAATCACAGATCCCTATCACGAACTGGTTTCAGCGTGCAACACGCGCCTGTCCTTGAAAGATAGAGACACGCTAATCCGTTCAGTGGAGCGCTAGTGTGGCCCAGGACATCTGAGGCCATAACACACCTGTTATTGCTCGATCTCGCAATTGATCGGGCAAGGTAAGGGGTTATTAAAGCCTCTTGGGTACTGCTGAGGCCTACTCCTGACTGCTCCAGGTGCAATGTATGGGGTAATTAAACACTCTTGGGTAGTGTTATTGTTAAATTTACTGGAAATTTTATCAGTAATAAAATTTAATGTTGCAGAATGCTAACCGTTACACAACGGAACGCTTGTTGCGTGTGATTTTTTTGATGAAAAATAAAAAAATAGATGGAGAGGGATTAACTCTGCTTAATCATTTTTGGCGATTAGAATCCTTTGTCATCTGATTTTTAAGAGACAGATGAACTTACACACATGTAATAATTTTTTTAACCAAATTTCAAACAATGTGTGGTTTATTATTTTTGAGAAGAATGTCTTTTGGTGGTCCACCGTCCTGCATTATAGAGTCTTCTGAACTGCTGTATATGCGTTTGTTTTAACAAAAAGGTATTTTGTCAGACAATTTAAAAAAAATGGCGTTTTTTTGGGGTTGATTGTGAAGCCCGGGTGACGGGTGTGTAGTGTGTACTCGTGCATCAGTCAACTCCAGTCTGTGTCCGTTAGGCAATATATGGGTTTCTGATGCAGCAGAGGTGGGTCCATGGTCTTGGAATTTCAATTATTTAAATTTTTTTTACATATTGTGTGGTTTATTATATTAGAGAAGAATGTCTTTGGGTGGTCCACCGTCCTGCATTATAGAGTCTTTTGAACTGCTGTATATGCGCTTGTTTTAACAAAAAGGTATTTTGTCAGACAATTTTAAAAAAAATTGCGTTTTTTGGGCGTGGATTGTGAAGCCCGGGTGACGGGTGTGTAGTGTGTACTCGTGCATCAGTCAACTCCAGTCTGTGTCCGTTAGGCAATATATGGGTTACTGATGCAGCAGAGGTGGGTCCATGGTCTTGGAATTTCAATTAATTAAAAAAATGGAACATATTGTGTGGTTTATTATATTAGAGAAGAATGTCTTTGGGTGGTCCACCGTCCTGCATTATAGAGTCTTCTGAACTGCTGTATATGCGCTTGTTTTAACAAAAAGGTATTTTGTCAGACAATTTCAAAAAAATTTGCGGTTTTTTGGGGTGGATTGTGAAGCCCGGGTGTGTACTCGTGCATCAGCCAACTCCAGGCTCTGTCTTTCAGGCAATCTATGGGTTACTGATGCAGCTGAGGTGGGGCCTGGGTCTAGGAATTTCAATTTTTAAAGAAAAATTCAACAATTGTGTGGTTCATTATTTTTGAGAAGAAAGTCTTTGGGTGGTCCACCGTCCTGCCTTATAGAGTCTTCTGAAATGTTGAATATGCGCTTGTGCTTACACAAAGTTGTAAATAAAAAATAAAAAAATTATACAATTTTGTTGATTTTGGGGCGGATTGTGAAGCCCTGTGTGTACTGGTGCAACAGCCAACTCCAGGCTGTGTCCTTTAGGCAATAAATGGGTTCCTGATTAGTGTTGAGCGGCATAGGCCATATTCGAATTCGTGAATATTCGCGAATATATGGACGAATATTCGTCATATATTCGCGAATTTTCGCATATTCGTTATATCCTCGTTTTATTTTCGCGTATGTGAATATTCGCGTATGCGAAAATTAACATATGTGAAAATTTGCATATACAAAATTAACACATGTGAAAATTCGCATATGCGAAAATTAGCATATGCTAATTTTCGCATATGCGAATTTCTGCACGTCAGTCTCACACAGTAGTATTACAGCCTTCTTTACACCACACAAGCTGGAAGCAGAGAGGGATGATCACTGTGATGTGTACTGTGAAGAAAAAAAGCAAAAAAAAAAAAAAAACGAATATTCGTAATTACGAATATATAGCGCTATATTCGCGAAATTCGCGAATTCGCGAATATGCGATATTCGCGAATAATATTCGAATTGCGAATATTCGCGAGCAACACTATTCCTGATGCCGTCTTGGTCTGGGAATTTAAATTTTTTGGATTGCGGGTGCTACAAAAAAAGATGGACACACCCTAATCCGTTCAGTGGAGCGCGCCTGCGGCCCCGGACATTTGAGGGCATAAAACACCTGTTATTGCTCGATCTCAGGAGAAGGGGGATTCATCATCGGGAGAAGAGAGTTGCAGGTTGCCCTTGAGTCAGCAAGGCGGTAGCACGGTTGGCAGTCAGCGTGGTGTGGAAGTAGTGGAAATTCTGGAGCCAAACATGCCCGGGGGAGACCACCTGCTTCGCGGCAGCTTACCTTTCCGGTAGTTAGCGGGTTACCAGCACCGGTCGATGAAAGATAGAGACACGCCAATCCGTTCAGTGGAGTGCGCCTGCGGCCCCGGAAATCAGAGGGCATAACACACCTGGTATTGCTTGATCTCGCAATTGATCATGCAAAGGTAGGGGGTTATTAAAGCCTCTTGGGTACTGCTTAGGCCTACTCCTGACTGCTCCTGGTGTAATGTATGGGGTAATTAAACACTCTTGGGTAGTGTTTTTTTTTTATTTACTGATAATTTTATTAGTAATAAAATTTAATTTTCCAGAATGCTAATCGTTACACAACGGAACGCTTGTTGCGTGTGATTTTTTTAATGAAAAAAAATAAATAAATACGGACAGGGATTAACTCTGCTTCATCATTTTGGGCGAAAAAGTCCTTTGGTGATCTGATCTTTTGGAGACAGATGCGCTTACACACATATTGAATTCGTTTTTGTAAAAAAAATTTCAAACATTGTGTGGTTTATTATTTTTGAGAAGAATGTCTTTGGGTGGTCCACCGTCCTACATAGTTACATAGTTAGTACGGTCGAAAAAAGACATATGTCCACCAAGTTCAACCAGGGAATTAAGGGGTAGGGGTGTGGCGCGATATTGGGGAAGGGATGGGATTTTATATTTCTTCATAAGCATTAATGTTATTTTGTTCCAGGAATGTATCTAATCCTGTTTTAAAGCTGTTAATTGTTCCTGCTGTGACCAGTTCCTGAGGTAGACCGTTCCATAAATTCACAGTCCTCACGGTAAAGAAGGCGTGTCGCCCCTTGAGACTAAACTTTTTCTTCTCCAGACGGAGGGAGTGCCCCCTCGTCCTTTGGGGGGGTTTAACCTGGAACAGTTTTTCTCCATATTTTTTGTATGGGCCATTAATATACTTATATACGTTTATCATATCCCCCCTTAAACGTCTCTTCTCAAGACTAAACAATTGTAACTCCTTTAATCACTCCTCATAGCTAAGATGATCCATGCCCCATATTAGTTTAGTCACGCGTCTCTGCACCCTTTCCAACTCCGCAGTGTCCCTTTTATGGACAGGTGCCCAAAACTGAACAGCATATTCCAGGTGAGGCCGTACCAATGCTTTATAAAGGGGGAGTATTATCTCCCTGTCCCTTGAGTCCATGCCTCTTTTGATACATGACAATATCCTGCCAGCTTTGGAAGCAGCAGCCTGACATTGCATGCTATTCTGTAGTCTGTGATCTACAAGTACACCCAGATCCTTTTCTACCAGTGACTCTGCCAGTTTAATCCCCCCTAAGACATACGACGCATGCAGGTTATTAGTGCCCAGATACATAACTTTACATTTATCCACATTGAACCTCATTTGCCAAGTGGATGCCCAGACACTTAGTCTATCCAAGTCATCTTGTAACTTATGCACATCCTCTATAGACTGTACCATGCTACATAGCTTGGTGTCATCTGCAAAGATAGAAACAGAGCTGTTAATACCATCCTCTAAATCATTGATGAATAAATTAAACAACAGCGGGCCCAGTACTGAACCTTGGGGTACACCACTTATAACCGGGGACCAATCAGAGTACGAATCATTGATCACCACTCTCTGGGTACGATCCATGAGCCAGTGTTCAATCCAGTTACAAACTAAAATTTCCAAACCCAAAGACCTTAACTTACCTGTCAGACGTCTATGAGGGACAGTATCAAATGCTTTAGCAAAATCCAGAAACACTATATCCACAGCCATACCTCTGTCAAGGCTTCTACTCACCTCTTCATAAAAGCAAATTAGATTGGTTTGACAACACCTCCCCCCAGTCTATGTCCTGTAGTGCAGCCCTCAGCCCAGGGAAGGTTGCCTTTTTAAAGTTATATGTTTTTGCCTTCCCCGCCTGTCTTTGTTTTCTACATTTTAAGTCAAAAGTAACTATATTGTGGTCGCTATTACCAAGGTTTTCCCGCACAGTTACATTACCAACCAGCTCTGCGTTGTTGGAAATGATCAGATCCAACAAGGCATCACTTCTTGTTGGGTCCTCCACAAACTGGCCCAGAAAATGATCCTGCTATAAATTTAGGAATTGTCGCCCCTTTGTAGTTTTAGCCAACCCCGGACCCCAATCTATATCTGGATAGTTAAAATCTCCCATTATCACCACTGTACCTGCCCGGGCGGCCCTCTCTATTTGTTTATGAAGCCGAACTTCTATCTCTTCAGTGATATTAGGGGGTCTGTAGATTACCCCAAATATTATTTTTTCAGTATTTTCCTCCTTTTGTAATTCTACCCACAGTGATTCCACCTCCTCAAAAACATCACACACTATGGCATCGTTCACACTGACTTTCATACCACTTCTTACATACAGACAGACTCCACCACCTTTTCTGTTCATTCTATCCTTGCGAAACAATGTAAACCCCTGCAGATTAACAGCCCAGTCATGTGAGGAGTCCAGCCATGTCTCAGTGACCCCAACTATATCAATATGTTCCTCCAGTATCAAGGCCTCAAGCTCCCCCATTTTATTTGCTAGGCTTCTGGCATTTGTGAACATACACTTTACATTTCCATCCTTTATGTAATTGGGGTTAATGGGATTCAAGGGTGTAAGTTTTATTTTCCTATGAAGCCTATTCCTATTAACTATTCTAACCCCTCCCTCCGCTCCACCCCCAGGTACATTTATAATTCCCACCTCTCTATCTACACTATCTTCCCCCTCTTTGCTGTAGGTTCCCTCCCCCCAAGTCCCTAGTTTAAACACTCCTCCACCCTTCTAGCCATCTTCTCCCAATGCAAAGCTGCACCCTCCCCATTGAGGTGCAGCCCGTCCCTACGGTAGAGCCGGTAACCGACAGCGAAGTCAGCCCAGTTCTCCATGAACCCAAACCCTTCCTTCCTACACCAGCTTCTGAGCCACTTGTTTACCTCCCTGATCTCCCGCTGCCTCTCTGGTGCGGCTCGTGGTACTGGTAGTATTTCAGAAAATACTACCTTGGAGGTCCTTGCCTTAAGCTTGCGGCCAAAGTCCCTGAAATCATTTTTAAGGACACTCCACCTACCTCTTACTTGGTCATTGGTGCCAATATGTACCATGACTGCTGGGTCCTCTCCAGCCCCGCCCAGCAACCTGTCAACCCGATCCGTGATATGCCGAACTCGTGCGCCAGGCAGACAACACACTGTTCGGCGATCCCGGTCTTTGTTACAGATTGCCCTGTCTGTCCCCCTAATAATTGAGTCCCCCACCACTAGTACCTGTCTGGCCTGCCCTGTACTCCTCCCTCCCTCCTTACTGGAGCAGACACCCCCCTGGCGGTCAGAGGCGGTATCCTGCTGCAGTTCTGCTAGCTCTGTAATGGCATCCCCCTCATCTGCCAACAGGGCAAACTTGTTGGGGTGTGCCAGTTCAGGACTAGCCTCCCTGACACTTTTTCCCCTACCCCTCTTTCTAACTGTAACCCAGCTAACTGCCTGACTGTCCTGCAACTCCGTCCCACAGTCCTCCCCCACCTCTATTCCCGAGAGTGCCTGCTCAGTGAGCACGAGACTCCTCTCCATGTTGTTAATGCTTTTCATTGTTGCCAGTCGCTCCTCTAGATGCAGGATCTGGGCTTCCAAACGGACAACTAGCACACATCTCGCACAACAATATGCACCCTCAAACTGTTGTTCAAGGATTGTATACTTTGAACAGGATGTACATTGGACTGCATTTCCCAACATGGAGGCCATCTAGTTATGGGGATTTCACAAATGTATAGGAAAAAACAGACAGTCAAAATGACACTTAAAATTTTTTGTAGACCTTGTGGGTTCAGAAATTAACACTCACAGCGATCTCAACCTCCTGCTTTCAAACTCCTGTTTTTGTAACTCCTCTTTCACGCCCCTCTTACACAGCAACACTCAGAAGAGCAAGCATTATAGAGTCTTGTGAACTGTTGGATATGCGCTTTTTCTCACACAAAGGTATTTCTTTAAAAAATGTCTAAACTGTTGTTGTTTTTTGGAGGGGATTGTGAAGCCCGGGTGTGTACTGGTGCATCAGCCAACTCCAGGCTGTGTCCTTCAGGCAATATATGGGTTCCTGATGCCGCAGAGGTGGGGCCTGGGTCTGGAAATTTCAAATTTTTGGATAGCGGGTGCTACCTATGAGAAATCTTTGTCAAAAATGTCATATGTTGTGTTGTTTTTTTTTTTTTGGGGGGGGGGGGGGGGGATTGTGAAGCCCTGGTGTGTAGTGTACTAGTGCATCAGCCAACTCCACACTGTGCCATTCAGCCATTAAATGGTCTCCTCTTGCTGCCAACATGTCCACGCTGTGTCATTCAGCCACTATATGGTGTCCTCATCCTGCCAACACCTCCACGCTGTGCCATTCAGCCACTATATGGTGTCCTCATGCTCCCAACACCTCCACGCTGTGCCATTCAGCCACTATATGGTGCCCTCATGTTGCCAACACCTCCACGCTGTGCCATTCAGCCACTATATGGTGTCCTCATGCTGCCAACACCTCCACGCTGTGCCATTCAACCACTATATGGTCTCCTCATGCTGCCAACACCTCCATGCTGTGCCATTCAGCCACTATATGGTGTCCTCATGCTGCCAACACCTCCACGCTATGTCATTCAGTCACAGTATAACAGTATTATTTCACTCCCCCAGCACACTCAATATGCATTTTAGGACACAGCAAAGTGTTCTATACCCCTATAGAGGCTGTATGTAGGCTAGAAATAGCTTTTTTTAATATTGATTCACCGCGAACAAATTTGGATCGAAACAAACTTTTCGAGAAAATTCGGCAAATCGGCCGAATCGAATTTTTGAAAAGTTCGCTCATCTCTAAATATCATTGTTGATCACCCCTGAGGAGGTAACACTGCAATGGAACACGTGAGATATACTTTATGTGGACTAGGAAACTGGGATTGTATATTGGGTTTCATTTTGTGAACTTCACAAGTCTAATTGTTTAAATATTTTGTAAGATTCTGGGTTTATACTATTGTACATTGCCTCATTTTGCAGCCACTTTAGTGTTTGATGCTATAGTTTATTAATACCTACACACATATATCTATATATATATATATATATATATATATATATATATATAGTGTACTAATATTTAGAGGTTGGTATTTGTAGTTTTGTATTAAATACAGAGCACTGGGGCATATTGCAGCCTATAGGAGGGGTTCATATTTTTCTGCTATATTTATGTGTTTGTGCACGTTTTTAATTGTTTTAATATATTAGTCTGGTAGTGTTGCATATATAAATTAAAAGTAATTCCATTTTTTTGAAGATACAGATATCAGTGGTTGTGTGCTCTTTTTTTCTTTCTTCTCTTTCTCTTCATTAGGCCTCAAATCTACATGGCACCCTCTTAGCTATGTTGTACACTCACACAGCAGGTTATTTCAACATTAGTGTTGAGCGGAATAGGCCATATTCGAATTTGCGATATTTCACGAATATATGGACGAATATTCGCCATATATTCGCAAAATTTGCATATTCGCAATATTTACAGTCTTTTTTACTATGCACCACAAAATTTGCATGTGCATTCACCATGAAATTCACATGTGCATTCACCATAAAATTTGCCTGCGCAATATCGCATGATAAAGGAGCTAAAAGAAGGGAGGGATCAATGTGCGCGAAAATTCGCATATTTTCGGGCGCTCGCCATCTGACACATTAACTAGTATTGGAGCCTTGTTTACACCACAAGCTGGAGGCAGGGAGGGGTGATCACTGTGATGTGTACTGTGGAAAAAAAATCGCAATATTCACGATAAATATTCGCATTGCGAATATTCGCGCCCAACACTAGTCAACATATGGGGTATTAAAAAAGTATGAAAAATCAGCCACCTACAGACTCCCGCAGCCAGGACTACTACTACTCCCATCATGGAGCAGACTTGTTTCCATGATGGGAGTACTAGTTATTGTCTGCAGGAGTCTGCCGGCGGCTGGGGAGGCTACATTAGTGCTTGTACTACTATCCTCATCATGGAACAGACTTTGTTCCATGATGGGGGTTTTAGTACAGGGGCTGAGGGATTGATCACACTGGGTCTCATTTCTGAGACCTGATCCGATCAGAAGTTATTAAGCAGGGGTCTGCAACCCTGCAATCACCGATGTATTTTACTTTCGTTTTTAAATTCCCCACGGGGAGCTCTGAATGGCCAGTACTGAGGAGCCAATAAGGGCTCCCTGCAGGGTTTTTAAAATGGACAATGTATATTAAAAGTGTTGTGGGTGGGGGGGGCAAGATATATAGCGCTATATATCTAGCACCCCATCACATTTATAAAGATAAAACCCCCGCCAATGCAAAAATATATACCCCCGCAGTATATATATATGACCCCTGCCAGCGCACTTATAATGTAACCCCCGCAAGTGCATTTATAATTATATACCCCCCGCCTGCGCAATTATCAATATATACCCCCGCCGGCGCATTTATGTGACCCCCCCCCCGCTGGCATTAATGCAGCGCTATCTGTGAAAAGCATTTTACGTGCAGAGCATCACACCAGCTGCCGCCAGCGCGATGCTGCTGATAGAATACTATTCATACAAAGCGCTGCAGGGGCATATTATATAGAAGTACCCTGGGGGCCAGATAATACTTTATATCTGGCCCCCACAGCACTTCTATATAATATCCCCCTGCAGCGCTATGTATGAATAGTATTCTATCAGCAGCATTGCGCCGGCGGCTGCTGGTGTGATGCTCTGCACGTAAAATGCTTTTCACAGATAGCGCTGCATTAATAACAAATGCGCCAGCGGGGGGAGTGTCACATAAATGCGCCGGCGGGGGGGTATATATTGATAATTGCGCAGGCAGGGGGTATATAATTATAAATGCGCCTGCGGGGGTTACATTATAAATGCTCTGGTGGGGGGTCATATATATATACTACGGGGGTATATATTTTTGCGCTGGGGGGCTAGATATTTAGCGCTATATATCTTGCCCCCCACAGCGCTTTTAAAATACATTGTCCATTTTTAAAAAAAAAACGCAGGGAGCCCCGATTGGCTCCTCAGTACCGGCCATTCAGAGCTCCCTGTGGGGAATTTAAAAATGAAAGTAAAATACATCGGTGATCGCAGGGTTGCAGACCAGGCCGCCCGCTGCCCTGCTTAATAACTTCTGATCTGATCGGGTGTCAGAAGTGAAACCTGGTGCGATCAATCCCTCCATGATCTGAGTCTGATCCATGATGGGGATAGTAGTACAAGCACTAATGTAGTCCCCCCAGCCACCGGCAGACTCCCGCAGCCGGGGAATTACTACTCCCATCATGGAACAGACTTGTTTCCATGATGAGAGTAGTAGTAGTCCCACAACACTGTAGGAGTCTGCTGATGTCACCTCTTCTGAGCATGCTCAGATGTAATTACAGATATTTTAAATCCGGGTGCAAACGGATGACATTAAAGGTTCATTCGTTTGCCATAGACTTCAATGTTAAAATTATGATGTCCGTGTTTTCTTCCGTTTTTTTCATGGAAGAAAAAATACTGTATGTGCCGTTTTTTTCTTCCGTGAAAAAAACGGAAATGAGTACAGACGGGTGCAAACGGGTGCACATGGATGTAAACGAATATAAACGGATTGTAAAAAAATCCCATTGACATGAATGGGATTTTTTTTAAACCGTTTTTAATCCATTTGCAGTCTGCAAAAAAAAAAAAGGAAATTAAATCGGGATAAAAAATCGGGGAGAGGCGGCCGTGTGAACAAGCCCTAACTAGTGTTGGGTGCGAATATTTATCGCGGATATCGCATATTCGCGAATTCGCAAATATTGCGAATATAGCGCTAAATATTCGCAATTTCAAATATTCGCTTTTTTTTCACAGTACACATCACAGTGGTCATCCCTCCCTGCTTCCAGCTTGTGGTGTAAACAAGGCTCCAATACTAGTTAATGTTTCAGACTGGAGAGCGCCCGAAAATTTGCATAAGTGAATTTTTGCGCACATTGATCCCTCCCTTCTTTTAGCTCCTTTATCACGCGATATTGCGCATGCAAATTTTATGGTGAATACGCATGCAAATTTTATGGCGCATAGTGAAAAAAGGTGAATATTGCGAATGTGCAAATTTTGCAATATATGACGAACATTCGTCCATATATTCGCGAAATATCGCAAATTTGAATATGGCCTATGCCGCTCAACACTTCTCCTAACCCCGTATGTTGCTTGAGGGGTGTCGTTTCCAAAAGGGGGTCCCATGTGGTACCACGGGGGCTATGTATGTGCGACATAGCCCCCAAAAACTGTTCCAGGCAAATTCTCTCTTCAAAAGCCAAATGGCGCTCCTTCCCTTCTGAGCCCTGCTGATACCCACATATGGGGTATTTCCATACTCAGGATAAATTGGGTTACTGTAAAATAATATGAGATGTATTTTTAAATAAATGTGTCAAAGTTATGGTAACCACGTTTTGAAATAACGTGCTCACCAGTTGTCAAAGGAGATCATGTCTATAGATTAACAACATGACACACTATATACTATTTCAGTATATATGTAACAGGAGAACGGTCACATAGTCACGTCGAGACTTCAGAGAAGTACCATATATGTAAGGTTAGTTGTATCCAATCAGATAACAATGTAGCCATGACATAATGTATACACCAACAAGTTATATATATTCAGCCAACCCACTAGGAGGAGATATATACTTTTAATAAACCATATAGGTATATTTATGGATAGTAGACATAGGATCACTTAGGATAAACATGCTCACATATATAAAGGACACACTTCAATCATTATGTACACACCCATCATTTGAGCATAAGTGTTCCAGAGAAAGCTAGGGGATGAACAAGAACAGGCTAAGGAAGGCGGGGCCAAGCCAGACCAAACCAAGCAGCCTGAAGAAGGATAACAGCTGAAGGATGCTAACAGAAGCGGCCACCTTAAAAGGACTTCAAGATGGATGCAGCACACAGAAATCCTAGCTGGAAAGACAAGTTTATGGACATGCCTAAATAACCCTCCTACTATATTTACTTATGCTAAGGACTGCCTTTACATGAAGATTTCTTGTTTTATGTACTGTCTGCCATTATGTCAAAAAGATTACAATATAATAAATATATGTTTTTTATACAAACAAGAACTCACTTTCTCCATGGTCAGACCAGGTTATATTTTAGCGTTCCGCTTATATTTAACATTTGGTGAGCCAGCCATTCGTCTTTGTATAGCTTGAACAGGTGGAGTGACGAACGGATGCCATATTCAAGCTTTTGGAAGATGTGAACCTAAAGGACCATTGGAGGTGCCAGGAGAAGTTAGCTGGTGACATTGCTGGAGAAAAGACATGCCAGACACAGGAAAGTGATCTAAAGTACAGACTTACAAGCAAAGCAGGGTGACTGATACAAGTGGGCTATCTTGTGAGTATTGCTTTAATTAAAAATAAATAGATAAGGTAAGGTATCTAGCAACCTATAATAAGCAGTTCTCCAAGTCCAATAATAAGGGTAAGTATGGGGAGTGAAATAAAACTTAGCTTTTAATAGTAACTCAGTAATAAAACACACAATAAGAGTGAGTGTTCTTAGATAATGACATGTAGTGCATTACCATCCAGTATTACACAGTACAGATATCAACAAACTGTTAAATATCCCCCCAAATAAATGGTCTCTAGCAACTTTCTGACGCGTTTCAGACACCGGTAAGGTGACCTCTTCAGGGGCTTAGTGACCTAGAAAGGATAAATACACTTATTGCATATGCTAGTTTTGCATTGTGCAACTAAAGGAGTCACTGATACAGTAGTGGCTCCTAATGAGAGATACTTATGTTCAGTGGAACATCCATCATATATATATAAGGCACAAGCAGAGTAAGCAGGAATAGCCTATGTCCCGATGGGATGACCCTGTAAATGAAAAGACATAAAGTATACAATCAGGCCGGCTCAGTATCCGTAACTCACATAGTCCTGTGGGTTCCTACTCACTATTAGGCGTATTTGCGTCTGTGCTCCCACATGTGCCTACCCGCTATGGTGGGGAGCCGTGCAGTCTTGATGGCTTCGGAGGGCACATGTGAGCTGAGACGGCGTCTGAGCTCATTTCCGCATCCGGAGCGGTGGGCGGGACTCAATGATGACATATCTCCTGCCTATAGAAATACTGCCTACAGTGGCTTAGTGGCAAGTCCAAACCACACCTGGACATATATACAGAAGCCCTATATACATAGTGTATAGTGTAGTGTATATCAGAGATATCATATATCAATGCATAAAGGAAGAATATTGACAAAACCATTTATTAATTAGATATATCTGGTATTTGATATTTGATATATCTCAACTCAGAGTCTGAGAAGTGGGGCTGAGTAGCACAGGCAAGAGATGTGGAGAGTGTAGGGATAAATGATATACCCACATATGTATATATATATAGATAAATATTGATATTTCTTGCCTGTGCTACTCAGCCCCCCTTTCAGACTGTCTGAGTTGAGATATATCAAATATCAGATATATCTCATTAATAAATGGTTTTGTCAATTTTCATCCTTTATGCCTTTATAAATGCCATCTCTGATATACATTATACACTATGTATATAGGGCTTCTGTACCTATCCAGGTGTGGTTTGAACTTGCCACTAAACCACTGTGTGCAGTATTTTTATAGGCAGCCCTGCAGGGCAGCTGTAACTCCTTTCCATCCGGCAGTGTTTGGGTTAATCCAGACTCCCACTGTCTCCCACTTCGGCGCCGGCTGGGAGATACATCATCACCGAGTACCGCCCACCGTTCCGGATGCGGATATGAGCTCAGATGCCGTCTCAGCTCACATGTGTGCTCCAAACCCAGCAAGACTGCACGGCTCTCCACCACAGTGGGTACACACATGTGGGGGCATGGACGCAAATATGCCTAATAGTGAGTAAGAACCCCTTTTCCTTCCACAGGACTATGTAAGTTATGGATACTGAGCTGGCCTGATTGTATATTTTATGTCTTTTCATTTACATTGTCATCCCATCGGGACATAGGCTATTCCTGTTTACTCTGCTTGTGCCTTATATATATGTGATAGATGTTCCACTGAGCACAAGTATCTCTCATTGGGAGCCGCCACTGTATCAGCGACTCCTTTAGTTGCACAATGCAAAACTAGCATATGCAATAAGTGTATTTATCCTTTCTATGTCACTGTCTCCCTCTAAGACCCTGAGGAGGTCACCTTACCGGTGTCTGAAACACGTCGGGCAAGTTTCTGGAGACCATTTATTTTGGAATAGTAACTCTATCTCTCAATGGTATTGATGAGGAATTTATATTTAACAGTTTGTTGATATCTGTGTTGCGTCATACTGGATGGTAATGCACTACATGTAATTATCTAAATAACACACACTTATTGTGTGTTTTATTACTGAGTATTGCTTTAATTAATTTTATTATGGCAGGAATAATTAAAGCAATTAAAGCAATTTCCAGACATTTCCAGACATTTCCAGACATGTCTAGTTTTAAGTCAGATGATTTAAAGACAGTATGGCTTAATTTTTTTTACAGAGCGTGAAACTAAGAACAAAGAATTAGAGAGTAAATTAATATCTGTAAATAGGGAGAAAGCAGAGTAAAAAATATTTGTCACATAGTACAAATATTTAATAACTATGTTAACCAAGAAGAGAATAAGACTGATGCTATACAGTATTATAGTGACATAACAGGACAAGCTCAGAATATGTCTGTGCTGACATATGATTCTGACCTTGTGTCTCAAAGAGATTTTTCTACTCAGTGTAGTAGTAGTGACTTAAAGGAAAGCACAGTGCAGTCAGCTGCTGACATCTGTCAAAGTGACAGGTTGATGCAAATTAAGGACACAAGCATATTTAATGAAGATAAAAAGTCAAGTGCCTGCATTTCATGAGAAATTACATGTAGCAAGACATCAGAGGGCTTCAAAGTTCAGCATCAATTTTCCAATTTTTCACAAAATTTTTCATGGACCAGTTCAGGTTTGAAATGGATTTGATGGGCTTTCTTATTAGAAATACCCCACAAATCTTTCAATAAAAAATTTAAAAAAAACTGCACCCCTCAAAGGATTCAAAATGACATATTGTCAGTATCAGTAATTGTGTTAACCCTTTAGGTGTTTCACAGGAATAGCAGCAAAGTGAAGGAGAAAACTCAAAATCTTCATTTTTTACACTTGCATGTTCTTGTAAACCCAGTTTTTTAATTTTTACAAGGTGTAAAAGGAGAAAAATCCTCTCAAAATGTGTAACCCAATTTCTCTTGAGTAAGGAAATACCTCATATGTGTATGTCAAGTGTTTGGTGAGCGCAGTAGAGGGTTCAGAAGGTAAGGAGCGACAATGGGATTTTGGAGCGTGAGTTTTTCTGAAATGGTTTTTGGGGGGCATGCCACATTTAGGAAGCCCCTATGGTGCCAGAACAGCAGAAAACACCCCACATGGCATACCATTTTGGAAACTACACCCCTCAAGGCATGTAACAAGGGGTCCAGTGAGCCTTAACTGCGCACAGGTGTTTGACAACTTTTCGTAAAAGTTGGATGTGTAAATGAAAAAAAATTTTTTTTCACTGATGTGCAGTTTTTTCCCCCAAATTTACCATTTTTACAAAGGGTAATGGGAGAAAATGCCCCACGAAAATTTGTAACCGCATCTCTTCTGAGTATGGAAATACCCCATGTTAGGATGTAAAATGCTCTGCAGGTGAACTACAATACTCAGAAGAGAAGGAGTCACATTTGGCTTTTGGAAAGCAAATTTTGCTGAAATGGCTTTTGGGGGGCATGTCGCATTTAGGAAGCCCCTATGGTGCCAGAACAGCAAAACAAAAAAAAACACATGGCATACTATTTTGTAAACTACACCCCTCAAGGAACGTAACAAGGGGTACAGGGAGCCTTAACACCTCCCAGGTGTTTGACGACTTTTTGTTAAAGTTGGATGTGTAAATGAAAAAAAAAAATATTTCACTAAAATGCATTTTTCCCCCTAATTTTACATTTTTACAAGGGGTAATAGGATAAAATGACCCCCAAAATTTGTAACCCCATTTCTTCTGAGTATGGAAATACCTCATGTGTGGACGTCAAGTGCACTGCGCGCGCACTACAATGCTCAGAAGAGGAGGGGCGCCATTGAGCTTTTGGAAAGATAATTTGTTTGGAATGGAAGTCAGGGGCCATGTGTGTTTACAAAGCCCCCCCTGGTGCCAGAACAGTGGACCCCCCTACATGTGACCTC
Organism: Hyla sarda; assembly: GCF_029499605.1. Taxonomy (NCBI): domain Eukaryota; kingdom Metazoa; phylum Chordata; class Amphibia; order Anura; family Hylidae; genus Hyla; species Hyla sarda. Next base: position 171,020,091 of record NC_079196.1, on the reverse strand, counting down.
ATTTTGGAAACTACGCCCCTCACAAAATGTAATAAGGGGGTGAGTGAGCATTTATACCCCACTGGCGTTTGACAGATCTTTGGAACAATGGGCTGAGCAAATGAAAAATAAAATTTTTCATTTTCACTGACCACTGTTCCAAAAATCTGTCAGACACCTGTGGGGTGTAAATGCTCACTGTATCTTTTAATACATTACATGAGGGGTGTAGTTTCCAAAATGGGGTCACATGTGGGGGGGGGTCCATTCTTTTGGCACTATGGGGACTTTGTAAACACACGTGGCCTTCAGTTCCGGACACATTTTTTCTTCTGAGCATTGTAGCTCACCCGCAGAGCAGTTTACATCCACATGTCGGGTATGTTCTTACTCAGAAGAAATGGGGTGACAAATTTTGAGGGTTTTTTTTCCTATTTTTACCTTGTGAAAATGAAAAATTTAGGGTAACACCAGCATTTTAGTGAATTTTTTTTTTTCATTTTCCCATCCAACTTTAATACATCAAACACTTTTGGGGTGTTAAGGCTCACTATACCCCTTGTTACATTCCATGAGGGGTGTATTTTACAAAATGGGGTCACATGTGGGTATTTCCTTTTTGTATTTATGTCAGAACCACTGTAAAATAAGCCACCCCTGTGCAAATCACCAATTTAGGCCTCAAATATACACAGTGCACTCTCACTCCTGAGCCTTGTTGTGCGCCCGCAGAGCATTTTATGCCCACATATGGGGTATTTCCATACTCAGGAGAAATTGCGTTACAAATTTTGGGGGTCTTTTTTTCCTTTTACCTCTTGTGAAAATAAAAAATATGGGGCAACACCAGCATGTTAGTGTAATTTTTTTTTTTTTTACACTAACAGGCTGGTGTAGACCCCAACTTTGCCTTTTCATAAGGAGTAAAGGGAGAAAAAGCCCCCAAAATTTGTAGTGCAATTTCTCCTGAGTATGGAAATACCCCATATGTGGCCCTAAAAATTGTTTCCTTGAAATACGACAGGGCTCCGAAGTGAGAGAGCGCCATGCGCGTTTGAGGACTAAATTAGGGGTTGCATAGGGGTGGACATAGGGGTATTCTACGCCAGTGATTCCCAAACAGGGTGCCTCCAGACTCCCAGCGTGCCTGGACAGTCAGTGGCTGTCCGAAAATGCTGGGAGTTGTTGTTTTGCAACAGCTGGAGGCTCTGTTTTGGAAACACTGCCGTACAATACGTACATTATGAGTTTGGGTAGTTTAGTGCAGTGTTTTTAGGGTACATTCACACAGGTGCAGGTTTACAGCGAGTTTCCCGCTAGGAGTTTGCGCTGCAACATGCAGATTACCGGCATCGCTTTTAGAATCACTGCCGCAGAGCGGCACAATGACAGAGCCTGGAGGTGGCATCAGTGTGAGGAGACCGTATAGTGGCTGAATGACACAGTGTGGAGGTGTTGGCAGCATGAGGAGACCATATAGAGGCTGAATGGCACAGGGTGGAGGTTTTGGCAGCATGAGGAGACCATATAGTGGCTGAATGGCACAGCTTGGATGAGGCTGAAGCATGAGGACACCATATAGTGGCTGAATGACAAAGTGTGGAGGTGTTGGCAGCATGAGGACACCATATAGTGGCTGAATGACACAGCATGGAGGTGTTGGCAGCATGAGAAAACCATATAGTGGCTGAATGGCACAGCATGGAGGTGTGGGCAGCATGAGGAGACTATATAGTGGCTGAATGACAAAGCGTGGAGGTGTTGGCAGCATGAGGACACCATATAGTGGCTGAATGACACAGCGTGGAGGTTTTGGCAGCATGAGGAGACCATATAGTGGCTGAATGGCACAGCAAGGAGGTGTTGGAAGCATGAGGAGACCATATAGTGGCTGAATGACACAGCGTGGAGGTGTTGGCAGCATGAGTAGGCACTAGGCTTCATAATCCCTGAGATTGAAAGATGAATTTAGAAATTTAAACTGAAGATTTTGGATAGCGGGTGCTACCTATGATAAAATTAGAATTTCCCAGACCCAGGCCCAGCAGTGGCATCAGTAAACCATACATTGCCTGAATGACACAGCCTGGAGATGGCTGATGCATGAGTACACACCAGGGCTTCACAATCCCTAAAATAAAACACAACAATTTTTTTAATTTTTGAAGAAGATTTTTTTTTTGAAGAGGATAGCGTGTCCTGCTACCTATCATAAAATTTTAATTCCCAGACCCAGGCCCAGCAGCGGCATCAGTAAACCATATATTGCATGAATGACACAGCCTGGAGTTGGCTGAAGCATGAGGAGACCATTGAAATGTCAGATTTTTTTTATTTGAAATTTAAATCAAAGTTTCAGTGTCCCGGACCCCAGCGTGTGGGTACAAAGGACCACATTTAACAAGCCCCCACAGGGCTCATGTGGCAGTGAGATGTAGGTGCAACGTCTCCATTGCCCTGACCTGCCATTGTTTCCAAGACTTTTCGCCTTGGCAAACCATGGGAAGAACAGTGACACCGCCGTGCCCTGCACACATGGTATGCTGAAGGGCCACTGAGACTTGTCCGGGCAGTGGAGGCTTAGGACACAGTGGAGGATGTGGAGGCGGAGTCGCACACTGTCAAAGGACCAATGGGCTGACAGAGTGTAGCAGGAAGCAGCATGAGTACACAAGAGGGGTTCACAACCCCTAAAATTAAAAGGTGAACTTTGAAATCTCTATTGAAGATGCATGTTAGGTAGTGCTACCATCCAAAAATGTAAGGCCCAAGCCCAGAAGCATTAGTAAGCCAAGTAATTCCTGAAAGACACAGGCGCAGGCATCAGCAGCACACTCTAGGGTTTCATAACCCCTTTACATTGCAAGATCAATGTTGAAATTTCAATTAAGCAAGTGCTAAATATCACCAAATTTGAGGGCCAAAGCCAGAAGCAGCATTAAGTAAATTAGTTCCGGAAAAAAACAGTCAGGAAAAGGCATCTGCATTACACCGGGGGATTTAATAAGCAATAAGATTGAAATACCAATTAATTTGAGGATTTTAATTAATTAACTCAAGATCACCTGATAGCAGATTCTAGACTATATGGTGTCTGAATGCCACATCCTTGAGGTGGCTGAAGCAATGGGAAGCCATTATGGCTCACACACATAGGAAATAGGTACATCTAAAGAAGCAACAAGTAATTAATTCGAGGATTTTAATTATGTAACTCGAGATCAACTGATAGCAGATTCTAGACTATACGGTGTCTGAATGCCACATCATTGAGGTGGCTGAAGCAATGGGAAGCCACTATGGCTCACACACATAGGAAATAGGTCCATCCAAAGAAGCAAAAAGTAAATCCTTTGAGGATTTTAATTATTTAACTCGAGATCTCCGAAATTCAGACAGACACTCCAATTTTAATAGAAAGTAAAAATGACAGCCTTTAGACACTCTCATTAAAAGTGGATAACAGTGTTGAGTCACATGACACAGCAGTCAGCTGTAGCCAAGTTCCATCAAATGAAGGCTTGCACAAAATTGAGATTCCCACAATAAAGAATAGACTGAATAAAAAAAAGGCTAACTTCAGTGTTTATTAACCCCTTAAGGACTCAGGGTTTTTCCGTTTTTGCACTTTCGTTTTTTCCTCCTTACCTTTTAAAAATCATAACCCTTTCAATTTTCCACCTAAAAATCCATATTATGGCTTATTTTTTGCGTCGCCAATTCTACTTTGCAGTGACATTAGTCATTTTACCCAAAAATGCACGGCGAAACGGAAAAAAAAAATCATTGTGCGACAAAATCGAAAAAAAAAAACGCCATTTTTTAACTTTTGGGGGCTTCCGTTTCTACGCAGTGCATATTTCGGTAAAAATTACACCTTATCATTATTCTGTAGGTCCATACGGTTAAAATGATACCCTACTTATATAGGTTTGATTTTGTCGCACTTCTGGAAAAAATCATAACTACATGCAGGAAAATTTATACGTTTAAAAATGTCATCTTCTGACCCCTATAACTTTTTTATTTTTCCACGTACGGGGCGGTATGAGGACTCATTTTTTGCTCCGTGATCTGAAGTTTTTATCGGTATGATTTTTGTTTTGATCGGACTTTTTGATCACTTTTTATTCATTTTTTAATGTTATAAAAAGTGACCAAAATACGCTTTTTTGGACTTTGGAATTTTTTTGTGCGTACGCAATTGACCGTACGGCTTAATTAATGATATATTTTTATAGTTCGGACATTTACGCACGCGGCGATACCACATATGTTTATTTATTTATTTTTTTACACAGTTTTATTTTTTTTATGGGAAAAGGGGGGTGATTCAAACTTTTATTAGGGAAGGGGTTAAATGACCTTTATTAACACTTTTTTTTTACTTTTTTTTTGCAGTGTTATAACACTGCACACACTGATCTCTCATCCTGATCACAGGCGTGTATTAACACGCCTGTGATCAGCATTATCGGCGCTTGACTGCTCCTGCCTGGATCTCAGGCACGGAGCAGTCATTCGTCGATCGGACACCGAGGAGGCAGGTAAGAGCCCTCCCGGTGTCCGATCAGCTGTTCGGACTGAGCAGCCGGGATACTTTCAGTTTCACTTTAGAAGCGGTGGTCAGCTTTGACCGCCGCTTCAAAAGGGTTAATACCGCACATTGCCGCGATCGGCGATGTGTGGTATTAGCCGCGGGTCCCGGCCGTTGATTAGCGCCGGGACCGACGCGATATGATGCGGGATCGCGGCGCGATCCCACTTCATATCGCGGGAGCCGGTGAAGGACGTAAATATACGTCCTGCGTCGTTAAGGGGTTAAAAGTGTACTGAAGGATTCAATAGTTCTCTCAGTCAGAAGAAAATATTAAAGTTGTTTTAGGTATGTTATCTGACGAAATACCTTTGTGCTAGAACAGTACATATCCAAGAGTCCAGAAGACTATAATGCATGACGGTGGACCACAAAAAGACATTGTTCTCTAAAGTAAAGTGTTCTGACATAAGGAAGCAGGAGTTCATCCCTCACCGTGTTATTTTGGGAAAATTTTAATTAAAAAATCACACACAACAAGCTTGCCATGGTGAAATGGTTAGTACTCGGGAAAATTTAAGTTTACTTCTGAGAAAATTATCAGAAAATTTGAAAAAAACAGAATCCAAGAGGGTTTATTAACCCCATACATTGCACCATAAATTTAGAAATTAAATTAAGCATGTATGTATCTAGTCCAAAAATCCAAAGCTTTAAGGCCTAAGCCCAGAAGCATCAGTAATCCAAGCAGTTCCTGAAAGGCATTCAGGAAAAGGCATCAGCAGTACACAAGAAGATTTCATAACACCTAAGATTGAGAGATTAATGTTGAAATCTCAATTAAGCATGTATGTAAGCTAGTGCAAAACATCCAAATTTAAGGCCCAAACCCAGAAGCATTAATACGCCAAGTAGTTCCTGAAACACACAGTCAGGAGCAGGCATCAACAGTACACAAAAGGGTTTCATAACCCCTTACATTGAAATATCAATGTTGAAATTTCTATTAAGCATGTATTTTTCTCGTGCTAAACATCCAAAAATTTAAGGGCCAAGCCCAGAAGCATCAGTAAGCCAAGTAATTCCTGAAAGACACAGGAGCAGGCTTTCCTAACCCCTTTACATTGCAAGATCAAAGTTGAAATTTGCATTAAGCATGTATTTAGCTACTGCTAAACATCCAAAAATGAAAGGCCCGAAGCATTAGTGAGGCAAGTAGTTCCTGAAAGAGACACAGGATGAGTCAGGAGCAGGCATTCGCAGTAACCAAGAGGGTTTCATAACTGCTTACATTTAAAGATCAATGTTGAAATTCGCATTAATGGACAACTGCAGCGCTATATACACTTATCCCCTATCTACAAGATAGGGGATAAGTGTTTGATCACGGGGGGTCCGACCGCTGGGACCCCCCGCTATCTCCCTAACGGGGCACCGCCATTAGCGCTCATAGTGAACGCTAAGGTGCGTAGCATCGACCTAGAGGTCGACGGTGACGCCCCGTCTCCTCCCCGTCCCAATACAGTTCTATTGGGGCTGCCTCCCCGCCTCTCCCATAGAGATGTATGGAGGAGGCGTGCCGGCCGCAACGTCATGCTGCGGCCGGCACGCCCCCTGCACGGGACAGCCACTGCCCCGTACAGGAGATCACAGGGGGTCCCAGCGGTCGGACCCCCCGCGATCAAACACTTATCCCCTATCCTGTAGATAGGGGATAAGTGTTAAACACGCTGCAGATGTCCTTTAAGCATGTATTTAGCTACTGCTAAACTTCCAAAAATTAAAGGCACAGGGCCAGAAGCATCAGTGAGGCAAGTAGTTCCTGAAAGAGACACAGGATGAATCAGGAGCAGGCGCTCGCAGTACCCAAGAGGGTTTCATAACCGCTTACATTTAAACATCAATATTGAAATTTGCATTAAGCATGTATTTAGCTACTGCTAAACATCCAAAAATGAAAGGCCCAAGACCCGAAGCATTAGTGAGGCAAGTAGTTCCTGAAAGACACAGGATGAGTCAGGAGCAGGCATTCACAGTACCCAAGAGGGTTTCATAACCGCTTACATTTAAAGATAAATGTTGAAATTCGCATTAAGCATGTATTTAGCTACTGCTAAACATCCAAAAATTAAAGGCCCAAGGCCCAAAGCATCCGCGAGGCAAGTAGTTCCTGAAAGACACAGGATGAGTCAGGAGCAGGCATTCGCAGTAGCCAAGAGGGTTTCATAACCCTAATTGATAACCCAAGAGGGATTCATAACCATAATTGTGAAGTGTTGGTGTAGCAGCATAGTCAATCTAATCTGAGGCATCTGGCATTGGTGGCTTGAAATCCTGGCGGATCCATCCCTGATTCATCTTCACAAAGGTCAGTCTCTCCACATTTTTCGTGGACAGACGAGTTCGCCTTGGGGTGACTATGGCCCCGGCCGCACTAAACACCCGCTCTGGGTGCACACTACTGGCCGGGCAGGACAGCTTTTCCAGGGCAAACTCTGCTAGTTGCAGCCATAAATCAAGTTTGGCTGCCCAGAAGTCCAGCGGATCTTCAATGTTTGTTGGCATGGCCATGTTAAGGTATGCCACCACCTGCTGGTTCAGGTCCTGCTCCATGTATACCTGCTGCTGATGAGTTGCTTCACTATGCGGGTGAAGAAAGCTACTCATCAGCGACTGTAGACTCAGGCTGCTGCTGATGGAGCTGGTACTGCTCCTGCCACCCCTCCCCTCCCCAGCAGCAATGGCAGTGGAAAGTGAGCGCAGAGGTCCCCCCCCCGAGTCAGACCTGTGAGTGGATGGACCATGTTGCCGATAGGCATCAGCCAACTGACTACGTAGGATCTCTCTGTAGTAGGTCAGTATGTCCTCCCTCTCAGTGAATGTAAAAAAAGGCCCCCATTCTGGGACTGTAGCGAGGGTCCAATAAGGTGGAGTGACAGAAGTCATCCCGCTGACGAATTTTGACAATACGGGGGTCCCTATGCAAGCAACTGAGCATGCATCATGCCATTTGCGCCAGTGACTCGGAGGGACTACCTGCCTCCATCTCCACTGCATACTGCCACGGTGTGTCTGGGTCCTCTGTTTCGCCTTCCTCATAACCCTCTAGCTCCTCTGGCTGCTCATGTTCCTCCTCTCTGATCCGATGACTAGAAACACCGACCATCTCATCAAACCTAAACTGTGCTCCACTCTGCCCCTCATCCTCCTCCTCCAGTTCAGCCCCCACAGGGCACATGTAGCCTTTAGATGTAGGCACAACATCTCCATTGCCGTGAGCAGCCATCGTTGCAATCATTTGTTGTAGGAAATGTAGGAGTGGAATTACGTCGTTCATGCCATAATCCAGGCGACTTACAAATAATGTGGCTTCCTCAAAGGGCCTCAGCAAACGGCAAGTGTCACGTATGAGCGGCCACTGGTTCACATTAAAGTTACACAGGGGAGTACTCCTATCTGCTTGGATCATCAAGAAATTGGTGATGGCTTTTCTTTGTTCGTATAGTCTGTCCAACATATGGAGGGTGGAATTCCAATGTGTGGTAACGTCACAAATAAGACTATGTTGTGGGATACCGTTCTGACGCTGCAGCTCAAGGAGGGTGTGCTTTGCGGTGTACGAGTGGCTGAAGTGCTTGCACAGTTTCCTTGCCATTGTCAGGATGTTTTGCAAATGGGGTGAAGACTTCAGGTCTTGACAACCAGATTCAACACGTGTGCAATGCAGGGCGCATGTTTCACACTTCCTTGTCGCAGCGCGGACACAATGTTCTTCCCGTTGTCGGTCACCATGGTTCCCATTTCCAGATTTCGTGGAGTAAGCCATACTCGGATTTCTTGACAAATGAATTTTAGCAGTTCCACCCCTGTGTGACTCCGTTCGCCAAGGCAATATGAAGAACAGCTTGACACCGCCGTGCCCTACACACATGGTACGATGAAGGGCCACCGAGATTTGTACGTGCAGTGGAGGCCGAGGACACGGTGGAGTAGGAGGAGGCAGAGTCGCACATTGTCACAGGACCAACTGCCTGAGAGCGAGAGCGTGGAGGAGGAAGCTGTGTGACGTGTCCAAGTTGCTGTTGTGGCTGTGCAGGAACCACATTTACCCAGTGGGCGGTAAAAGACAAGCATTGTCCCTGCCCGTAGTTACAGCTCCACACGTTGGTGCTGCAGTGCACTTTTGAACACACCGACAGGCTCAAGGACTGGCCCACCATCTCTTGTACAAACTTATGCAGGGCTGGTACTGCCTTATTCGCAAAGAAATGACGGCTTGGGACTCTCCACCTATGCTCGGCACAAGCCATCAATTCTCTGAAAGAGTCCACCACTTAAAAAAGGGAGGGACTGCAGTACCAGCAACTTGGACAGGAGCACATTAAACCTCTGCGCCATTGGATGAGTGGGCGCATACTGTCGTCTCTTGGACATAGCTTCGCAGATGGATTTTTGGCGAAATGGCTGACTAAAAGAGGGAGAAGCAGGAGCATCTGGAGCGAAAGAAGGAGGGTTTGACACACAGCTCCCTTCGGCTGAGGTGGTGGAGCCTTGGCTGGATGAAGGAGGGAGCGCATAGCCACTGGGTGATGCAGCATGCTGGACCACTACATCGGAGCCATGGTTCTCCCAGGCCGCTTTATGGTGGCGAAGCATGTGTTGACGCAGGGCCGTGGTGCCGACATTGGGACCCTGGCCACGCTTCCCCTTCTGCCAAAATATCTTCCATGTGGCTACGTGAACCTCCTCCGGATGCCAGATGAAAAACTGCCACACCGCCGAGTAGCTGATTTTCCCACCTACAGTCCGCACTAATTGACTGCTACCGCCACCGTCTCCAGGAACCCCTGTTCCACTACCTCCCGGAGAGGTAGGCTGCAGCGAAGCAGGTGTTTTCACCGGGCACGTTTGGCTCCAGAATTTCCACTCCTGCCACCATGCTGACTGCCAACCGTGCTACCGCCTTGCTGGCTCAGCTGCTGTCTCAAGGGCAACCTGCAACTCTGTTCTCCTGATGATGATGAAGCCCCTTCGGCCCCCAGCTCCCAATTGCGATTGGCTTCATCATCATCAACAGGTGTCTGCATGTCACTGATGTCCTCCTCAGGTTCCCCAACAGTGTCTGCTTCAGGACCCTGAACCCTGGCAACACCCCCTCCCACGTCACGCTCCGCATCACTACTTGGCCGCCTAGCCATGTCTCCTCCCCTTCTTGGCTGGGCAGTAGCTGCTGACTGTCCTTTATTAGATCGTCCTCAGTGAATAATTGGGCTGAACCCACAGCATAAGATACTTCTCTAGGAGAGTACACAGCATAGGACAAAGGCAATGGGAGGACAGGGACTGCTCCCGGGCCATGCCAACTGAGGGTTGTGTCTGAGGAACCCTCTAACTGTTGACTGGGGATGTCTGATGTCACTTGTGAGGAAATGGATGAGCGTGTTAACCAATCGACGGCAGATGGGTTGCTGGTCGAGACACGACCGCTGGCTGATAACGGGAGCTTAGGCCTCTCGCTGCGACTCCTGCTGCCACTCGCCCCTAGTCTGCTGCCAACTCTGCCTGAAGTATTTAGGCCTTTGCCACTCCTCTGTGCACGTCCTGGCACTTCTCTGCCTAACATACTTAGTGCGTATATGAGGGTATTACAATACGCTTCACTACTCTTTAACCCCTTAAGGACTCAGGGTTTTTCCGTTTTTGCACTTTCGTTTTTTCCTCCTTACCTTTTAAAAATCATAACCCTTTCAATTTTCCACCTAAAAATCCATATTATGGCTTATTTTTTGCGTCGCCAATTCTACTTTGCAGTGACATTAGTCATTTTACCCAAAAATGCACGGCGAAACGGAAAAAAAAATCATTGTGCGACAAAATCGAAAAAAAACGCCACTTTGTAACTTTTGGGGGCTTCCGTTTCTACGCAGTGCATATTTCGGTAAAAATTACACCTTATCATTATTCTGTAGGTCCATACGGTTAAAATGATACCCTACTTATATAGGTTTGATTTTGTCGCACTTCTGGAAAAAATCATAACTACATGCAGGAAAATTTATACGTTTAAAAATGTCATCTTCTGACCCCTATAACTTTTTTATTTTTCCACGTACGGGGCGGTATGAGGACTCATTTTTTGCGTTGTGATCTGAAGTTTTTATCGGTATGATTTTTGTTTTGATCGGACTTTTTGATCACTTTTTATTCATTTTTTAATGTTATAAAAAGTGACCAAAATACGCTTTTTTGGACTTTGGAATTTTTTTGCGCGTACGCCATTGACCGTACGGCTTAATTAATAATATATTTTTATAGTTCGGACATTTACGCACGCGGCGATACCACATATGTTTATTTATTTATTTTTTTACACTGTTTTATTTTTTTTATAGGAAAAGGGGGGTGATTCAAACTTTTATTAGGGAAGGGGTTAAATGACCTTTATTAACACTTTTTTTTTACTTTTTTTTTGCAGTGTTATAGGTCCCATAGGGACCTATAACACTGCACACACTGATCTCTCATCCTGATCACAGGCGTGTATTAACACGCCTGTGATCAGCATTATCGGCGCTTGACTGCTCCTGCCTGGATCTCAGGCACGGAGCAGTCATTCGTCGATTTGACACCGAGGAGGCAGGTAAGAGCCCTCCCGGTGTCCGATCAGCTGTTCGGGACGCCGCGATTTCACCGCGGCGGTCCCGAAAAGCCCGACTGAGCAGCCGGGATGCTTTCAGTTTCACCGCCTTTGACCGCCGCTTCTAAAGGGTTAATACCGCACATCGCCGCGATCGGCGATGTGTGGTATTAGCCGCGGGTCCTGGCCGTTGATTAGCACCGGGACCGACGCGATATGATGCGGGATCGCGGCGCGATCACGCTTCATATCGCGGGAGCTGGCGCAGGACGTAAATATACGTCCTGCGTCGTTAAGGGGTTAAACCGTATTTGTCTAGAACAGCAGCCGTTGAATACTTTTGGCTGTCCTTTCACAGTATGTAGGCCCTTGACAGATTAACAGGTAGAAAATGGTACACTACTTGGATGTACGTATGCGGGATGCACTGATGAGGGCAGAAAAATGCGCAACAATACGCAGAAAATTTTATTTTTGTAAAACACCAGCCGGTGAGTACTATTGTTTGGACTTTCACAGTATATAGGCCCTTGACAGATTAACAGGTACAAAATGGTACACTACTTGGATGTACGTATGCGGTATGCACTGATGAGGGCAGAAAAATGCGCAACCATACGCAGAAAAAATCTGTATTTTTGTAAAACACCAGCAGGTTATTACTTTTGCCAGGACTTTCCCTGTATCTAGACTTGTTACATATACAAAATAGTAGACTGCTTTGATGTAGGCATGTGGTATGCACGTATGAGGGCGGACAAGTGCACTACAGTCCGCTGAAAAAACTTATTTGTGAACAGCAGCAGGACACAACAGTGCAGCACCACAAAAAAACTGGGATTAAACCCTAAATTGAACTCTGTCACAGAGTGTTAAGAATGATGTGCACTGGTTTTTATACAGTCTACACACAATTCTAAGCAGCAGATGATTTGTGGAGCAAAAAAAAGCACAGAATTGCGCTGAAAAATAATGTGATAAGATGGTTGATAAAGTTCAGGTAGCTTGTTGATATGTATGAGGCAACAAAAAGCTATCTGCCCCTCTCTGATGAAATACTCAATAACGTGAATAGGAGGTTTATATATCATAAGATCCTTCTCAGTGAGAACACCAAAGCACTGCACTCCTGTCTGTCCACAATGCTGATGTGACTAGCAGTTGCAGTGGTACGCTGTGGTATAAGCAATTCACACACAGACGTGCAGCCCGTCCTCTCCATCTGAGTGCATGGATGAAATGAAGAGAGGCATGATGGCTGCTGATTATATAGGGCTGTGACATCACAGGGGTCAATGAATGCTGATAGGCTGCATCTCGCATGTGATTCAGGGTCAGCCCGCCTACCTCCCTTCCCGCCGCAGTTTCCCGCCCTCCCATAATCCCCTGCCCCATGTACTCACATGTGGATCCGCAATTTTAGGTCTCCTTTAGCCGGGAACGCTGTAAAATGGAATTTAATGAAGCAATTCACGCAATAGAATCGTGGCAATATTTGCATTTGTTGCGACCGAATATTTCATGAAATTCGTAACGAATTCGGGTTCGTCAGCTTCAATTCACTCATCTCTACTTAAGATATATTGAAGTTAATGCTTACATTATTAAAATATGTAACTAATGGTATTTGATTTTTATCTCTCTTTGTAGAAGCAAAATTTGGATAATGTTATTTGATCCTAAATACAAGGACAAGGATTGCATGTTAGCACAATAAATGTAAGATATGTGACAAAAACTAACTTAAACCTTTAACCCCTTAAGGACACAGCCCTTTTTCACCTTAAGGACTGACCCCTTTTTCGCAATTCTGACCACCGTCACTTTACGAATTAATAACGCGAAAACGCTTTTACCGAATATTCTGATTATAAGATAGTTTTTTTGTGACATATTCTACTTTACTTTGGTGGAAAATTTTCGGCGTTACTTGCATCCTTTTTTGGTGAAAAATCCCCAAATTTCATGAAAATTTTGCATTTTTCTAACTTTGAAGCTCTCTACTTGTAAGGAAAATGGATATTCACAATACATTTTATTTTTATTCACAAATACAATATGTCCACTTTATGTTGGCATCATAAAATGGACATATTTTTACTTTTTGAAAAAATTAGAGGGCTTCAAAATAGAGCAGCAATTTTCAAAAAATTCATGAAAATTGCTAAATCTGAAGGGACAGATGTTACAGAACTACAACTCCCAGCATGCCTGGGCAGTCCAGGTATGCTGAGAGTTGTAGTTTGGCAACATCTGGAGGGATGCCGTTTGGGCACCACTGTAACAGTGGTCTCCAAACTGTGACCCTCCAGATGTTGCAAAACTAAAACTCCCAGCATGCCCAGACAGACTTTGGCTGTATGGGCATGCTGGGAGTTGCAGTTTGGCCTTCCTAGTGGTTGCCACAGTAAAGATTGTTTTACTTTCACTTTCAACAAGGACGTCCGGGGTTGTCCTGGCACCCTGGGCTTTAACCTCTTAAGGACGCAGGGCGTATGGATACGCCCTGCATTCCGAGTCCTTAAGGACGCAGGACGTATCCATACGCCCGTGGGAATTCCGGTCCCCACCGCTAGCCGGTTGGGGACCGGAGCCGGATGCCTGCTGAAATCGTTCAGCAGGCATCCCGGCATATCGCCCAGGAGGGTCATTATTCAGTCCAATTCAGTCCAATTCAGACAATTCAGTCCAGCGATCTGCGGCGATTCCGGGTCAATCGGGTCTCCAGTGACCCGGTGACCCGGAATTACTGGCTGTTCGGGGCCGTCTCTGACGGCCCCGAACAGCCAGAGCCTGCAGGGGTGAGGTGGCACTGGTGCCACCTCACGATCGCCCTGATTCATCGGCCGTATTACCGGCCGACCAATCAGGGCGCCTGCTGCGGGTGTCACTCCCGCACCCGCTCCGCCCCTCTTCCGGAGGGCGTGAGCGGGTGCGGGAAGACGACCCCGGGTGCTGGGGACCCCGATCCCCGGCGTCCATGTTGGGATCGGGGCCCCAGGAGCGACGGCGGCGGCGAGGGACAGTCCTGCGATGGAGCAGCAGCAGGAGGTGAGTTACAGCCTCCTGCTGTTGCTTAGCAACAACTCCCAGCATGCAAAAAGGGCATGCTGGGAGCTGTAGTTATGCAACAGCAGGAGGCAGACCACCACAACTCCCAGCATTCCCTTATGGGCATGCTGGGACTTATGGTTTTGCAAAAGCTGGAGGCACATTTTTTCTATGGAAAAGTGTACCTTCAGTTGTTGTATAACTACAACTCCCAGCTTGCACAAACAGCTAAAGTGCATGCTGGGAGTTGTAGTGGTGCATCTGCTGGTTGCATAACTACAACTTCCAGCATGCCCGTTGGCTGTCGGTGACTGCTGATAGTTGTAGTTTTGCAACAGCTGAAGGCACACTGATTTTGAAACACTGAGTAAGGTCACAAACTCAGTGATACATAACCAGTGTGCCTACAGCTGTTGCAAAACTAAAACTCTCAGCATGTACAGTCTGTCAGCGCATGCTGGGAGTTGTAGTTTTGCAACAGCTGGATGTCCCCCCCAATGTGAATGTACAGGGTACACTCACATGGGCAGAGGATTACAGTAAGTATCTGGCTGCAAGTTTGAGCTGCAGCAAATTTTCTGCAACAGCTCAAACTGCCAGCGAGAAACTACTGTGAACCCCCGCCCGTGTGACTGTACCCTAAAAACACTACACTACACTACCACAAAAAATAAAATAAAAAGTAAAAAACACTACATATACACATACCCCTACACAGCCCCCCTCCCCTCCCCAATAAAAATGAAAAACGTCTGGTACGTCACGGTTTCCAAAACGGAGCCTCCAGCTGTTGCAAAACAACAACTCCCAGAATTGTCGGACAGCCGTTGACTGTCCAGGCATGCTGGGAGTTTTACAACAGCTGGAGGCACCCTGTTTGGGAATCACTGGCGTAATATTCCCCTATGTCCACCCCTATGCAATCCCTAATTTAGGCCTCAAATGCGCATGGCGCTCTCACTTTGGAGCCCTGTCGTATTTCAAGGCAACAGTTTAGGGTCACATATGGGGTATTGCCGTACTCGGGAGAAATTGCCTAACAAATTTTGTGGGGCTTTTTCTCCTTTCACCCCTTATGAAAAGGTGAAGTTGGGGGCCACAGCAGCATGTTAGTGTAAAAAAAAAAAATTTTTTACACTAACATGCTGGTGTTGTCCTATACTTTTCATTTTGACAAGAGGTAACAAGAGGTAAAGGGAAAAAAGCTCCCCAAAATTTGTAATGCAATTTCTCCCGACTATGGAGATACCCCATATGTGGGCGCAAAGTGCTCTGGGGGCGCACAACAAGGCACAGAAGGGAGAGTGCACCATGTACATTTGAGGGGATTTGCACAAGGGTGGTTGATTGTTACAGCGGTTTTGACAAACGCAAAAAAACAAAACCCCACATGTGACCCCATTTCGGAAACTACACCCCTCACGGAATGTAATGAGGGATGCAGTGAGAATTTACACCCCACTGGTGTCTGACAGATCTTTGGAACAGTGGGCTGTGCAAATTAAAAGATCTGACAGACACGAGTGGGGGGGTAAATGCTCACTGTACCCCTTGTTACGTTCCTAAAGGGGTCTAGTTTCCAAAATGGTTTGCCATGTGGGGTTATTTGCTGTCCTGTCACCATAGGGGCTTCCTAAATGCTAGATGCCCCTTGAGCAAAATTTGCTCTCCAAAAGCCAAATGTGACTCCTTCTCTTCTGAGCATTGTAGTTCGCCCGTAGTGCACTTCAGGTCCACTTATGGGGTACCTTCATACTCAGAAGAGATGGGATTACAAATTTTGGGTGTCTTTTCTGCTATTAACCCTTGCAAAAATGTGAAATTTGGGGGGAAACACACATTTTAGGGAAAAAAAACTTTTTTTTTTACATATGCAAAAGTCGTGAAACCCCTGTGGGGTATTAAGGCTCACTTTATTCCTTGTTATGTTCATCAAGGGGTCTAGTTTCCAAAATGGTATGCCATATGTTTTTGTTTTTTTTTTGCTGTCCTGGCACCATAGGGGCTTCCTAAATGAGACATGCCCACCGAGCAAAATTTGCTCTCAAAAAGCCAAATATGACTCCTTCTCTTCTGCGCATTGTAGTTCGCCCGTAGTGCACTTCAGGTCAACTTATGGGGTACCTCCATATTCAGAAGAGATGGGGTTACAAACTTTGGGGGGTAAATTAGAGGGGCAAAGGTTTAAAAGTAATATCAGGAAGTATTACTTTACTGAGAGAGTAGTGGATGCATGGAATAGCCTTCCTGCAGAAGTGGTCGCTGCAAATACTGTGAAGGAGTTTAAACATGCATGGGATAAGCATAAGGCTATCCTTCATATAAGATAGGCCCAGGGACTATTCATAATATTCAGATTATTGGGTAGACTAGATGGGCCAAATGGTTCTTATCTGCCGACACATTCTATGCTTCTATGTATTTTCTGCTATTAACCCTTGCAAAAATGTGAATTTTTTTTTATATATGCAAAAGTCGTGAAACACCTGTGGGGTATTAACCCCTTAAGGACGGAGCCCATTTTCACCTCTAGGACAAAGCCCTTTTTTGCAAATCTGACCACTGTCACTTTAAACATTAGTAACTCTGGAATGCTTTTAGTTATCATTCTGATTCTGAAACTGTTTTTTCGTGACATATTCTACTTTAACATAGTGGTAACTTTTTGTGGTAACTTGCATCCTTTCTTGGTGAAAAATCCCCAAATTTGATGAAAAAATTAAAAATGTTGCCTTTTTCTAACTTTGAAGCTCTCTGCTTGTAAGGAAAATGGATATTTCAAATAATTTACATGTACAATATGTCTACTTTATGATTGCATCATAAAATTGACGAGTTTTTACTTTTGGAAGACACCAGAGGGCTTCAAAGTTCAGCAGCAATTTTCCAATTTTTCACAAAATTTTCAAACTCACTATATTTTTCAGGGACCAGTTCAGGTTTGAAGTGGATTTGAAGGGTCTTCATATTAGAAATACCCCATAAATGACCCCATTATAAAAACTGCACCCCCAAAGTATTCAAAATGACATTCAGTCAGCATTTTAACCCTTTAGGTGTTTCACAGGATTAGCAGCAAAGTGAAGGAGAAAATTCAAAATCTTCATTTTTTACACTCGCATGTTCTTGTAGACCCAATTTTTGAATTTTTACAAGGGGTAAAAGGAGAACATTTATACTTATATTAGTAGCCCAATTTCTCTCGAGTAAGCACATACCTCATATGTCCATGTAAAGTGTTCGGCGGGCGCAGTAGAGGGCTCAGAAGCGAAGGAGCGACAAGGGGATTTTGGAGAGTACGTTTTTCTGAAATGGTTTTTGGGGAGCATGTCGCATTTAGGAAGCCCCTATGGTGCCAGAACAGCAA
Source organism: Hyla sarda (assembly GCF_029499605.1). Classification (NCBI taxonomy): domain Eukaryota; kingdom Metazoa; phylum Chordata; class Amphibia; order Anura; family Hylidae; genus Hyla; species Hyla sarda. The sequence goes on along the minus strand of NC_079196.1, from coordinate 171,002,520 downwards.
AAAAAAAAACACATGGCATACCATTTTGGAAACAAGACCCCTTGAGGAACATAACAAGGAATAAAGTGAGCCTTAATACCCCACAGGTGTTTCACGTTTTTTGCATATGTAATAGCAGAAAAGACCCCCCAAAATTTGTAACCCCATCTCTTCTGAGTATGGAGGTACCCCATAAGTGGACCTGAAGTGCACTGCGGGCGAACTACAATACTCAGAAGAGAAGTCGTCATATTTGGCTTTTTGAGAGCAAATTTTGCTCGGGGGGCATGTCGCATTTAGGAAGCCCCTATGGTGCCAGGACAGCAAAAAAACAAACACATGGCATACCATTTTGGAAACTAGACCACTCACAGAATGTAATGAGGGGTACAGTGAGCATTTACCACCCACTGGTGTCTGACAGATCTTTGGAACAGTGGGCTGTGCAAAATTTTTCATTTTCACGGACCACTGTTCCAAAGATCCGTCAGACACCAGTGAGGTGTAAATTCTCACTGCACCCCTTATTACATTCCGTGAGGGGTGTAGTTTCCAAAATGGGGTCACATGTGGGTGTTTTTTTTTTGCATTTGTCAGAACCGCTGTAACAATCAGCCACCCCTGTGCAAATCACCTCAAATGTACATGGCGCACTCTCCCTTCTGGGCCTTGTTGTGCGCCCCTACAGCACTTTGCGCCCACATATGGGGTATCTCCGTACTCGGGAGAAATTGCGTTACAAATTTTGGGGGGCGTTTTTCCCTTTTACCTCTTATGAAAATGAAAAGTATAGGGCAACACCAGCATGTTAGTGTAAAAATGTTTATTTTGTTACACTAACATGCTGGTGTAGACCCCAACTGTCCCTTTTCATAAGGGGTAAAAGGAGAAAAAGCCCCAAAAATTTGTTAGGCAATTTCTCCCGAGTACGGCGATACCCAATATGTGACCCTATACTGTTGCCTTGAAATACAACAGGGCTCCAAAGTGAGAGCGCCATGCGCATTTGAGGCCTGAATTAGGGACTTGCACAGGGGTAAACATAGGGGTATTCTATGACAATGATTCCCAAACAGGGTGCGTCCAGCTATTTTAAAACTCCCAGCTTGCTTGGACAGTCAATTGCTGTCCAGAAATGCTGGGAGTTTTTGTTTTGCAACAGCTGGAGGCTCCATCTTAGAAACACTGCCATACAATACATTTTTCATTTTTATTGGGGAAGGGGGTGGTAGGGGGGGGGGCAGTGTACGTGTGTATATGTAGTGTTTTACTCTTTATTTTATGTTAGTGTAGTGTAATGTTTTTAGGGTACATTCACACTGGAGGCAGATTATCTCCCGCTAGGAGTTTGAGCTGCGGCGGAAAATTTGCCACAGCTCAAACTTGAAGCGGGGAACTCACTGTAATCTGCCACCAGTGTGAATGTAGCCTGTACATTCACATGGCAGGGGGGGGTCAAAACTACGACTCCCAGCATGCACTGACTGACCATGCATGCTGGGAGTTGTAGTTTTGCAACAGCTGGAGGCACACTGGTTGGAAAACCTTGAGTTAGGTTCTATGGCCTAACTCAGTATTTTCCAACCAGTGTGCCTCCAGCTGTTGCAAAACTCTATACCCTCATAAACGCACTAAGTATGTCAGGTAGAGAAGTGCCAGGACGTGCACAGAGAAGGGGCAGAGGCCTACATACGTCAGGCAGAGTTGGCAGCAGACATGGGGCGAGTGGCATCAGGAGTCGCAGCAATAGGCCTGAGCTCCCGTTAACACCCAGCGGTCGTGTCGTCGACCCATCTCTCCTTGTCAATTGGTTTGCACACTCATTCCCATCACCACAAGCGACATCTGACAACCCCAGTCAAGAGTCGTGGGTTCCTCAGACACAACCCTCAGTTGGCATGGCTCGGGAGCAGTCCCCGTAATCCCATTGCCTTTGTCCTATGCTGTTCCCTCTCCCAAAGAAGCATCTCATGCTTTGGGTTCAGCTCCACTATTTAGTGAGGACGATGTAATAGAGGACAGTCCGCAGCTAATGGGCAGCCAAGAATGTGAGGAGACATGAGTCGCTTGCTCCGCAAGGCGGGCAAGTAGTGATGCGGAGAGTGACGTGGGAGGCGGTGTTTCAATTGTTCAAGGTCCTGAGGCAGACACTGTTGTGGAACACGAGGAGGACATCAGTGACGTGCACACATCTTTTGATGATGATGAAGCCGATCGCAATTGGGAGCCGGGTGCAGAAGCCGGGGCTTCATCATCATCAGGATAAGAGATTTGCCCTTTGTCTATGAGGCAGCAAGGCGGTAGCACGGTTGGCAATCAGCATGGTGGTGGCAGTAGTGGAAATTCAGGAGCCAAACGTGCCCGGGGGAGACCACCTGCTTCGCGGCAAGCTACCATTCAGTGAGGTAGTGGAACAGGGGTTCCTGGAGACGGCGCCAATAGCAGTGAAATAGTGCGGACTGCGGGTGGGAAAATCAGCTACTCTGCGGTGTGGTTGTTCTTCATAAAGAATCCGGAGGACCTTGGCGTAGTTACATGCAAAATCTATGGGCAGAAAGTGAAGCGTGGCCAGGGTCCCAATCTCGGCACCACGGCCCTGCGTCAACACATGATTCGCCACCATAAAGCGGCCTGGGATAACCATGGCTCCGATGTAGTGGTCCAGCATGCTGCATAACCCAGTAGATATGCGCTCCCTCCGTCATCCAGCCAAGGCTCCCCCACCTCACCCGAAGTGAGCTGTGTGTCAAACCCTCCTTCTGTCGCTCCAGATGCTCCTGCTTCTCCCTCTTTTAGTCGTCCATTCCACCAACAATCGATTGGCGAAGCCATGTCCAAGAGACAACAGTATGCGCCCACTCATCCAAAGAAGTTGAATGTGCTCCTGTCCAAGTTGCTGGTGTTGCAGTCCCTCCCTTTCCAACTGGTGGACTCTGCAGCTTTCAGGGAATTGATGGCTTGTGCTGAGCCGAGGTGGAGAGTCCCAAGCCGTCATTTCTTTGAGAAGAAGGCAGTACCAGCCCTGCATAAGTTTGTACAAGAGAAGGTGGGCCAGTCCTTGAGCCTGTCGGTGTGTTCAAAAGTGCACGGCAGCCCCGATGTGTGGAGCTGTAACTATGGGCAGGGACAATACATGTCTTTTACACCCACTGGGTAAATGTTGTTCCTGCACAGCCACAACAGCAACTTGGACAGGTCACACGGCTTCCTCCTCCACGCTCTCGCTCCCAGGCAGTTGGTCCTTTTACAGTGTGAGCCTTCTCCTCCCTCGTGTCCTCGGCCTCCACTGCACATCCAAATCTCAGTGGCCCTTCATCGTACCACGTGTGTAGGGCACAGCGGTGTCAAGCCGTCCTTCACATGGTTTGCCTTGGCGAACGGAGTCACACAGGGGAGGAACTGCTGAAGTTCATTAGGGAAGAAATCAGAGTATGGCTTGAAATCTGGAAATGGGAACCATGGTGACCGACAATGGGAAGAACATTGTGGCTGCGCTGCGACAAGGAAATGTGAACCCTTCGCCCTGCATGGCACACGTGTTGAATCTGGTTGTCAAGAAGTTCATCAAGTCTTCACCCCATTTGCAAGACGTCCTGACAATGGCAAGGAAACTGTGCATGCACTTCAGCCACTGGTACACCGCCAAGCACACTTTGCTTGAGCTGCAGCGTCAGAATGGTATCCCACAACATAGTCTCATTTGTGACGTTGTCATACGTTGGAATTCCACCCTGCATTTGTTGGACAGACTATACGAACAAAGAAAAGCCATCACAGATTTTTTGATGATACAAGCAGATAGGAGTACTCCCCTGTGTAACTTCAATGTGAACGAGTGGCAGCTCATACGTGACACCTGCCGTTTGCTGAGGCCCTTTGAGGAAACCACATTTTTTGTTAGTCGCTCGAATTACGCCATGAACGACGTAATTCCACTCCTACATTTACTCCAAAAAATGATTGAAAACATGGCTGGTCACGGCAAAGGAGACGTTGCGCCTACATCAGAAGGCTACATGAGTCCTGTGGGGGATGAACTGGAGGAAGATGATGAGGGGCAGAGCGGAGCACAGTTTACGGTGGATGAGATGGCCGGTGTTTCTGGTCATTGGACAGGAGCAGCCAGAGGAGCTGGAGGGTTATTACAAGGGAGGCGAGACAGAGGACCCAGACACACCGTGGCAGTATGCAGTGGAGATGGAGGTAGGTAGTCCCAGCGAGTCACTGTCACAAATGGCACAATGTATGCTGAGTTGCTTGCTTAGTGACCCCCGAATTGTCAAAATTCGTCAGCGAGATGACTTCTGGATCTCCACCTTATTAGACCCTCGCTACTGGCCCAGAATGGGGGCCTTTTTTACACCCACTGAGAGGGAGGACAAACTGACCTACTTCAGGGAGCTTCTACGTAGTCGGCCACATGGTCCATCCACTTGCAGGTCTGACTCGGGGGGGCCCTCTGCGCTCACCTTCCACTGCCATGGCTGCTGGGGTGGGGAGGGGTGGCAGGAGCAGTATCGGCTCAATCAGCAGCAGCCTGAGTCTACAGTCGCTGATGAGTAGCTTCCTTCAGCCGCATAATGAAGCTACTCATCAGCAGCAGGTGGAGATGGAGCAGGACCTGAACCAGGAGGTGATGGCTTACCTCGACATGACCCTGCCAACAACCGTTGAAGATCCGCTGGACTTCTGGGCAGCCAAACTCGATTTATGGCCGCAACTAGCGGAGTTTGCCCTGGAAAAGCTGTCCTGCCCGGCCAGTAGTGTGCCATCAGAGCGGGTGTTTAGTGCGGCCGGGGCCATAGTCACCCCAAGGCGAACTTGTCTGTCCACTAAAAATGTGGAGAGACTGACATTTGTCAAGATGAACCAGGGATGGATCAGCCAGGATTTCCAGCCACCAATGACAGATGGGTCTGAGTAGATTGACCATGCTCCTACAACAAAATTCTCTATTGTGGTTGGTTATGAAACCCTCTGGGGCAGACCTGGGCATTGTACAGCCCGCTTGCCACATACGGCCCTTTGATTGGCTCTGACCGGCCCGCACTGATTGGGGGACAACTATGCTGCCTAATCTGGGGGACATCTATGCTGCCTAATCTGGAGGACAACTATGCTCCTTATCTGGGGGACAACTATGCTCCTAATCTGGGGGACAACTAAGCTCCTAATCTGGTGGACATCTATGCTGCCTAATCTGGGGGACAAGTATGCTCCTAATCTGGGGGATGTCTATGCTGCCTTCTCTGGGGGACAAGTATGCTCCTAATGTGGGGGACATCTATGCTGCCTAATCTGGGTGACATCTATGCTGCCTAATCTGGGGGACATCTATGCTGCCTAATCTGGGTGACATCTATGCTGCCTAATCTGGGGGACAAGTATGCTCCTAATCTGGGGGACATCTATGCTGCCTATTCTGGGGGACAAGTATGCTCCTAATGTGAGGCACATCTATGCTGCCTAATCTGGGTGACATCTATGCTGCCTAATCTGGGGGACATCTATGCTGCCTAATCTGGGTGACATCTATGCTGCCTAATCTGGGGGACAAGTATGCTCCTAATCTGGGGGACATCTATGCTGCCTACTCTGGGGGACAAGTATGCTCCTAATCTGGGGGACATCTATGCTGCCTAATCCGGGGGACATCTATGCTGCCTACTCTGGGGGACAACTATGCTCCTAATCTGGGGGACATCTATGCTGCCTAATCTGGGTGACATGTATGCTGCCTAATCTGGGGGACAACTATGCTCCTAATATGGGGAAAACTGATGCTTCTGGCCTTGGGCCTATAATTGTTTGAAGTTTAGCAGTAGCTAAATACATGCTTAATGCAAATGTCAACATTGATCTTTAAATGTAAGGGGTTATGAAACCCTCTTGGGTACTGCGAATGACTGCTCCAGACTCATTCTGTGTCTTTCACAAACTACTTGCCTCCCTGGTGCCTCAGGCCTTGGGCCTATAATTTTTTGGAGTTTAGCAGTAGCTAAATACATGCTTAATGCAAATGTAAACATTGATCTTTAAATGTAAGGGGTTATGAAAACCTCTTGGGTACTGCAAATGTATGATCCAGACTCATTCTGTGTCTTTCAGGAACTACTTGCCTCCCTGGTGCCTCTGGCCTTGGGCCTCAAATTTTTGGATGTTTAGCAGTAGCTAAATACATGCTTAATGCAAATTTCAACAATGATCGTTAAATTCTCGGCACTCTGCCAGGGCCTTCTCCTACCCCGCCTGGGCCGATCCGAGGACCTCACTAACCAACTCACTAACTAATCCAATCACTTATAGCGACGGGCGGTGTGTACAAAGGGCAGGGACTTAATCAACGCCAGCTTATGACCCTCACTTACTGGTAATTCCTCGTTTTAAGGTTAAATAATTACAGTCCCAGATCCCTATCACGAACAGGTTTCAGCGTGCAACACACACCTGTCCTTGAAAGATAGAGACACGCTAATCCGTTCAGTGGAGCGCGGCTGCGGCCCCGGAAATCTGAGGGCATAACACACCTGGTATTGCTCGATCTCGCAATTGATCAAGCAAAAGTAGGGGGTTATTAAAGCCTCTTGGGTACGGCTGAGGCCTACTCCTGACTGCTCCTGGTGTAATGTATGGGGTAATTAAACACTCTTCGGTAGTGTTTTTTTTTTTTTTAATTTACTGATAATTTTATCGGTAATAAAATAGAATTTTCCAGAATGCTAATCGTTACACAACGGAACGCTTGTTGCGTGTGATTTTTTAATGAAAGAAAAAAAATAAAAATACGGATAGGGATTAACTCTGCTTCATCATTTTGGGCGAAAAAAGTCCTTTGGTGATCTGATCTTTTGGAGACAGATGCGCTTACACACATATTGAATTTGTTTTTGTAAAAAAATTCAAACATTGTGCGGTTTATTATTTTAGAGAAGAATGTCTTTGGGTGGTCCGCCGTCCTGCATTATAGAATCTTGTGAACTGTTGGATATGCGCTTGTTCTTACAAAAAGGTATTTCTTTAAAACATTTCTAAAATGTTGTTGTTTTTTTGGAGGGGATTGTGAAGCCCGGGTGTGTACTGGTGCATCAGCCAACTCCAGGCTGTGTCCTTCAGGCAATATATGGGTTCCTGATGCCGCAGAGGTGGGGCCTGGGTCTGGAAATTTCTAATTTTTGGATAGCGGGTGCTACCTATGAGAAATCTTTGTCAAAAATGTCATATATTGTGTGGTTTTTTGGGGGGATTGTGTAGCCCTGGTGTGTAGTGTACTAGTGCATCAGCCAACTCCACGCTGTACCATTCAGCCACTAAATGGTCTCCTCTTCCTGCCAACACGTCCACGCTGTGTCATTCAGCCACTATATGGTGTCCTCATGCTGCCAACACCTCCACGCTGTGCCATTTAGCCACTATATGGTGTCCTCATGCTGCCAACACCTCCACGCTGTGCCATTCAGCCACTATATGGTGTCCTCATGTTGCCAACACCTCCACGCTATGCCATTCAGCCACTATATGGTGTCCTCATGCTGCCAACACCTCCACGCTGAGCCATTCAGCCACTATATGGTGTCCTCATGCTGCCAACACCTCCACGCTTTGCCATTCAGCCACTATATGGTGTCCTCATGCTGCCAACACCTCCACGCTGTGCCATTCAGCCACTATATGGTGTCCTCATGCTGCCAACACCTCCACGCTGTGCCATTCAGCCACTATATGGTGTCCTCATGCTGCCAACACCTCCACGCTGTGCCATTCAGCCACTATTTGGTCTCCTCATGCGGCCAACACCTCCACGCTGTGTCATTCAGCCACTATATGGTGTCCTCATGCTTCAGCCTCATCCAAGCTGTGTCATTCAGCCACTATATGGTGTCCTCATGCTGCCAACACCTCCACGCTGTGCCATTCAGCCACTATATGGTGCCCTCATGCTGCCAACACCTCCACGCTGTGCCTTTCAGCCACTATATGGTGTCCTCATGCTGCCAACACCTCCATGCTATGTCATTCAGTCACTATATGGTCTCCTGACACTGATGCCACCACCAGGCTCTGTCATTGTGCTGCTGTGCGGCAGTGATTCTAAGAGCGATGCTTTTAATCTGCATGCTATTCTGAATAACAGTATTATTTCTCTACCCCAGCACACTCCATATGCGTTTTAGGACACAGCAAAGTGTTCTATACTCCTATAGAGGCTGTATGTAGGCTAGAAATAACCTTTTTTAATATTGATTCGCCGCAAACAAATTCGGATCAAAACAAACTTTTCGGGAAAATTTGGCCAATCGGCCGAATCGAATTTTTGAAAAGCTCGCTCATCTCTAAATATAAGTATAAATTTTCTCCTTTTACTTCTTGTAAAAATTCAAAAATTGGGTCTACAAGAACATGCGAGTGTAAAAAATGAAGATTGTGACTTCTCTCCTTCACTTTGCTGCTATTCCTGTGAAACACCTAAAGGGTTAAAACGCTGACTGAATGTCATTTTGAATACTTTGGGTGGGGGGGAGGGGTGCAGTTTTTATAATGGGGTCATTTGTGGGGTATTTCTAAGATGAAGATTATTCAAATCCACTTCAAACCTGAACTGGTCCCTGAAAAATAGTGAGTTTGAAAATTTTGTGAAAAATTGGAAAATTGCTGCGGAACTTTGAAGCCCTCTGGTGTCTTCCAAAAGTAAATTTTATGATGCAAAGATAAAGTAGACATATTGTATATGTGAACAAAAAAAATGTATTTGGAATATCCATTTTCCTTACAAGCAGAGAGCTTCAAAGTTAGAAAAATGCTAAATTTTCAAATTTTTTTATCAAATTTTGGGATTTTTCACCAAGAAAGGATGTAAGATACCACAAAATTTTACCACTATGATAAAGTAGAATATGTCACGAAAAAACAATCTCTGAATCAGAATGATAACTAAAAGAATCCCAGAGTTATTAATGTTTAAAGTGACAGTGGTCAGATGTGCAAAAAACGCTCTGGTCCTAAGGTGTAAAATGGCTGGGTTCTTAAAGGGGTACTCCGATGCTTAGACATCTTATCCCCTATCCAAAGGATAGGGGATAAGATGCCTGATCACGGGAGTCCCGCCGCTGGGGACCCCCGCGATCTTGCACGCGGCACCCCGTTTGTAATCAACCGCCGGAGCGCGTTCGCTCTGGGACTGATTACCGGCGACTACAGGGCGGGCGGCGTGTGAAATCATGCCCCGCCCCCTGTGACGTCATGCTTCGCCCCTCAATGTAAGCCTACGGGAGGGGGCGCGATAGCTGTCACGCAACCTCCCATAGGCTTGCATTGAGGGGCGCAGCGTGACGTCACACGGGGCGGGGGCGTGACATCACATGCCGCCCGCCTTTTGGATAGGGGATAAGATGTCTAAGCACCGGAGTACCCCTTTAAGGGGTTAAGGACTCAGACAATTTAATTTTTACGTTTTCGTTTTTTCCTCCCCACCTTAAAAAATCATAACTCTTTTATATTTTCATCCACAGACTAGTATGAGGGCTTGTTTTTTGCGCGACCAGTTGTCTGTTGTAATGCCATCACTCACTTTACCTTAAAATGTATGGCGCAACCAAAAAATACTATTTGTGTGGGGAAATTAAAAAGCAAACCTCAATTTTGCTAATTTTTTGTAAGGTTTCATTTTCACGCCTACAATTTACGGTAAAAAGGACATGAATTCTTTGGGTCAATACGATTAAAATGATACCCATGATGACATACTTTTCTATTACTGTTGCACTTAAAAAAAATCACCAACTGTTTAATCAAATTAGTACGTTTAAAATCCCCCTTTTTTGAAGACATATAACTTTTTCATTTTTCCGTATAAGCGATGGTATGAGGGCTAATTTTTTTGTGCCGTGATCTGTACCTTTAATTTATACTATATTTGTATATATAAAACTTTTAATACTTTTTTTCATAAATTTTTTTGGACTAAAATGTTATAAAAAAGCAGCTATATTGGATTTTTTTTACGTTCATGTCGTTCACCGTACGGTATCATTAACATTTTATTTAATAGTTGGGATGATTACGCACACGGTGATACCAATTATGTATATAAAATATTTTTTTACACTTTTTGGGGTGAAATTGGGAAAATGGGGCAATTTACGTTTTTATTGGGGGAGGGGGGTTTTCATATTTTTTTTATTTTTACACTTTAATAGTCCCCATAGGGGACTATTTATAGCAATCATTTGATTGCTAATACTGTTCAGTGCTATGCATAGGACATAGCACTGATCAGTATTATCGGTCATCTTCTGCTCTGGTCTGCTCGATCGCAGACCAGAGCAGAAGACCCGTGGAAGGCAGCGGAGGCAGGTGAGGGGACCTCCCCCTGCCATGTTGGATGATCGGATTGCCGCGGCAGCGCTGCGGGCGATCATCCATTCAAAGTACCGCAGATGCCGTAATCTGTATTGATGGCGGCTCCGATGCTCGCGGTTATGCATAGGACGTAAATGTACGTCCTGTTGTGTTAGGGGGTTAAAGGGGTACTCCCATGGAAAACTTTTTTTTTTTTTTTTAAATCAACTGGTGCCAGAAAGTTAAACAGATTTGTAAATGACTTCTATTGAAAAATCTTAATCCTTCCAGTACTTTTTAGGGGCTATATACTACAGAAGAAATGCTTTTCTTTGGATTTCTCTGATGTCATGACCCCAGTGCTCTCTGCTGACCTCTGCTGTCCATTTTTGGAACTGTCCAGAGCAGGAGAAAATCCCCATAGCAAACATATGCTGTTCCTAAAATGGACAGCAGAGGTCAACAGAGAGCACTGTGGTCGTGACAACAGAGAAATCCAAAAAGAAAAGCATTTCCTCTGTAGTATACAGCCCATAAAATGTGTTGGAAAGATTAAGATTTTTGAATAGAAGTAATTTACAAATCTGTTTAACTTTCTGGCACCCGTTGATAAAAAAAAAAAAAAAAAAATTTGATGGGAGTACCCCTTTAACCCCTTAAGGACCAGGCCATTTTACACCTTAGGACCAGAGTATTTTTTGCACATCTGACCACTGTCACTTTAAACATTAATAACTCTGGAAGGCTTTTAGTTATCATTCTGATTCCAAGATAGTTTTTTCGTGACATATTCTACTTTAACATGGTGGTAAATTTTTGTGTTAACTTGCATCTTTTCATGGTGAAAAATCCCCAAATTTGAAGAAAAAAATTAAAATTTAGCATTTTTCTAACTTTGAAGCTCTCTGCTTGTAAGGAAAATGGATATTCAAAATAAAAAAAATTTTGGATCACATATACAATATGCCTACTTTATGTTTGCATCATAAAATTGATGAGTTTTTACTTTTGGAAGACACCAGAAGGCTTCAAAGCAGCAATTTTCAAATTTTTCACAAAAAAACCATAAATTACCCCATTATAAAAACTACACCCCCCAAAGTATTCAAAATGACATTCAGTAAGTGTTTTAACCCTTTAGGTGTTTCACAGGAATAGCAGCAAAGTGAAGGAGAAAATTCAAAATCTTCATTTTTTTACACTCGCATGTTCTTGTCGACCCAATTTTTGAATTTTTGCAAGGGGTAAAAGGAGGAAATGTTTACTGGTATTTGTAGCCCAATTTCTCTCGAGTAAGAACATACCTCATATGTCTATGTAAATTGTTCGGCGGGTTCAGTAGAGGGCTCAGAAGGGAAGGAGCGACAAGGGGATTTTGGAGAGAACATTTTTCTGAAATGTTTTTTAGGGGGCATGTCACCTTTAGGAAGCCCCTAGAGTGCCAAAACAGCAAAAAAAAAAAAAAAAAAACATGGCATACCATTTTGGAAACTAGACCCCTTGGGGAACTTAACAAGGGGTAAAGTTAACTTTAATACCCCACAGGGGTTTCACGACTTTTGCATATGTAAAAATGTTTTTTTTCATTTTTACAAAGGGTTAAAGCAGAAAATTCCCCCCAAAATTTGAAGCCCAATTTCTCCTGATTCAGAAAAAAAACCCATAGGGGGGTGAAAAGTGCTCTGCTGGCACACTACAGGTCTCAGAAGAGGAGTAGTCACAATTGGCTTTTTGGAAGCAAATTTTGCTGTGGGGGCATGCCGCATTTAGGAAGCCCCTATGGTGCCAGGACAGCAAAAAAAAAACACATGGCATTATATTTTGGAAACAAGACCCCTTGGGGAACGTAACAAGGGGTAAAGTGAACCTTAAAGGGGTACTCCGCCCCTAGACATCTTATCCCCTATCCAAAGGATAGGGGATAAGATGTCAGATCGCCGCAGTCCCACTGCTGGGGACCCTGGGGATCGCCGCTGCAGCACCACACTATCATTACTGCGCAGAGCGAGATCGCTCTGTGCGTAATGACAGGCAATACAGGGGCGGAGCATCATTACGTCATGGCTCCGCCCCTCGTGACGTCAAGGCCCGCCCCCATCATAACAAGTCTATGGGAGGGGACGTGGCTGCCATAGACTTGCATTAAGGGGACGGGCCGTGATATCATGAGGGGCGGGGCCATGACGTCACGCTGCGCCGTCCCCTATATCGCCCATCATTACGCACAGAGCGAACTCGCTCTGTGCAGTAATGATAGCGGGGTGCCGCAGCGGCGATCCCCGGGGTCCCCAGCAGCAGGACCATGGCGATTTGACATCTTATCCCCTATCCTTTGGATAGGGGATAAGATGCCAGGGGCAGAGTACCCCTTTAATACCCCACAGGGGTTTCACGACTTTTGCATATGTAAAAAAAAAAAAAAAATTTTACCGAAAATGCTTGGTTTCCCAAAAATTTTTCATTTTTACAAAGTGTTAATGCAGAAAATACCCCTCAAAATTTGAAGCCCAATTTCTCTTGATTCAGAAAACACCCCATAAGGGGTGAAAAGTGCTCTGCTGGCGCACTACAGGTCTCAGAAGAGGAGTAGTCACATTTGGCTTTTTGGAAGCAAATTTTGCTCTGGGAGCATGCCGCATTTAGGAAGCCCCTATGGTGCAAGGACAGCAAAAAAAAAACACATGGCATTATATTTTGGAAACTAGACCCCTTGGGGAACGTAACAAGGAGTAAAGTGAACCTTAATACCCCACAGGGGTTTCACGACTTTTGCATATGTAAAAAAAAAAAAAAAAAAAAAATTACCGAAAATGCTTGGTTTTCCAAAAATGTTTCATTTTTACAAAGGGTTAAAGCAGCAAATAACCCTCAAAATTTGAAGCCCAATTTCTCCCGATTCAGAAAACACCCCATGTGGCGGTGAAAAGTGCTCTGCTGGCGCACTACAGGTCTCAGAAGAGGGGTAGTCACATTTGGCTTTTTGGAAGCAAATTTTGCTCTGGGGGCATGCCTCATTTAGGAAGCCCCTATGGTGCCAGGACAGCAAAAAAAAAAACACATAGCATTATATTTTGGAAACTAGACCCCTTGGGGAACGTAACAAGGAGTAAAGTGAACCTTAATACCCCACAGGGATTTCACGACTTTTGCATATGTAAAAAAAAATATTTTATTTTCACAAAAATGTGGGTTTCCCCCCAAATTTCACATTTTTGCAAGGGTTAATAGTAGAAAAGACCCCCCAAAATTTGTAAACCGATCTCTTCTGAGTATGGAGGTACCCCATAAGTGGACGTCAAGTGCACTACGGGCGAACTACAATGCTCAGAAGAGGAGTCACATTTGCAAACTTTGCTGAAATGGGGGTTACGTGTCGCATTTAGGAAGCCCCTATGGTGCCAGGACAACAAAATACCCCCCACATGGCCTACCATTTTGAAAACTAGACCCCTTGAGGAATGTAACAAGGGGAAAAGTAAGCCTAAATGCCCCACAGGGGTTTCACAACTTTTTCATATGTAAAAAAATGTTTTTACACTTTTACAAGGGTTAATAGCAGAAAAGACCCCCACAATTTGTAAATACATTTCTTTGGAGTAAGGACACACCTTATTTTTTGATTATTTAGGCTTGGCGGGTGCACAGCGGGTCTTGCTTGAGTGGGAGCGCAGTCAGGGACCTTGAGCTTGATATGGAGCAAGGATAAGGGATCCCCCCTCAAGGAGCGTTAATGGGGGGAGCACTGAGCCCTAAAATAGGGGAACACTATGGGGGACAACGGGCCGTAACTGGGGTAGACAGGTGGGGTACAGAGGCCCGTAATATGGGGTACAGTGGGACAGAAAATTTAAAAACAAAATATAACAGGATATGTTCCCAGAATGATGACCCAGAGCATAGCCAAAACTAAAAAAATATGCCCACCCCAAACCCTATGCTCTATATCATCATTCTGGGAATGTGATGTGTGTGGCCGTCCCTAACCTGTTGCCTCAAACCCGCTCATGTGGAGAGAGAGCGCTGCACATTTGAGGCAACATAAAAAAGTCCCCTATGATAGTGACTCAGTGACCTATGACCCATTTTTGACAAAACACCCCCAGAGGTCTTATCAGTTTTTTTTTTGTTTTTTTTAAAGGTTTTTTTGGGCAATTTAGTGATTTATGGGGGTTATATTTTGGAATGTACTCTGGACTTGGTACATTGGTCAAATTATGGAAAATTCTAATAAAAAGGGAAAATTTAGGGCTCCATGGAAGTGTGATACACCCTGAAGCAGCCTATGCAGAGGCCTGGATTATCTGGGCAAGTGTCACACTGAATGGTGGTGTCCCTCCGTCTCCCCTTCCTGTAACACACTCTGCATTTTTTCTGGGATCGTCCCTTCTTTCCACTGGGGGGGACCTCACCTGGAAAGTGTTGGCCTGGGACGATCCTGGCGCCTATAACTCCAGATCCTTGGGAACGCCGGCCTGATCTTTCCCGGTCAGCAAAGATCAGGAGCCTTAGGACTTCTTCTAGGTACTGCAGTAATGTCCCTGTTTTGCCAGCGTACTGGGATAGTACAAAAGCGTTGTACATGACAACCTGTACCAAGTAGATCGCAACTTTTTTGTACCATGCACGTGTTTTCCGCATGGCGTTATATGGCTTGAGGACTTGATCTGAGAGATCAACTCCCCCCATATACTGATTGTAGTCCAGAATACAATCGGGCTTTAGGACCGGTCCCGCGGTACCTCGCACAGGGACAGGGGTGCTGCAGTTCCCATGAATAGTGGTGAGCATAAGGACATCCCTCTTATCCTTATACTTCACTAACAACAGGTTATCATGGGTCAGGGCACGGGACTCACCCTTGGGGATAGGCGTCTTAACAAAATTTAGAGGGAGGCCTCTCTGGTTTTTCCGCACAGTCCCACAAGCGGACGTGGATCTGGCGGCAAGGGATGTGAACAGAGGGATGCTCGTATAAAAGTTATCCATGTACACGTGGAAACCCTTATCCAGCAATGGGTGCACAAGCTCCCAAATGAGTTTCCCGCTAACACCCAGAGTGGGGGGACATTCTGGGGGTTCAATACGGGAATCTCGTCCCTCATACACTCTAAACTTGAGAGTGTACCGGGAGGTACTCTCACAAAGTTTATAGAGCTTCACGCCATACCGCGCCCGCTTCGAGGGAATATACTGGCGGAAGATGAGTCTCCCCTTAAAACTGATGAGAGACTCATCTACCGAGAGGTCCCTGAGCCTCCAAAAGGCCTCCAAAAATTTGGCCCCAAAGTGATCGATGACCGGCCTCACTTTGTAAAGCCAGTCATGGGCGGGATCACCTCGGGGTGGTCATGCCGCATTATCTGCATAATGCAGGCATTTCCGAATGGCCTCGAACCGCCTCCGTGTCATCGCCATACTGTAAAGCGGGGTCTGGTAGAGGACGTCCCCGCTCCAGTAATGACGAGCACTTGGCTTTTTGTCCAGGCCCATATGCAGCGTGAGGCCCCAAAATGTCCTCATTTCCGCTGCATCAATGGCGTGCCATTCATTGGGCCTGGCCAAAAGCGAATCGGGGTGATGGGCAATGAACTGCTGGGCATACAAGTTCGTTTGCTCCACCATGTGATTGACCAGGCTGTCACTGAAAAAAAACTTTAAAAAGTCCAGATCAGTGAAGCCAGCTGTGTCAATACAGATTCCTGAGTCGCCAAAAAACTCAGGAACCCGTGGCTGATAACCCTCTGGGGGGCTCCAGACAGGGTCACCGGAAGGGGGCTCCGGTGCACTTGTCTGGGGGGCTGGACTCCTATTACGAGTGGCATTGCCACTCGTACTAGTGTTGGCCACTGGGTCACTCTCATGGGGGGTGCGTGGCCTCGCCTGGCAGCATCTCCGCCGCCGTACAGGGTACTCATCATCACTACTAGATGATGAGGAGGGCGAGGAAGAAAACAAACATGTAGGTTCTTCCTCGTCCTCACTGGCAGATTCGGAGTCGGAGGCTAAAAAAGCGTAAGCCTTCGCTGCCGAAAATGCCCAGCGGGCCATCGCCTTTTTTCTACGGTGGTGGGGGGGAGTTGTGTGTGCGGGGGGAGGGCGATGAAGTATGTAGTGTTCGGTGTAAAAAGTGTAATAACAGTGATAGAAAAAAAAAAAAGCTGCGGGCAAGAAAAAAAGGGGTGACAAACGCAGCTCCCTGAACCCCTAATAGGACCCAGGGTAAGGGATTAGACCCTAATAGGACCCTGGGGGACCTATTAGGGGGTCGGGGGGACTTTTTTTTTTTTTACTTTTTTTTTACTTTTTTAACTTTATTGAATCCTACCTGTCCCTGAAATCCGCCGTCCCTAATCTAAGGCTCCTGAGGGGGCTCCGGAGCTCCGAAGGAGGATCCACGGCTTCTTCTCATTGCTGCACCCGCTGACTGAACTCAGAGAGCGGGTGCATCAGCGGGAAGGGACCGTTAACCCCTCCTCTGCCGCACTGCTATTGGCTGGACGATCGTCGGCCAATAGCAGCGTTGCTGGGGCGGTGACAGTATTGTCACCGCTCCCCAGCAACGGAAGGTGATTGGCGGTGAATTGTAAACCGCCGATCACCATTTATTACCGGGTCATTGTGACCCGAATGACCCGAATCGCCGAAGCTCGCTTGCGTGATTTTGCAAGCGATCTCCGGCGATCGCCGACATGCCGGGACCCCCCTAGGCATTTGCACAGCATGCCTGCTGAACGATATCAGCAGACATGCTGTTCCGATCTTTGCCCGGCGGAGACAGGGGAAACACCAGGATGTTCGGGAACGTCCTTGGTCCTTAAAGCCCAGGGTGCGGGGACGTTCCAGAACGTCCTTGGTCCTTAAGTGGTTAAGGGGTTTAAATAACAATTGGTCTTTTAGGGAGTGAGATATGAGTGCACAGTATTTCATTTGATAGCAAATTATAGAAAGAGAATTAAATATTGGCATATAAATACATATATTTCAATGCTAATATGAAAGGATTACTGGATTACATCATTTCAAATGTTATTTTGCATTACTTTAGGTATTTTGTTCTATTTTATTCTTCCCTACTAGTTGTTATATTTAACTTTTAATCTTTTATTTATTCCAATTATTTTTAAGGAATTTCAGGTTACATAAGTTATACTTACTGTGAGAAGGTGAAAGGTATCGTGGTGGATGGGCCATATGTGTCACCAAGGCTCCTGGCTTTGTTGAAGTAAGAGTCGGTATTCATTCAATGTCTGTGCTGCGATGCAGACTGACACTATGGCCGTAGTATGGCTGGAAGGCCAATCTGGGACGGCTCTTACTGGGAATGACCAAGTGCAGGGTGGGGGTCATTCCCCACAATCCAGGCCGCCTTTTTGTTGACCTTAAAGGCAACCTGTTTCACCAGCTGAGGGGGATTTGCTAGTTGTAGCTCGGGTTGCAACTCGGGTCACCTCCGCCAGGTGAAGGTGGGAGGTTGTGTTGTGGAGGCGTTGTTGGACTCAGGGAGTATGGTGACCCCAGTGAGGTCCAAACTGGTGCCGCACACGGACTACACAGGACAGCAGGCTGGGGTATTGAGTATCCACAGTGAACTAAAAGACTATCCCACTACCCTGGTGACCGTGTCAACCCCAAACAGCCGATAGACTCATGAAGTGGCCGTGGCTACAAAGTTACCACACAAAGTGATTATTGGGAGACACTTTCCAGGGTTTGTGTCTTTGTGGCCCCAGATAAGCGCACCCCAGACCTGTGAGTCAGGGGTGTCCCCAATAGACTGGCCCTACTCAGGGGTGACCCCGGAACCCTGGGAACCTGAGTTGGAAGCAACCACAGTTGGGGTGACCACTCCTACGGTGGAAGAGACGGAGAAGTCTCCACTGCAAGTAATAGTAGGAGATGTGGAGGAGCTGCCGTCAGGTCCCAAGTTGGCAGACCTCAATGTCTCCGGAGAAAATTTCAGTACAGCACAGCATCAAGACCCGACATTATCTTGAGCCTGGGAGACTAAATTGTAGAAGGTGCACCACAACAACCGGGGGCCGAGACTGTGTACCCCCGTGTTGTGGTTCATCAGGGGATGTTATACTGGGTAAACCAGGTGTGGGATGAGAATGTGGAACAGTTGGTGGTACCTAAAGCATATTACTGGTGTTAGAGTTAGCCCATCAACATGTTCTAAGGGGGCACCTGGGCCAGCAGAAGACGCAGGACCGCATTGTGTATAAAGAGGTCGAGAGGTAGTGTGAATCTTGCCCAACATGCAAAATAACTAGCCCCCAGCAACATTACCGTAGTCCCCTGGTTCCGCTCCCGATTATTGAGGTCCCATTTGAACGGATCACTATGGATCTGGTAGGCCCGTTGCCAAAATCTGCTAGGGGGGAACTAACATATCCTGGTAGTCCTGGACTATTCGACTAGATATCCCGAGGCGCTGCCTCTGTGACATGCCTCAGCCAAACTCATAGCTAAGGAGCTAATGGAGATGTTTTCCTGAGTGGGCTTACCTAAAGAGGTGTTGACTGACCAGGGCACCCCGTTTATGTCAAAATTAATGAAAGAGCTCAGTAAATTACTGCACGTAAAACAGCTACGGACTTCCTTGTATCACCCGCAAATGGACGGCCTGGTAGAATGGTTTAACCAAACATTAAAAAAAATATGTTGAAGCGGGTGGTGGCTAGAGATGGAAAAAAATTGGATCTTTTATTGCCCTATCTCATGTTCGCAGTGCGAGAAGTGCCCCAGGCCTCTACTGGGTTCTCGCCCTTTGAACTGCTATACGGCAGAAATCTACATAGTCTGTTAGACATAGCAAAAGAGGCATGGGAACAACAGCCCACGCCACATAAAAGTGTAATTGAATATGTCACTCAGTTGCAGGAACGGATGGAAACAGTGTTGCCCCTGGTGAGGGAACATATGGAAGCAGCTCAGCGAGCTCATAGCAGAGTTTATAATCGCCAGGCTCGGGTTCAGAATTTTAACCCGGGAGATCGGGTTCTGGTATCAACGGTCGACAGGTGGCAGGGTCCCTACGAAGTGATCGAAAAGGTATGGGAGGCGACGTACAGGGTACACCAGCCTGGGCGAAGAAAGCCAGATCAAGTGTACCATGTAAACTTGTTGAAACCTTGGAAAGATAGGGAGACTAGTGTGGATGACAGCCCCCGGCCAGGTTTGTTAGGGGTGGAGTTTCCCGACCCTCAGTCTGGTGCAAGGGAAGCAGTTGCCACAGTGAAAAATGCTGACAGCCTTCCCCCTGCACAGACTCAGGAGGCCAGGGAGTTTGTTAGTAGGAACACCGACGTGTTGTCAGACCTTCCTGGTCATACCTCTGTCATCCGCTATGACATTGTCACTGAACCCCAGGTAAGAATACGGTTGAAACCATACCGGGTACCTGAGTTGCGGCGACAAGCCATCTCGGAAGAAGTACAGCAGATGTTAAAACCGGATGTCATCGAGGAATCAAAGAGTGAGTGGGCCAGTCTTAATGAGGTGTCCAAGTTTGATGCATACCCCATCCCCTGAGTTGATGAGCTTATTGAAAGGTTAGGACAGGCTTGGTATTTTTCTGTTTTGGACCTCACCAAAGGGTACTGGCAGGTGCCCTTCATGGAGGCTGCCAAAGAGAAAACAGCCTTTATCACACAAGAGTTCAAGGTATTACCAGTACAAGGTATAACCCTTTGGTTTACATGGCACTCCCGCTACATTTCAAAGGCTAATGGATAGTGTGCTTCAGCCACATCGTTGGTATGCTACAGCTTATCTGGACGATATCATCATCCACAGTACAGACTAGGAGAGTCACCTTCCAAAATTACAGGCAGTGGTAGACTTCCTTAGGAAGGCAGGGTTAACTGCTAACCCCAAAAAGTGTACCATAGGGTTGGAAGAGACCAAATACCTGGGGTATGTCATTGGGCGTGGAGTTGTCAAACCCCAGGTAAACAAAATAGAGGCCATTCGGAATTGGCCCCGATCTGTCACTACTCGACAGGTGAGGTTGTTCTTAGGAATGGTGGGTTACTATATGAGGTTTATCCTACAGTTTGCGACTGTGGCCGCGCCCTTAACAAACCTCCTGAAGGGACGCAAGTCCGCCATGGTGCGTTGGAACGAACAGGCAGAGCAGGCCTTTTTTCCGCTTTGAAGTCGGCCCTATGTGGCTATCTGGTCTTATTGACACCCGACTTCAAAAGGGAATTTGTGGTACAGACCGATGCCTCTGAGGTAGGTCTCGGTGCTGTACTTTCCCAGGAAGTCAATGGGGAAGAGCATCCGGTTGTCTTTCTCAGCCGAAAACTGACCCTGGCCGAGACCAGGTATAGTATAGTGGAGAGAGAGTGCCTAGCTATTAAGTGGGCACTCGAGTCTCTCCGCTATTATCTGTTGGGCAGGAAATTTCATCTTGTCACGGATCCTTCCCCCCTTAAGTGGATGTGTCAAACCAAGGACAAAAATGCCAGGGTCACTAGGTGGTTTCTGTCATTACAGAACTTCAAGTTTAGGGTTGAACACAGAGGGGGTCGTTTGCTAGGCAATGCTGATGCCCTATCAAGAGTCCACTGTTGTACAAATGTTCACCCCCTCAGGCGTGTGAGGAGGTGAAAGGTATCGTGGTGGATGGGCGATATGTGTCACCAAGGCTCCTGGCTTTGGTGAAGTAAGAGCCGGTATTCATTCAGTGGCTGTGCTGCGATGCAGACTGACACTGTGGCCGTAGTATGGCTGGAAGGCCAATCTGGGACAGCTCTTACTGGGAATGAACAAGTGCAGGGTGGGGGTCACTCCCCACTATCCAGGCCGCCTTTTTGTTGGCCTTAACCTCTTAAGGACCAGGCCCATTTTGGCCTTAAGGACCAGAGCGTTTTTTGCACATCTGACCACTGTCACTTTAAGCATTAATAACTCTGGGATGCTTTTACCTTTCATTCTGATTCCAAGACTGTTTTTTTCGTGACATATTCTTCTTTATGTTAGAGGTAAAATTTTGTCGATACTTACATCATTTCTTGGTGAAAGATTTTTTTTAACTTTGAAGCTCTCTGCTTATAAGGAAAATGGACATTCCAAATAAATTATATATTGATTCACAAATACAATATGTCTACTTTATGTTGGCATCATAAAGTTGACATGTTTTTACTTTTGGAAGACATCAGAGGGCTTCAAAGTTCAGCAGCAACTTTCCAATTTTTCACAAAATTTTCAAAATCTGAATTTTTCAGGGACCAGTTCAGTTTTGAAGGGGATTTGAAGGGCCTTCATATTATAAGTACCCCATAAATTACCCCATTTTAAAAACTGCACCCCTCAAAGTATTCAAAATGACATTCAGTAAGTGTGTTAACTCTTTAGGTGTTTCATAGGAATAGCAGCAAGGTAAAGGAGAAAATTCAAAATCTTCATGACCCATTTCCCTGATGATAGTGACCCAAGACCCATTTTTGGAAAAAATACCCCCAGAGGTCTTATCAGGTTTTTTTTTTTTTTTTTTACTCCCTGAAGCAATCCTTAATGCAGAGGCCTGGATGATCGGGGCAAGTGTCACATTGAGTGGTGGTGTCCTTCTGAATCCCCCCCTCTTGTAACACACTCTGCATCTTTTCTGGGTTCGTCCCTTCTTCCCAGTGTAGGGGACTTCACCTGGAAAGTGTTGGCCTGGGACGATCCTGGCACCTATAACTCCAGTTCCTTGGGAACTCCGGCCTGCTCTTTCCCGGTCAGCAAAGATCAGGACCTTTAGGACTTCTTCTTGGAATTGAAGGTATGTCCCTGTGTTGCCAGCATACTGGGACAGTACAAAAGCGTTGTACATGGCAGCCTGTACCAAGTAGACCGCAACTTTTTTGTACCATACCGGTGTTTTCCGCATGGCGTTGTATGGCTTGAGGACTTGATCAGAAAGATCAACTCCCCCCATATACCGATTGTAGTCCAGAATACAATCGGGCTTGAGGACCGGTGTTGTGGTACCTCGCACAGGGACGGGTGAGCTGCCGTTACCATGAATAGTGGTCAGCATAAGGACATCCCTCTTATCCTTATACCCGACCAGCAACAGCTTTTCATGGGTAAGAAAAGCGTATGCCTCCGCTACCGAAAATGCCCGGCGAGCCATCGCCTTTTTTTCTAAGGTGGCGGGGGGGGGGGGGCGTTTGCGGGGGGGAGGGTGTGTGTGTGTGTGGGTAGAGTATCTACTGTGTGTGTGCTTGGTGTATACTATATATAATGGTGTGTGATTAGCTGCGGCCCAAAAAAAATGGGGGCAAATTGCAGAGCCCTGAACCCCTAATTGGGCCTGGGTCACACTGAAAAAACTGTGGTGGACACTTGGGGACCTGTTAGGGGGTCGGGGGGGAGGGGGATTTTTTTAACTTTTTTTTTTTTACTTTTTACCCTACCTTTCCCTGGGCTGGATTCTTTCCCTGTTCTATGGGGGCTTCTTATCTCCAGAGGGGGCTCCGATCTCGGCAGAGGGGGGATCCCTGACTTCCTCCAGCAGCTCTGACCGCTGGTTGCAGGGGAATGCTGTTAACTCCTCCCCTGCCGGCAGCCAATAGCAGCGATCCTGGGGGGGGAGGTGACGAAATCGCCACCTCCCCATAGATACAGGAGGTGATTGGGGGTGTATCCTACACCCCCGATCACCTTGTATCTCAGGGTCAGCTGGTCACCCGTGACCCGCATCATCTGAATAGCGGCAGATCGTTGGTGTGAATTCACCAACGATCTGCCGCGATCGCCAACATGGGTGGGTCTGATTGCCCCCCTCGGCATTTGCACGGGGTGCAACTGATCGATATCGCGCGGCGGGGACCGAAATTCTACATGACGTACGCGTACGTCCATGGTCCTTTACAGGTTAAAGGGGTACTATTGTGGAAAAAAATTTGAAATCAACTGGTGCCAGAAAGTTAAACAGATTTGTAAATTACTTCTATTAAAAAAATCTTAATCCTTCCAGTGCTTATTAGCTGCTGAATACTACAGAGGAAATGGTTTTCTTTTTGGAACACAGAGCTCTCTGCTGACATCATGACCACAGTGCTCTCTGCTGACATCTCTGTCCATTTTAAGAACTGTCCAGAGTAGGAGAAAATCCCCATAGCAAACATATGCTGCTCTGGACAGTTCCTAAAATGGACAGAGATGTCAGCAGAGAGCACTGTGCTCGTGATGTCAGCAGAGAGCTCTGTGTTCCAAAAAGAAAACCATTTCCTCTGTAGTATACAGACCCTAAAAAGTACTGGAAAGATTAAGATTTTTTAATAGAATTAATTTACAAATCTATTTAACTTTCTGGCACCAGTTGATTTAAAAAAAAAAAAAAAGTTTTCCATGGGAGTACCCCTGTAAAGGCAACCTGTTTCACCAGCTGAGGGGGATTTGCTGGTTGCAGCTCACACTGCCAGAGAGAGCTGAGAGTAGAGTTCTCCTACGTTTGCTCCAAGGTTGGAAGCTGGTAAACAGCTTGCCTGGAGGCCTGGAAAAGACGTGCTTGATGCCGCATGGCATGGTCTGAGGTGCGAACAAACACCTAACGAATACAGGTGGACTTGTTCTGCATTTAAAGAATGTTTGCTGTGTGACAAGTGTGAATAAAACACTTAAAAGGGTATTCCAGGCAAAAACTTTTTTTTTATATATCAACTGGCTCCGGAAAGTTAAACAGATTTGTAAATTACTTCTATTAAAAAATCTTAATCCTTCCAATAGTTATTAGCTTCTGAAGTTTTCTGTCTAACTGCTCAATGATGATTTCACGTCACGGGAGCTGTGCATGATGAGAGAATATCCCTTGCATGATGGGAGACTATCCCCATAGGAGCTGGACAGCTCCCGGGACGTGAGTCATCAGAAAGCAGTTAGACAGAAAACAGCAACTCAACTTCAGAAGCTAATAACTATTGGAAGGATTAAGATTTTTAAATAGAAGTAATTTACAAATCTGTTTAACTTTCAGGAGCCAGTTGATATATAAAAAAAATTTTTTTTTGCCTGGAATACCCCTTTAACTTTGATTTGTAAAATACTGCTTCTTTGCCTCTATACTGCAACCGCACCTATTTGCAAGAGCGAGTCATCAAATTACATGTAATTATACACTAACATAATGATTGTTCAACTATTAATTGGTAAAAATTTGGGGAATTATTTTATTATTTTTTAACTGAGTACATTATCTATTCTGATTGATTGATGTCTTTAATGAATTGTATTCTTCAACACAGAGCTACCAACATATATGCCCTGGTGTTTTCCAGCAACAAAAGGTCATGAAGCTGCAGAAAGCTCATAGGAGGGGGAGGAAGAGCTCCCAGCCTAGCTCTCACAAGTGACGGTTGTTAAAAAAAAAGTCTGGTATTGGGAATGTATTTACATTAAATCACTATGACAACTTCTAATGGTGCGAACAGGTGACATGCACAAGCCAATATAAGGTTTAGTTTTATTTTTTTTTAAAGACATTATACACACTTTATGGTATCATTTGGGATAATAAAAAAATTGGGTAATAAAGATGATTTTAAAAGTTTACATTCTATAATAAATAACGTGGTGGAATACAGGAGTAATTAATAGAGTTTAAGGTTACATTTTATAAAGTAATAATTAATATGATATAAAGATGAGATTGTTATGAAATATGCTTAGATAATGATATGATTTGAATTACATATAAGAATAACTTGTAAGTTAAGACTTGATAAGACTTGTTTACTATTATACCATCGTATTATTTATAAGATATCATATTGGAAATTTGCAGTCAGATGTATGGTGAAAATAAGGTTAAAGGGGATTCAAGGATCTTCTAGTATAATGGTATAATATTAGGAATAGTCATAGTATAATGTTTGGCATATTTCTAATAATAACAATAATATATCCAATAATAATTTCAGATTTAGAATTGTAAAGGTATATATGATATGAAATGATATGGTATATTGTGATTAATATATTATAGGAACATTTACCAATATTTTAGGTACAGATTAGGGAAAAGAAGATTTTTTGTTTTTTGAATATTTTTTAATTCCAAGTAAAACAGAAGGACTGAGAGTATAAGTTTGTGGACTATCTGTTCTTTTTATTGGATTGTTATGACGTCATTACTGAGATATGTTGTTCAACAGATGACATATAAAAAGAAAAGACATGAAGATGAAGGATCAGCTTTTGCATTATTTTTTGTTTATTCATTGACTAATTGACTTCCTAAAAAGCTTAAAGGGGTATTCCAGGAATAAAAAAACAGGCCTTTTTCCTTTCAAAGACCTCTTGCTGTTTGCCTCCAGTTTGGGTGTGGTTCTGCAGCTCAGTTCCATTGAAGTGAATGGAGTCAAGTTGTAATGCCACATCCAAAGTGGAGACAACGAGGGCGCTGTCTTTGAAAGAAAAAAGGCCTGTTTTTTGATTCCTGAAATAACCCTTTAAGGATATTGATGGACAGTGACAACTGCTGAGGAGAATCACTGCTGAGATTGTTCAAAGAACTCCCATTGGTTGGAATGACTTAATTTGCTTTGTAGTTTACACTACTATGAGGATCAAGTTACAAAAGGATGGTGATATTTAAATGATGAACTGTGTTCCAGTAACAAAGACTCTACAAGTGGTTTCTACAGATGGATAAGAGTCTGGGGTCCAAAGGAAACCATTGCAAAGGTTTGCCTGCATCAAAGGATTGTAAAGTGGACCTGCTGAGATTTCTAGTTTGCCAGATGACTGATGAAAAGGCTGAGTCAAGTATGAGAAAAGACGACCACCAGCTGTTCCAGCAAAGAAGTTAAAGAGTTCAAAGTTAACCATTGCAGGGCTGTACACAGAGACAAAGAATCTGCCTTGAAGTGACTCATCAAGGGGGGATGTAAACCCTTGGCTGTCCAGAGGACTAAATTGGTGTTTCCTATTACAGACCACCTCATCCAAAGATTCAGCTAACAAAAGATGATCATAGGAATTGGAGCAAAGAAAAAGAAAAATATTATGGGTGCGTTCACACGGAGTAATTCAAGAGGAATTTACTCGAGTAATTCCTCTTGAATTCTCCGCTCCAAATTAATTAATCTCCACTGCCCATTGACTTTAATGTTTTTTCCGCTGTCCTGTTCACACTGCGGAAATTCTGCTAGCGGAAATCCGATGCTGAATTCCGTTCCGCTTGAAGAATGAGCATGTACATAGTTCAAGCGGAATCTGCTAGCAGAAATCAATAGAAGTCAATGGTAAAAAAAAATTCTGCCCGACATCGTTTTCGTGTGGAATTCGTGCGGAAATGGCTGAAAAACCCTTCATTTCTTTCTCCCCCATTTCTGCGCGCAATTCCGCACACAATTCCACGCAAATTGCAAATTGCACGCAAAAATAAAATTCTTATTTCCGCCCTTAAATTTTTTGGCGTGAATTACTCTTGATTTACTCTGTGTGAACGCACCCTATGACAGAAAAACAAAAGTAATATAAGGGCAATTACTTATTATTTTTCAAATATTTTTCACGTTTTTCCCATCCCAAGGACTTTTATGGACTGTGTTTTGATAAAAAGTTACATTGATTTTCTATATTAAAATTTTTTCCAAGGCACAAGAGAAGAAGACAAGAAAATCTAGATTAGGTTTAGGTATTAGTCAATGTTTTTTGTGAAAAATGTATTACAGTATAACATAACGTAACATGACAGAATAAAACACAACATGGTATAATGTAATAGGATAATATCATATGACATAATTGATCATAATATGGTGTAGTATAACATGATCTGGTATATATCATGATATACTATGACATAGAATTATTGATAATATTACCCATTAATGCCATGAATTAATTAGTTTACTTACACTTGATATTCTATAATGATATAGGATAATTTTTTGGAGGTTGTCTAATTTATTTATGAAGAAAACTACTAAGTAAGGATTTGGTAATTAATACTATATATGGTAACTGTTTATTGAAAAATCTTTATTTTGAGTATGAAATATGTATTTAAACTCAAAACGGGGGAAATGTAAAATATCATGACCCACTATATACTATTTCAGTAGACATGTAGCAGGAGAATGGTCACATAGTCACGCGAGACTTCAGAGACGTACCATATATGTAAGGTTAGTAGTAAGCAAAGAGATAACAATGTGGCCATGACATAATGTATACACCCACTAGTTATATATATTCAGCCAACCCACTAGGAGGGGATATATACTTTTAATAAACCATCACTTAGGATAAGCATGGATCACTTAGGATAAACATGCCCACATATATAAAGGACACACTTCAATCATGATGGACACATCCATCATTTGAGCATAAGTGTTCCAGAGAAAGCTAGAGGAGGAACAAGGAAAGCCTGAAGGAGGATGACAGCTAGAGTATGCTAACAAAAGCGGCCATCTTAAAGGGACTTCAAGATGGATCCAGCACACAGAAATCCCAGCTGGTGAGACAAGTTTATGAACATGCCTAAATAACCCTCCTACTGTATTTATGTACTGACTGCCATGATGTCAAGAATATTAC
Source organism: Hyla sarda (assembly GCF_029499605.1). Classification (NCBI taxonomy): domain Eukaryota; kingdom Metazoa; phylum Chordata; class Amphibia; order Anura; family Hylidae; genus Hyla; species Hyla sarda. Next base: position 170,974,659 of record NC_079196.1, on the reverse strand, counting down.
AATACAATAAATGTATGTTGTTATACAAACAAGAACTCACTTTCTCCATGGTCAGACCGGGTTATATTTTAGCTTTATGTATACAAAACAGGTAGAAAAAACACCCATAAAATGACCCACCCTTAAAAAAAAAACAACAAAAAGCTGAGCAGGATATCTCTGGGATAAGTACAAATATCACAATGTTGCCAATGACACAATCCTACAATATAGGTTAAGTCAGCGTATAATAGAACAACATCTCAAAACACTTTACCTAATTGTGACATGCTGACAGCCTCCCAGTGATAGTCCTGCGACCTCGACACATGTTTCGGATAATTCCTTTCTCAAGAGGCGCTCAATATTCCAAAAATCTGTCGAACACCTGTGCAGTCTAAATACTAACTGCATTCCTCGTTACATTTCTTCGAGGGTATAGTTTCCAAAATGGAGACACCTTTGGAGACTTTTTCATGTTTTAGCACCCCAAAGCCTGTGCAAACCTGAAATGGTACTGGAATTTAAATGCCCAAATCAAAAGGAGGCCCCAAAATCCAATGTCTGAGGCCTATGGTTGACTCAAGTAGCGCACTTGAGCCATATGTTGAATATTAAAAACAAACAAACTGCTGAACTAGGGCAATAAATACTGAGTTGGATTATTCATTTTTGTTAACAGATGCTCTGTTAATACAATTGATGATGTCTGGCATTAGACATGGGTCCCAGCAGCTGACAGCCACCGGGACCACCCTGCTATGATGTGAGTTAAACTTGTGAGCCCTCATCATAGCAGGGGAGTGGGTGCAGGGTGAACAGGAATGCCCTGCATCCTTAAGCTATATTGAGCATTTTTCCCTCTTTGGTTTTCACTTACATGCATGAAGTGAGGGAATGACATCACCCTTCCATCCACTCTGTCTCTGTCCAAATCCCTCTCTGAAAGCAGCCCTCACCCTCTTGAGAGACACAGACTATGTGGTTTCTGCCCTGCATTCATGGGTCATGCTCCCATTAGTGCTGATAACTGGGAGATGTGTGCAGCCTTAGCCAAACAGACACTGAACCTCTCTATGCTGCTCAGAGCAGGAGGGTGTGGACTCAGAGCAGGAGGGTGTGGATGCAGGGGATCAATGAGACAACAGTCTGTTTTGCTTCCAATTTATTACTTGCCACAGCACACATGTCATGTATTGCATAATGTGCCCGTGTAGACTGTTTTATGTAACATAGTAACATAGTTCATAAGGTTGAAAAAAGACCAGATTCCATCAAGTTCAACCTATATCCCTAATGAGTCCCTACTGAGTTGATCCAGAGGAAGGCAAAAAACTTTTTCCCGACTCTAAATATGGCATCAGAATAAATCCCTGAATCAACGTTCTGTCCGTATAAATTTGGTATACATAACCAGCGATGTTATTACTCTCCAAAAATGCATCCAGACCCCTTTTGAGCTCTTTTACAGAGTTCCCTATGACCACCTCCTCAGGCAGAGAATTCCACAGTTTCACTGCTCTTACAGTAAAGAACCCCCTTCTGTGCTGGTGTAGAAACCTTCTTTCCTCAAGACGTAGAGGATGCCCCCTTGTTATGGATACAGTCCTGCGTATCACCTCATTCTGATTTGCTGCCTTGTTTATTTGCCTCAGTAATTGATCTTCTGGCTCTTCCATTATGTTTGGTGGCTTACAGCAAACCCCTATCGGGATTTTTTAAAATTTTTATCTCCATATATTTCTACCAAGAATGACTCCACATTATAATTTCCCTCCCATATATCCTCCCACAGTGCGGCCTTCAGACTGGACTTTACATAACGAGAAAACTCCATTTAGGAAAGACTAAAAGGAACAACACGATTCATAGAGCATATGTTACAAATCCATGATAACAATCCTGAAGGATTAGTATTTGCGGTCTTGGAACACATTGATACATGTGAACAGGGAGACAGATTGGAACATACTTTTGATGAAAAAAAGAAGTCCTTTAGATCAGTAGGCTTAATGTTTTAGGGCCCTCTAGGGCTGAATGAACATAATCATATGTCTTTCTTCATATGAATGCAAGTCATTATAGGATATCGAATTATCTTTTTTTTACATGATTTTAAATACAATGTTTACCTGTGGTGTTAGTCACGCCCCTGGGTGTGCACATAAGAACACATCACACTATCCTAGCATAGAGGCCAAACAAAGCTTTGGAGGGAAGCAAAGAAGACTGTTGTCTCATTGTTCCCCTGCATCCACCACTTTTTCTTACTTTGTTATTAATCCACTACTGTTTGTGTTTTTTATAAGAAGATTGACGAATAAACAAGAAGAGAATTCCCAACTAAGGGTGAGTCGCTACGTACTTTTCTTCTCCATGTAAAGTGTTTGCACATAACAATAACTATATCACACGTATAGTACCACCTAACACAAAGTGAGAGGCTGTGAATTTAATTAAGGACTAGCTCCCCCGCTATGCCTAAGTCTGACCTTCTTTCACTTAAAAAAAAAATAATAATCTTTTCTTGAACATTCCTTTGAGGCCAAAAAGGCTCTATGTACTATGTTAAACAATTTATTTTCGTGTATAGTATATAACAATAGAATACTATGTAGAATAGAAAAAGTCAGTGTATAAAATCCATATTGTATTCATGACACTAAATATTCTATTGAGTAAACAAGTAACAATAAAAGGGCAATTGTACAATATTTAATTGTAGTATTATTCTATTATGCCAATTTAAATATTGGGATATTTGTTTTTCTGTACGATACAGGTATATTTTCAGTTTCATCATACTGGTATAAAAGCATAGCTGTAGGTTTCTGGTGATGATCAATAAACAATACTATGAGCTAAAGAAGAACGTACGGACATAAAGATTTATAGGATGTCATATTGCATATGGGCTGAGTAGATAACTCTTCAGGGTGGGATTAGGTTGTGGCCTATAGAAATAAAATGCAATTTGTGTATATTGTACCTGTAGGCTATAAAAAGCTTTAACAACAGTTGGACTATTCTTGAGTTTCCAAGTCAACCTAAGACTCACCAACTCCACTTCACAATGGTTCTATCTGCAAAAGAACGGGGTCTCGTCAAGTCTCTTTGGACGAAGATTGCTCCTCGATCCAGAGAATTGGGTGCTGAGGTTTTCAAAAGGTAATAAGCATTTCTGTTTGTCTATCAAACAATACAAAACAGCCACTGTATACAGTAATTAGCAGGAACCTCTGGCTATAGTATCTGTAATAGCAATATGGATATCTTAGAAAATTGCTAAGACTACAACACTCCATCTCAGATGTTCCATGCTAGTATTGTGGTGTGGGGTAACTATATGCTGTGACAGAGTCAAAAGAAAACTGAAATAACAATGGGAGAGATTCATCAAAACCCGTGTAGGGGAAGAGTGGTGCAGTTGCTCATAACAGCCAATCCAATTGCTTCTTCCATTTTTTTATAGGCCTCTGAAAATGAAAGAAGAAATCTGGTTGCTATGGGCAACTGCACCACTCTTCCTCTACACAGGTTTTGATGAATCTCCCCCAATATTTTTGCTGTTGAATCAATTACCAAGCCCTGGTTTCTAAGGGTACCCACATGGTGTACAATATATGGGAGGAATCAGACACAGACACTTGGCAGATCTGAATATCAATGACAACTGTCAGGATCCGGACTGGTATGCAGCGAGGACACTGGTGGTGTCAGTGGGGGTGATGACGTGGGCCGTACCAGGAGTCAAAGGGGTTACTGGTTTTGACCAGAGCCCGCCGCAAAGCGGGATGGACTTGCAGCGGCAGGTAACCCCCAGGCCGTTCCACCCGATAGCGACTCAACCCCAGCTGACAGCTGAGACGGGTGCGGTACACAGGGACAAGGCAAGAGCAAGGTCGGACATAGCAGAAGGTCAGGGCAGGCAGCAAGAGTCATAGTCAGGGGCAACAGCAGAAGGTCTGATAACACAGGCTTGGGAACACACTAAACGCTTTCACAGGGCACAAGGCAACAAGATCCGGCGAGGACAGGAAGGGGAAGTGGGTTTATATACACAAGACACAGGAGCAGGTACTGATTGGGCCAGGCACCAATCAATGGCGCACTGGCCCTTTAAATCTCAGAAAGCCGGCACGTGCGCGCCCTAGAGAGCGGGGCCGCGCACGCCGGGACTGAGCAGACAGAGGACAGGGCAGGTGAGGAGATTGGGATGCGATGCGCGGGCGGGCGCGTCCCGCTACGCGAATCGCATCCCCGCCAGTGACACTAGTGCAGCGCTCCCAGTCAGCGGGTCTGACCGGGGTGCTGCACAGAGACGAACGCCGCGAGCACTCCGGGGAGGAGCAGGGACCCGGAGCGCTCGGCGTAACAACAACAGCACCATGTTTATTAAAAAGGTTCAAGCAATATTTATATGTTACATAGTAATACATGTCTCAAGAAGGATGTAAGGTCATTGTGGTTACCTAAAAGTCGGATATAGGGAACAGGTGCAAATTTATGCTGATTTAACAATATTCATCCCACATGCGGAGCAAGATTCTATTCAATCAATTTTACTTAGGGCCAAGTTTCAATCAAGACTACTTAGGCCATTAGTTATAAAGTACTTACTGATAAAACTTCTAGGTGAAGTGTAAGATTGAATATATTTCTTATAGGAGCTAGATCTTTATTCCTACTTTAACAATAATCCCACTTATTTTCATTTGAAAAATATATTTAATAATTTAATCAAAAAATGTTTATAGCTTAATGATCAAAATGTGGAGTGCTCTCACATGGGTTAGTCCCATGTGGGGGACTTAATCCTAATTTTTCTCCCCCAGCAGTCCGATCACCAAGCTCTAATTGCTCATGGATCATTGGATGGTGTTGTATGAGTACTGGAGTGTATGCAGCTGGAACAGTGACACTGAGCACGTAAACCAGAACATTTGGGAATGAGAAACATGAGAGTTTTGCATAACACATAGACTAGTAGAACAAGTGTACCATGTATAATAATCTGCATGAGTCAAACTATCAATCCATAAATATCTTTAAACCAGTCTGCAGGATTTAACACTGAAAAGGCTTCCTTCCTCCCACCAACGGTTTTTAGTGTTACCATTAGAGATGAGCGAATCGAACTTGACGAACCCAAATTCGTTACGAATTTCATGAAAAATTTGATTCGCAACGAATACGAATATCGCCTCGATTCTAATCGCTTCATTAAACTCCATTTTACAGCGTTCCAGGCTATTTTAGAGCTAAGATGGCGGATCCACATGTGAGTACATGGGGCAGGGGATTATGGGAGGGCGGGAAACAACGGCGGGAATGAAGGTAGGCGGGCTGACCCAGAACCACATGTGAGATGCAGCCTATCAGTGTTCACTGACCCCTGTGATGTCACAGCCCCTATATAATCGGCGGCCATCTTGCCTCTCTTCATTTCATCTATGTACTCAGATAGAGAAGACGGGACTGTGTGTGTGTGTGAATAGCTCATACCACAGAGTTACACTGCAACTGCTAGTCACATCAGCATTAGGGAAAGGCAGGAGTGCAGAGTGCTGTGCTGTTACTCTGAGAAGGATCATTGATAGCTAAACCTCCTATTCACGTTATTGAGCATTGCAGCAGAGAGGGGCAGATAGCTGTCAGCTGCCTCATACAGATCTCCAAGCTGCCTGAACTTTCTGAAGCATCTTATCTCCTCATTTTTAAGCTCTATTGAGTTTTTTTTCTCCATAAATCTTCTGCTGCTCAGAATTGTGTGACAGAGTGCAATTTAGGGTTTAATCCCTGGATTTTTTTTTTTTGGTGGTGCTGCACTGTTGGGTCCTGCTGCTGTTCAGAAATAAGTCATATTAGTGTGGACTTTAGTGCCTTTTTACCATTTTTCACCTGTTACTCTGTCTCTGTGCTAAATTCAGTGTTATACCACACGTTATACACCTGCCGGTGTATTAAAGAAAAAAAAGTTTTTCCTGCGTACAAATATGCTTTTTCAGTGGCCTTATCATTGAAAAGGGCCTAAATACAAGCAAATAGAGTACCATATACCACCTTTTTTTCTGTCTCTGTGCTAAATTCAGTGTTATACCACACGTTATACACATGCCGGTGTATTAAAGAAAAAAAAAGTTTTTCCTGTGTACAAATACGCTTAACAGTGCGCTCATCATTGCAAAGGGCATACATACAACCAAGTAGTGTACTATTTAGTACCTGTATTTCTGTCTCGGTGCTAAATTCAGTGCTATTCCACACATTAGTATACACCTGCTGGTGTATACAACAAAAAAAAAGAGTTTTTTTCTGCGTATAAATACGCATACCAGTGCGCTCATCATTGCAAAGGGCATACATACAACAAAGGAGTGTACTATTTAGTAACTGTTATTCTGTCTAGGGCCTATATACTTTGAAAGGACAGCCGTAATTAATCGCCGGCTGCTGTTCTATACCCTCATAAACATACTAAGTATGTCAGGCAGGGAAGTGCCAGGACGTGCACAGAGAAGGGGCAGAGGCCTACATACGTCAGGCAGAGTTGGCAGCAGACTTGGGGCGAGTGGCAGCAGGAGTCGCAGCAATAGGCCTGAGCTCCCGTTAACACCCAGCGGTCGTGTCGTCGACCCATCTCTCCTTGTCAATTGGTTTGCACACTCATCCCCATCATCACAAGTGACATCTGACAACCCCAGTCAAGCGTCGGTGGGTTCCTCAGACACAATCCTCAGTTGGCATGGCCCGGGAGCAGTCCCTGTAATCCCATTGCCTTTGTCCTATGCTGTTCCCTCTCCCAAAGAAGTATCTCATGCTTTGGGTTCAGCTCCACTATTTAGTGAGGACGATGTAATAGAGGACAGTCAGCAGCTAATGGGCAGCAAAGAATGTGAGGAGACATGCGTCGCTTGCTCCGCAAGGCGGGCAAGTAGTGATGCGGAGAGTGACGTGGGAGGCGGTGTTTCAATTGTTCAGGGTCCTGAGGCAGACACTGTTGTGGAACACGAGGAGGACATCAGTGACGTGCACACATCTTTTGATGATGATGAAGCCGATCGCAATTGGGAGCCGGGTGCAGAAGCCGGGGCTTCATCATCATCAGGAGAAGAGATTTGCACTTTGTCTATGAGGCAGCAAGGCGGTAGCACGGTTGGCAATCAGCATGGTGGTGGCAGTAGTGGAAATTCAGGAGCCAAATGTGCCAGGGGGAGACCACCTGCTTCGCGGCAAGCTACCATTCAGGGAGGTAGTGGAACAGGGGTTCCTGGAGATGGCACCAATAGCAATGAAATAGTGCGAACTACTGGTGGGAAAATCAGCTACTCTGCGGTGTGGTTGTTCTTCATAAAGAATCCGGAGGACCTTAGCGTAGTCACATGCAAAATCTGTGGGCAGAAAGTGAAGCGAGGCCAGGGTCCCAATCTCAGAACCATGGCCCTGCGTCAACACATGATTCGCCACCATAAAGCGGCCTGGGATAACCGTGGCTCCGAGGTAGTGGTCCAGCCTGCCGCATCACCCAGTGGCCATCCGCTCCCTCCGTCATCCAGCCAAGGCTCCACCACCTCAGCCGAAGGGAGCATTGTGTCAAACCATCCTTCTTGCACCCCTGCTTCCTCCGCTCGTAGTCAGCCATAACGCCAACAATCGATCGGCGAAGCCATGTCCAAGAGACAACAATATGCGCCCACTCATCCAACGGCGCAGAAGTTGAATGTGCTCCTGTCCAAGTTGCTGGTGTTGCAGTCCCTCCCTTTCCAACTGGTGGACTCTGCAGCTTTCAGGGAATTGATGGCTTGTGCCGAGCCGAGGTGGAGAGTCCCAAGCCGTCATTTCTTTGTGAAGAAGGCAGTACCAGCCCTGCATAAGTTTGTACAAGAGAAGGTGAGCCAGTCCTTGAGCCTGTCGGTGTGTTCAAAAGTGCACCGACGTGTGGAGCTGTAACTACGGGCAGGGACAATACATGTCTTTTACGGCCCACTGGGTAAATGTTGTTCCTGCACAGCCACAGCAGCAACTTGGACAGGTCACACCGCTTCCTCCTCCACGCTCTCGCTCCCAGGCAGTTGGTCCTTTTACAGTGTGCGCCTCCGTCTCCTCCTCCCCCGTGTCCTCGGCCTCCACTGCACATCCAAATCTCGGTGGCCCTTCATCGTACCACGTGTGTATGGCACAGCGGTGTCAAGCCATCCTTCACATGGTTTGCCTTGGCGAACGGAGTCACACAGGGGAGGAACTGCTGAAGTTCATTAGGGAAGAAATCCTGGCTTACTCCACGAAATCTGGAAATGGGAACCATGGTGACTGAGAATGGGAAGAACATTGTGGCCGCGCTACGTCACAGAAGTGTGAACCATTCGCCCTGCATGGCACACGTGTTGAATCTGGTTGTCAAGAAGTTCATCAAGTCTACACCCCATTTGCAAGACGTCCTGACAATGGCAAGGAAACTGTGCATGCACTTCAGCCACTCGTACACCGCCAAGCACACTTTGCTTGAGCTGCAGCGTCAGAACGGTATCCCACAACATAGTCTCATTTGTGACGTTGCCACAGGTTGGAATTCCACCCTCCATATGTTGGACAGACTATACGAACAAAGAAAAGCCATCACGGATTTTTTAATGATACAAGCAGATAGGAGTACTCCCCCTGTGTAACTTCAATGTGAACGAGTGGCAGCTCATACGTGACCCCTGCCGTTTGCTGAGGCCCTTTGAGGAAGCCACATTTTTTGTTAGTCGCTCGAATTACGCCATGAACGACGTAATTCCACTCCTACATTTACTCCAAAAAATTATTGAAAACATGGCTGGTCACGGAAATGGAGATGTTGCGCCTACATCAGAAGGCTAATGAGTCCTGTGGGGGATGAACTGGAGGAGGATGATGAGGGGCAGAGCGGAGCACAGTTTACGGTGGATGAGATGGCCAGTGTTTCTGGTCATTGGATAGGAGGGGAGGAGCAGGAGCAGCCAGAGGAGCTGGAGGGTTATTACGAGGGAGGCGAGACAGAGGACCCAGACACACCGTGGCAGTATGCAGTGGAGATGGAGGCAGGTAGTCCCAGTGAGTCCCTGTCACAAATGGCATGATGCATGCTGAGTTGCTTGCGTAGTGACCCCCGAATTGTCAAAATTCGTCAGCGCGATGACTTCTGGATCTCCACCTTATTAGACCCTCGCTACCGGCCCAGAATGGGGGCCTTTTTTACACCCACTGAGAGGGAGGACAAACTGACCTACTTCAGGGAGCTTCTACGTAGTCAGTTGGCTGATGCTGAGGCCACATGGAACATCCACTCGCAGGTCTGACTCGGGGGGCCCTCTGCGCTCACCTTCCTCTGCCACAGCTGCTGGGGAGGGGAGGGGTGGCAGGAGCAGTACCGGCTCAATCAGCAGCAGCCTGAGTCTACAGTCACTGATGAGTAGCTTCCTTCAGCCGCATAGTGAAGCTACTCATCAGCAGCAGGTGGACATGGAGCAGGACCTGAACCAGGAGGTGATGGCTTACCTCGACATGACCCTGCCAACAACCGTTGAAGATCCGCTGGACTTTTGGGCAGCCAAACTCGATTTATGGCCGCAACTAGCGGAGTTTGCCCTGGAAAAGCTGTCCTGCCCGGCCAGTAGTGTGCCATCAGAGCGGGTGTTTAGTGCGGCCGGGGCCATAGTCACCCCAAGGCGAACTCGTCTGTCCACTAAAAATGTGGAGAGACTGACATTTGTCAAGATGAATCAGGGACGGATCAGCCAGGATTTCCAGCCACCAATGACAGATGGGTATGAGAAGTTTGACCATGCCCCTACAACAACATTTTCTCTATTGTGGTTGGTTATGAAACCCTCTGGGGCAGACCTGGGGATTGTACGGCCCTTTGATTGGCTCTGACCGGCCCGCGCTGATTGGGGGACAACTATGCTGCGTAATCTGGGGGACATCTATGCTGCCTAATCTGGGGGACAAGTATGCTCCTAATCTGGGGGACATCTATGCTGCCTAATCTGGGGGACATTTATGCTGCCTAATCTGGGGGACAACTATGCTCCTAATATGGGGAAAACTGAAGCTTCTGGCTTTGGGCCTATAATTTTTTGAAGTTTAACAGTAGCTAAATACATGCTTAATGCAAATGTCAACATTGATCTTTAAATGTAAGAGGTTATGAAACCCTCTTGGGTACTGCGAATGACTGCTCCAGACTCATTCTGTGTCTTTCACAAACTACCCTCCTCCCTGGTGCCTCTGGCCTTGGGCCTTACATTTTTGTATGTTTAGCAGTAGCTAAATACATGCTTAATGCAAATTTCAACAATGATCGTTAAATTCTCGGCGCTCTGCCAGGGCCTTCTCCAACTCGCCTGGGCCGATCCGAGGACCTCACTAACCAACTCACTAACTAATCCAATCGCTTATAGCGACGGGCGGTGTGTACAAAGGGCAGGGACTTAATAAACACCAGCTTATGACCCTCACTTACTGGTAATTCCTTGTTTTAAGATTAAATAATTGCAATCACAGATCCCTATCACGAACTGGTTTCAGCGTGCAACACGCACCTGTCCTTGAAAGATAGAGAGACGCTAATCCGTTCAGTGGAGTGCTAGTGCGGCCCAGGACATCTGAGGCCATAACACACCTGTTATTGCTCGATCTCGCAATTGATCGGGCAAGGTAAGGGGTTATTAAAGCCTCTTGGGTACTGCTGAGACCTACTCCTGACTGCTCCTGGTGCAATGTATGGTGTAATTAAAGACTCTTGGGTAGTGTTATTGTTAAATTTACTGGTAATTTTATCAGTAATAAAATTGAATTTTGCAGAATGTTAACCATTACACAACGGAACGCTTGTTGCGTGTGATTTTTTAATGAAAAAAAAAAATAGATGGAGAGGGATTAACTCTGCTTAATCATTTTTGGCGAATAGAATCCTTTTGCCATCTGATTTTTTGGAGACAGATGCACTTACACACATGTACTAATTTTTTAAACCAAATTTCAAACATTGTGTGGTTTATTAATTTTGAGAAGAATGTCTTTGGGTGGTCCACCATCCTGCATTATAGAGTCTTCTGAACTGCTGTATATGTGCTTGTTTTAAAAAAAAAAAAAAAAAAAAAGGTATTTTGTTCGACAATTTCGATAAAATTTTGTGGTTTGTTGGGGTGGATTGTGAAGCAAGGGTGACGGGCAATATATGGGTTACTGATGCAGCAGAGGTGCTGCCTGGGTCTGGAAATTTAACATTTTTGGATTGCGGGTGCTACAAAAAAAAGATGGACACACCCTAATCCGTTCATTGGAGCGCGCCTGTGGCCCCGGACATCTGAGGGCATAACACACCTGTTATTGCTCGATCTCAGGAGAAGGGGGTTCATCATAGGGAAAAGAGAGTTGCAGGTTGCCCTTGAGTCAGCAAGGCGGTAGCACGGTTGGTAGTCAGCGTGGTGTGGCAGTAGTGGAAATTCTGAAGCCAAACGTGCCCGGGGGATAGTGTTGAGCGGCATAGGCCATATTCGAATTTGCGAATATTCGCGAATATATGGGCGAATATTCGTCATATATTCGCGAATATTCGCATATTCGTTATATTCTCGTTTTATTTTCGCATATGCGAACATTCGCGTATGCGGAAATTAACATATGTGAATATAAGCACATACAAAATTAACATACGCGAAAAGTAGCATATGCTAATTTTCGCATATGCGAATTGTCGCATATGCGAATTTTCGCACGCCAGTCTCACACAGTAGTATTATAGCCTTCTTTACACCACACAAGCTGAAAGCAGAGCGGGATGATCACTGTGATGTGTACTGTGTAGAAAAAAAAAAAAAACGAATATTCATAATTACGAATATATAGCGCTATATTCGCGAAATTCGCGAATATGCGATATTCGCGAATAATATTCGAATTGCGAATATTCGTGAGCAACACTACCGGGGGAGACCACCTGCTTCGCGGCAGCTTACCTTTCCGGGAGTTAGTGGGTTACCAGCACCGGTCGATGAAAGATAGAGACACGCTAATCCGTTCAGTGGAGCGCGCCTGCGGCCCCGGAAATCAGAGGGCATTACACACCTGGTATTGCTCGATCTCGCAATTGATCGTGCAAAGGTAGGGGGTTATTAAAGCCTCTTGGGTACTGCTGAGGCCTACTCTTGACTGCTCCTGGTGCAATGTATGGGGTAATTAAACACTCTTGGGTAGTGTTTTTTTAAAAAACATTTTTAAGTGTTATTGTTAAATTTACTGGTAATTTTATCAGTAATAAAATAGAATTTTCCAGAATGCTAATCGTTACACAACGGAACGCTTGTTGCGTGTGATTTTTTAATGAAAAAATAATAATATGGACAGGGATTAACTCTGCTTCATCATTTTGGTCGAAAAAAATCCTTTGGTGATCTGATCTTTTGGAGACAGATGCGCTTACACATATATTGAATTAGTTTTTGTAAACATTGTGTGGTTTATTATTTTTGAGAAGAATGTCTTTGGGTGGTCCACCGTCCTGCATTATAGAGTCTTGTGAACTGTTGGATATGTGCTTGTTCTTACACAAAGGTATTTCTTTAAAAAATTTCTAAAATGTTGTTGTTTTTTGGAGGGGATTGTAAAGCCCGGGTGTGTACTGGTGCATCAGCCAACTCCAGGCTGTGTCCTTCAGGCAATATATGGGTTCCTGATGCCGCAGAGGTGGGGCCTTATTCTTGAAATTTCAAATTTTTGGATAGCGGGTGCTACCAATGAGAAATCTTTGACAAAAATGTCATATATTGTGTTGGTTTTTTTTTTTGGGGGGGGGGGGATTGTGAAGCCCTGGTGTGTACTCTTGCATCAGCCAACTCCAGGCTGTGTCATGCAGGCAATATATGGGTTACTGATGCCGCAGGGGTGGGGCCTGGTTCTGGAAATTTCAAATTTTTGGATAGCGGGTGCTACCAATGAGAAATCTTTGACCAAAATTTCATATATTGTGTTTGTTTTTGGGAGGGGGATTGTGAAGCCCTGGTGTGTACTTTTGCATCAGCCAACTCCAGGCTGTGTCATGCAGGCACTATATGGGTTACTGATGCCACAGGGGTGGGGCCTGGTTCTGGAAATTTCAAATTTTTGGATAGCGGGTGCTACCAATGATAAATCTTTGACAAAAATTTCTCATTGTGTTGATTTTGGTGGGGGGATTGTGAAGTCCTGGTGTGTACTGGTGCATCAGCCAACTCCAGGCTGTGTCCTACAGGCAATATATGGGTTACTGATGCCGCAGAGGTGGGGCCTGGGTCTGGAAATTTCTAATTTTTGGATAGCGGGTGCTACCAATGAGAAATCTTTGTCAAAAATTTCATATATTGTGTAGTTTTTTTGGGGGGGATTGTGAAGCCCTGGTGTGTAGTGTACTAGTGCATCAGCCAACTCCACGCTGTGCCATTCAGCCACTAAATGGTCTCCTCTTGCCACGCTATGTCCACGCTATGTCATTCAGTCACTATATGGTCTCCTGACACTGATGCCACCACCAGGCTCTGTCATTGTGCTGCTGTGCGACAGTGATTCTAAGAGCGATGCCGGTAATCTGCATGCTATTCTGAATAACAGTATTATTTCACTACCCCAGCACACTCCATATGCATTTTAGGACACAACAAAGTGTTCTATACGCCTATAGAGGCTGTATGTAGGCTAGAAATAGCCTTTTTTAACATTGATTCGCCGCAAATAAATTCGGATCGAAACTAACTTTTCGGGAAAATTCGGCGAATCGGCCGAATCAAATTTTTCAAAAGTTCGCTCATCTCTAGTTATCATGCTCCTTGACGCAACATTCTCTCATTTCTGTTATTATTTTAATGCCAGCTTGCTCCTGCAAATTACCTGCTGGATATAGTGGCAGTAGGTTGGTCCAATAACAGTGGTCCCTCAACATACGATGGTAATCCGTTCCAAATGGACCATCGTTTGTTGAAACCAACGTCTATTGAGGGATCCATGCAATGTAAAGTATAGGACAGTGGCCTACAACCTGCGGACCTCCAGATCATGCAAAATTACAACACCCAGCATGCCCAGACAGCCAACGGCTGTCCAGGCATGCTGGGAGTTGTAGTTATGCAACATCTGGAGGTCCACAGGTTGAAGACCACTGGTATTGGAGGTTATACTCACGTGTCCCCGCTGCTCCGGACCGTCACCGCTTCCCTGGATGTCGCCTTCCATCGCTGTTGCCGCTTCCCCGGGGTGTCCCTGATGCTCCAGCAAGACCTCTGCTTCCCCAACATCCTCGCTCTCCGTCGCCGCCATCACGTCGCTACGCACGCCGCTCCTATTGGATGAAGGGACGGCGTGCACAGCGACGTTATGATGACGATGGAGAGCGCCGACGATGCAGGGGATCCTGAAGAGGACACGCCAGAGCCCCGAGGACAGGTAAGTGATCGTCAGCGGACCACACAGGGCACCGTAAACGGCTATCCGGCGGCAGCTAAAGCAGTCTGCGCTGCCGGATAGCCGTTTATGTGATGGCCCCGACAAAAACATAGTATGTTGATGCTGCCTTCAACATGCGATGGCCTCTGAGAGGCCATTGCATGTTGAAATGATAGTATGTTGGGGCCATCGTAGGTCGGGGGGGTCACTGTATTTGACAAAAACCCAGTTGAGTCCATCAAGTTCAACCTATAACCCTTATGAGTCCCTACTGAATTGATCCAGAGGAAGGCAAAAAAAAACTCATACTCGAGGTAAAAATTCCTTCCCAACTCCCAATATGGCAATCATAATAAATCCATAGATCAACCTTCTGTCCCTATAGATCTAGAATCCATAACCTGTAATGTTATTGTTCTCCAAAAATGCATCCAGACCCCTTTTAAATTGCTCTTTTTGAGTGTTGCTGTGTAAGAGGGGGCGTGAAAGAGGAGTTTCAAAAACTGTGATTATCTGTTGTGCGGAGTGAATCTGTGGAGTGGGTGCGACTGCCTATAGCCCACATTCTTATTTTGGGTAAGTTTTTCTCTTTTGCACATAGTGGGATAACTGTTAGAGTTTAAACACCCTTTTTCATTTTTTTTTTTTTTTTTCTCTGTTCCACCTCTAGGGGGAGGAGGAGTAGATTGGGCACAGGTGTATAAATCTTAGCTTGGGACTCTTATTGAGAGCTTGCTCTTTTTGAGTGTTGCTGTGTAAGAGGGGGCGTGAAAGAGGAGTTTCAAAAACTGTGATTATCTGTTGTGCGGAGTGAATCTGTGGAGTGGGTGCGACTGCCTATAGCCCACATTCTTATTTTGGGTAAGTTTTTCTCTTTTGCACATAGTGGGATAACTGTTAGAGTTTAAACACCCTTTTTCATTTTTTTTTTTTTTTCTCTGTTCCACCTCTAGGGGGAGGAGGAGTAGATTGGGCACAGGTGTATAAATCTTAGCTTGGGACTCTTATTGAGAGCTTGCTCTTTTTGAGTGTTGCTGTGTAAGAGGGGGCGTGAAAGAGGAGTTTCAAAAACTGTGATTATCTGTTGTGCGGAGTGAATCTGTGGAGTGGGTGCGACTGCCTATAGCCCACATTCTTATTTTGGGTAAGTTTTTCTCTTTTGCACATAGTGGGATAACTGTTAGAGTTTAAACACCCTTTTTCATTTTTTTTTTTTTTTCTCTGTTCCACCTCTAGGGGGAGGAGGAGTAGATTGGGCACAGGTGTATAAATCTTAGCTTGGGACTCTTATTGAGAGCTTGCTCTTTTTGAGTGTTGCTGTGTAAGAGGGGGCGTGAAAGAGGAGTTTCAAAAACTGTGATTATCTGTTGTGCGGAGTGAATCTGTGGAGTGGGTGCGACTGCCTATAGCCCACATTCTTATTTTGGGTAAGTTTTTCTCTTTTGCACATAGTGGGATAACTGTTAGAGTTTAAACACCCTTTTTCATTTTTTTTTTTTTTCTCTGTTCCACCTCTAGGGGGAGGAGGAGTAGATTGGGCACAGGTGTATAAATCTTAGCTTGGGACTCTTATTGAGAGCTTGCTCTTTTTGAGTGTTGCTGTGTAAGAGGGGGCGTGAAAGAGGAGTTTCAAAAACTGTGATTATCTGTTGTGCGGAGTGAATCTGTGGAGTGGGTGCGACTGCCTATAGCCCACATTCTTATTTTGGGTAAGTTTTTCTCTTTTGCACATAGTGGGATAACTGTTAGAGTTTAAACACCCTTTTTCATTTTTTTTTTTTTTTCTCTGTTCCACCTCTAGGGGGAGGAGGAGTAGATTGGGCACAGGTGTATAAATCTTAGCTTGGGACTCTTATTGAGAGCTTGCTCTTTTTGAGTGTTGCTGTGTAAGAGGGGGCGTGAAAGAGGAGTTTCAAAAACTGGAGTTTGAAAGCAGGAGGTTGAGATCGCTGTGAGTTTTCATTTTTGAACCCACAAGGTCTACAAAAAATTTTAAGTGTCATTTTGACTGTCTGTTTTTTCCTATACATTTGTGAAATCCCCATAATTAGATGGCCTCCATGTTGGAAAATGCAGTCCAATGTACATCCTGTTCAATGTATGCAATCCTTGAACAACAGTTTGAGGGTGCATATTGTTGTGCGAGATGTGTGCTAGTTGTCCGTTTGGAAGCCCAGATCCTGCATCTAGAGGGGCGACTGGCAACAATGAGAAGCATTAACAACATGGAGAGGAGTCTCCTGCTCACTGAGCAGGCACTCTCGGGAATAGAGGTGGGGGAGGACAGTGGGACGGAGTTGCAGGACAGTCAGGCAGTTAGCTGGGTTACAGTTAGAAAGAGGGGTAGGGGAAAAAGTGTCAGGGAGGCTAGTCCTGAACTGGCACACCCCAACAAGTTTGCCCGCTTGGCAGATGAGGGGGATGCCATTACAGAGCTAGCAGAACTGCAGCAGGATACCGCCTCTGACCGCCAGGGGGGTGTCTGCTCCAGTAAGGAGGGAGGGAGGAGTACAGGGCAGGCCAGACAGGTACTAGTGGTGGGGGACTCAATTATTAGGGGGACAGACAGGGCAATCTGTCACAAAGACCGGGATCGCCGAACAGTGTGCTGTCTGCCTGGCGCACGAGTTCGGCACATCGCGGATCGGGTTGACAGGTTGTTGGGCGGGGCTGGAGAGGACCCAGCAGTCATGGTACATATTGGCACCAATGACAAAGTAAGAGGTAGGTGGAGTGTCCTTAAAAATGATTTCAGGGACTTAGGCCGCAAGCTTAAGGCAAGGACCTCCAAGGTAGTCTTTTCTGAAATACTACCAGTACCACGAGCCGCACCAGAGAGGCAGCGGGAGATCAGGGAGGTAAACAAGTGGCTCAGAAGCTGGTGTAGGAAGGAAGGGTTTGGGTTCATGGAGAACTGGGCTGACTTCGCTGTCGGTTACCGGCTCTACCGTAGGGACGGGCTGCACCTCAATGGGGAGGGTGCAGCTTTGCTTGGGGAGAAGATGGCTAGAAGGGTGGAGAAGTGTTTAAACTAGGGACTTGGGGGGAGGGAACCTACAGCAAAGAGGGGGAAGATAGTGTAGATAGAGAGGTGGGAATTATAAATGTACCTGGGGGTGGAGCGGAGGGAGGGGTTAGAATAGTTAATAGGAATAGGCTTCATAGGAAAATAAAACTTACACCCTTGAATCCCATTAACCCCAATAACATAAAGGATGGAAATGTAAAGTGTATGTTCACAAATGCCAGAAGCCTAGCAAATAAAATGGGGGAGCTTGAGGCCTTGATACTGGAGGAACATATTGATATAGTTGGGGTCACTGAGACATGGCTGGACTCCTCGCATGACTGGGCTGTCAATCTGCAGGGGTTTACATTGTTTCGCAAGGATAGAATGAACAGAAAAGGTGGTGGAGTCTGTCTGTATGTAAGAAGTGGTATGAAAGTCAGTGTGAACGATGCCATAGTGTGTGATGATTCTGAGGATGTGGAATCATTGTGGGTAGAATTACAAAAGGAGGGAAATACTGAAAAAATAATATTTGGGGTAATCTACAGACCCCCTAATATCACTGAAGAGATAGAAGTTCGGCTTCATAAACAAATAGAGAGGGCCGCCCGGGCAGGTACAGTGGTAATAATGGGAGATTTTAACTATCCAGATATAGATTGGGGTCCGGGGTTGGCTAAAACTACAAAGGGGCGACAATTCCTAAATTTATTGCAGGATAATTTTATGGGCCAGTTTGTGGAGGACCCAACAAGAAGTGATGCCTTGTTGGATCTGATCATTTCCAACAACGCAGAGCTGGTTGGTAATGTAACTGTGCGGGAAAACCTTGGTAATAGCGACCACAATATAGTTACTTTTGACTTAAAATGTAGAAAACAAAGACAGGCGGGGAAGGCAAAAACATATAACTTTAAAAAGGCAAATTTCCCTGGGCTGAGGGCTGCACTACAGGACATAGACTGGGGGGAGGTGTTCTCAAATACTGATACAGAAGGTAAATGGGACATCTTTAAATTAACTCTAAATAACTATACAGCTAAATATATACCAAAGGGGAACAAATATAAACGATTGAAACTAAATCCTACATGGCTGACACATGATGTTAAAAGAGCAATAAACAGCAAAAAAATAGCCTTCAAAAAATACAAATCTGATGGGTCAGCGATAACATTTAAACAGTACAAGGAGCTTAATAAAATCTGTAAAAATGTAATAAAAACAGCAAAAATTCAAAATGAGAGACAGGTGGCCAAAGAAAGCAAAACTAATCCTAAATATTTTTTTAGATATATAAATGCAAAAAAACCAAGGACAGAGCATGTAGGACCCCTTAATAATGATAATGGGGAGGTTGTCACAGGCGATCAAGAGAAGGCGGAGCTACTGAATGGGTTCTTTAGTTCTGTATACACTATGGAAGAAGGAGCTGACATTGGCCAGGTCAGTGCTGGTAACACATCATGTAATGTACTGAACTGGCTTAATGTAGAGATGGTACAAGGTAAGTTAAGTGATATAAATGTAAGCAAATCCCCAGGACCGGATGGACTACACCCAAGAGTTCTTAGAGAGGTAAGTTCAGTAATATCTGTACCCCTGTTCATGATATTTAGAGATTCTCTGGTGTCTGGTATTGTGCCAAGGGACTGGCGCAAGGCGAATGTGGTGCCAATCTTCAAAAAGGGCTCTAGGTCTTCCCCAGGAAACTATAGACCGGTAAGTTTAACGTGCATTGTGGGTAAATTGTTTGAAGGACTTATAAGGGATTACATACAGGAATACATAGGGGATAATTGTATTATAAGTGATAGCCAGCATGGGTTTACTAAGGATAGAAGTTGTCAAACCAATCTAATTTGCTTTTATGAAGAGGTGAGTAGAAGCCTTGACAGAGGAATGGCTGTGGATATAGTGTTTCTGGATTTTGCTAAAGCATTTGATACTGTCCCTCATAGACGTCTGACAGGTAAGTTAAGGTCTTTGGGTTTGGAAATTTTAGTTTGTAACTGGATTGAACACTGGCTCATGGATCGTACCCAGAGAGTGGTGGTCAATGATTCGTACTCTGATTGGTCCCCGGTTATTAGTGGTGTACCCCAAGGTTCAGTACTGGGACCGCTGTTGTTTAATTTATTTATCAATGATATAGAGGATGGTATTAACAGCTCTGTTTCTATCTTTGCAGATGACACCAAGCTTTGTAGCACGGTACAGTCTATAGAGGATGTGCATAAGTTACAAGATGACTTGGATAGACTAAGTGTCTGGGCATCCACTTGGCAAATGAGGTTCAATGTGGATAAATGTAAAGTTATGCATCTGGGTACTAATAACCTGCATGCATCGTATGTCTTAGGGGGGATTAAACTGGCAGAGTCACTGGTAGAGAAGGATCTGGGTGTACTTGTAGATCAAAGACTACAGAATAGCATGCAATGTCAGGCTGCTGCTTCCAAAGCCGGCAGGATATTGTCATGTATCAAAAGAGGCATGGACTCAAGGGACAGGGACATAATACTCCCCCTTTATAAAGCATTGGTACGGCCTCACCTGGAATATGCTGTTCAGTTTTGGTCACCTGTCCATAAAAGGGACACTGCGGAGTTGGAAAGGGTGCAGAGACGCGCGACTAAACTAATATGGGGCTTGGAACATCTTAGCTATGAGGAGCGATTAAAGGAGTTACAATTGTTTAGTCTTGAGAAGAGACGTTTAAGGGGGGATATGATAAACGTATATAAGTATATTAATGGCCCATACAAAAAATATGGAGAAAAACTGTTCCAGGTTAAACCCCCCCAAAGGACGAGGGGGCACTCCCTCCGTCTGGAGAAAAAAAAGTTTAGTCTCAAGGGGCGACACGCCTTCTTTACCGTGAGGACTGTGAATTTATGGAACGGTCTACCTCAGGAACTGGTCACAGCAGGAACAATTAACAGCTTTAAAACAGGATTAGATACATTCCTGGAACAAAATAAGATTAATGCTTATGAAGAAATATAAAATCTCATCCCTTCCCCAATATCGCGCCACACCCCTACCCCTTAATTCCCTGGTTGAACTTGATGGACATATGTCTTTTTTCGACCGTACTAACTATGTAACTATGTAACCCCTTTTAAATTATTTAACCCCTTAAGGACCGGAGGTTTTTCCGTTTTTGCATTTTCGTTTTTTGCTCCTTGCCTTTAAAAAATCATAACTCTTTCAAATTTACACCTAAAAATCCATATGATGGCTTATTTTTTGCGCCACCAATTCTACTTTGTAATGAATTCAGTCATTTTGCCCAAAAATCTATGGTGAAGCGGGAAAAAAAATCATTGTGCGACAAAATTGAAAAAAAAACGCTGTTTTGTAACTTTTGGGGGCTTCCGTTTCTACGTAGTACATTTTTCGGTAAAAATGACACCTGATATGTATTCTGTAGGTCCATACGATTAAAATGAT
Source organism: Hyla sarda (assembly GCF_029499605.1). NCBI lineage: Eukaryota > Metazoa > Chordata > Amphibia > Anura > Hylidae > Hyla > Hyla sarda. The sequence continues at coordinate 170,953,775 of NC_079196.1, read as the reverse complement.
ACCCTACTTATATAGGTTTGGTTTTGTCGCACTTCTGGAAAAAATCATAACTACATGCAGGAAAATTAATACGTTTAAAATTGTCATCTTCTGACCCCTATAACTTTTTTATTTTTCCGTGTATGGGGCGGTATGAGGGCTCATTTTTTGCGCCGTGATCTGAAGTTTTTAACGGTACCATTTTTGCATTGATAGGACTTATTGATCACTTTTTATTCATTTTTAAATGATATAAAAAGTGACCAAAAATGCACTATTTTGGACTTTGGAATTTTTTTGCGCGCACGCCATTGACCGAGCGGTTTAATTAATGATATATTTTTATAATTCGGACATTTCCGCACGCGGTGATACCACATATGTTTATTTTTATTTTTATTTACACTGTGTTTTTTTTTATTGGAAAAGGGGGGTGATTCAAACTTTTAATAGGGGAGGAGTTAAATGATCTTTATTCACTTTTTTTTTCACTTTTTTTTTGCAGTATTATAGGTCCCATAGGGACCTATAACACTGCACACACTGATCTTCTATGTTGATCACTGGTTTCTCATAAGAAACCAGTGATCAACGATTCTGCCGCATGACTGCTCATGCCTGGATCTCAGGCACTGAGCAGTCATTCGGCGATCGGACAGCGAGGAGGCAGGTAGGGGCCCTCCCGCTGTCCTGTCAGCTGTTCGGGATGCCGCGATTAGCCGCGGCTATCCCGAACAGCCCGACTGAGCTAGCCGGGAACTTTCACTTTCACTTTTAGCCGCGCGGCTCAGCTTTGAGCGCGCGGCTAAAGGGTTAATAGCGCGCGGCGCCGCGATCGGCGCTGCGCGCTATTAGAGGCGGGTCCCAGCTTCACTATGACGCCGGGCCCGCCATGATATGACGCGGGGTTACTGTGTAACCCCGCGTTATATCAGAAGAGCAGGACCAAGGACGTACCGGTACGTCCTTGGTCCTTAAGGGGTTAACAGAGTTCCCCATGACCATCTCCTCAGGCAGTGAATTCCACAGTCTCACTGCTCTTACAGTAAAGAATCCCCTACTGTGCTGGTGTAGAAACCTTCTTTCCTCAAGACGTAGGAGGATGCCCCCTTGTTATAGATAGTCCTGGGTACAAATAGATCATGGGAGAGATCTCTGTACGGTCCCCTGATATATTTATACATAGCTATTAGGTCACCCCTAAGCCTTTTTTTTTCTAAACTAAATAACCCTAATTCTGATAATATTTCTGGGTACTGTAGTCCTCCCATTCCCCGTATTACCCTGGTTACTTGTCTTTGAACCCTCTCCAGCTCCACTATATCTTTCTTGTACACTGGTGCCCAGTACTGTACACAGTATTCTATGTGTGGTCTGACTAGTGATTTGTACAGCGGTAGAATTATTTCCTTGTCGTTGGCATCGGTGCCCCTATTGATGCACCCCATGATTTTATTTGCCTTGGCAGCAGCTGCCCGACACTGGCCACTACAGCTAAATTTACTATTAACTAAGACTCCCAAGTAATTTTCCATATCAGTTGTCCCAAGTGTTCTCCCATTTAATACACAATCCCAGCCCAGATTTTTCCTCCCCATGTGCATTACCTTACATTTATCAGTGTTGAACCTCATCTGACGCTTCCCAGCCCAAACCTCCAACATATCCAGATCCATTTGTAACAGTGCACTGCCCTCTATTGTGTTTACCGCTTTACAGAGTTTAGTATCATCTGCAAAGATTACTACTTTACTATTCAACCCCTCTACATGGTCATTAATGAATATATGAAATAGGACAGGACCCAAGACTGACCCTTGTGGTACCCCACTAGTAACAGTCACCCAATTCGAATAATTACCATTAATAACCACCCTCTGTGTCCTTTCACTGAGACAGTTACTTACCCACTTGCACACATTTTCCCCCATTCCAAGCATTTTCATTTCATGCACCAACCTTTTATGTGGCACCATATCAAATGCTTTGGAAAAATCCAGATATATACGACATCCAGCGATTGCCCCTGGTCCAGTCTGGAGCTCACCTCCTCATAAAAGCTGATCAGGTTAGTTTGACAGGACCGATCCCTCATAAAGCCATGCTAATATGGAGTCATACATTTATTTTTATCAAGATACTCCAAAATAGCATCCCTTAGGAAAACCTCAAACAATTTACATACAATGGAGGTTAAACTAACAAAACAGGTCTATAATTCCTGGGGTCACCTTTTGACCCCTTTTTTAAATATTGGCTTCATATTTTCCATGTGTCAGTCCTGAGGAACAGTCCCTGTTACTATAGAGTCCCTGAATATTAAAAATAGGGGTCTGTCTATTACACTACTTAATTCCTTTAGAACACGGGGGTGAATGTCATCTGGACCTGGTGATTTGTCTATTTAGATTTTTAGTATGTGCACTGTACTTTTTCCTGGGTTAGACAGGTGACCTTTACTGGGGAGTTTACCTTATCTTGCTGTATTTCACCTGGCATTTCATTTTCCTCAGTGATAACAGTGGAGGAGAATTAGTTTAATATATTAGCTTTTTCCTGATCCCCGTTTATAATTTCTTCTTTATCATTTTTTAAAGGGTCAACACTTTCATTTTGAACCTTTTTGCTATTTATATAGTTAAAGAACATTTTGAGGTCTTAATCTCTTTGGCAATGAGTCTTTCTGTCTCTATTTTTGTGGCTTTTATTTGTTTTTACATTTTTCTCTATAGCTTTTTAACCTCTTAACGACGTAGGGCGTATGGATACGCCCTGCATTCCGAGTCCTTAAGGATGCAGGGCGTATCCATACGCCCGTGGGAATTCCGGTCCCCACCGCTAGCCGGTTGGGGACCGGAGCCGGATGCCTGCTGAAATCGTTCAGCAGGTATCCCAGCATATCGCCCAGGGGGGTCATTATGCCCCCCCATGTCGGCGATCGCCGCAGATCGCCTGACAATTCAGTCCAGCGATCTGCGGCGATTCCGGGTCAATCGGGTCTCCAGAGACCCGGTGACCCGGAATTACTGGCTGTTCGGGGCCGTCTCTGACGGCCCCGAACAGCCAGAGCCTGCAGGGGTGAGGTGGCACTGGTGCCACCTCACGATCGTCCTGATTCGTCGGGCGGATTACCGGCCGACCAATCAGGGCGCCTGCTGCGGGGAAGACGATCCCGGGTGCTGGGGACCCCGATCCCCGGTGTCCATGTTGGGATCGGGGCCCCAGGAGCGACGGCGGCGGCGAGGGACAGTCCTGCGATGGAGCAGCAGCAGGAGGTGAGTTGCAGCCTCCTGCTGTTGCTTAGCAACAGCTCCCAGCATGCAAAAAGGGCATGCTGGGAGCTGTAGTTATGCAACAGCAGGAGGCATACCACCACAACTCCCAGCATTCCCTTATGGGCATGCTGGGACTTATGGTTTTGCAACAGCTGGAGGCACATTCTTTCTATGGAAAAGTGTACCTACAGCTGTTGTATAACTACAACTCCCAGCTTGCACAAACAGCTAAAGTGCATGCTGGGAGTTGTAGTGGGGCATCTGCTGGTTGCATAACTACAACTCCCAGCATGCCGTTGGCTGTCGGTGACTGCTGAGAGTTGTAGTTTTGCAACAGCTGAAGGCACACTGGTTGTGAAACCCTTTTTTTTTTTTTTTTACCTAACTCAGTGTTTCACAACCGGTGTGCCTCCAGCTGTTGCAAACTACAACTCCCAGCAGTCACCTTACACCATGCACCGTACATGCTGGGAGTTGTAGTTTTGCAACAGCTCGAGGCACACTGGTTTTGAAACACTGAGTAAGGTCACAAACTCAGTGATACATAACCATTGTGCCTACTGCTGTTGCAAAACTAAAACTCTCAGCATGTACAGTCTGTCAGCGCATGCTGGGAGTTGTAGTTTTGCAACAGCTGTATGTCCCCCCCAATGTGAATGTACAGGGTACAGTAAGTATCTGGCCGCAAGTTTGAGCTGCAGCTAATTTTCTGCAACAGCTCAAACTGCCAGCGAGAAACTACTGTGAACCCCCGCCCGTGCGACTGTACCCTAAAAACACTACACTACACTACCACAAAAAATAAAATAAAACGTAATAAACACTACATATACACATACCCCTACACAGCCCCCCTCCCCTCCACAATAAAAATGAAAAACGTCTGGTACGCCACGGTTTCCAAAACGGAGCCTCCAGCCGTTGATTGTCCAGGCATGCTGGGAGTTTTGCAACAGCTGGAGGCACCCTGTTTGGGAATCACTGGCGTAGAATTCCCCTATGTCCACCCCTATGCAATCCCTAATTTAGGCCTCAAATGCGCATGGCGCTCTCACTTTGGAGCCCTATCGTATTTCAAGGCAACAGTTAAGGGTCACATATGGGGTATCGACGTACACGGGAGATACAAATTTTGGGGGATATTTTCTGCTTTTACCCTTTTTAAAAATGTAACATTTTTGGGAAAAGAAGCATTTTAGGTAAAATTATTATTTTTTTTTTTACATATGCAATAGTCGGGAAACGCCTGTGGGGTATTAAGGTTCACTTAACCCCTTGTTACATTCCCCGAGGGCTCTAGTTTCCAAAATGGTATGCCATGTGTTTTTTTTTTTGCTGTCCTGGCACCATAGGGGCTTCCTAAATGCAGCATGCCCCCAGAGCAAAATTTGCTTTCAAAAAGCCAAATGTGACTCCTTCTCTTCTGAGACCTGTAGTGCGCCAACAGAGCACTTTTCACCCCCATATGGGGTGTTTTCTGAATCGGGAGAAATTGGGCTTCAAATTTTGGGGGGTATTTTCTGCTTTAACCCTTTGTATAAATGTAAATTTTTTGGGAAACCAAGCATTTTAGGTAAATTTTTTTATTTTTTTTTACATATGCAAAAGTCGTGAAACACCTGTAGGGTATTAAGGTTCACTTTACCCCTTGTTACGTTCCCCGAGGGGTATAGTTTCCAAAATGGTATGCAATGTGTTTTGTTTTTTTTTTGCTGTCCTGGCACCATAGGGGCTTCCTAAATGCGGCATGCCCCCAGAGCAAAATTTCCTTCAAAAAAGCCAAATGTGACTCCTTCTCTTCTGAGACCTGTAGTGTGCCAGCAGAGCACTTTTCACCCCCATATGGGGTGTTTTCTGAATCGGGAGAAATTGGGCTTCAAATTTTGGGGGGTATTTTCTGCTATTACCCTTTTAAAAAATTTAAAACTTTAGGGAAACCAAGCATTTTAGGTAAAAAAAAAATTTTTTACCTATGCAAAAGTCGTGAATCACTTGTGGGGTATTAAGGTTCACATTACCCCTTGTTACGTTCCCCGAGGGGTCTAGTTTCCAAAATGGTATGCCATGGGGTTTTTTGCTGTTCTGGCACCATAGGGGCTTCCTAAAGGTGACATGCCCCCCAAAAACCATTTGACGCTCCTTCCCTTCTGAGCCCTCTACTGCGCCCGCAGAACAATTAACATAGACATATGAGGTATGTGCTTACTCGAGAGAAATTGGGTTTCAAATACAAGTAAAAATTTTCTCCTTTTTACCCCTTGCAAAAATTCAAAAATTGGGTCTACAAGAACATGCGAGTGTAAAAAATGAAGATTGTGAATTTTCTCCTTCACTTTGCTGCTATTCCTGTGAAACCCCTAAAGGGTTAAACGCTTACTGAATGTCATTTTGAATACTTTGGGAGGTGCAGTTTTTATAATGGGGTCATTTATGGGGTATTTCTAATATGAAGACCCTTCAAATCCACTTCAAACCTGAACTGGTCCCTGAAAAAAAGCGAGTTTCAAAATTTTGTGAAAAATTGGAAAATTGCTGCGGAACTTTGAAGCCCTCTGGTGTCTTCCAAAAGTAAAAACTCATCAATTTTATGATGCAAACATAAAGTAGATATATTGTATATGTGAATTTAAAAAATTTATTTGGAATATCCATTTTCCTTACAAGCAGAGAGCTTCAAAGTTAGAAAAATGCAAAATTTTCAAATTTTTCATCAAATTTTGGGATTTTTCACCAAGAAAGGATGTAAGTTACCAAAATTTTTTACCACTGAGTTAAAGTAGAATATGTCACGAAAAAGCAATCTCAGAATCAGAATGATAACTAAAAGCATTCCAGAGTTATTAATGTTTAAAGTGACAGTGGTCAGATTTGCAAAAAATGGCCGAGTCCTTAATGTGAAAAAGGGCTCAGTCCTTAAGGGGTTAATGCATCTTCACTGCCATCCTGTTTTAGTAGTTTACATGCTTAATTTTTGTCGTTCATTTCCCCCGTAACATTTTTATTCATCCATATTGGTTTTCTTTTATTTCTGACCATTTCATTCTCATAAGGTGTGTACCTCTTACAGTGAGAATTTAAGATGTTTTTAAAAGTCTCCCATTTAGTGTCAGTACTCTTATTTTTGAGGAAATTATCCCAATTCATATTGTTAAAGGGGTACTCCTGTGGAAAACTTTTTTTTTTTAAATCAACTGCTGCCAGAAAGTTAAACAGATTTGTAAATTATTTCTGTTAAAAGAAATCTTAATCTTCCAGTACTTTTAGGGGCTATATACTGCAGAGGAAATGCTTTACTTTTTAGATGTCTCTGATGTCATGACCACAGTGCTCTCTGCTGACCTCTGCTGTCCATTTTAGGAACTGTCCAGCACAGGAGAAAATCCCCATAGCAAACATATGCTGCTCTGGACAGTTCCTAAAATGAACAGCAAAGGTCAGCAGAGAGCACTGTGGTCATGACATCAGAGAAATCTAAAAAGTAAAGCATTTCCTCTGTAGTATATAGCCCCTAAAAAGTACTGGAAGATTAAGATGTTTTTAATAGAAGTAATTTACAAATCTGTTTAACTTTCTGGCAGCAGTTGATTTGAAAAAAAAAAGTTTTCCACGGGAGTACACGGTCTTCTCTGAGTTGATCAAACTTTGCCTTCCTAAAGTTCATTGTTTTTGTGGCCCCTCACAAGGTTCCTTTATTGAAGAACAAGTAATAATGTATTATATTATGATCACTATTTCCTAGATGTCCTTCTACCTGCACATTAGTTACTCTGTCTGATCTGTTGGTTAATATTAAGTCCAGTAGGGTGTCCCCTCTGATCGGGTCCTGCACCATTTGGGACAGATAATTGTCTTTAGTTATAGTCAGAAACCTGTTTCCTTTATGAGATTCACAGGTCTCAGTCTCTCAGTTTATATCGGGATAGTTAAAATCCCCCATTATTATCACCTCATTCTGATTTGCTGCCTTGTTTATTTGCCTCAGTAATTCTGCCTCTTTTGCCTGTGACTGGACTATATTTGTTTGATTCACTGTGATCATCTAAATAATCAGTGTTAATTTTTATTTATTATGCTTATGCATGTCCTGGTTATGCATGGTTCACTAAAATTTTCTATATGCACTCCCCAACATTTAGTTTGTGCACTGTCCTGTAGAGTTGTGCAGAACCAAAAATTATGTTTCGTTTTGGTAAGCTTATTTTCGGGAAAAAAAAATTTCGGTTCTGTTCGATATTCGGGATGGAATAATTTGTTTCATTCTGTCTTCGGTCACAGTCAGAAAAATTTTCGGATCTATTCGTTATTCACGTTTTATTACTTATTCGGACAAATTTGTTATTCAGATAGATTCGTTATTTCTAACTAATAACGGACAAAGTGAATAAGCAGATAGGCTAGGCCAGACATTTTTAACAAGCTTTAATGATCCTCGTAAAAAAGGACTAATGAAATAAATCAAATTAATTCATTACTGTGGATACACGTTTATCGAATGCATTCATTTGTTCGTTTTCAGCTTTCAGCAATGCATTGTTCGTATTATTCGTAACATTTTTTTCCTATATTCAGATCGTTCCAAACATACAAATTTGGTAAAATTTGTATGAATATGCATTCGTGATGAAACAAATTGCACATATCTACTGTCCTGTCCATTACACATCAGTGTAGGTGTGTGAGATAAAAGTGAATATCCGTCTTCTACCTGTCACAGTTTTCTCTAGAGGGAAAACAAGCTGCAGTCTTAGTCTTCTCACCAAATGGCACAACATCATGGCCATCTTGGTCTGCAACTGCAAGTTGGTCAAGTACTAGCCATGAGTCTTCTAACCATGCAGCTACTGATAATGCTACTGTCGCATGACTAATGTCACCCATAACTCTGTAAGTGTACCTCAAAATTTGTGATTTCTTACTTGCTGTACAGTGAGTGGTATTCCTAGGTATGGCATAGTATGTGCAGCTATAGGACTATGTGTGCATACCCAGTAATCTTTTGGCCTCTCTTCTGGGTGAAATGAATTTACAAGTGATATGCGCCCATATGGGGAGTGCCAGTATCATCAATCCTAGTAGCAACTGAATCATCATTGTCACTTCCTCTGGTCTCACTCTCTTGCAGTGACTGGCGTGTATCCAGGTGATACCCCCTTGCTGAAAACCTCCTCTCTCAAACATCATCTTTCTTCCAACACATGCCTCACTGCCTTTTCTTGGACAAACAATCTCCTTTGGTCTCTCATGTTCATCGGGAATACTTTTACCATCCCACACTGATCCAAACGTATGGATTAAAATGCAAGCTACAGCAAAGAGATTAAAGAAGAAGTCTCATGCCTGGGAGTACAGAAAAAAACGTATTCCATATCCGCAGGTAAGGGGATACGTTTTAGATGGGGGGAGGGTCCGAGCGCTGTGGTCCCCCGCGATCGTCTGTACGGAGCCCCAGTTCTTCCACAGAGTGGTACAGCACGCCACCCGCCCAAAGCAGACACTGCCACGCCCCCTCCATATATCTCTTTTGGAGTGCTGTTTGGCAATCTTTGGCTCTCCCATAGAGATATATGGAGGGGGCGTGGCAGCCCCCGCTTCGGGCAGGGGGCATGACGCGCCACTCTGTGGGAGAGCTGGGGCTCCTTACAGATGATTGCGGGGGGCCACAGCGCTCGGACCCTCGTGATCTAAAACTTATCCCCTAGTTTTAACCGTAGAACTTCTCACACAGAGATTAACCTCTAAATCTCTGAGAATACACATAAATTAACCTTAGAATTCCCTACACAGGAATAAACCATAGGATCCCACTTACACAGCCGTTGAACAATCTGGGACACAGGAAACCACTCCACAGTATGATCTTCAACAATTCTATATAGAACCCACAGAGCCAAAATTACAAGACAGGCTAAGGACGGGCAGGCAAAGTCAATAAACAGTTCCATAGACAAACAGCACATATAGCAAGCAAACAGTTAACAACACAGACAAGCAAACAGAAAACAGATCACTCACGTGGGTACTCAATTAGGGAACATGTAAGACAACAGCAGTTAGTCTAAGACCCCTCCCTAGCACAAGGTGGAGGAGAAGGGTTACAATTGTTCACCTGTACACGGATTTATCTCTTCCATGTTGGAAGTAGGGGACTTTCTAACTTTCTAGACCACTGTGATCAGCTTATCAGTTCTCCCAGGTTTCGGCACCATTTATTGTTGAATCAATTACCAAGCCCTGGTTTCTACGGGTATCAACGTGGTGTACGATATTTTGGAGGAATCGGACACAGACACTCAGCAGATCTGGCTGTCCAGGCATGCTGGGAGTTGTAGTTTTGCAACATCTGGTGGCACCCTGGTTGGGAAACACTGTTTAAGGCCAGTGTTTCCCAACCAGGGTGCCTCCAGATGTTGCAAAACTACAACTCCCAGCATGCCTGGACAGCCAAAGGCTGTCTAGGCATGGTGGTAGTTGTAGTCTTGCAACATCTGGAGGCACCCTGGTTGGGAAATACTGGCCTAAAACACTGAAACACTGTGCCCGGCCTCCGCCCCACCTTACTGTAAGGGCATGCTGGGAGTTGTAGTTCTGCAGCTGGGGGCAGGGGACAAGCTTGTCACTTGCCCACACATCTCCTGCAACACACAACTACAACTCCCAGCATGTCCTTACTGTAAGGGCATGCTGGCAGTTGTAGTCGTGCGGGGCGGGAGATGTGTGAGCAGGTGATAATAAATGTACTAACCCATTTTTTTTTCTTCTCATTTCAGATCCGTTCATCCTGTGTACTCCTTCGGATTCGGTGGACTACTTCGATGACCAGCGTTTTTCTTTGTTTGATTTTAATAAAATGGTTAACGAGGGCTTGTGGGGGAGTGTTTTTTGTAATAAAAATGTTTTAAAACCTGTTGTGTTTTTTCCTTACTTTACTAGACAGGCTTAGTAGTGGAAGCTGTCTTATAGACGGAGTCCATTACTAAGCTGGGCTTAGCGTTAGCCACATAAACAGCTAGCGCTAACCCCCTATTATTACCCCGGTACTCAACACCACAGGGGTGCAGGGAAGAGTCGGTAGCAACAGGCCTGGAGCGTCAAAAATGGCGCTCCTGGGCCTAGGCGGTAACAGGCTGGCATTATTTAGGCTGGGGAGGGCCAGTAACAATGGTCCTCGCCCACCCTGGTAACGTCAGGCTGTTACTGTTTGGTTGGTATTTGGCTGAGAATGAAAATAGGGGGGACCCTATGCGTTTTTTTTTTTAAATAAATAATTAAATATTTAAAAAAAAACACATAGGGTCCCCCCTATTTTTATTCTCAGCCAAATACCAACCAAACAGTAACAGCCTGACGTTACCAGGGTGGGCAAGGAACATTGTTACTGGCCCTCCCCAGTCTAAATAATGCCAGCCCGTTACCCCCCAAGCCCAGGAGCGCCATTTTTGGCGCTCCGGGCCTGTTGGTACCGGCTCTTCCCGGCACCCCTGTGGGGTTGGGTACTGGGGTAATAATTGGGGGTTAGCGCTAGCTGTTTTTGTGGCTAACGCTAAGCCCGGCTTAGTAATGGACTCCATCTATAAGACAGCTTCCACTACTAAGCCTGTCTAGTAAAGTAAAAAAAAAAAAAAAAAAAACACACCAGGTTTAAAAAAAAATTTTATTACATAAAAAAACTATCCCACAAGCCCTCGTTAACCATTTTATTAACATCAAGCAAAGAAAAACGCTGGTCGTCGAAGTAGCCCACCGAATCCGAAGGAGTCCACAGGATACACGGATCTGTAGAAGAAGTAACAAAAAAAAAAAGCGTAAGTACATTTAGGGAGAAAAAAAACGTGTTAAAAAAAATGTAATAAACACACACTAAACGCCGTTTACCACTATTCTGAGCCATGGCTACAATTTAGTTATTGAATTATTTAGATGTGGTGAAAAAGCTAAAAAAAACTCAAAAACAAAAGATCCAGAAGGAAACCTAGCAGCCAAACCTATTCAGACAGCAGGAAAAAGGAATAGACTATTTTTTCTACTACATAAAGTAAATTTCCCACTTTTGCCTATGTGTGCCAAATTTATTAATGCCGTGCAACAATTTAGTAAATTTGTCGCACATAGTCAAAAATGAAGTAGAAAAAAACAGGGTAAAAACCAGACTACATAGTAAAAGATTAGTAAATGCCCCTCATTGAGTGAAAACATTTTCAGACTTTTCAATATAGTTTTCCATTCAGACTCAGATTTTCACCCATTTCCCTTTCCCATCTATTCTTACTCGGAAATTCAACTTCTCGAGAGACAGTATCATTAATAATTTTATGGAAAAATGATTGACTTTAAGTGATATTCCCCATAAGTATTTCAAACAAATATTGTGTTTTTACCAATAACCTATCTTTATTCATTGTGTTTGCATGTTGAATTTGATAAAATTGAAAATGGCAACTTTCGTTTAACCCAAATATTCTCCTCAGTGGGGCAAATTCAATAAGCTGTCTATTAAAAAAAAAAATGGGTAACATGCATCAGATTTTTAACAAAAAGGAAAATATAATCTGCATATGCAAGAACTTTCATAGGGAACTATATCTTTTAGCAAAAGTACCAGAGGTTTCACAAATAAAATAAAAAAAAGCAAAGGGAAGAGAGGACATCCCTGTTTAGTTCCTTTGTGTAATAGAAAGCGTTCCATTAGATCTCCATTTGCCACAGGTTGAAAATAGAGTTTTAATCATACTAAAATTGTCTCATTTCCCAATCTATCAAGAATTTTCCACAGAAAGGACCGTTCCACTCTGTCGAAGGCCTTAGCTGCATCCAACGACAGGATGAAGCGCCACAATCTCTCACCCGTCTGTATACCTGCAAATACCTGATGGATATTGTCCCAAAATTTTTTTTGGGCATAAAGCCAATTTGTTCTCTACTTACCAGGAGTGGCATATTTGGCTTAACCCCTTAAGGACCCAGGGGACGTCCTGGCACCCTGGGCTTTAAGGACCTGGCATTTTCCGGTCCCTGCAGTGGGCCGGGCAGAGATCGGAAGCGGATGCCTGCTGAAATGCTTCAGCAGCCATCCAGGGCAAACGCAGAGGGCGGCCATGTAGGCCCCCCATGTCGGCGATCGTCACAAATCGCAAGGGAAATCGCCCCTGCGATCTGCGGCGATACCGGGCTGATCGGGTCTCTGGGACCCGACCGCCCAGTAATTTTGCATGAACCCGGTTGTCACAGACAGCCAGGACCATGCTGAAGTAAAGGAGCGAGGTGGCAAGCCTGCCACCTCCTCCTATCCCCTGCGATTCTTCGGTTAGCTAACCAACCAATCGCAGGGGGAGGGCGGTTACTTCCTCCTGCCTTGCCCGGCCCCTGGAAGTCCGGAGAGAACGGGAGGAAGACCGGAGGACGCGGTGGGGGACGGGGGAGTGCTGGGGCCCAGCCCCGGTACTTACCTCGTCCCTGAAGACCCGGATCCCGGCGGCGGAGACGGCGGCGGTGGCGACAGGTGAGTGGATCTTCGGCGGCGTTGTGGGACCTTTGCAGCAGTCCAGACCGCCGTAAAGCGATCTGGACTGCTCCATCTGGTCCCCTTACACTACAACTCCCAGCATGCCCAGACAGCCCTTGGCATCTGGGCATGCTGGGAGTTGCAGTTTTGCAACATCTGGAGGTCCACAGTTTTGATACCACTGTGCCCTTCCAGATGTTGCAAAACTACACATCCTCAGCATGCCCTTACTGTCCAGGCATGCTGGGAGTTGTAGTTCTGTAACATCTGGCCCTTCGGATGTTGCAGAACTACAACTCCCAACATGCCTGGACAGTTTTGGCATACTGGGAGTTGTAGTTTTGCAACATCTGGAGGGTTACAGCTTGGACACCACTACACAGTGGTCCCCAAACTGTTCTCCTCCAGCTGTTGCATAACTACTACTCCCAATATGCCCTTCGGCTGTCTGGGCATGCTGGGAGTTGTGGTTTTGCAACAACTGGGGGCACACTGGTTGGGAAACATTGTCTGTTTCCTAACTCACTCAGTGTTTCCAAACCTGTGTGCCTCCAGCTGTTGCAGCTGACTGCAAGTTTGCGATGCAGCAGATTTTGCGCAGCAGCTCAAACTCGCAGCGGGAAACTGTAATCCCCCGCCCGTGTGACTGTACACTACACTACACTAACACAAAATAAAATAAAAAGTAAAAAACACTACATTACACATACCCCTACACAGCCCCCCTCCCCTCCCCAATAAAAATGAAAAACGTCCGGTACTCCACTGTTTCCAAAATGGAGCCTCCAGCTGTTGCAAAACAACAACTCCCAGTATTGCCGGACAGACGTTGACTGTCCAAGCATGCTGGGAGTTTTTCAACAGCTGGAGGCACCCTGTTTGGGAATCTCTGGCGTAGAATACCCCTATGTTCACCCCTATGAAAATCCCTAATTCAGGCCTCAAATGCACATGGCGCTCTCTCACTTTGGAGCCCTGTCGTATTTCAAGGCAACAGTTTAGGGCCACATATGGGGTATCACCGTACTCGGGAGAAATTGCACTACAAATTTTGGGGGGCTTTTTCTACTTTCATCCCTTATGAAAAGGTGAAGTTGGGGTCTACACCAGCATGTTATTGTAAAAAAAAAAATTTTTTACACTAACATGCAGGTGTTGCCCTATACTTTTCATTTTGACAAGAGGTAAAAGGGAAAAAAGCCCCCCAAAATTTGTAATGCAATTTCTCCCGACTACGGAGATACCCCATATGTGGGCGCAAAGTGCTCTGGGGGCGCACAACAAGGCCCAGAAGGGAGAGTGCACCATGTACATTTGAGGTGATTTGCACAGGGGTGGCTGATTGTTACAGCGGTTTTGGCAAACGCAAAAAAAAAAACCCACATGTGACCCCATTTCGGAAACTACACCCCTCACGGAATGTAATGAGGGGTGCAGTGAGAATTTATACCCCACAGGTGTCTGACAGATCTTTGGAACAGTGGGCTGTGCAAATAAAAAATTTCATACAGCCCACTGTTCCAAAGATCTGACAGACACCAGTGGGGGGGGGGGGGGGGGGGTAAATGCTCACTGTACCCCTTGTTACGTTCCTCAAGGGGTCTAGTTTCCAAAATGGTATGCCATATGGGGGTTATTTTGCTGTCCTGGCACCATAGGGGCTTCCTAAATGCCACATGCCCCCCGAGCAAAATTTGCTCTCAAAAAGCCAAATATGACTCCTTCTCTTCTGAGCATTGTAGTTCGCCCGTAGAGCACTTCAGGTCCACTTATTGGGGTACCTCCATACTCAGAAGAGATGGGGTTACAAATTTTGGGGGTCTTTTATGCTATTCACCTTCGCAAAAATGTGAAATCTGGGGGGGGGGGGAAACACACATTTTAGTGAAAAATTATTATTTTTTTTTACATATGCAAAAGTAGTGAAACACCAGTGGGGTATTAAGGCTCACTTAATTCCTTGTTATGTTTCTCAAGGGGTCTAGTTTCCAAAATGGTACGCCATGTGTTTTTTTTTTTGCTGTTCTGGCACCATAGGGGCTTCCTAAATGTGACATGCCCCCAAAAATGTACTCTCCAAAATCCCCTTGTGGCCCCTTCGCTTCTGAGCCCTCTACTGCGCCCGCCAAACAAAAATTCAAAAATTGGGTCTACAAGAACATGCAAGTGTAAAAAATGAAGATTGTGAATTTTCTCCTTCACTTTGCTGCTATTCCTGTGAAACACCTAAAGGGTTAAAGGGGTTATCCAGGAAAAAACTTTTTTTTATATATCAACTGGCTCCAGAAAGTTAAACAGATTTGTAAATTACTTCTATTAAAAAATCTTAATCCTTTCAGTACTTATGAGCTTCTGAAGTTTAGGTTGTTCTTTTCTGTATAAGTAATCTCTGATGACACGTGTCTCGGGAACCGCCCAGTTTAGAAGAGGTTTGCTATGGGAATTTGCTTCTAAACTGGGCGTTTCCCGAGACACGTGTCATCAGAGATTACTTAGACAGAAAAGAACAACCTTAACTTCAGAAGCTCATAAGTACTGAAAGGATTAAGATTTTTTAATAGAAGTAATTTACAAATCTGTTTAACTTTCTGGAACCAGTTGATATATAAAAAAATTTTTTTCCTGGAATACCCCTTTAAACACTTACTGAATGTCATTTTGAATACTTTGAGGGGTACAGTTTTTATAATGGGGTCATTTGTGGGGTATTTCGAAGATGAAGACCATTCAAATCCACTTCAAACCTGAACTGGTCCCTGAAAAATAGTGAGTTTGAAAATTTTGTGAAAAATTGGAAAATTGCTGCTGAACTTTGAAGCTCTCTGGTGTCTTCCAAAAGTAAAAACACGTCAATTTTATGATGCAAACATAAAGTAGATGTCACAATTCGGCAGGCGGGAGGTGGATCCTCTGTATCAGAGAGGGATTGGTGTGGACCGTGTCAGTGGACCGGTTCTAAGTTGCTACTGGTTTTCACCAGAGCCCGCCGCAAAGCGGGATGGTCTTGCAGCGGTGGTAGCCACCAGGTCGTATGCACCGGCAACGGCTCAACCTCTCTGACTGCTGAGATAGGCGTGGTACAAGGGATAAGGAAAGAGCAAGGTCGGACGTAGCAGAAGGTCAGGGCAGGCGGCAAGGTTCGTAGTCTATAGAAATAGCAGGAGGTCAGGAACACAGTATGGGTAAACACAGTAGTAGCTTTCTCAAGGCACTAAGGCAACAAGATCCGGCAAGGAAGTGCAGGGGAAGTGAGGTAATATAGCCAGGGAGCAGGTGGAAGCTAATTAGGCTGATTGGGCCAGGCACCAATCATTGGTGCACTGGCCCTTTAAATCTCAGAGAGCTGGCGCGCGCGCCCTAGAGAGCGGAGCCGCGCGCGCCAGAACATGACAGTCGGGGACCGGGACAGGTGAGTGACTTGGGATGCGATTCGCGAGCGGGCGCGTCCCGCTATGCGAATCGCATCCCCGCCGGCAATGTCAGTGCAGCGCTCCCGGTCAGCGGGTCTGACCGGGGCGCTGCAGGGAGAGAAACGCCGCGAGCGCTTCGGGGAGGAGCAGGGACCCGGAGCGCTCGGCGACCCCCCCTTAGGTCTCCCCCTCTTTTTGTCGGAATGTCGCTCCACATGGGACGAGGACATTGGGAGCGATTGTAGAGTCTCCTTCTGGGGGACAGTGAAGTCCTGGGTATGCCCTTGAACGGCAGACAGTTCAGAAGGAGTGGGAATGGGGAGGGGGGGCAGAGGGTGAGGCTTGGCACGGGGCAGAGTGTTACCAGGACGGGGGCTATGAGGAGGCACGGCACAGTCCTGATAAGCCTTGGGGAGACCAGGCACAGGAGGAGACACTGAGGCCCGACAGACGGGGCTGGGAGCAGACGTGAGGCATTTCTTGCGGCAAGCAGGACCCCAATTCTTGATCTCCCCGGTGGTCCAGTGCAGAGTGGGAGAATGAAGCTGGAGCCATGGCAGACCGAGGAGGACTTCAGAGTTGCAGTTGGGTAGGACCAAAAATTCAATTTTCTCGTGATGCAGTCCAATGTTCATAAGCAGGGGCTCCGTGCGGTAACGCACAGTGCAGTGCAACTTCACTCCGTTGACCGAAGAAATGTAAAGCGGCTTGATGAGACGGGTCACCGGGATGCAGTACCTATCAAGCAAAGAGGCCAGAATAAAATTTCCAGAAGAACCAGAGTCCATGACGGCCACGGCAGAGAAGGAGGAGTTGGCAGAAGGAGAAATCCGCACGGGCACAGTGAGACATGGAGAAGCAGAGTTCGTACCAAGAGACGCCAGACCCACGTGAGCAGGGTGCGAGCGTGCATTTTCCAGACGTGGAGGACGGATAGGGCAATCCACCAAGAAATGTTCGGTACTAGTGCAGTACAGACATAGATTTTTATCCCTACGGCGAGACCTCTCTTCAAGGGTCAGGTGAGACCGATCCACTTGCATAGCCTCCTCGGCGGGAGGCACAGGGGTAGATTGCAAAGGATACCGTGAGAGAGGTGCCCAGGGATTTAGGTCTTTTTCCTGGCGGAGCTCCTGGTGTCTCTCAGAAAAACGCATGTCAATGCGGGTGGCCAAAGGGATAAGTTCATGCAGGTTTGCAGGAATTTCTCGTGCGGCCAGCACATCCTTGATGTTACTGGATAGGCCTTTTTTAAAGGTCGCGCAGAGAGCCTCGTTATTCCAGGATAATTCAGAGGCGAGGGTACGAAATTGGATGGCGTATTCGCCTACAGAAGAACTACCCTGGACCAGGTTTAACAAGGCAGTTTCGGCACTGCGAACACTGTGAACCTCAGAGAAGAAGGACTGTACAGTGACGGTGACAGGATCATCGCAGTCCCAGAGTGGTGTGGCCCAAGACAAAGCCTTCCCAGACAGGAGACTAACCACAAAAGCCACCTTCGACCGTTCAGTAGGAAATTGGTAAGACAACATCTCCAAATGTAGGGAACATTGTGACAGGAAACCACGGCAGAGTCTAGAGTCCCCATCAAATTTGTCCGGCAGGGACAAGCGGAGGTGAGGAGCGGCCGCTCGTTGCGGAGGAGGTGCAGGAGCCGGCGGAGGAGATGGTTGTTGCTGTTGCAGCTGCTGTAGCTGTGAATGAAGTTGCTGTAGCTGTGGCTGAAGTTGCTGTGTCATGGTGGTCAAGTACGACAGCTGGTGATCTTGTTGGGCGATCTGTCGGGATTGCTGGGCGATCTGTCGGGATTGCTGGGCGACCAGCGTGGATATGTAACTCTCATTAAAATAAATTTTTTGCTATCGCACTCCTTATGGTAAATAAGAAATATTTCTAATATACTTTGTTTAAAAATAATGACGTTTTCTATGCTTTATTTGTGCTTAAAAAAGCTCAAAAGCACATTTTCCCCCATCTTATACACACAGAAAGTGCAGCCTGGAGTGCTGAGGAGTGTGTGTGTCCAGCCTCATCCAATCATAGCTCCTCTCACACTTAACTGCCATATGCTGTTGGTTGGACACACCACCTCAGCACTCCAGGCTGTACTTCCTGTGTTTGGGCTTCGGTCCTAAGTCTGTGTATAAGATGGGGGAAAATGTGCTCTTGAGCTTTTTTTAAGCACAAATAAAATATAGAAAACTTAATTTTTTTTAACCAAAGTATATTAGAAATCTTATATCTTATTTGCCATAAGGAGTGCAATAGCAAAAATTAGTTTTAATGAGAGTGCCCATTTAAATACCATATTTTTCGGGGTACAACACGCACCGGCCTATAACACGTACCCTAATTTTTCCAAGGAAATTTGGTGGAAAAAGTCTTTAGTTTGAAAAATGCGTGTTATACGCTGATAAATATGGTACTTATAAGTCATATAGACGCTATCAGCATGACAAACCATAAACCTAGGCGTTACTTCAACATATGCATAGTCCCAGCAATTCACATCCGTGCAGTTAAAATAGTTAAAAAACAAAAACAAAATGAAACATTTCATACTAACGCGTTATTTCACATAATAACCTTCATTCATAATATGCTGTATCTCTCTGTGGGATTGACTATTGCACAATTTCCTACTAGCTTTCTGCTGTAGGGATGAGTGAATCTAATCTGATGAATCCGAATTCTTTGCGAATTTCTGGAAAAATTTGATTTGCAATAAATGCGAATATCACCGCGATTCGATCGCATGAATCACTTCATTAAAGGAGTACTCCGGAGCTAACCTTTTATGGGGGAATTGGAGCATGAGGCAAAGTTATATAACATTCCAATATACTCACGTTTTCCATATGGTCTTCTTCCCGGTCTTCTCCTCGCTTTTGTCCCCGTCCGGAAGCTTGGTCTTTTGATGACGCTCGACCTGTATTTCTTCTTGATCCACCGCCATCTTCGCCCGGTGACTCATCGCTCCCATGAGTCACTGCGGGCTGTGCCGGCCTCCCCGCCCGGAGTCGGTTACTCCCCCAAAGTTAATTTATTCTGCTTATTTATTCTATTTGCGTAGTGCTGCGGCATTCTTGTGATGCCGCTAGTGCTGTGTTTCCCAACCAGGGTGCCTCCAGCTGTTGCGAAACTGCAACTCCCAGCATGCCCGGACAGCCGAAGGCTGGAGGCACCCTGGTTGGGAAACACTGCACTAGCGGTTTCACAAGAATGCCGCAGCACTACGCAAATAGCGTAGGGCTAACGTATGCAGCGATAGGAGCTTAGTGTTATCCCTACGCTATTTGGGTAGTGCTGCAGCATTCTTGTGACACTGCTAGGCTGTCCGGGCATGCTGGGAGTTGTAGTTTTGCAACAGCTGGAGGCACCCTGGTTGGGAAACACTGCGCTAGAGGGCACATGGATCAGTGGGCTAGTGGGCACATGGAGAGGGCTGATGAGCTGGGAGAGGGAGGATGGGAGGAGATAACCACAAGGGAAGGAGCTGTGGGCGTCACTTCATTATAATTTATTATAATTTCCTGGGGGGGGGAGAGGAGGGGGAGAGAGCAGCAGCTAACAGGAAGCTGGCGCAGGGAGTCATGGGAAATGTAGTCTTTATGACATGGCTGCTTACTGCTACAGGTGGCAATTACAAGAGAATGGCTGGGCCAAATTTGACAAATGAGGTATCGTTGGAAAGGTCTTTGAAAGAGCTATCAGATCAGGTAAACTTTTTTTTTTAAGTACCAGCGCTCCGGAGTCCTCCTTTAAACTCCATTTAGTGCGGTCCAGGCTCCAGGGCATCTAAAATGGCGGATCCACATGTGAGGACATGGGGCGAGGAATCCTGGGAAGGCGGGAGCAAGGGTAGGCGGGATGACCCTGAATCACGTGCAGCATGCAGCCTATCAGCAGCCAGCCACCCCTGTGATGTCACATTATCAGCAGCCATCTTGCGGCCAGTCACTTCAGCCTTATATTGCAGAGAGAGAGAGAGGGACAGAGACAGACAGCAGTGTGTGTTGCACAGAAAAGCATTTTTAGAGCAGCGATTCACCTCCCAGTCACATCAGCGTTCTATTGCAGAGAGGGACAGAGAGCAATGTGTTGCACAGAAAAGCTTTTTTACAACAGCGAATCCCCTCAATCCCAAATCCAGCCTAGAAGCACTGATAGGGAAGGGAGTGAGATTGAGAGAGAATTTTTTGTGCAATTTTGGGTGTAGTATACAGCGACTGTGTGCTGCAGCACTGGTGTGTACAACAACTGAAAAGCTAATAGTAGCCAGCCAGTTAGGATGAGCAGAGCACTAAAAGCATATTGTGCTCTACTAACCTGTTGGGGACAGAGGGCATACAGGTACGCCCTCGCGTCCCGGTACATATTTCCAATCACCGCCGCTCGCCGGGTGGTGATCGGAACGGGATGCCTGTTGAAATCGTTCAGCAGGCATCCCGTGACATTGCCCAGGGGTGTCCTGAGACCCCCCCATAACGGCAATTGCTGTGATTGGACGGTCAATTCTGACGGTTCAATTACAGCTTTTCCAGGCTGATCGGGTCTCTAGTGACCCAATTGCCTGGAAAATTAGGATGATTGGATCAGAGACATCCCCGATCATCCTAAAGAATAGGAATGAGGTGACAGGGGTGCCACCTCCTCCTATCCCCTGCCATTGGTCGGTCATGACTGACCGACCAATGACAGGAGGGGGCGGGGGGGTATAAAGTCAAGATCCCTCACACTGCCCACCAAAAGAAGTCCAGGCAGAGAGGGGGCAGAGGATTCGGCATTCCTCACCACCGGCAGCAGCATGAACAATCGCGTGACCTGAGGCAGGGACGATCGGCGTGGGTGGGCCACAGTATGAAGATCGCTGGTAAATGATGTTCAACTGTGGCCCTCAAGAAGTTGCAAAACTACAACTCCCAGCCAAAGACTGTCTGGACATGCTGGGAGTTGTAGTTTTGCAATATCTGTACGGCAGAACTACAACTCCCAGCATGCCTGGACAGTCTTGGCATACTGGGAGTTGTAGTTTTGCAACATCTGGAGAGGCACAGTTTGGAGACCACTATACAGTGGTCTCCAAACTGTAGACCTCCAGATGTTGTAAAACTACAATTCCCAGCATGCCTGGACAGTCTGGGCATGCTTGGAATTGTAGTTTTGCAACATCTGGAGGTCAACAGTTTGGAGAACACAGTACAGTGGTCTCCAAACTGTTCTCCTCCAGATGTTGCATAACTACAACTCCCAGCATGCCCTTTGGCTGTCAGTGCATGCTGGGAGTTGTAGTTTTGCGGAAATATCCCATCTGTGGACGTAAAATGCTCTGTGGGCGCATAACAAAGCTCAGGCGTGAGAGCGCATTATGCACATTTGAGGCCTAAATTGGTGATTTGCACAGGGGTGGCTGATTTTACAGTGGTTCTGACATAAACGCAAAAAGGAAAACACCCACATGTGACCCTATTTTGGAAACTACACCCCTCACGGAACGTAACAAGGGGTATAGTGAGCATTAACACCCCACTGATGTTTGACAAATTTTCATTGAAGTTGGACATTTTCACAAGGGATAATAGATGATAAAGCCCCCCAAAATTTGTAACACCATTTCTTCTGAGTAAGAAAATACCCCATATGTGGATATAAAGTGCTCTGCTGGCACACTACAATGCTCATAAGAGAGGGAGCAAAACAGTGGACATCCCCCCCCCACATGTGACCCCATTTTGGAAACTACACCTCTCAAGGATGGGTGCAGTGAGCATTTACACCCCATAGGTGCCTGACAGATTTTTTGAACAGTCGTCCGTAAAAATGAAAAATTTTAGTTTTCATTTGCACAGCCCACTTGTCCAAAGATCTGTCAAATGCAAGTGGGGTGTAAATGCTCACTGCACCCCTTATTACATTCCATGAGGGGTGTCATTTCCGAAATGGGGTGACATGGGGGGGGGGTTCCACTGTTCTGGCACCATGGGGGCTTTGTAAATGTA
This sequence comes from Hyla sarda, assembly GCF_029499605.1. Classification (NCBI taxonomy): domain Eukaryota; kingdom Metazoa; phylum Chordata; class Amphibia; order Anura; family Hylidae; genus Hyla; species Hyla sarda. Next base: position 170,931,610 of record NC_079196.1, on the reverse strand, counting down.
CATAATCCCCGACTTCCATTCCAACCAAATTCTCTCTCCAAAAGCCCAATGGTGCTCTTCATCTTCTGAGACCTGTAGTGCACCAGCAGAGTACTGTACAACCACATATGGGGTATTTCCTTACTTGGGAGAAATTGGGCTTCAAATTTTGAAGGCCTTTTTCTCCTATTACCCCATATGAAAAATAAAAATTTGGGGTAACACCAGCATTTTAGTGTTAAAAGCCAAGTTTTTCATTTTTACGGACCACTGTTCAAAAAACCTGTTGTCATGTTTGTCTCAGTCTGTGTTCACACACAACCTATTGGTTTTCTTGTGTGTGAACAGTTTTATGTTTCCTGGTCAGGCAAAAGTAAATGTCTCTGGCTTTTTCAGCTTCAGCCTCTGTTGTCCAATAGCCTTTAGGGTGTGTCTATTTAATGTCAGCCCAGTCTAGCCTCTGTGCTGGATACTTAGATAATTACATCCTGACTTGCTAAGTTGCTGGACATGCAGCTAATGGAGGCTTGGTGAAACACTCTTTGTTTGAGCTTTTAAATCTACTATGTCTGTTTTAGCATGCACTTTGTATTTTCTGGCTTTAGCCAATTTTATGTGGCATGCTCTTAGTGGATTTTAAGCTGTGTTTGTTTAGTCAGTTTTAGGATTAGTTTATCCTTTCTGCTATGTTTCTGTTCACACTGTGTTTTCTCTTGTATCTGTTTATGTTAAGTTCTGTGTTTTATATTTCTGTTTTCCTACTGGGCCTGCATCCTGACCTCTGCAGAGTGTGCCGCTGGCCAGTAGTCTATTTGTAAGTATTATTAATGGCCACTGCTATAGTGGAGTGGAGTGTCCAGTTTGTGTGTCCAGTGTGAACAGTGTCCTATATTAGGCATCCTCCATGTGGAAACGTATTGTCTGCTGGAGGTTTCCTAGGGGTTTGCGATTTCTGTCTTGTGTTCAGTGGGAACAGTGTTATCTATCTATCTATCTATCTATATATATATATATATATATATATATATATATATATATATATCTATATCCTGTGTCTCTGGCATTTCTATTACCTGTCCATGGGGACTTCATGTCTACTGGAGGTTTTGCATAGAGAATGCTTATATTCCTGATTAGCTATAGATCCCTGTTTCTGGTCCATGGGGACTTTGTCTTCTGGATGTTATGGGGGATTATGCTTTATTCCTCTCTGTTCCTAAAGTCGGATTACTTATTCATTTTCTGTTCCAGTTTTGAACTTCATGTTTATTAGTTCTTGAATTCAGATCTCTAGAGTTCTGCACATTACTACTTATCTATAGTGTCCTCTGTTCACGACCACGGATCTATAGTGTTTTCTTTTCACGACCACTGAGTCCTCTGTTTATGTTCGCTGATCTAAAGTGTCCTCTGTTCATGACCGCTGATCCATAGTGTCCCCTGTGCTGCTCACTGATCTATGTCCTCTGAACTTAATCTGTTATAGAGTTGTATGTTCCTGTTATGTTATGTTTCAGTCAGGCCACCTCTGGCAAGCACATGGAGGGTTATGCGGCCCTCCTAAGAAATGCTACCCCACACCATTACCCACCCACAGCCTAGATGGTCATGCTGGAGGATGTTGCAGGCAGCAGAACGTTCTCCACGGCATCTCCAGACTCATCTGTCACATCTGCTCAGTGTGAACCTGCTTTCATCTGTGAAGAGCACAGGGCGCCAGTGGCAAATTTGCCAATCTTGGTGTTCTCTGGCAAATGCCAAACATCCTGCATGGTGTTGGGCTGTAAGCACAACCACCACCTGTAGATGTTGGGCCCTCATAAAACCCTCATGGAGTCTGTTTCTGACCGTTTGAGTGGACACATGCACATTTGTGGCCTGCTGAAGGTCATTTTGCAGGGCTCTGGCAGTGCTCCTCCTTGCACAAAGGCGGAGGTAGCGGTCCTGCTGCTGGGTTGTTTCCCTCCTAAGGCCTCCTCCACGTCTCCTGATGTTCTGGCCTGTCTCCTGGTAGCGCCTCTATGCTCTGGACACTACGCTTACAGACACAGCAAACCTTCTTGCCACAGCTCGCAGTGATGTGCCATCCTGAATGATCTACACTACCTGAACCACTTGTGTGGGTTGTAGACTCCTTCTCATGCTACCACTAGAGTGAAAGCACCGCCAGCATTCAAAGTGACCAAAACATCAGCCAGGAAGCATAGAAACTGAGAAGTTGTCTGTGCTCACCACCTGCAGAACCACTTCTTTATTGGGGGTGTTTTGCTAATTGCCTATAATTTCCACCTGTTGTCTGTTGTCTGTTCCATTTGCACAACAGCATGTGAAATTGATTGTCAATTAGTGTTGCTTCCTGAGTGGACAGTGTGATTTCACAGAAGTGTGATTGATTTGGAGTTACATTGTGTTGTTTAAGTGTTCCCTTTATTTTTTTGAGCAGTGTATAATTTATTTGGCATGTCCATTTTCCTTACAAGCAGAGAGTTTCAAAGTTAGAAAAATGCAAAATTTTTCATGAAATTTTGGAATTTTTTCACCAAGAAATGTCACAAAAAACTATCTCAGAATCAAATGTATAAGTGAAAGCATCTCAGAGTTATTAATGCTTAAAGTCACAGAGGTCAGATTTGCAAAAAATGCTCCCTTCCTTAGTGTCAAAATGGGCTCTGTCCCCAAGGGGTTAAGTGTAACCTGTGCGTACATCTAATTGGTGTATCATTTTGTTCCTGTTAAAGTCTTAAGGGCCTAGATACTGTGAAAGGCCAGGCAAAAGTACATACATGCTGGTGTTGTAGACAAATACTGTTTTAAGCGTAGTGGAGCAGATTCTCCCCTCATAAGTGCATACCACATATGTACATCTAAGTGGTGTACTATTTTGTTCCTGTTAACCCCATAAGGACCAGGGGTTTTTCCGTTTTTGCACTTTTGTTTTTTCCTCCTTACCTTTATAAATCATAACCCTTTCAATTTTGCACCTAAAAATCCATGTGATGGCTTATTTTTTGCGCCACCAATTCTACTTTGTAATGACATCAGTCATTTTACCGAAAAATCTACGGCGAAATGGGAAAAAAATAATTGTGAGACAAAATTGGAAAAAAACGCCATTTTGTAACTTTTGGGGGTTTCTGTTTCTACGCAGTAAATTTTTTGGTAAAAATGACACTTTCTCTTTATTCTGTAGGTCCATACAATTAAAATGATACCCTACTTATATAGGTTTTATTTTGTCATACTTCTGAAAAACTACATGCAGGAACATTTATATGTTTAAAAAGGTCATATTCTGACCTCTATAACTTTTTTATTTTACAATGTATGTGGCAATATGAGGGCTCATTTTTTGCATCGTGATCTGAAGTTGTTAGCGGTACCCTTTTTGTATTGATCGGACTTGTTTATCACTTTTTATTCATTTTTTCATGATATAAAAAGAGGCCAAAAATACACTATTTTGGACTTTGGAAATTTTTGCGCGTACGCCATTGACCGTGCTGTTTAATTAACGATATATTTTTATAAATTGGACATTTCTGCACATGGCAATACCACATATGTTTATTTTTATTTACACAGTTTTTTTTTTTTAAATGGGAAAAGGGGGGTGATTCAAACATTTATTAGGGAAGGTGTTAAATGATCTTTATTCACTTTTTTTTCACTTTTTTTTTGCAGTGTTATAGCTCCCATAGGGACCTATAACACTGCACACACTGATGTTTTACATTGATCACTGGTTTCTCATAGGAAACCAGTGATCGATGATTCTGCCGCGTGACTGCTCATGCCTGGATCTCAGGCACTGAGCAGTCATTCGGCGATCGACCACCAGGAGGCAAGGTAGGAGACCCTCCTCGTGTCCTACAGCTGTTTGGGACACCTCGATTTCGCTGCGGTGATCCCGAACAGCTCCCTGAGCTAACCGGCATGGTTTCAACTTTGAACGCCGCGTCTAAAGGGTTAATAGCGCCGCGATCACTGCCGCTGTTACATTCTTATACTGGTCAAATTTCATTTGACACAGTCACCATTGGAGAGGAATAAATTACTCAGGTTACGTCAAATTTAGTAAACAATCATACATTTATTTTAGGCTCATAGACAATATGGCAAACAGAACAAACTAGTAAATCTTATGTAAATAACAGTTCTTGCTTAAGTATTACAATAATAACAGTAGGAAGTGTAGACATGTTCTCAGAACAATCTCACCAAGTGAGGGTTGTGTGGGCTGGATCCATCATGGAAAGTTCATCTAAGATGGCTTCCTCCTTCATCAGACTGGTCTGGCTCCGCCTCCTTCCTCTTAGCTTGGCTTGGCTTACATCAATGGTCTTGCTTCATGATGTCCTCCTCGTCCTCCATGGATGAGGCTTCCTTAATGATGCTTCCTTAATGATGCCTTAATGATCCTGCCGTCTTCTTAAATACTGTACTTATGGGTGTGTTCTTTACATTTGTGGGCGTGGTTATACTACGCCTTATATCTATAAATATACTTGTCTCTATATATCTCCTCCTAGTGGGTTGGATTGAGTATATCTTTAACTAATGGGTGTATACATTATGTCATGCTTAACTTACATACTAATTGGACATTAGTACCCTTCCTAGAATAGTATAGTTATGCATACCTCAGCAATTCTATCTATAGTATTCAGCTATAGCTTAACTGTTCCTAAAGGTCATGGCATCCATTTTAGGTTTGACTCTTGTCAGCCATCTTGTATACCCTTGCATAAGTTATATTGTATATTAATCATTTTAACATTTCCCCCTATTATGAGTTTTTTAAAATTACTCATAATACAGTTGTTTCAATATACAATTACCATATATAGTATTAGTAACCAAATCCTTACTTTGTAATCAATTTATAAATTAATTAGACAATCCCCTTTAAATTAGTATATATCATCTTAGAATATCAATTTTAAGTAAATCCATTCATAGTATACATTGGTATTATTATCATTATTCTAATAATTCTTTGTCATAGTATATCATGATATATAACAAATCATGTTATATTAGTCCATACAATAATACATTATCAATTTCCCATATTGTGTTATATTATATCATGTTATGTTGTGTTGTGGTATACTGTAATTTATTTTTCATAAAAAACATTTTTAACCAATACCTAAATCTAATCCAAATATTTGTCTTCTTGGGTCTTGGAAAAAATCAAAATATAGAAGATCAATGTAGCTTTTGACTCAGTCCATAACACAGTCCATAAAAAATCCTAGAAATGGAAAAACTTTACAAAATCCTTGAAAAACATAAAGTCATTGTCCTTTGATTATTTTTACCAATAATAAATTTTCTTTCTTTGCTCCAATTCCAAGATCATCTTTTTCTCAGTTGGTTCCTTGAATTTTACTGTAATAGGAAACATTCTTTTTAGTCCTGGACAGCCAAGGGTTAACATCCCTTGATGATAAGTCACTTCCATAAAGACTCTGCATCAGCACTGCAACAGTTAATTTTACCTCTTTCATTTCTTTGATGGGACAACAGCTGGTGATAAGAAAACAATCCATTTTCAAATAACTTTTTTCTTCACCTTTTGGCTCCTGGACTTGTTTTAGCCCAATTTGTAGAAATACATTTCTTTAACTCTTTTGCTTGAGACAGAAGCTGATGGTCAAATACCTCACTCTGTTACTTGACTCAGGCGGTGAATTCCACTCAGGCCTTTTTCTCTTAGTCATCTGTAGAACTAGAAGTCCCAGCAAGTCCTCTTTATATTTCTTTAATACAGGTAAACCTTAGCATTGGTTACCTCTGGACTTCAGACTCCTATTCATCTGTAGACATAAAGTCTTTTTCCTGAAACACAGTTCATCATATCCTTGATCCTCACAGCAAGTGAAATCCTTTCCCCATGGGAGTATTTTAAAATAATTTTAACAGAGAAGTTCTTTGAAAACAATCTGTAGTCAGTCTCAGCATTGATGCTCATCAGCTGTTCTTGTCCATCAATTGTCCAGCAAATATCCTTTGGAAAAATAGTCAAATAAAAATAACAGATAATCCTTAGTGATAGTCCAATAGTCCAAAAACTTATCTTTGTTCTTCATCTGTTTTACTTGGATATCCCACTTGATTTTGGAAATATCAAAAATAATCAAAAACAAAAACTCTTCTTTTTCCCTAAACTATACCCAAAATATTGGTAACTTTTCCTATAATATATTTATTACAATATACCACATCATTTCATATCATATATACCTTATAATTTTAAATATGAAATAATTATTAAAAAACATTATTATTATTATTATGACACATATGCTAAACATTATTCTATGACTATTCATAATATTATTATTATTATACTATTATATTCACCATATCTGACTGCGAATTTCTAAATATCTTAAAACAATACAATAGTATAATAGTAAACAAGTCTTAACTCATAAGTTATTCTCATGTCATTTAAATCATATCATATTATCTAAGCATTCTCATAACATTCTTATTTTCATTTCATATTAATAATTACTTTAAATATAACCTTAAACTTTATTAATTAATTAATTACCCATGTATTCCACCATGTTATTCATTATACAAAATTGACACTTTCAAAATAATCTTTATTACCCATTTTTTTTATTATCCCACATGACACCATAAAATGTGTATAAAACCTTATATTGTTGTGTGTATTTCACTTTTTTGTACCTTTTTAGAAGTCATAGTGATTTACCATATCACTTTACCAATACCAAACTTTGTCTTAACAGCTGTCACTCGCCCCATTCAGCTTATGAGAGCTGAAGCACTCTGTGATTTTTGTTGTTGGGAACACCACAATATATTACAAAGTGTAGGATTACTGTATGTAAGAGAGAGAGATGGAATTCCCCTCTTCCTTGTTACTGTGTTTGTAATACCATTTAATAAAGAAACCCAGTGAAACCCAGTATATATTTGTCACCAACTTTGTTATAGTAATGGACTCCATTAAAATGAATAAAATAATTCCCCACATTTTTACCTATGTGAATTACATGAAGATTTACTTGTGTAAACATTTATACAACACAAGACATTCACAAACACATATATATGAATTTGTGTATTTCCTTGAACTAATTCCCATATGAATATTCATGTATACTGAACATGTAAAATAAAGAACAATTAATAATTGAACCTACATTATGTCAGTGTGTAATTACCTTAAAATTTCTTCATATGAAAATAACCATAATGTAACCTAAACTTTCTTAAGAATAACTAGAATAAAATAAAATACAATACCCCTAGAACCTTTAACCACAATAATATTTGAAATCATGTGATTCACCAATTTCTCCATATTAACATAGAAATATATGTATTTTCATGTCAATATGTAATTCTCTCTATAATTTAGTATAGAATGAAATATTGTGCACTCATATTTTATTCCATATAAGACCAATCATTATTAACCCTTTATCTTTTGAATTTCAAACATTATTTTATATTTCTTAGAACATAGCATACTCCAATCACTTCACTATATTCTCCGTACTCAGCATACATTATTCACTCACTGAATACACCTTTTTCATACATTTAATTATAAAATGTTGATCAACATATGCTTTCTTACATTTAATAATTTGAATTTGGTACCATAAAAATATTCAATTTATATGAAGTACTTCCCAAGAATTCAATTAATTAATTAATATATGTATTAACTAAATTAATGAATTCAAGACATGTATTTGAAAATATTCAAAAGGCCTTATCTTTTCAATATTTTTAACTCACTTCTTACAAACACTGCGGTGTCATCACTCACATCACACTCTGGTTTCAGTCTTCCAAAGACACATTCCTTAATTTACTTAACCATACCTATGGTCACACATGGTCCCTGTCAATCACAGATACATGCATACATTGCAACAAATGCTCGTACCCAAGGTTTCTCATGCCTGTGCCCATTTTGTCCTTTACTTACACACACGTGCAGTTACAATGGCGACAGATACATGGACTCAAGGTTACTTAAATAGAGGAGACAGAGAAGAACCATGCTTACTCTACAGAACAAATGGATAACTTTATTCTTCATGCTTTTTAAACATATACAAGATGCAATTATATATGTAAGTACATACAATATATTATTTAAACTCCATTAGCCAATGTTAGTCACAAAACGTATAGCTAATCAGCTCTTGTCCTGCATCTCTGTTAACCATATCCTTGGGACAAAATAACTTTTATTTGTTTTCCAACATTTACTTCTACTAAGAGATAAAAACAGATATCATTAGTTACATATTCCATTATCATTGCAGAATAACATCATATAACAGTGGTCTCCAGATTATAACCCTGCAGCTGTTTCAAAGAAACATGATCTTTCTCTATCTTATCAATAATGTATATGCATACAACATATCACTAGTACTATACATCTATATATTTAAATAGCTATACACAGATATATATATCTATATATATATATATATATATATATATATATGTACACATCTAATCTGTCTAACTCCATAGAGTATATATATATATCTCCACTCTTTACCATAACAAATGTAGCAAAGAGTAAAAACATATAACATTAGGTAATCTCTCACTACCATATATAATATAACTAACATTTTTTTACATAATATTGCCAAAATCCATTAGACTAGCCAAAAATCATTTACCATGTAATCTATACTTAAGATTATTTAAAACCTTTTTATCCAATTGCTATTTTTGGTTTAATCATTTCTTTCATAAGAAAATCAGTAAACAATCCCATTAACCCTTTAATTTCTCTATGCTCTACTTTCTCTAACTTACAATGTTTAAGCCTGTCATTCAAAGACCTAGTTAAAGCTGGGATGTCATTTTCCTCTACAGTTGTCTTAGCTTCACTACCATCGGCTGTGTTTTGATTGGACAGTGCAGAGTGAATTCCTTCAATCTTACCTGCTAACACTTTTACTGGATTACTTTCAAAATTAATTGTTTCATTATATGACTTAACATTTATATGTAGTAATCTCCTCCGCTGTTCATAGATTGCATCCTGATTTTTGTAACTCTTTTTAGGCAATGTTGGGGTTACAATTCCTTTTGATATAGGTTTACTCAGATTATGTATTGAACTTTTCTGTAGCTGTGGAATTTTTGTCATGTGATCTCTCTGCGGTATGTGTCTCTTCTGAGCTACCATTTTCTCCCTTATTATGTGTCTCACTTGCCTGATGTCTGACACTGGTTCTGGCTTTGTCTGCCTAATGTTCTCCTGCATGTTGGACTTTTTACAAGTGTGCCTAGCCATGTTGTTTTGTGATATTTTAGAAGCCTGACAATTTTTATCTTTTTCTTGCTTCCTGGCTACATCAATTAGTTTAGCAACTTCGATTAACGAATTTTTCTTTGACGCTATTGCTAATATTATTTTATCCATAAAAGGAAACTTTTTAATAAATGTACTTATCATAATCTGATTTTTATCAATTGATGTGTTTTTTCCCATGACCACCTTGAACATTCGTTCAAAACTTTTCATGTACTCAAAAACACATTGGTCTTTTCCGATTTGATAGGAAGTTAACATATCTATGCTTGGAATGTCCTTGTTGACACCTGTACAGAGCATTGTCAGCCTGTCAACATCATCACATTCCAACCATTCTTCTCCCTGTACATTGTGATGTAACTCTATAATTCTCCAAATATCTACAGGAATATATAATCGGAAAGTTTTATTGATTTGAGACTTGGTTAAACCAAACTTAGCTACGTGTACCTCAAAAACTTCTAAACTTCTCGCTACATGAAATTTCTTATTAAATGTAGGGATTTCTTTTTTAAGTTTACTCAAATAATGTAATTCTGTTAACAAATGCATTGACCTGTCACTTTGACAGATGTCAGCAGCTGACTCCCTTAAGTCTTCACTACACTGAGTAGTAAATATTGCTTGTGACTCTGTATCCAGATCAGATGTCAACACATTTTGACTCTGACTTGTTACGTCACCATTCCATTGTATAGCCATATCTCGTTTGGATACAATTCTATCACTTGTATCAGAACCATGTATTAAAACTTGATTATGGAAAACTTGTGACATATGTACCAGATTTGCTATTTTACATTTCTCTTTATTTACAAATAGTTTACCATCTATTTCCTTATTCTTAGTTTCATATTCTGTTACTAATTTAAACCATAACTGTGTTAAGTCTACTTTAGATGCATCTAACTTAAAATTAGACATGTCTGAAACCTGCATTTTACATTTGTTTACCATAATATAGAGTAATTAAAACAATACTCACAAGATAGCCTATTGTCTCTCAGTCTGCTTTGCTGAAACATCCTTTAGCAATTTCCCACAGCTGAATTCTTTTCCTGGCCTTCTCCAATGGTCGTCAGATTCTTAGGATCTCGTCTTCCTGGGAAGCTTGTATAGTATATGGCATCCGTACGTCTCTCCCCCTGTACAAGCTGAACAAAGACGAATGGCTGGCGTCGCCAAAATGTTACATTCTTATACTGGTCAAATTTCATTTGACACAGTCACCATTGGAGAGGAATAAATTACTCAGGTTACGTCAAATTTAGTAAACAATCATACATTTATTTTAGGCTCATAGACAATATGGCAAACAGAACAAACTAGTAAATCTTATGTAAATAACAGTTCTTGCTTAAGTATTACAATAATAACAGTAGGAAGTGTAGTCATGTTCTTAGAACAATCTCACCAAGTGAGGGTTGTGTGGGCTGGATCCATCATGGAAAGTTCATCTAAGATGGCTTCCTCCTTCATCAGACTGGTCTGGCTCCGCCTCCTTCCTCTTAGCTTGGCTTGGCTTACATCAATGGTCTTGCTTCATGATGTCCTCCTCGTCCTCCATGGATGAGGCTTCCTTAATGATGCTTCCTTAATGATGCCTTAATGATCCTGCCGTCTTCTTAAATACTGTACTTATGGGTGTGTTCTTTACATTTGTGGGCGTGGTTATACTACGCCTTATATCTATAAATATACTTGTCTCTATATATCTCCTCCTAGTGGGTTGGATTGAGTATATCTTTAACTAATGGGTGTATACATTATGTCATGCTTAACTTACATACTAATTGGACATTAGTACCCTTCCTAGAATAGTATAGTTATGCATACCTCAGCAATTCTATCTATAGTATTCAGCTATAGCTTAACTGTTCCTAAAGGTCATGGCATCCATTTTAGGTTTGACTCTTGTCAGCCATCTTGTATACCCTTGCATAAGTTATATTGTATATTAATCATTTTAACAGCCGCATGCTATTAGCCACGGGTCCCGGCCCGCCCCGCGTTATGGAAAGGGTAAGGACTCAGGACTTACCGGTATGTCGTTGGGCCTTAACAGGTTAAAGTCTTAAGGGCCTAGATACTGTGAAAGGCCAGGCAAAAGTACATACCTGCTAATGTTGTAGGCAAATTCTGTTTTAGTGGAGCGCATTGTCCTCCCCTCATAAGTGCATACCACATACGTTCAACTTAGTGTACTATTTTTTTCCTGTTAAAGTCTTAAGGGCCTAGATACTGTGACAGGCCAGGCAAAAGTACACACCTGCTGGTGTTGTAGACAAATACAGTTTTAAGCGTAGTGGAGCACATTGTCAGCCCCTCATAAGTGCATACCACATATGTACAACTCAGTAAACTATTTTGTTCCTGTTAAAGCCTTAAGGGCCTATATACTGTTAAAGGCCAGGCAAAAGTACATACCTGCTGGTGTTTTAGATAAATACTGTTTTAAGCGTGGTGGAGCGTATCGTACTCCCCTCATATACGGACTAAGTATGTCAGGCAGAGAAGTGCCAGGACGTGCACAGAGGAGTGGCAGAGGCCTAAATTCATCAGGCAGAGGTTGCAGCAGACTAGTGGCGAGTGGCAGCAGGAGTGGTAGTGAGAGGCCTGAGCACCCCGTTTCAGCTAGCGGTCGTTTCTCGACCAGCAACCCATCTGCCATCATCGATTGGTTAACACTTCATCACAAGTGACATCTGACAGCCCCAGTCAACAGTTGGTGGGTTCCTCAGACACAACCCTCAGTTGGCATGGCCCGGGAGTGTTAGGATTCGGCTAGCTGGATGTGGATCCTCTGTGTCAGCGAGGGATTGGCGTGGACCGTGTCGGTGGACCGGTTCTAGGGTTGCTACTGGTTTTCACCAGAGCCCGCCGCAAAGCGGGATGGTCTTGCTGCGGCGGTAGCAACCAGGTCCTATCCACCGGCAACGGCTCAACCTCGCTGACTGCTGAGAAGGCGTGGGACAGAAGGACTAGGCAGAGGCAAGGTCAGACGTAGCAGAAGGTCGGGGCAGGCGGCAAGGTTCGTAGTCAATGAGGATAGCAGGAGATCTGGAACACAGGCTTTGGACAACACTAAACGCTTTCTCTGGCACAAGGCAACAAGATCCGGCAAGGAAGTGCAGGGGAAGTGAGGTAATAAACACAGGGAGCAGGTGGAAGCTAATTAGACTGATTGGACCAGGCACAAATCACTGGTGCACTGGCCCTTTAAATCTTAGAGAGCTGGCACGCGCGCGCCCTAGAGAGCGGAGCCGCGCGCGCCAGAACATGACAGCCGGGGACCGGGACGGGTAAGTGGCTTGGGATGCGATTCGCGAGCGGGCGCGTCCCGCTATGCGAATCGCATCCTCATCGCGAATGTCAGTGCAGCTCTCCCGGTCAGCAGGTCTGACCGGGGCACTGCAGAGAGGAGAACGCCGCGAGCGCTCTGGGGAGGAGCAGGGACCCGGAGCGCTCGGCGTAACAGGGAGCAGTCCCTGTCCTCCCATTGCCTCTGTCCTGTGCTGTTCCCTCCCCCACAGAAGTATCTTATGCTGTGGGTTCAGCTCCACTATTTAGTGAGGACAATCTACTAGAGGAGAGTCAGCAGCTACTGCCAAGCCAAGAAGTGGAAGAGAAATCTGCCGCCTCCTCCGGTAGGTGGGCAAGTAGTCATGAGGAGAGTGGCGTGGGAGGAGGTGTTGTGAGAGTTAAGGCTCCTGAAGCAGACACTGTTGAGGAACCTGAGGAGGACATCAGTGACGTGCAGACACAACTCGATGATGATGAAGCCAATCGCACTTGGGAGCCGGGTGCAAAAGGGGCTTCATCATCGTCAGGAGAAGAGGGTTTCAGTTTTCCCGTGAGGCAGCAGCTGAGCCAGCAAGGTGGTAGCAAAGTTGGTAGTCAGCATGGTGGCAGAAGTGGAAAGTCTTGAGCCAAACATGCCTGGGGTAGACAACCTGCTCTGTGGCAGCTTACCTTCCCGGGAGGTAATTGAACAGGGGTTCCTGAAGTCGTCGGCAGTAGCAGTCAATCAGTGCGGACTGTTGGTGGGAAAATCAACTACTCTGCGGTGTGGCAGTTTTTCATCAAGCATCCGGAAGATGTTAACCTAGCCAGCCACATACAAGATGTGTCGGCAGAAGGTGAAGCATGACCAGGGTCCCAATATTGGCACCATGGCCCTGCATCAACATATGCAGCATCATCATAAAGCAGCCTGGGAAAACCGTGGCTCCGATGCGGTGGTCCAGCCTGCTGAATCACCCAGTGGCATGCCGCTCCCTGTTTAAGACAGCCAAGGCTCCACCACCTCAGCCGAATGGAGCTGTGTGTCATTGTCAGGATCCAGACTGGTATGCGGGGTGGACACGGGTAGTGAATCCTCTGTGTCAGTGAGGCGATGGCATGGGACGTACCAGGGGAACGTAATCTAAGGGGTTACTGGTTTTGACCAGAGCCCGCCGCAAAGCGGGATGGACTTGCTGCGGCAGGTAACCCCCAGGTCGTTCCACCCGATAACGACTCAACCTCACTGACAGCTGAGACAGACGCGGTACACAAGGAGAAGGCAAGGGCAAGGTCGGACTTAGCAGAAGGTCTGGGCAGGAAGCAACGGTTCATAGTCAGGGGCAACGGCAAGGGTCTGGATACACAGGCGATAGGCACACGGGAACGCTTTCACTGGCACAAAGGCAACAAGATCTGGCGAGGACAGGAAGGGGAAGTGGAATTATATAGTGTGGAAGTGATTTGAACTGATTGGGCCAGGCACCAATAGTGGTGCACTGGCCCTTTAAATTTCATAGAGCCGGCGCGCGCGCGCCCTAGAGACGGGACGGAGCTGAAGGAGGACAAGGCAGGTGAGAGGATCGGGATGCGACCCGCGGGCAGGTCCCACCACGCGGATCGCATCCCCACCGGAGACACCAGAGCAGCGCTCCGGGACAGCGAGAGGTGAGAGGAGGTGAGAGGATCGGGATGCGACCCGCGGGCGGGCGCGTCGCGCTATGCGAATCGCATCCCCGCCGGCAATGTCAGTGCAGCGCTCCCGGTCATGGGTCTGACCGGGGCGCTGCAGAGAGAGAGACGCCGCGAGCGCTCCGGGGAGGGACAGGGACCCAGAGCGCTCGGCGTTACAGAACCCCCCCCCCCTTAGGTCTCCCCCTCCTTTTGGAGCCCAGGAATCTGCGGACGAGCACTTTGTCAAGAATGTTGACCTCAGATTCCCAGGACCTCTCTTCTGGACCACAATTCTCCCAATCGATTAAAAAAAATCTTTTACCTGGGACGACCTTGGAGGCGAGGATCTCTTTGACCGAGAAGACATCAGAGGAGCCAGAAACAGGAGCAGGAACAGTGACCTTGGGAGAATAACGGTTAAGTATGAGAGGTTTAAGAAGAGAGACATGGAAAGAGTTGGGAATACGAAGAGAAGGGTTGAAGATGAAGTTGGTAGGAGACGGGATTGATTTGTTTTTTAACTTTAAAAGGGCCAAGAAAACGAGGACCTAGCTTGCAGCTAGGCACACGGAAACAAATGTACCTAGCTGAAAGCCACACTTTTTCACCAGGGGCAAAAACAGGAGGAGGTCTTTTACTATTGGCATGTTTCTTCATGCGAGATGAGGCCTGCAAAAGAGAATTACAAGTCTCACTTCAGATGGAGGAAAAATCTTGAGTCAATTCATCCACAGCCGGAACTCCAGAGTAAGAGGGAATAGGGCGGGGGGGAATCGGGTGACAGCCGTACACCACAAAAAATGGGGACTTGGAAGAAGACTCAGAATCTTTAAAATTGTATGAAAATTCGGCCCAGGGCAAGAGGTCCACCCAGTCATCTTGACGGGAGGAGACAAAATGACGCAAGTAGTCACCGAGTATTTGATTTACTCTTTCCACTTGACAGTTGGATTGAGGGTGGTAAGCCGATGAAAATTTTTATTTGATTTTTAATTGACTACATAGCGCTCTCCAGAATTTGGAAACAAATTGGACGCCTCTGTCAGAGAAGATGTGCGTGGGAAGCCCATGGAGGCGAAAAATATGAAGAAAAAATTGTTTCGCCAATTGAGGCACAGTAGGCAGACCAGGCAGAGGGACAAAGTGAGCCATTTTAGAAAAACTATCAACGATCACCCAAATGACTGTATTGCCGTGAGACAATGGAAGGTCAGTAATGAAGTCCATGGCTATATGGGACCTCGGCTGTTCAGGCACAGGCAGAGGAAGAAGAAGACCTGCAGGTTTCTGACGTGAGGTTTTGTCAAGGGCACAAACAGTACAAGCCCGAATGAAATCAATCATGTCCTTCTCCAGGGAAGACCACCAATAGTGTCTGGAAAATAACTGCACAGACTTCTTGACACCAGCATGTCCGGCCAAATGAGAGGAGTGTCCCCATTTAAGGATTTTGAGCCGAAGGCGTGGAGGTACGAAGGTCTTTCCCGGAGGAAATTGCACAAGGGTGGTAGGAGCTGAGGAGATAAGGCACTCAGGAGGAATAATGTGCTGAGGAAGAGTTTCAGATTTGGAGACATCGGTGGAACGTGATTGTCAGGATCTGGACTGGTATGTGGGGAGGACACAGGTGGTGGATCCTCTGTGTCAGTGAGGTGATGGCGTGGGCCGTACCAGGGGAACGGAATCTAAGGGGTTACTGGTTTTCACCAGAGCCAGCCGCAAAGCAGGATGGACTTGCAGCGGCAGGTAACCCCCAGGTCATTCCACCCGATAGCGACTCAACCTCACTGACGGCTGAGACTGGCGCGGTACACAAGGATAAGGCAAGAGCAAGGTCGGACGTAGCAGAAGGTCTGGGCAGGCAGCAACGGTTCGTAGTCAGGGGCAACGGCAAGGGTCTGGGTACACAGGCAATGGAACACACAGAAACGCTTTCTCAGGGCACAAGGCAACAAGATCCGGCAGGGACAGGAAGGGGAAGTGGGTTTTTATGGAGTGGGGAGTGCTTAGAAACTAATTGGACCAGTCACTGGCCCTTTAAATCTGAGAGACCCGGCACGCGCGCGCCGGGACTGAGCAGAAGGACGGGGCCGGTAAGAGACACGGGATGCGACCCGTGGGCGGGCACGTCCCGCCGCGGGGATCGCGTCCCCGCCGAGGGACATAGAGCAGCGCTCCCGGTCAGACTCGCAGACCGGAGCACTGCAAGCAGAGGAGTAACGCCGCGAGCGCTCTGCAGGGGAAGCTGGGCCAGGAGCGCTCGGCGTTACAGTACCCCCCCTTTGGTCTCCCCCTCTTTTTGGAGACCAGGAACCTATGGATGAGCTCCTTGTCGAGGATATTGTCCTCGGGCTCCCAAGACCTCTCTTCGCTGGCCACAATTCTCCCAGTCAACAAGAATTTTTTTTATTTTTACCTCTGACGACCTTGGAGGCGAGGATTTCTTTTACCGAGAAGACATCAGAAGACCCAGTGACAGGAGCAGGAACAGTGACCTTGAGGGAAAAGCGGTTAAGAATGAGAGGTTTGAGAAGGGATACATGAAAGGAGTTAGGAATACGAAGAGAAGGAGGAAGATGAAGCTTTTAGGAGACAGGGTTGATTTGACTTTTGACTCTAAATGGCCCGAGGTAGAGCCACACTTTGTCACCAGGGGCAAAGACAGAAGGAGTTCTTCTCTTCTTATCCGCATGTTTCTTCATGCGAGAAGAGGCCAGTGAGAGCAACTTTTGAGTCTCTTTCCAGTTAGTGGAGAAATCCAGGGTCACTTCATCTACGGTAGGAACTCCAGATGAAGTGGGGATGGGGAGGGGGGGAAGCGGGTGACGGCCGTACACCACAAAGAACGGAGATTTGGCGGATGACTCAGAGTTTTTGAAATTGTACGAGAATTCAGCCCAGGGTAACAGGTCAACCCAATCATCTTGGCGGGAGGAGACAAAATGTCGCAGATAGTCACCAAGGATCTGGTTCACTCTCTCCACTTGTCCATTGGACTGCAGGTGGTAGGAGGACGAGAAATTTTATTTGATCTTTACAGAGAGCTCTCCAAAATGTAGACACAAATTGAACGCCTCTATCCGAGACGATATGCGTGGGAAGCCCGTGGAGACGAAAAATCTGCAGAAAAAATTGTTTCGCCAACTGTGGTGCAGAAGGAAGGCCAGGAAGCGGAATAAAGTGAGCCATTTTGGAAAAACGATCAACGACCACCCAGATGACAGTGTTGCCATGGGATACAGGAAGATCAGTGATGAAGTCCATGGCTATGTGGGACCAAGGCTGTTCAGGCACCGGCAGCGGATGGAGAAGACCTGAAGGCTTCTGACGAGGGGTCTTGTCACGTGCACATACTGTACAGGCCCGTACAAAATCGGTCACATCCTTTTCCAAGGAGAACCATCAATAGTGTCTGGCAATCAACTGTAAAGTCTTTTTTATTCCAGCGTGACCAGCCAGATGGGAGGAATGGCCCCATTTGAGGATCCGGAGGCAAAGACGTGGAGGAACATAAGTTTTTCCTGGAGGGACAGGTACCAGAGAAGCAGGAGCAGAAGAGATCAGACACTCAAGGGGAATGATGTGCTGAGGAAGGGTCTCGGCTTCAGAGGCATTGGAGGTATGAGATAGAGCGTCAGCTCTGACATTCTTGTCTGCGGGACGAAAATGGATTTGAAAGTTAAAACGGGCAAATAACAAAGACCATCTAGCCTGGCGAGGATTTAGCCGCTGGGCGGACTGGAGATAAGACAGATTTTTGTGATCTTTATAGATGGTGATGGGATGAAGGGATCCTTCCAGAAGATGTCTCCACTCCTCAAGGGCCAACTTATTCGCCAATAGTTCACTGTCTCCAATGGAATAATTTTTTTCTGGAGGTGAAAAGGTGTTACGCCGAGCGCTCCAGGTCCCTGCTCCTCCCCGAAGCGCTCGCGGCGTCTCTCTCTCTGCAGCGCCCCGGTCAGACCCGCTGACCAGGAGTGCTGCACTGACATTGCCGGCGGGGATGCGATTCGCATAGCGCGACGTGCCCGCTCGCGAATCGCATCCCAAGTCACCTACCCGTCCCGGTCCCCGGCTGTCATTTTCTTCCGCGCGCGGCTCCGCTCTCTAGGGCGCGCGCGCGCAAGCTCTCTAAGATTTAAAGGGCCAGTGCACCAGTGATTGGTGCCTGGCCCAATCAGCCTAATTAGCTTCCACCTGCTCCCTGTCCATATTACCTCACTTCCCCTGCACTTCATTGCCGGATCTTGTTGCCTTGTGCCAGTGAAAGCGTTTAGTGTTGTCCAAAGCCTGTGTTCCAGATCTCCTGCTATCCTCATTGACTACGAACCTTGCCGCCTGCCCCGACCTTCTGCTACGTCTGACCTTGCCTCTGCCTAGTCCTTCTGTCCCACGCCTTCTCAGCAGTCAGCGAGGTTGAGCCGTTGCCGGTGGATAGGACCTGGTTGCTACCGCCGCAGCAAGACCATCCCGCTTTGCGGCGGGCTCTGGTGAAAACCAGTAGCAACCCTAGAACCGGTCCACCGACACGGTCCACGACAATCCCTCACTGACACAGAGGATCCACATCTAGCTAGCCGAATCCTAACAAAAGGTTTTGGAGAAACAAGTGAAATTTTTTCCTTTTGCGGATTTTTGTAGGAGAACAGCGCCGGCTCCAACAGAGGAAGAAGGGCTTCTGAGGATCTGGTCTGGACAAGACTGGAGCAGAGGAGAAGGCGACTTTGAGGTGATTAAAGGCTTCCTCCGCCTGTGACGGCCAGGATTTCGGATTAGCATTTTTCTCAGTCAGTGCTACAATAGGAGCAACAATGGTGGAGAAGTGGGGAATGAATTGACGATAATAATTAGCAAATCCTAGAAATCTTTGGATTTCTCGCAGGCCAGTGGGACGAGGCCAGTCCATTACCGCAGAAAGTTTATCAGGGTCCATTTGAAGACCTTGTCCGGACACAATGTACCCCAGGAAGGGAAGCTTGCTGCGTTCGAATGGACACTTCTCAATTTTGGCGTAAAGTTGATTTTGGCGTAGTCGCTGGAGCACTTGACGAACATGAAGGCGATGTTCCTCTAGGTTGGGGGAAAAATGAGGATGTCAATAAGATAGACTACCACACATGAGTACAGCATGTCCCGAAAAATCTCATTAACAAAGTCCTGAAAGACTGCTGGAGCGTTGCATAGACCAAAAGGCATGACTAGGTATTCAAAGTGTCCATCTCTGGTATTGAAGGCAGTTTTCCATTCATCGCCTGCTCGAATACGGATGAGGTTATATGCGCCCCTTAGATAAAGTTTGGTGAAAATCTTAGCACCTCGCAATCGGTCGAAGAGTTTGGAGATGAGAGGCAGAGGATAGCATTTTTTTTACGGTAATTTTATTGAGACGGCGGTAATCAATACAAGGGCGGAGTGATCCATCTTTTTTAGCAACAAAGAAAAATCCAGCTACAGGTGGAGAAGAAGATTTCCGGATAAAACCTCTTTTGAGATTTTCTTGTATGTACTCAGACATAGCTTGTGTTTCCGGGGTGGAAAGTGGGTAAATCCTACCACGGGGCGGTGTGGTACCAGGGAGCAGGTGGATAGGGCAGTCATAGGGTCTATGTGGAGGTAAGACCTCTGCTTGCTTTTTACAAAAGATGTCCGAAAAGTCCTGATAGGCCTTAGGAAGACCTGGCAATTGAGTAGCCATGGAGACCTGGCAGGAGGAAACTGGGTGGAGACATCGCTTGTGGCAAGAAGATCCCCAGCTCTTAATGTCCCCGGTGACCCAGTCGAGGCTAGGCGAATGACGTTGGAGCCAGGGAAAACCCAGAAGAATTTCAGAAGTGCAGTTGGGTAGCACAAAAAATTCAATATGTTCATGATGATGAACTCCAACAGACATGAGTAGTGGTTGAGTGCGGTAACAAACAAAACAGGATCTAACTGGTCAGTAAGACAAAAATTAAGTCCCTTGGAGAGGACTGAAGTAGTCGCCTCATCCAAAACATAATCAGAGAGATTGATTATAGCTAAAGTCTCGGTTGCTTTTATTTCCTCCACGAGACACTTTTCCTTTTTATCCCTATGTTTTCTGCTCTGGCCTCGCCTTGTCTTCTTTTCCTAAAGGGGCCGATGTCGGGGCTCTGGGTCTCCCTTTTTGTGCATGATGCGGTTTTTCTTTCTCTGATTCACTGGACTCCAATTCAGTTGTCCAGAAGTCGCTCTTTTTCCACTTAATCTTTCCCCTCTTTTGACGTTTTTTAAAGGTAGCGAAAGAAAATACATTGTCAGTGTCGAAATCTAATTTATCCCATAGTAACTTGTCTCTTTTTGTGTCCTTAATGAGGGATTGTATAGATGTAAGTTTTTTTTTTCCAAATTTTTCATGAACGCTGAATACTGGGGCTCAGGAAGGCGCACTCTCAATTCTGTCTTTGCTTTGAGGAGTTCCTGTGTAGTCATCTCATGTTCTTTCTCAGTTCTTGTAATGACTAATCTTAACATATTTAAGGAGTAGTCTAGATGAACTTTTGACCATTCAGTCAGGAACTCTCTATCATCAGTGAACTGAGAGGGCTCCTTATAGTTCCTGAGTCCACGAGGGACCCGTCCACACTCTTCATAAGATCTTAGTGATTTTAAAGTTTTTCAGATAAGTTATTTACTCGGTACTCGAGATTTATAGCACTCATGATTTGTAGTGCGTCCTTGCTGTTGCATACAGTGAAAAAAGTATCTGCATCAGGGCGCCCGGCATTTAGTGTACTTTCTGTGTCTTCCATGATATTTCCACTCAAGTCGTCAAAATCCATTCCTGGTATACGACGCTCCTCAGCAGTAACGGTTCAGCGTTAATTCGTGCTCTGATCCGGAACTTAAGTAAGTCCAAAAATGTAGAAGGTAGCTGGTTGGATCGGTTCACTGATGAGGTGACTACTTAACCCCTTAAGGACACATGACGTTCTCATACGTCTCCATTTCCGAGTCCTTAAGGACACATGACGTATGAGAACGTCATGTGTTTTACCGGCCCCCCGCAACCATCTGGAGCGGAGCCGGTCCCCGATGCCTGCTGAAATCGTTCAGCAGGCATCGGGGCATATCGCCCAGGGGGGTCATTATGACCCCCCATGTCGGTGATGGCCGCAGATCGCTGGACAATTCAGTCCAGCGATCTGCGGCGGATTCCGGGTCAATCGGGTCTCCAGTGACCCGGTGACCCGGAATTACAGGCTGTTCGGGGCCGTCTCCGACGGCCCCGAACAGCCAGAGCCAGCAGGGGTGAGGTGGCACTGGTGCCACCTCACGATCGCCCTGATTCGTCGGGCGGATTACCGGCCGACCAATCAGGGCGCCTGCTGCGGGTGTCACTCCCGCAACCCGCTCCGCCCCTCTTCCGGAGGACGTGAGCGGGTGCGGGACGTGCACCCTGGGTGCTGGGGACCCCGATCCCCGGCGCCCCTGTTGGGATCGGGGCCCCAGGAGCAGCGGCGGCGGAGACGACGAGGAACTGACCTGGTGCAGCGAGGATCGTTGGAGGTGAGTGACAGCCTCCTGCTTTTGCTTAGTAACAGCTCCCAGCATGCAAAAAGGGCATGCTGGGAGCTGTAGTTATGCAACAGCAGGAGGCAGACCACCACAACTCCCAGCATGCCCTTATGGGCATGCTGGGACTTGTAGTTTTGCAACAGCTGGAGGCACATTCTTTCTATGGAAAAGTGTACCTTCAGCTGTTGTGTAACTACAACTCCCAGCTTGCACAATCAGCTAAAGTGCATGCTGGGAGTTGTAGTGGTGCATCTGGTGGATGCATAACTACAACTCCCAGCATGCCCGTTGGCTGTCGGTGACTGCTGAGAGTTGTAGTTTTGCAACAGCTGAAGGCACACTGAGTTAAGTAGCAAACCAGTGTGTCTCCAGCTGTTGCATAACTACAATCCCCAGCATCCCCAGCCAAAGTAGTATGCCTCCAGCTGTTGCATAACTACAACACCCAGCATGCCCTTCCGCTGTCCGTACATGCTGGGGGTTGTAGCTTTTGCAACAGCTGAAGGCACACTGGTTGCAAAACACTGCGTTTGTTACCAAACTCGGTGTTTCACAACCAGTGTGCCTCCAGCTGTTGCAAAACTACAACTCCCAGCATGCACTGATAGACCGTACATGCTGGGAGTTGTAGTTTTGCAACAGCTGGATGTTCCCCCCCCCCCCCCCAATGTGAACGTACAGGGTACACTCACATGGGCGGAGGATTACAGTAAGTATCCGGCTGCAAGTTTGAGGTGCGGCAAAATTTCTGCCGCAGCTCAAACTGCCAGCGAGAAACTACTGTGAACCCCCCCGCCCGTGTGACTGTACCCTAAAAACACTACACTAACACACAATAAAATAAAAAGTAAAAAACACTACATATACACATACCCCTACACAGCCCCCCTCCCCTCCCCAATAAAAATGAAAAACGTCTGGTACGCCACTGTTTCCAAAACGGAGCCTCCAGCGGTTGCAAAACTACAACTCCCAGCATGCACTGATAGACCGTACATGCTGGGAGTTGTAGTTTTGCACTGATTCCCCCCCCCCCCCCCAATGTGAACGTACAGGGTACACTCACATGGGCGGAGGATTACAGTAAGTATCCGGCTGCAAGTTTGAGGTGCGGCAAAATTTCTGCCGCAGCTCAAACTGCCAGCGAGAAACTACTGTGAACCCCCCGCCCGTGTGACTGTACCCTAAAAACACTACACTAACACACAATAAAATAAAAAGTAAAAAACACTACATATACACATACCCCTACACAGCCCCCCTCCCCTCCCCAATAAAAATGAAAAATGTCTGGTACGCCACTGTTTCCAAAACGGAGCCTCCAGCGGTTGCAAAACTACAACTCCCAGCATGCACTGATAGACCGTACATGCTGGGAGTTGTAGTTTTGCACTGATTCCCCCCCCCCCCCCCCCAATGTGAACGTACAGGGTACACTCACATGGGCGGAGGATTACAGTAAGTATCCGGCTGCAAGTTTGAGCTGCGTCAAATTTTCTGCCGTAGCTCAAACTGCCAGCGAGAAACTACTGTGAACTCCCCGCCCGTGCGACTGTACCCTAAAAACACTACACTACACTAACACAAAATAAAATAAAAAGTAAAAAACACTACATATACACATACCCCTATACAACCCCCCTCCCCAATAAAAATGAAAAACGTCTGGTACGCCACTGTTTCCAAAACAGAGCCTCCAGCTGTTGCAAAACAACTACTCCCAGTATTGCCAGATAGCCGTTGACTGTCCAGGCATGCTGGGAGTTTTACAACAGCTGGAGGCACCCTGTTTGGGATTCACTGGCGTAGAATACCCCTATGTCCACCCCTATGCAAGTCCCTAATTTAGGCCTCAAATGCGCATGGCGCTCTCATTTTGGAGCCCTGTCGTATTTCAAGGCAACAGTTTAGGGCCACATATGGGGTATCGCCGTACTCGGGAGAAATTGGGCTTCAAATTTTGGGGGGTATTTTCTGCTATTACCCTTTTAAAAAATTTGAAATTTTTGGGAAAACAAGCATTTTAGGTAAAAAAATATATATATTTTTTTACATATGCAAAAGTCGTGAAACACCTGTAGGGTATTAAGGTTCATATTACCCCTTGTTACGTTCCCCGAGGGGTCTAGTTTCCAAAATGGTATGCCATGTGTTTTTTTTTTTGCTGTCCTGGCACCATAGGGGCTTCCTAAATGCGGCATGCCCCCAGAGCAAAATTCGCTTTCAAAAAGCCAAATGTGACTCCTTCTCTTCTGAGACCTGTAGTGCGCCAGCAGAGCACTTTTCACACCCATATGGGGTGTTTTCTGAATCGGGAGAAATTGGGCTTCAAATTTTGGGGGGTATTTTCTGCTATTACCCTTTTTAAAATTGTAAAAATTTTGGGAAACCAAGCATTTTAGGTAAAAAAAATATATATTTTTTTACATATGCAAAAGTCGTGAAACACCTGTAGGGTATTAAGGTTCACATTACCCCTTGTTACGTTCCCCGAGGGGTCTAGTTTCCAAAATGGTATGCCATGTGTTTTTTTTTTGCTGTTCTGGCACCATAGGGGCTTCCTAAATGCGGCATGCCCCCAGAGCAAAATTTGCTTTCAAAAAGCCAAATGTGACTCCTTCTCTTCTGAGACCTGTAGTGCACCAGCAGAGCACTTTTCACCCCCATGCGAGGTGTTTTCTGTATCGGGATTAATTGGGCTTCAAAATTTGGGGGGTATTTTCTGCTATTACCCTTTTTAAAAATGTAAAATTTTTGGGAAACCAAGCATTTTAGGTAAAAAAAAAATATATTTTTTTTACATATGCAAAAGTCGTGAATCACCTGTAGGGTATTAAGGTTCACTTTACCCCTTGTTACGTTCCCTGAGGGGTCTAGTTTCCAAAATGGTATGCCATGTGTTTTTTTTTTGCTGTCCTGGCACCATAGGGGCTTCCTAAATGCGGCATGCCCCCCAAAAACCATTTGTCGCTCCTTCCCTTCTGAGCCCTCTACTGCGCCCGCCGAACAATTAACATAGACATATGAGGTATGTGCTTACTCGAGAGAAATTGGGTTTCAAATACAAGTAAAAATTTTCTCCTTTTTATCCCTTGCAAAAATTCAAAAATTGGGTCTACAAGAACATGCGAGTGTAAAAAATGAAGATTTTGAATTTTCTCCTTCACTTTGCTGCTATTCCTGTGAAACACCTAAAGGGTTAATACACTTACTGAATGTTTTTTTGAATACTTTAGGGGGTGTAGTTTTTATAATGGGGTCTTTTATGGGGTATTTCTAATATGAAGACCCTTCAAATCCACTTCAAAACTGAACTGGTCCCTGAAAAATAGTGAGTTTGAAAATTTTGTGAAAAATTTCAAAATTGCTACTGAACTTTGAAGCCCTCTGGTGTCTTCCAAAAGTAAAAACTCATAAATTTTATGATGCAAACATAAAGTAGACATATTGTATATGTGAACCCAAAAAATATATATTTTGAATATCCATTTTCCTTACAAGCAGAGAGCTTCAAAGTTAGAAAAATGCAAAATTTTCATTTTTTTTCATCAAATTTTGGGATTTTTCACCAAGAAAGGATGCAAGTTACCATACAATTTTACCACTAAGTTAAAGTAGAATATGTCACGAAAAAACAATCTCTGAATCAGAATGATAACTAAAAGCATTCCAGAGTTATTAATGTTTAAAGTGACAGTGGTCAGAATTGCAAAAAACGCTCCGGTCCTTAAGGTATAAAATGGCCTGGTCCTTAAGGGGTTAAGTCCTCTCCAAGGGACTTAATTTTTGTCTTACTGACCAGTTTGATCCTGTTTTGTTTGAGATTGACTTTCATCACTCTATGCGCAAAATCGGTATAAACCATTTTTTTCACAGCAAGACTAGAGAGCCCATACACACTGAGGGAGAAATACCGGTCAGTATTGGACCATTAGGATTTTCAGTATTGCAGTCAGCCCCTCAGGCTGAATTAGAAGCACTGGACTCTCTGATCGACTTGCTGTCAGAAAATGAGAATACTTCTCACACTGTACATGATTTTATATCAGTGCCGGAGTTCACCGGAGGGATTCAATCTAACTTTTGCCCCCCGGTGGCCCCCGGTAGTAGCATTGATTTGTTCTCTCGGCGAGTGTAGGAGGAAATTAAGGCCCTCAGGTACCCCATTGCCCCCCCAAATCTGACATCACAAGAAAAATCTGCCTTGGAAAAATGAAAGATGAGGGAAGAATTTGTCATCAAAAAGTCAGATAAGGGGGGCAATGTAGTCCTGATGAATAGAGATTATTATTTATTTGAAGCCAAAAGGCAATTAAGTGATTCGTGTTCTTACTGTAAATTGAGCTCTAACCCGTTACAAAAATTAATAAATCGTTTACGGTCCTTGTTGAGGTGCTACGTTGAAAAAAATGTACTATCTAATAAAACCGCAGAAAAATTGTTACCTCCACAACCGAAAATACCTAACTGGTATTTTTGGGCAAAAGTGCATAAGACACTTGTGTCCCGACCCGGGAGACCTATTGTCTCCGGGGTGGGGTCACTCACAGAACCCCTATCAAAATTCCTTGATTGGATTCTGCATCCCCTGCTTGCGGAAATACCGGCATTAGTCAAGGATACCAATGAATTTTTACTCACCTTGGAAGGTTTGAGCTGGCCAGAAAACAGTATATTGGTATCCATCGACATTGAAAGCCTGTTTACTAGTATCCGGCAGGCAGGGGCTATCGAGTCCATAAGGGAGCACCTGTTGCCATCTGATAAAAGTCCAGAATATATCTGGTTCGTGTGTGACTTATTGGATTTTATCCTAACGGGCAATGTGTTTATGTTCGGGGACGAGTGGTATACCAAAGTAGGAGGAGTGGCAATGGGTACACCGGTCGCGTATAACCCTGCCAACCTCTATGTGGCCATTTTTGAAAAAAGATCTATTTTCACTGATAATAACCCCTTTCTTAGACACATTGCCTGTTATCGCCGCTTTGTGGACGATGTGTTCATCATCTGGACAGATGGTGAGACATCCTTCACTGAGTTTGTAGCTACTCTAAATAGAGAGAATAAAATGAATTTAAAATTCAACTATAAAGGAGGTCAACGCAAACTGGAGTTTTTAGATGTCCTGGTCATGATGAAGGACAACAAAATCATAACAAAGGGCTATTGTAAACCAACAGCATGCAATTCATTATTACATCACCGTAGCTACCACCCAGACCACGTAAAATCTGCAATCCCTTATGGGCAATTTTTGCGCCTGAGAAGGATTAATAGTAAAGAAGAAGATTTTCAGACACAAGCAAATGATTTAATAAATCGTCTCTTGGTGAGAGGCTATCCAAGAGAAATATTAAATAAAGCGTTGATTACAAGTAGAGAAGATCTCCTCAGAGAAATAAAATTGAAAAGAAGAGAAAAATCACAAGAGATCGAAGAGAAAAATAGGAATGAAGTACTGTCATGTGCACAAAGTAAAAAGACCAATAACCCGAGACTGTGCTTTTCTTTTCAATTTAGTCCGATGGCTGAAGCAATCAAAAAATCTATCAGAAATAACATTTTTTTGTTACAAAATGACAATGATTTAAAAGAGTACACTGGTAACTTTCCGCTCATAACCTTAAAAAAAAAAAAAAAAGAAAAAACTATTAGGGACCATTTAGTCTCCAGCAAATTAAAAATGAATAAGAAAGAAAACTGGCTGGGTAAAACTTTAAATCCCGGAAACTATCAATGTGGGACTTGCAAATGGTGCAATTACATCTGCACAGATAAGAGTGCCAATATAGGTGGTATTTTTCATAGTTTTATGGATGTTATGTGCTGCAGATCCAATCATGTAGTGTATGTTATATTGTGTACCTGTAAGAGGTTTTACATTGGATGTACTGTTAGGGCAATCCACACTCGCTTTAGGGAACATATTTCGTCGGTTAAAACCGGTAAAGGTTCCCCGAGATTTATTGCTCATATTAACGAAGTACATGGAGGCTCAACTTCAGAGCTAATATTCTTTGGCTTGGAAAAAGTTAAACGAGTGGAAGGGATAGATAGACTTGTACAGAGAGAAGCCAAATGGATCTTAAAGACGGATGCTCAAGGCGGACTCGGTCTGAACGACCGCCTTGACATGAGCATTTATAGTTAGGAGCGCTACAAACAATCCTTCCGTATCTCTAAATAGAATAATACCTCCGGCACTTATGTATTGTGTTGTTTAGTCTGTTACGATGAGAAGTACAGGTTAATTACTGTTTCTTTACATTCTATTGTTTTTAACTTCTTGTCTAGTTTAAATAAAGATGTAAACGCCCCTACCCTGGGGTGTCACGTGATATCAGGTATTTACCTTTTCACTCACCTGAGGTTAGGTGTGGTCTGATGAAGCGCCGAAGAGAAGGCGCGATATGGCTATTATCACGGTTTTAACCTGATTCTGCTCCGGCGTCCCGCATATGGATTCATGGACATTTTAAGCACTCCGAAATAAAGAAAACCTGCACAGCAACGAAAATCATGAGTGCCTTCTATTTCTTTCTACCGAGTACTCCCTTCTTTAATGGTATAGGGAACTATGACTAGTGCATTAACTAGTGCATTTTTTGCCCAGTGAAACCAATAGGACCATTGTGGTCTATGGGGATCTCACGGCATGTTAAACAGTAAGATAAGCAGGACCGTCTCGGCAGCACAGTGGACTGGGAGACCACCACGGGGTCGAGTACCGGGGTGGGACAGAGTGAAACAGTACTGTGGTTTAACTTTACTTTACTGGAAAAGCAGCTGAGTTGCCCATAGCAACCAATCAGATCGCTTCTTTCATTTTTCACAAGACCTCTGCAAAATGAAGGAAGCAATCTGATTGGTTGCTATGGGCAACTCAGAAACTTTTCCTCTGGACAGGTTTTGATAAATCTCCTTCTATGGGGGAGATTCATCAAAACCAGTGTAGAGAAAGAGTTGTGCAGTTGCCCATAGCAACCAATCAGATTGCTTCTTTCATTTTTGAAAAGGCCTCTGAAAAATGAAGGAAGCAATCTAATTGGTTGCTCTGGGCAACTCAAACTTTTCCTCTCGACAGGTTTTGATAAATCTCCCTCTATGGGGGAGATTCATCAAAACCAGTGTAGAGGAAGAGTTGTGCAGTTGCCCATAGCAACCAATTGGATTGCTTCTTTCATTTTTGAAAAGGCCTCTGAAAAATGAAGGAAGCAATCTGGTTCCTTTGGGCAACTCAGAAACTTTTCCAGGAAAAGTTTCTGAGTTGCCCATAGCAACCAATCAGATCGCTTCTTTCATTTTACAGAGGCCTTGTGAAAAAAGAAAGAAGCGATCTGATTGGTTGCTATGGGCAACTCTGCAGCTTTTCCAGGAAAGTAAAATTAAACCACAACACTGTAAAACTCTGTCCCACCCCGGGACTCAAACCCGTGGTGGTCTCCCATCCACTGTGCTGCCGAGACGGTCCTGCTCAATGCACCAGTCATAGTTCCCTATACCATTAAATAAGGGAGGACTCAATATTCGCGAATATGCGCATATCGCATATGCGGAAAAAATGAATATTCATAATTACGAATATATAGTGCTATATTCGCAATATTCGCGAATTCGCGAATATGTGATATTCACGATTAAAATTCAAATTGCGAATATTCGCGAGCAACACTAATCTCGACCTCCTATCCCGTCTTCCTATCTCGACTTTCTATCTCGACCTCCTATCCTGACCTCCTATCCCGACCTCCTACCTCATCCTCATATTCCGTCTTCCTATCTCGACCTCCTATCCCGTCGTCTTATCCCGACCTCGACAATTTTGGCGCAAAAAAAATCCAAAATATTTTGGTGCAATAAAAAAAAAGTGGCGCAAAAATGAATTTTCACATATTTTCAAAGCAGCAAAAGAGACCTTTGAAAATGTGAGGAGGAAAGAAAAGGTGTGAGTAATATCGCTGGAACAGAAATTAGTCGTTTTTGAGAATCTCCACCAGAATGTCTGGGTTTTAAAAACATGTAATTTTGCTGAACAATCTGTCCCCTTACCTCTATATCAGTATTTACCAACCAGAATGCCTCCAAGTGTTGTAAAACTTGGCATGCTGGGAGTTGCAGTTTTGCGAAAGCTGGAGGCACCCTGGTAGCAGAAATTAGTGTGCGAAATGGGTATGCAGCAGAGCCGAATGTGTGATTATGTGTAAGCACTCTCAACTCTGCTACACACACCTGATCACACACTCAGCTCTGCTACATACACACATTCACACACTCAGCTCTGCTACATACACACACTCACACACTCAGCTCTGCTACAAACATACACACACACACACTCAACTCTGCTACATACACACTCAACTCTGATACATACACACTCACACACTCAACCCTGCTACATACACCCTCACACACTCAACTCTGCTACATACACACATTCACATACTCAGCTCTGCTATATACACACACACTCAACTCTGCTACAGACACATTCACACACTTAACCCCTTAAGGACGCAGCCCTTTTTCACCTTAAGGACTGAGCCCTTTTTTGCAATTCTGACCACCGTCACTTTACAAATTAATAACGCGAAAACGCTTTTACCGAATATTCTGATTCTGAGATAGTTTTTTCGTGACATATTCTACTTTATTTTGGTGGTAAATTTTCGGCGTTAATTGCATCCTTTTTTGGTGAAAAATCCCAAAATTTCATGAAAATTTTGAAAATGTTGCATTTTTCTAACTTTGAAACTCTCTGCTTGTAAGGAAAATGGATATTCCAAATAAATTTTATTTTTCTTCACAAATACAATATGTCCACTTTATATTGGCATCATAAAATGGACATACTTTTGCTTTTTTTAAAAATTAGAGGGCTTCAAAGTAGAGCAGCAATTTTCAAAAATGTCATGAAAATTGCTAAATCTGAAGGGACAGATGTTACAGAACTACAACTCCCAGCATGCCTGGGCAGTCGAGGCATGCTGAGAGTTGTAGTTTGGCAATATTTGGAGGGCTACTGTTTGGGCACCACTGTAACAGTGGTCTCCAAACTGTGACCCTCCAGATGTTGCAAAACTACAACTCCCAGCATGCCCAGACAGCCTTTGGCTCTCTGGGCATGCTGGGAGTTGCAGTTTGACCCCCCTAGTGGTTGCCACAGTAAAGATCGATTTACTTTCACTTTCAATTCCCCCCCCCCCCCACTGTCGATTCCCTACCTGATCAGGATCCTGCAGGCTCCAGCGAAGATCCCAGGTCCCCAGGCATCTTCTCCTGTAGGTACAGCCTCCATCTTCTTCCCAGAGCCCTTCGACATCCAGGGGCGGGCAGAACGGGGGGGTTGCCATGGCAACCCCCTGTCCTGCGCTGCCATTGGTCAGAACTCCGTTCTGAGTAATGGCAGGGGATAGGAGTAGATCGCAGCACTGCGATCTTACTCCAATCCTTTAGGCTGATCGGGGGTGTTGCTGACAACTCCGATCAGCCCTATTTTCCGGGTGATCGGGTCACCAGAGACCCGATCAGCCCGGAATTGGAGAAAATTGCATGTCTGAATTGACTTGCGATTTTCTCCGATCGCCAACATGGGGGGGTCTCAGGACCCCCCTGGGCGATGTGCCAGGGTGCCTGCTGAATGATTTCAGCAGGCATCCGGCTCCGGTCCCCAACCGGCTAGTGGTGGGGACCGGATTTCCCACGGGCGTATGGATACGCCCTCGGTCCTTAAGGACTCGGAATGCAGGGCGTATACATACACACACTCAGCTCTGCTACATACACACACTTACACACTCAGCTCTGCTACATACACACAATCACATATACATAGACATAACAGCTGTACCTCCTTCTCTCTGCACATACAGTGGCATATTGTTAGCTGTACCATCACCATGGTAACACTACTCAGGTGCAATCTCCTGCACTCATCAAGAACAGAGGAGAGTTAGAATTTTATACAGTCCAAAGTGTGATCTGTGCCAGGAAGTATTTCACCCGCACTATAATCCGGTATATTATCAAGGTTTATTATCCTGGTGTATGGGGTTAGACTGCGGGTGAAGGGTGATCACAATTGTCCATAAACATTGCATTGTTTTTAACCTCTTAAGGACCAAGGACGTACCGGTTCGTCCTTGGTCCTGCTCTTCTGATATAACGCGGGGTTACACAGTAACCCCGCGTCATATCATGGCGGGCCCGGCGTCATAGTGAAGCCGGGACCCGCCTCTAATAGCGCGCAGCGCCGATCGCGGTGCCGCGCGCTATTAACCCTTTAGCCGCGCGCTCAGAGGTGAGCCGCGCGGCTAAAAGTGAAAGTGAAAGTTCCCGGCTAGCTCAGTCGGGCTGTTCGGGATAGCCGCGGCTAATCGCGGCATCCCAAACAGCTGACAGGACAGCGGGAGGGCCCCTACCTGCCTCCTCACTCTCCGATCGCCGAATGACTGCTCAGTGCCTGAGATCCAGGCCTGAGCAGTAATGCGGCAGAATCGTTGATCACTGGTTTCTTATGAGAAACCAGTGATCAACATAGAAGATCAGTGTGTGCAGTGTTATAGGTCCCTATGGGACCTATAACACTGCAAAAAAAAAGTGAAAAAAAAAAGTGAATAAATATCATTTAACTCCTCCCCTATTAAAAGTTTGAATCACCCCCCTTTTCCAATAAAAAAAAAAACACAGTGTAAATAAAAATAAAAATAAACATATGTGGTATCACCGCGTGCGGAAATGTCCGAATTATAAAAATATATCATTAATTAAACCGCTCGGTCAATGGCGTGCGCGCAAAAAAATTCCAAAGTCCAAAATAGTGCATTTTTGGTCACTTTTTATATCATTTAAAAATGAATAAAAAGTGATCAATAAGTCCTATCAATGCAAAAATGGTACCGTTAAAAACTTCAGATCACGGCGCAAAAAATGAGCCCTCATACCGCCCCATACACGGAAAAATAAAAAAGTTATAGGGGTCAGAAGATGACAATTTTAAACGTATTAATTTTCCTGCATGTAGTTATGATTTTTTCCAGAAGTCCGACAAAATCAAACCTATATAAGTAGGGTATCATTTTAATCGTATGGACCTACAGAATACATATCAGGTGTCATTTTTACCGAAAAATGTACTACGTAGAAACGGAAGCCCCCAAAAGTTACAAAACAGCGTTTTTTTTAAATTTTGTCGCAAAATGATTTTTTTTCCCGCTTCACCATAGATTTTTGGGCAAAATGACTGACGTCATTACAAAGTAGAATTGGTGGCGCAAAAAATAAGCCATCATATGGATTTTTAGGTGTAAATTTGAAAGAGTTATGATTTTTTAAAGGCAAGGAGCAAAAAACGAAAATGCAAAAACGGAAAAACCTCCGGTCCTTAAGGGGTTAAAAGGTACATGGAAATATCCCAGAGATAATCTGCCTGGGGGCAGAAGCATAGTAATCTCCGCAATCCACTCTTTGAAAAATGGAACCGATGATTTTGAGCATCTTGCTACGTGCAGTCCAAGATGGCTTATTATTTGCGTTAAAAATATGGTAATTGCGCAAGATTTCTGTGGGTAAATTAAATGTACGCAGTTAATAAATTCGTGCTTACTAAATATGTCACTCCAAGGTACACCAAAACATACACATCTGGAGGAAATGCTCCACCAGAATGTGCGCAAAAAAGATGCAAAAAAACAGCTTGCACAAAATTTTGCGCAAAAATTTAAGTTTTATAAATAAAGATTACACACTACATACACCAGTATTTATATGCTATGTATCTTGAATTTGTTATCATGTCATTAGTTCATGTCATTAGTTACAGAAGGCTCAATAATCTAGAATGGTTTTTCATAGATTCCTTCTCTGTAATGTCTGCATTAGATACTGATGGTCATAGAAATCCCTTTCAGGCCATAATTTGTATTATTCATAGTATTACAGAGAAATACAAATAGCTGTATAACTAATAGAAGTAGTGTAGTATAACTGCCAGTTAGCTAGAAACTAAAAATTTTGAAAAATATTGTGTCTTACCCAATGATGTGGAGTTAATATTGTTATAAATCTATATTATTATGTAGTTTTTATTCACTTTAATATAATTCTAATTTTTACCCTGATTTTAATCCTAGACTGTTTCTGAACTACCCTCAGACCAAGGCCTTCTATCCCCACTTTGACTTTGATGGATCTGCTGACCTCCTCAACCATGGTGAAAAGATGTTTAATGCTCTTGGAAATGCCATCAGTAATCTGAATAACCACCATAGCCACCCCCACGCCAACAAGTTGACAGTGGAGCCTAAAATATTTAAGGTAAGGGATATGTGGCTCAAAAACAGTGTGTGAACATAGCCTTAGGCTGGATTCACACACAGTACTTTGGTCCTTTTTTGGGCCTCAGAAGTGAAACTGACAAAAGAAAAACTATAATGGAAAGATTTGCCACTTTTTTCAGTTTGGACTCATTCTGGTTTCCGTAAACATACTGACCAAAATAAGGTCCAAATAAAGGCCCAAAATACTGGCCGGCATTTATCATTGTAGGTGTAAGTGAAGCATTTTTCTACACCTTTTTTGTGTGCTGGTAATGTGTAGGAAGGAGCACCAAATGTATTAAATGGTCATAGAGCATTTGATAAATTTTGTGCAGGTGACATTTTCTGAAATACACCAAAAAACTAAGCTAAGTCTAGGCTGGTGTACTTTAGAGACATTTCAGTGGCTTTGCACCTTTTTTGCACCTTTTCACAAAAAGGCACTGTTCATAAAACCCTTCAATATCATGTGTATTGCCAAAATCTGTGGATTGCAACTCAAAATCAGCAGAAATGTGTCAACCTAAAGGTGCAAAAAAGGTGCAAATAAACCCTGCTTGTGCCTTTTTTGCGCCTTTTCTAGACACAAAAAACAGTCTAAAGACAATGATAAATGTCGGCCACTGTGTATGAAACCAGTCTTAACCCCTTAAGAACCCATGATGTACCGGTATGTCATGAGTCTGCTCCCGTTCTATAATGCGTCATAGCGGGTTGGGCCCAGCCTCTAACAATGGCCGGGACCCGTGGCTAATAGCGCGCAGCACTGATCGCGATGTCGGGTGCTATTAACCCTTTAGACACGGCGTTCAAAGTTGAACGCCGCATCTAAAGTTAAAGTAAAACCATGCCGGTTAGCACAGGGAGCTGTTCGGGATCACCACGGCGAAATCGCCGCATCCCGAACAGCTGTAAGACACGAGGAGGGTCTCCTACCTTGCCTCCTGGTGCCCGATCACCGAATGACTGCTCAGTGCCTGAGATCCAGGCATGAGGAGTCAAGCGGCAGAATCATCGATCAGTGGTTTCTTATGAGAAACCACTGATCAATGTAAAAGATCAGTGTGTGCAGTGTTAAATCCCCTATGGGAGCCATAACATTGCAAAAAAAAGTGGAAAAAAAAGTGAATAAGGATCATTTAACCCCTTCCCTAATAAAAGTTTTAATCACCCCCCTTCCCCCCCCCCCCCAAAAAAAAAAACTATGTAAATAAAAATAAAAATAAACGTATGTGGTATCGCCACGTGCGTAAATGTCCAAATTGTAAAAATATATCGTTTATTAAACCGCACGGTCAATGGCGTACGCGCAAAAAAAATTCCAAAGTCCAAAATAGTGCATTTTTGGTCACTTTTTATATCATGAAAAAATGAATAAAAAGTGATCAAAAAGTCAGATCAAAACAAAAATGGTACCGCTAAAAACTTCAGATCATGGCTCAAAAAATTAGTCCTCATACCGCCCTGTAGGTGGAAAAATAAAATATTATAGGGGTCAGAAGATGACAATTATAAACGCATACATTTTCCTGCATGTAGTTATAATGCAGGAAGTAGGGTATCATTTTAATTGTATGGACCTACAGAATAAAGAGAAGGTGTCATTTTTACCGAAAAATGTACTGTGTAGAAACGGAAGCCCCCAAAAGTTACAAAATGGTGTGGTTTTTTTTTTCAATTTTGTCTCACAATGATTTTTTTTCCTGTTTCGCCGTAGAGTTTAATGGTATAAAAAGTGACCAAAAATAAGCTTTTTTGGACTTTGGAATTTTTTTTATGTGTACGCTAGAGATGAGCGAATCGAACTTGACGAACCCGAATTCATTACGAATTTCATGAAAAATTTGATTCGCAACTAATACGAATATCGCCGCGATTCTATCGCATGAATCGCTGCAGATCCGCTGACAAAGGCCCCTAAAGTGCTGCCCTCTTTGTGCCTGCTAATAGCGGCAATCCTCCACTACCAGCAGACACATTGTGATGTGCGAGTCGCAGTGTATCCGCACATCCTGCACATCGCGCCCGCTCCCCCGCCTCCCTGAGCTACACACAGAGCGGCCGCGATGTGTGTGAGTACACTGCAAGGTAACTCGCACATCGCAGTGTCTGCTGGTAGCTGCGGATTGCCGCTATTAGCAGGCACAAAGAGAGCAGCACTTTAGGGGCCTTTAGGGGCAGCTGCGGATCCGCTGACAAATGCGCCCGTGTGAACACACCCATAAACTCCATTTTACAGCGTTCCAGGCTATTGTAAAGCTAAGATGGCGGATCCAAATGTGAGTACATGGGGCAGGGGATTATGGGAGGGAAGGAAGGTAGGCGGGCTGACCCTGAATCAATCGGCGGCCATCTTGCCTCTCTTCATTTTATCTATGCACTCAGATGGAGAGGACGGGACTGCGTGTGTGTGAATAGCTCATACCACAGCGTTACAGTGCAACTGCTACTCACATCAGCATTAGGGAAAGACAGGAGTGCAGAGTGCTGTGCTGTTACACTGAGAAGGATCATTGGCAGCTAAACCTCCTATTCACTAGTGTTGCTCGCGAATATTCGCAATGCGAATTTTATTCGCAAATATCGTATATTCCCGAATATTCGGGAATATAGCACTATATATTCGTAATTACGAATATTCTAATTTTTTTATTTTTTTTTTGTAATTTTTTTTTTTTCACAGTAAACATCACAGTGATCATCCCTCTCTGGTTCCAGCTTGTGTGGTGTAAGGAAGGCTCTAATACTAATGTGTGAGACTGACGTGTGGATTTTCGCATATGCGAAAATTTGCATATGCTAATTTTTGCATTTGTGAATTTTAGTGTATGCTAATTTTGGTTTATGCAAATTTTCGCATATGCACATTTTCGCATACGCGCATTTTCGCATATGCGAAAATAAAATGCGAATATTACGAATATGCGAATTTAGCGAATATATGACGAATATTCGTCCATATATTCGCGAAATATCGCAAATTCGAATATGGCCTATGCCGCTCAACACTACTATTCACGTTATTGAGCATTGCAGCAGAGAGGGGCAGATAGCTGTCAGCTGCCTCATACAGATCTCCAAGCTGCCTGAACTTTCTGAAGCATCTCATCTCCTCATTTTTCAGCTCTATTGAATTTTTTTTTTTCTCCACAAATCTTCTGCTGCTCAGAATTGTGTGACAGAGTGCAATCAAGGGTTTAATCCCTGTTTTTTTTTTTTTTTTTTTTTTTTTTGGTGGTGCTGCACTGTTGGGTCCTGCTGCTGTTCAGAAATAAGTCATATTAGTGTGGACTTTAGTGCCTTTTTACCATTTTTCACCTGTTACTCTGTCTCTGTGCTAAATTCAGTGTTATACCACACGTTATACACCTGCCGGTGTATTAAAGAAAAAAAAGTTTTTCCTGCGTAGAAATACGCATACCAGTGCGCTCATCATTGCAAAGGGCATACATACAACAAAGAAGTGTACTATTTAGTAACTGTTATTCTGTCTAGGGCCTATATACTGTGAAAGGACAGTCGTAAGTAATCGCCTGCTGCTGTTCTATACCCTCATAAATGCACTAAGTATGTCAGGCAGGGAAGTGCCAGGACGTGCACAGAGAAGGGGCAGAGGCCTACATACGTCAGGCCGAGTTGGCAGCAGACTTGGTGCAAGTGGCAGCAGGAGTCGCAGCAATAGGCCTGAGCTCCCGTTAACACCCAGCGGTCGTGTCGTCGACCCATCTCTCCTCGTCAATTGGTTTCCACACTCATCCCCATCATCACAAGTGACATCTGACAACCCCAGTCAAGAGTCGGTGGGTTCCTCAGACACAACCCTCAGTTGGCATGGCCCGGGAGCAGTCCCTGTAATCCCATTGCCTTTGCCCTATGCTGTTCCCTCTCCCAAAGAAGTATCTCATGCTTTGGGTTCATAGAGGACAGTCAGCAGCTAATGGGCAGCCAAGAATGGGAGGAGACATGCGTCGCTTGCTCCGCAAGGTGGCCAAGTAGTGATGCGGAGAGTGATGTGGGAGGCGGTGTTTCAATTGTTCAGGGTCCTGAAGCAGACATTGTTGTTGGACACGAGGAGGACATCAGTGACGTGCACACATCTTTTGATGATGATGAAGCCGATCGCAATTGGGAGCCAGGTGCAGAAGCCGGGGCTTCATCATCATCAGGAGAAGAGATTTGCTCTTTGTCTATGAGGCAGCAAGGCAGTAGCACGGTTGGCAATCAGCGTGGTGGTGGCAGTAGTGGAAATTCAGGAGCCAAACGTGCCCGGGGGAGACCACCTGCTTCGCGGAAAGCTACCATTCTGGGAGGCAGTGGAACAGGGGTTCCTGGAGAAGGCGCCAATAGCAGTCAAATAGTGCGGACTGCGGGTGGGAAAATGAGCTACTCTGCGGTGTGGTTGTTCTTCATAAAGAATCCGGAGGACATTAGCGTAGTCACATGCAAAATCTGTAGGCAGAAAGTGAAGCGTGGCCAGGGTCCCAATCTCTGCACCACGGCCCTGCGTCAACACATGATTCGCCACCATAAAGCGGCCTGGGATAACCGTGGCTCCGATGTAGTGGTCCAGCCTGCCGCATCACCCAGTAGCCATCCGCTCCCTCCGTCATCCAGCCAAGGCTCCACCACCTCAGCCGAAGTGAGCTGTGTGTCAAACCCTCCTTCTGTCGCTCCAGATGCTCCTGCTTCTCCCTCTTTTAGTCAGCCATTCCACCAACAATCGATTGGCGAAGCCATGTCCAAGAGACAACAGTATGCGCCCACTCATCCAAAGAAGTTGAATGTGCTCCTGTCCAAGTTGCTGGTGTTGCAGTCCCTCCCTTTCCAACTGGTGGACTTTGCAGCTTTCAGGGAATTGATGGCTTGTGCCGAGCCGAGGTGGAGAGTCCCAACCCGTCATTTCTTTGCAAAGAAGGCAGTACCAGCCCTGCATAAGTTTGTATAAGAGAAGGTGGGCCAGTCCTTGAGCCTGTCGGTGTGTTCAAAAGTGCACGGCAGCGCCGACATGTGGAGCTGTAACTACGGGCAGGAACAATGCATGTCTTTTACAGCCCACTGGGTAAATGTTGTTCCTGCACAGCCACAACAGCAACTTGGACAGGTCACACCGCTTCCTCCTCCACGCTCTCGCTCCCAGACAGTTTTCCTTTTACAGTGTGCGCCTCCTCCTCTTCCTCCTCTCCCGTGTCCTCGGCCTCCACTGCACATCCAAATCTCGGTGGCTCTTCATCATACCACGTGTGTAGGGCACAGCGGTGTCAAGCCGTCCTTCACATTTTTTTCCTTGGCGAACGGAGTCACACAGGGGAGGAACTGCTAAAGTTCATTAGGGAAGAAATCCGAGTATGGCTTACTCCACGAAATCTGGAAATGGGAAGAACATTGTGGCCGCGCTGCGACACAGAAGTGTGAAGCATTCGCCCTGCATGGCACACGTGTTGAATCTGGTTGTCAAGAAGTTCATCAAGTCTTCACCCCATTTGCAAGACGTCCTGACAATGGCAAGGAAACTGTGCATGCACTTCAGCCACTCGTACACCGCCAAGCACACTTTGCTTGAGCTGCAGCGTCAGAACAGTATTCCACAACATAGTCTTATTTGTGACTATGCCACATGTTGGAATTTCACCCTCCATATGTTGGACAGACTATACGAACAAAGAAAAGCCATCACCGATTTTTTGATGATCCAGGCAGATAGGAGTACTCCCCTGTGTAACTTCAATGTGAACGAGTGGCAGCTCATACGTGACACCTGCCGTTTGCTGAGGCCCTTTGAGGAAGTCACGTTTTTTGTTAGTCGCTCGAATTACGCCATGAACGACGTAATTCCACTCCTACATTTACTCCAAAAAATAATTGAAAACATGGCTGGTCACAGCAATGGAGATGTTGCGCCTATATCAGAAGGCTACATGTGTCCTGTGGGGGATGAACTGGAGGAGGATGATGAGGGGCAGAGCGGAGCACAGTTTACGGTGGATGAGATGGCCGGTGTTTCTGGTCATTGGACAGGAGAGGAGGAGCAGGAGCAGCCAGAGGAGCTGGAGGGTTATTACGAGGGAGGCGAGACAGAGGACCCAGACGCACCGTGGCAGTATGCAGTGGAGATGGAGGCAGGTAGTCCCAGCGAGTCACTGTCACAAATGGCACAATGCATACTGAGTTGCTTGCGTAGTGACCCCCGAATTGTCAAAATTTTTCAGCGCGATGACTTCTGGATCTCCACCTTATTAGACTCTCGCTACCGGCCCACAATGGGGGCCTTTTTTACACCCACTGAGAGGGAGGACAAACTGACCTACTACAGGGAGCTTCTACGTAGTCGGTAGGCCGATGCCTATCGGCCACATGGTCCATCCACTCACAGGTCTGACTCGGGGGGCCCTCTGCACTCACCTTCCACTGCCACGGCTGCTGGGGAGGGGAGGGGTGGCAGGAGCAGTATCGGCTCAATCAGCAGCAGCCTGAGTCTACAGTCGCTGATGAGTAGCTTCCTTCAGCCGCATAGTGAAGCTACTCATCAGCAGCAGGTGGACATGGAGCAGGACCTGAACCAGTAGGTGGTAGCTTACCTCGACATGACCCTGCCAACAAGATCTGCTGGACTTCTGGGCAGCCAAACTCGATTTATGGACGCAACTAGCGGAGTTTGCCCTGAAAAAGCTGTCCTGCCCGGCCAGTAGTGTGCCATCAGAGCGGGTGTTTAGTACGTCCGGGGCCATAGTCACCCCAAGGCAAACTCATTTGTCCAATAAAAATGTGGAGAGACTGACGTTTGTCAAGATGAATCAGGGATGGATCAGCCAGGATTTCAAGCCACCAATGACAGATGGGTCTGAGTAGATTGACCATGCTCCTACAACAAAATTTTCTCTATTATGGTTGGTTATGAAACCCTCTGGGGCAGACCTAGGCATTGTGCGGCCCGCTTGCCACATACGGCCCTTTGATTGGCTCTGACCGGCCCGCGCTCATTGGGGGGACAACTATGCTGCCTAATCTGGGGGACAACTATGCTCCTAATCTGGGGGACAACTATGCTCCTAATCTGGGTGACATCTATGCTGCCTAATCAGGGGGACATCTATGCTGCTAACATGGGGAAACCTGATGCTTCTGGCCTTTGGCCTATCATTTTTTTAAGTTTAGCAGTAGCTAAATACATGATTAATGCAATTTCAACATTGATCTTTAAATGCAAGGGGTTATGAAACATTCTTGGGTGCTGCGAATGACTGCTCCAGACACATTCTGTGTCTTTCAGGGTCAACTTACCTCCTTGGTGCCACAGGCCTTGGGCCTATAATTTTTTGAAGTTTAGCAGTAGCTAACTACATGCTTAATGCAAATGTCAACATTGATCTTTAAATGTAAGGGGTTATGAAACCCTCTTGGGTACTGCGAATGACTGCTCCAGAATCATTCTGTGTCTATCAGTAACTACTTGCCTCCCTGGTGCCTATAAATGTTTGAAGTTTAGCAGTAGCTAAATACATGCTTAATGCAAATGTCAACATTGATCTTTAAATGTAAGGAGTTATGAAACCCTCTTGGGTACTGCGAATGACTGCTTCTGACTCATTCTGTGTCTTTCAGGGTCTACTTGCCTCCCTGATGCCTCAGGCCTTGGCCCTTAATTTTTTGGATGTTTAGCAGTCGCTAAATACATGCCTATTGCAAATTTTAAAAATAATTGTTAAATTCTCGGTGCTCTGCCAGGGCCTTCTCCTACCCCTCTGGTGCCGATCCGAGGACCTCACTAAACCGTCCAATCGGTAGTAGCGACGGGCGGTGTGAACGGTGTGACCCGCACTTACTGGGAATTAATCGTTGATGGCAAATAATTGCAATCCCTATCACTAATTGGTTTCAGTGAGTTACACGCTGTCCTTGAAAGATAGAGACACGCCAATGCGTTCAGTGGAGCGCTAGTGCGGCCAGGACATCTGAGGGCGTAACACTGCTTCAGCATCATTTTTAGTGAAAATTATGCTTTTCTGGGTATTTTATCAAAACCTTTAAAAAAATAATAATAATTATATTAAAAATAAATTTAACAATAAAAAAATCAAAGTACATTCAATAATACACTGAGTCATTACATATTAAAAAGACCAGGTTACAATATGATAACATAGATCCCGCTGTTAGAAGTAGTGTTGAGCGGCATAGGCCATATTCGAATTCGCGAATATTCGCGAATATATGGACGAATATTCGTCATATATTCGCTAAATTCACATATTCGTAATATTCTCGTTATATTTTCGTATATGCGAAAATGCGCGTATGCGAAAATTAACATATGCGAAATTTTGCACATACACAAATTAGCATAAGCGGAAATTCGCATATACGAAAATTTGCATATGCTAATTTTCGCATATGCGAAACTTCGCACGCCAGTCTCACACAGTAGTATTAGAGCCTTCTTTACACCACACAAGCTGGAAGCAGAGAGGGGTGATCACTGTGATGTGTACTGTGAAAAAAAAAAACGAATATTCGTAATTACGAATATATAGTGCTATATTCGCGAATATTCGCGAATTTGCGAATCTGCGAAATTTGCGAATAAAATTCGCATTGCGAATATTCGTGAGCAACACTAGTTACGAGGTAATAAAGTCCAATTTATTACAGGTCGGCTTTGGGAGTATGCAGGGAAGACCTGCATTATAGAGTCTTGACAAATTTTCGATATGCGCTTGTTACACAAGGGTACAAATTCTTTTTTAACAATTTTGATAAAATTTTAGTTTTCTGGGGGTGATTGTGAAGCCCTGGTGTGTAATCGTGCTTCAACCTACTCCAGGCTATGTCTTTCAGGCAATCTATGGGTTACTGATGCAGCAGAGGTGGGGCCTGGGTCTTGTAATTTCAATTTTTTAACAAATTTTCAAACATGGAGTCTACGGAAATTTTGTATATTCGCTTGTTCTTACACAAAGGTATTTCGTTAGCCAATTTCAGAAGATTTTGTGGTTTTCTGGGGGGGATTGTGAAGCCCTGGTGTGTACCCGTGCATCAGTCAACTCCAGGCTGTGTCCCTCAATATATGGGTTCCTGATGCCGCAGAGGTGGGGCCTGGGTCAGGGAATTTCAAATTTTCTCAAAGGTAGCACCTATACTAAATGTTTTTCATAGCCCTGACCGCCCATTTCTGGTTTTGTTACCTTTGTTTAAGAACAAGTGCATATCCAAAATTCTCGAAAACTCTATAATTTTTTCAAAATTTCTGATCAAAAAGCAGGAGAATCAGAAGCGACAGAAGGAGGGTTTGACACACAGCTCCATTTGGCTGATATGGTGGAGCCTTGCCTGGATGAAGGAGGGAGCAGATGGCCACTGGGTGATGCAGCAGGCTGGACCACTACATCGGAGCCACGGTTCTCCAAGGCCGCTTTATGGTGGCGAAGCATGTGTTGACACAGGGCCGTGGTGCCCACATTGGGACCCTGGCCACGCTTCACCTTCTGCCGACATATCTTTCATGTGGCTACGTTTAAGGAGAAATGCTGCGTTTTACACTCATCCCCTATCCACAGGATAGGGGATAAGTGTTTGATCGCGGGGGGCCCCAGCGGTAGGCAGCT
Organism: Hyla sarda; assembly: GCF_029499605.1. Taxonomy (NCBI): domain Eukaryota; kingdom Metazoa; phylum Chordata; class Amphibia; order Anura; family Hylidae; genus Hyla; species Hyla sarda. The sequence goes on along the minus strand of NC_079196.1, from coordinate 170,887,874 downwards.
CATGAAAGGTAGGCTGCCGCGAAGCAGGTGGCCTCCCCCGGGCACGTTTGGCTCCTGAATTTCCCGCACCTGTCAGTGAAAGATATACACACGCAAAATGTCTCATATTGTGTTGTTTTTTGCGGTGGATTGTGAAGCCCGGGTGTGTACCCGTGCATCAGTCAACTCCAGTAATATTTGGGTTACTGATGGAGCTGAGGTTGGGCCTGGGTCTAGGAATTTCAATTTAAAAAAAAAATTTCAAAAATTGTGTGGATCATTATTTTTGAGAAGAAAGTCTTTGGGTGGTCCACCGTCCTGCCTTCTAGAGTCTTTTGAAATGTTGGATATGCGCTTGTACTTACACAAAGGTATACATTTAAAAAAAAAAATTATACAATTTTGTTGATTTTGGGGCGGATAGTGAAGCCCTGTGTGTACTGGTGCATCAGCCAACTCCAGGCTGTGTCCTTCAGGCAATAAATGGGTTACTGATGCCGCTGTGGTGGGGCCTGGGTCTGTGAATTAAAATTTTTTTGTATAGCGGGTGCTACCTATGAGAAATCTTTGTCAAAAACTTCTCATATTGTGTTGTTTTTTTGGGGGGGATTGTGAGGCCCTGGTGTGTAGTGTACTAGTGCATGAGCCAACTCCACGCTGTGCCACTTCAGCCACTAAATGGTCTCCTCTTGCTGCCAACATGTCCATGCTGTGTCATTCAGCCACTATATGGTGTCCTCATGCTGCCAACACCTCCACGCTGTGCCATTCAGCCACTATATGGTGTCCTCATGCTGCCAACACCTCCACGCTGTGCCATTCAGCCACTATATGGTGTCCTCATGCTGCCAACACCTCCACGCTGTGCCATTCAGCCACTATATGGTGTCCTCATGCTGCCAACACCTCCACGCTGTGCCATTCAGCCACTATATGGTGTCCTCATGCTGCCAACACCTCCACGCTGTGTCATTCAGCCACTATATGGTGTCCTCATGTTGCCAACACCTCCACGCTATGCCATTCAGCCACTATATGGTGTCCTCATGCTGCCAACACCTCCACGCTAGTGTTGCTCGCGAATATTCGCAATGCAAATTTTATTCGCGAATATCGCATATTCGCGAATATTCGCGAATATAGCACTATATATTCGTAATTACGAATATATATATTTTTTTTTAATCACAGTACACATCACAGTGATCATCCCTCTCTGCTTCCAGCTTGTGTGGTATAAAGAAGGCTCTAATACTACTGTGTGAGACTGGTGTGCATATTTTCGCATATGCGAACATTTACATATGCTAATTTTCACATATGCGAACATTTGTGTATGCTAATTTTCACATATGCGAACATTTGTGTATGCTACTTTTCGCATATGCGAATTGTCCTTGTGTTAGTTTTGGTATATGCTCATTTTCGCATATGCGAATTTGTCCGCATATGCGAAAATAAAACGCGAATATTACAAATATGCGAATTTAGCGAATATATGACGAATATTCGTCCATATATTCTCGAATATTCGCGAATTCGAATATGGCCTATGCCGCTCAACACTACTCCACGCTGTGCCATTCAGCCACTATATGGTGTCCTCATGCTGCCAACACCTCCACGCTGTGCCACTCACCCACTATATGGTGTCCTCATGCAGCCAACACCTCCACGCTGTGCCATTCATCCACTATATGGTGTCCTCATGTTGCCAACACCTCCACGCTATGTCATTCAGCCACTATATGGTCTCCTGACACTGATGTTCTGTCATTGTGCTGCTGTGCAGGAGTAGTGTTGCTCGCGAATATTCGCAATCCGAATTTTATTCGCGAATATCGCATATTCGCGAATTCGTAATTACGAATATTCGTTTTTTTTTTTTTTTCCACAGTACACATTACAGTGATCATCCCTCTCTCCTTCCAGCTTGTGTGGTGTAAAGAAGACTCTAATACTACTGTGTGAGACCGGTGTGCGAATTTTCGCATTTTTTAATTTTCTCATACGCGAATTTTTGTGTATGCGAAAATAAAATGAGAATATTACGAATGTGCGAATATTCGCGAATATATGACGAATATTCGTCCATATATTCGCGAATATTCGCGAATTCGAATATGGCCTATGCCGCTCAACACTATGCAGGAGTGATTCTAAGAGCGATGCCGGTAATCTGCATGCTATTCTGAATAACAGTATTATTTCACTAGCCCAGCACACTCCATATGCGTTGTAGGACACAGCAAAGTGTTCTATACCCCTATAGAGGCAGTATGTAGGCTAGAAATAGCCTTTTTTAACCCCTTAAGGACATAGGGCGTAACCATACGCCCCTGTTTCCAAGTCCTTAAGGACCGAGGGCGTATGGATACGCCCTGAGCATTTCCGGCCCCCACCGCTAGCCGGAGGGGAGCCGGGGCCGGATGCCTGCTGAAATCGTTCAGCAGGCATCCCGGGATATCGCCCAGGGGGGTCATTATGTCCCCCCATGTCGGCGATTGCCGCAGATCGCTGGACAATTCAGTCCAGCGATCTGTGGCGGATTCCGGGTCAATCGGGCCCCGAACAGCCAGAGCCTGCAGGAGTGAGGTGGCACTGGTGCCACTTCACGATCGCCCTGATTCGTCGGCCGGATTACCGGCCGACCAATCAGGGCGCCTGCTGCGGGTGTCACTCCCACAACCCGCTCCGCCCCTCTTCCGGAGGACGTGAGCGGGTGCGGGAAGACGACCCCAGGTGCTGTGGACCCCGATCCCCGGCGTCCCTGTTGGGATCGGGGCCCCAGGAGCGACGGCGGCGGCGAGGGACAGTCCTGCAGTGTGGATCATTGGAGGTGAGTGACAGCCTCCTGCTGTTGCTTAGCAACAGCTCCCAGCATGCAACAAGGGCATGCTGGGAGCTGTAGTTATGCAACAGCAGGAGGCAGACCACCACAACTCCCAGCATGCCCTTATGGGCATGCTGGGACTTGTAGTTTTGCAACAGCTGGAGGCACATTCTTTCTATGGAAAAGTGTACCTTCAGCTGTTGTGTAACTACAACTCCCAGCTTGCACAATCAGCTAAAGTGCATGCTGGGAGTTGTAGTGGTGCATAACTACAACTCCCAGCATGCCTGTTGGCTGTCGGTGACTGCTGAGAGTTGTAGTTTGCAACAGCTGAAGGCACACTGAGTTAAGTAGTAAACCAGTGTGTCTCCAGCTGTTGCATAACTACAATCCCCAGCATCCCCAGCCAATGTAGTATGCCTCCGGCTGTTGCATGACTACAAGACCCAGCATGCCCTTCCGCTGTCCGTACATGCTGGGGGTTGTAGCTTTTGCAACAGCTGAAGGCACACTGGTTGCAAAACACTGAGTTTGTTACCAAACTCGGTGTTTCACAACCTGTGTGTCTCCAGCTGTTGCAAAACTACAACTCCCAGCATGCACTGATAGACCGTACATGCTGGGAGTTGTAGTTTTGCAACAGCTGGATGTTTCCCCCCCCCCCCCCAATGTGAACGTACAGGGTACACTCACATGGGCGGAGGATTACAGTAAGTATCCGGCTGCAAGTTTGAGCTGCGGCAAATTTTCTGCTGCAGCTCAAGCTGCCAGCGAGAAACTACTGTGAACCCCCCGCCCGTGTGACTGTGCCGTAAAAACACTACACTAACACAAAATAAAATAAAAAGTAAATAACACTACATATACACATACCCCTACACAGCCCCCCTCCCCTCCCCAATAAAAATGAAAAACGTCTGGTACGTCACTGTTTCCAAAACGGAGCCTCCAGCGGTTGCAAAACTACAACTCCCAGCATGCACTGATAGAACGTCCATGCTGGGAATTGTAGTTTTGCAACAGATGGATGTTCCCCCCCCAATGTGAACGTACAGGGTACACTCACATGGGCGGAGGATTACAGTAAGTATCCGGATGCAAGTTTGAGCTGCGGCAAATTTTCTGCTGCAGCTCAAGCTGCCAGGGAGAAACTACTGTGAACCCCCGCCCGTGCGACTGTACCCTAAAAACACTACACTACGCTAACACAAAATAAAATAAAAATTAAAAAACACTACATATACACATACTCCTACACAGCCCCCCTCCCCTCCCCAATAAAAATGAAAAACGTCTGGTACGCCACTGTTTCCAGAACGGAGCCTCCAGCTGTTGCAAAACAACTACTCCCAGTATTGCCAGATAGCCACTGACTGTCTAGGCATGCATGGAGTTTTACAACAGCTGGAGGCCCCCTGTTTGGGAATCACTGGCGTAGAATTCCCCTATGTCCACCCCTATGCAATCCCTAATTTAGGCCTCAAATGCGCATGGCGCTCTCACTTTGGAGCCCTGTCGTATTTCAAGGCAACAGTTTAGGGACACATATGGGGTATCGCCGTACTCGGGAGAAATTGGGCTTAAAATTTTGGGGGGTATTTTCTGCTATTACCCTTTTAAAAAATGTTACATTTTTGGGAAACCAAGCATTTTAGGTAAAAAATTTTTTATTTTATTTACATATGCAAAAGTCGTGAAACACCTGTGGGGTATTAAGGTTCACTTTACCCCTTGTTACGTTCCCTGAGGGGTCTAGTTTCCAAAATGGTATGCCATGTGTTTTTTTTTGCTGTCCTGGCACCATAGGGGCTTCCTAAATGCGGCATGCCCCCAGAGCAAAATTTGCTTTCAAAAAGCCAAATGTGACTCCTTCTCTTCTGAGACCTGTAGTGCGCCAGCAGAGCAATTTTCACCCCCATATGGGGTGTTTTCTGAATCGGGAGAAATTGGGATTCAAATTTTGGGGGGTATTTTCTGCTATTACACTTTTTAAAAATGTAAAATTTTTGGGAAATCAATCATTTTAGGTAAATTTTTTTTATTTTTTTTTACATATGCAAAAGTCGTGAAACACCTGTGGGGTATTAAGGTTCACTTTACCCCTTGTTACGTTCCCTGAGGGGTCTAGTTTCCAAAATGGTATGCCATGTGTGTTTTTTTGCTGTCCTGGCACCATAGGGGCTTCCTAAAGGTGACATGCCCCCCAAAAACCATTTGTCGCTCCTTCCCTTCTGAGCCCTCTACTGCGCCCGCCGAACAATTAACATAGACATATGAGGTATGTGCTTACTCGAGAGAAATTGGGTTTCAAATACAAGTAAAAATTTTCTCATTTTTACCCCTTGCAAAAATTCAAAAATTGGGTCTACAAGAACATGCGAGTGTAAAAAATGAAGATTTTGAATTTTCTCCTTCACTTTGCTGCTATTCCTGTGAAACACCTAAAGGGTTAATACACTTACTGAATGTCATTTTGAATACTTTAGGGGTGTAGTTTTTATAATGGGGTCATTTATGGGGTATTTCTAATATGAAGACCCTTCAAATCCACTTCAAACCTGAACTGGTCCATGAAAAATAGCGAGTTTGAAAATGTTGTGAAAAATTTCAAAATTGCTGCTGAACTTTGAAGCCCTCTGGTGTCTTCCAAAAGTAAAAACTCATATATTTTATGATGCAAACATAAAGTAGACATATTGTATATGTGAACCCAAAAAAAAAATTATTTTGAATATCCATTTTCCTTACAAGCAGAGAGCTTCAAAGTTAGAAAAATGCAAAATTTTAAATTTTTTCATCAAATTTGGGGATTTTTCACCAAGAAAGGATGCAAGTTACCATAAAGTTTTACCACTAAGTTAAAGTAGAATATGTCACGAAAAAACAATCTTGGAATCAGAATGATAACTAAAAGCATTCCAGAGTTATTAATGTTTAAAGTGACAGTGGTCAGAATTGCAAAAAACGCTCCGGTCCTTAAGGTGAAAAAGGGCTCGGTCCTTAAGGGGTTAATATCGATTCGCCGCGAACAAATTCGGATCGAAAGGAACTTTTCGGGAAAATTCGGCGGATCATCCGAATCGAATTTTTGAAACGTTCGCTCATCTCTAGTCAAGGCAGGCGGCAAAGGTTCGTGTTACGCCGAGCGCTCCGGGTCCCTGCTCCTCCCCGGAGCGCTCGCGGCGTCTCTCTCTGCAGCGCCCCGGTCAGACCTGCTGACCGGGAGCGCTGCACTGACATTGCCGGCGGGGGTGCGATTCGCATAGCGGGACGCGCCCGCTCGCGAATCGCATCCCAAGTCACTTACCCATCCCGGTCCCCGGCTGTCATGTTCTGGCGCGCGCGGCTCCGCTCTCTAGGGCGCGCGCGCGCCAGCTCTCTGAGATTTAAAGGGCCAGTGCACCAATGATTGGTGCCTGGCCCAATCAGCCTAATTAGCTTCCACCTGCTCCCTGGCTATATTACCTCACTTCCCCTGCACTTCCTTGCCGGATCTTGTTGCCTTGTGCCAGTGAAAGCGTTTAGTGTTGTACAAAGCCTGTGTTCCAGATCTCCTGCTATCCACATTGACTACGAACCTTGCCGCCTGCCTCGACCTTCTGCTACGTCTGACCTTGCCTCTGCCTAGTCCTTCTGTCCCACGCCTTCTCAGCAGTCAGCGAGGTTGAGCCGTTGCCGGTGGATAGGACCTGGTTGCTACCGCCGCAGCAAGACCATCCCGCTTTGCGGCGGGCTCTGGTGAAAACCAGTAGCAACTTAGAACCGGTCCACCGACATGGTCCACGCCTATCCCTCGCTGACACAGAGGATCCACCTCCAGCCTGCCGAATCGTGACAGTAGATCCGGCCATGGATCCCGCTGAGGTGCCGCTGCCAAGTCTCGCTGACCTACCCACGGTGGTCGCCCAGCAATCGCAGCAAATTGCCCAACAAGGACAGCAGCTGTCGCAGTTGACCACCACGTTACAGCAACTTCTGCTACAGCAGCAACCATCTCCTCCGCCAGCTCCTGCACCTCCTCCGCAGCGAGTGGCCGCTCCTAGCCTCCGCTTGTCCCTGCCGGACAAGTTTGATGGGGACTCCCGACTCTGCCGTGGCTTCTTGTCTCAATGTTCCCTGCATATGGAGATTTTGTCGGACCAATTTCCTTCAGAACGGTCTAAGGTGGCGATCGTAGTGAGTCTTCTATCTGGAAAGGCTTTGTCTTGGGCCACACCGCTCTGGGACCGCAATGATCCTGCCACAGCCACAGTCCAGTCCTTCTTCGCTGAAGTCCGTAGTGTCTTCGAGGAACCAGCCCGAGCTTCTTCTGCCGAGACTGCCCTGCTGAACCTGGTCCAGGGTAATTCTTCAGTAGGCGAGTACGCCATCCAATTTCGTACTCTCGCTTCCGAATTATCTTGGAATAACGAGGCTCTCTGCGCGACCTTTAAAAAAGGCCTATCCAGTAACATCAAGGATGTGCTGGCCGCACGAGAGATTCCTGCCAACCTGCAAGAACTTATCCATTTGGCCACCCGCATTGACATGCTTTTTCTGAGAGACACCAGGAGCTCCGCCAGGAAAAAGACCTTGATCTCTGGGCACCTCTCCCACAGTATCCTCTGCAATCTACGCCTGTGCCTCCCGCCGAGGAGGCTATGCAAGTGGATCGGTCTCGCATGACCCAGGAAGAGAGGACTCGCCATAGGGAAAAAAATCTTTGTCTGTACTGCGCTAGTACCGAACATTTCTTGGTGGATTGCCCTATTCGTCCTCCACGCCTGGGAAACGCACGCACCCAGCTCACGTGGGTGTGGCGTCTCTTGGTACGAAGTCTGCTTCTCCACGTCTCACTGTGCACGTGCGGATTTCTCCTTCTGCTAACTCCTCCCTCTCAGCCGTGGCCTGCTTGGACTCTGGTGCTTCTGGAAATTTTATTCTGGACTCTTTGGTGAATAAGTTCTGCATCCCGGTGACCCGTCTCGTCAAGCCGCTCTACATTTCTTCGGTCAAAGGAGTGAAGTTGGTCTGTACTGTGCGTTACCGCACAGAACCCCTCTTAATCTGCATTGGACCCCATCACGAAAAGATTGAATTTTTCGTCCTTCCCAACTGCACCTCTGAAGTCCTCCTCGGTCTGCCATGGCTCCAGCATCATTCTCCCACCCTTGACTGGACCTTGACTGGATCAAGAATTGGGGTTCTGCTTGCCGTAAGAAATGCCTCACCTCTGCTCCCAGTCCCGTCTGTCGGGCCTCAGTGTCTCCTCCTGTGCCTAGTCTCCCCAAGGCCTATCAGGACTGTGCCGTGCCTCCTCATAGCCACCGTCCTGGTGACACTCTGCCCCGTGACAAGCTTCACCCTCTGCCCCCCTCCCCATTCCCACTTCTTCTGAACTACCTGCCGCTGGTATAGCTACCCAGGACTTCTTTTTTCAGAAGGAGACTCAAGAGGCACCCCCTATGTTCTCGTCTCTTTTGAAGAGACAAGGAGACAAAAAGAGGGGGAGACCTAAGGGGGGGTACTGTTACGCCGAGCGCTCCGGGTCCCTGCTCCTCCCCGGAGTGCTCGCGGCGTATCTCTCTCTCTGCAGCGCCCCGGTCAGACCTGCTGACCGGGAGCGCTGCACTGACATTGCCGTCGGGGATGCGATTCGCATAGCGAGACGCGCCCGCTCGCGAATCGCATCCCAAGTCACTTACCCGTCCCGGTCCCCGGCTGTCATGTTCTGGCGTGCGCGGCTCCGCTCTCTAGGGCGCGCGCGCGCCAGCTCTCTGAGATTTAAAGGGCCAGTGCACGAATGATTGGTGCCTGGCCCAGTCAGCCTAATTAGCTTCCACCTGCTCCCTGGCTATATTACCTCACTTCCCCTGCACTTCCTTGCCGGATCTTGTTGCCTTGTGCCAGTGAAAGCATTTAGTGTTGTCCAAAGCCTGTGTTCCAGATCTCCTGCTATCCACATTGACTACGAACCTTGCCGCCTGCCTCGACCTTCTGCTACGTCTGACCTTGCCTCTGCCTAGTCCTTCTGTCCTTCTCAGCAGTCAGCGAGGTTGAGCCATTGCCGGTGGATACGACCTGGTTGCTACCGCCGCAGCAAGACCATCCCGCTTTGTGGCGGGCTCTGGTGAAAACCAGTAGCAACTTAGAACCGGTCCACCGACATGGTCCACGCCAATCCCTCGCTGACACAGAAGATCCACCTCCAGCCTGCCGAATCGTGACAGTTCGTAGTCAGGGGCAACGGCAAGGGTCTGGATACACAGGCTTGGGAACACACAGAACGCTTTCTCAGGGCACTAGGCAACAAGATCCGGCAAGGACAGGAAGGGAAAGTGGGTTTTTATGTGTTTGGGAGTGATTAGCACTGATTGGGCCAGGCACCAATTAGTGGTGCACTGGCCCTTTAAATTTCAGAGAGCCGGCGCGCGCGCGCCCTAGAGAGCGGGGCTGCGTGCGCCAGGACATGACAGCAGGGGATCGGGGCAGGTGAGAGGACTGGGATGCGACCCGCGGGCGGGCGCGTCCCGCCACGCGGATCGCATCCCCACCGGTGATAACAGAGCAGCACTCCCGGTCAGCGGGTCTGACCGGGGCACTGCACGCTGAAGAACGCCGCGAGCGCTCCGGGGAGGAGCAGGGACCCGAAATGCTCGGCGTAACCATCAGCATCGCTTGCTGGACCTGTGGCAACGCTGGAAGAGGATTGTGAGGAAGAGGAGTCAGAGGAGGAATGAAGAGGAGGAGGAAGACCAACCACAGCAGGCATCTCAGGGTGCTCCTTGTCAACTATCTTGTTCCCATGGTGTTGTACGTGGCTGGGGGGAAGAAGATGATATCACTGACATCACTGAGGATGAGGAATGGGACATGAGTAGCTCAGCATCTGTCCTTGTGCAAATGGGGTCTTTCATGCTGTCGTGCCTGTTGAGGGACCCTTGTATAAAAAGGATGAAGGAGAACGACCTGTACTGGGTGTCCATGCTACTAGACCCCCGGTATAAACATAAAGTACCTGACATGTTACCGCATTTCAGCAAGGCGGAAAGGATTCAGCTGGTCCAAAATAAATGAAGAAGTATGCTGTACAAAGCATAAAAGGGTCATGTCACAGCACAATAGGGATCTAAAAGGGGAAGAGGTGAAAGTAATCCTCCTCCTCCTCCCACGAACACGCTGGCAAGGACAGGATGCTGTACAGACATGCTGTTGATGGAGGACATGCAGAGCTTTTTAAGTCCTACGCATCACGACACAGCCCTTCGGGGTCCACCATCAGAAAACGACTTGTCCAACAGGTAGCAGACTACCTGGCCTTAACCGCAGATATCGACACTCTGAGGAGCGATTAACCCCTTGACTACTGGGTGTGCCGGCTTGACCTGTGGCCTGAGCTATCCCAATTTGCGCTCAAACTTCTGGCCTGTCCCGCTTCAAGTGTCCTGTCAGAAAAGACCTTCAGTGCAGCAGGAGGTATTGTCACTGAGAAGAGAAGTCGCCTTGGTCAAAAAAGTCTGGATTACCTCACCTTTCTTAAGATAAATGAGGGATGGATCCCGAAGGGACTGACACTGGGCGATACATTTGACTGAACAAGGCCTGATCAGATGAGCTGCCTTGGGCTAAAAATGGTCCACACGCTGCTGTTTTTGAACTCTGAATGCCGTATGACTTGCGTGACTTATCCGCCACCAACTAGGGTTCAAGCCGCAATGTTTTAGGGCACTTTCTGCCTGGCGAAACAAACAGAAATGTTTCTGGCCGCTGCTACAGCAGCGGCTGCGACAATACCAAATTTTCCAGCCAGGTGTACATGCCTAATTTTTTTTTTGGCCTCTGCTGCTGCACTTGTTATGGTGCTGCAATTTTTCTGTCCGCTGCTACAGAAGCGGCTGCAACAATACCAAATATTTCAGGCATGTGTACATGCCTAATTTTTCTGGTACTCTGCTGACATCTCTGTCCATTTTAGCAACTGTGGATATTAGATGTATGCTAAGGGTAGCATGGTGGCTCAGAGGTTAGCACTGCTGCCTTGCAGCGCTGGGGCCTTGGGTTCAAATCCAACTATGTGCTGCCTCAAGGGGGGCTCTAACTATATGATGCCTAAAGGGGGCTAAAGAACGTTATTCCAAACCATTTAGAAATGTTAGGTGATTTATGCCCTTTATGGATTAAAACCAGACTCTGCATCAACTATGTAATTTTCTATGGGAGTTTTGCCATGGATCCCACTCTGGCACGCCACAGTCCAGGTGTTAGTCCCCTTGAAACATCTTTTAAATCACTATTGTGGCCAGAAAGAGTCTCTGTTGGTTTTAAAATTTGCCTGCCCATTCAGGTCAATGGCGGTTCGCCTGGTTCGCAAACTTTTGCGGAAGTTTGCGTTCGCGGTTCGCGAACCGAAAATTTTATGTTTGCGACATCACTAGAGTTGGCAGGTTTTCTGGGAAATTTCTGAATTTCCCAAAGTTGTTTGTCCTTTCTAAGAGCTTTGGCATATGCAATATAGGTGGATTCCATATAACTTTTTTTGTATCCTTATTTTCTTAGCTGAACCATAATTGGGCATAATGGATTGGGTTTTGGGAGGTTTGAATTTTACTTCCTTTCTTATTCAATATTCTAATACAAGCTGTTTGCTATCTCAATGCTTGATACCTTTGTCTTATGTATCCAGTCAAGGGTTATTATCCCTGGATTGGTTTTTGCTTATTGTTCGAGAAAGTTTAATACAAATTGTTACGCCGAGCGCTCTGGGTCCCTGCTCCTCCCTGAAGTGCTCGTGGCGTTTCTCTCCCTGCAGCGCCCCGGTCAGACCCGCTAACCGGGAGCGCTGCACTGACATTGCCGGCGGGGATGCGATTCGCATAGCGGGACGCGCCCGCTCGCGAATCGCATCCCAAGTCACTCACCTGTCCCGGTCCCCGGCTGTCATGTTCTGGCGCGCCCGGCTCCGCTCTCTAGGGCGCGCGCACGCCAGCTCTCTGAGATTTAAAGGGCCAGTACACCAATGATTGGTGCCTGACCCAATCAGCCTAATTAGCTTCCACCTGCTCCCTGGCTATATTACCTCACTTCCCCTGCACTTCCTTGCCGGATCTTGTTGCCTTAGTGTCTTGAGAAAGCTACTACTGTGTTTACCCATACTGTGTTCCTGACCTCCTGCTATTTCTATAGACTACGAACCTTGCCGCCTGCCCCGACCTTCTGCTACGTCCGACCTTGCTCTTGCCTTATCCCTTGTACCACGCCTATCTCAGCAGTCAGAGAGGTTGAGCTGTTGGCGGTGGATAGGACCTGGTTGCTACCGCCGCTGCAAGACCATCCCGCTTTGGGGCGGGCTCTGGTGAAAACCAGTAGCAACTTAGAACCGGTCCACCGACACGGTCCATGCCAATCCCTCTCTGACACAGAGGATCCACCTACAGCCTGCCAAATCGTGACACAAATTATTTGAAAAAACAAACAAACAAACAAAAACATACCTAAAAATAAACAAACAATTTATTTCCTTCTGCAGCCCATGTCTAAAACCATGAAGGATGTCCTGGCTGATCACTTTCCTGATGACTTCACCTCCGAAGCAAAGGCTGCTTGGGACAAATTCCTTTCTGAAGTCTCTACTGATAAATAAATGCTCTTGGGCTAGAAGACTACATCAGTACCTGCAGCACACCATCCTGTGGGAAGTTCAGAGGAAACTACGCACATAAGTTTTTTATCAAATCCACAGCCAGTCAAAGAACATGATTCAGCTGCAATATAATTTTGAGTTTTCTTAGCAGTCTTTGGCTGCCTACGGCTAAGTTTCCACTTGTTTTTTCTTCTGGCAGTTTTTGGAAAACTGCCACTCCAATTTTTGAGCCAAAGCCAGAAATGTATTAAAAAGGAATGGGACGTATAAAGGAAGGACTTATACTTCCCCTCCCTTATGAATCCACTTCTGACTTTGGCTCGAAAGCTGCAGTTTCCAAAAACTGCCAGAAAAAAAACCAAGTGGAAACTTAGCCTACTACTTGTGTCTACCACTTGTTTATCACAATAAATCTGGTGTAGTCTCCAATAAAAGTGCATATATTATTATTACAGGTCACATATACCTGACCAGTTATCTATTTCTTTTTAGCTTTATCCATTTTAGAGTTTCAGGCTATATCATATTAAATTTAAGACTTTAGTGCATAAAGGATACTTTCATGTGTTTTTAATTAAATATAAGGCTCTTCTGTCAAATAATTAATGATCTATTTAGCTTTTTCCCTATGAGGTTGTGTGTATGTGTCCTCCATTACTATTGTTTTCATCAAGGTGACAAAAATAAATTGTCTTCACATGTGTGGGATTCAAATTTTTTGCTTTTTTCTACCTCACTCCGCAAGAATTAAAACACTATGCAAATTAGAATTCCTGATAGTGACCTTAGAAATGGTGACATTAGCATGTGACCGAGTCACTAAATACCTACTCACAACCCACCAGCACATGCTTACACACTGTAATTATATGTATTAAACAATAGGTTAGGCTGTAACCATACTATCAGGAAAAAAATGTACGTACGTAGGGACCCAGTTTCCACAAATGTTGGCGCACATTAAAAATAATGGGTGCACTGAAAGGGGTACTCCGGTAGAATATTTTTTTTTAAATCAACTGGTGCCAGAAAGTTAAACAGATTTGTAAATTACTTTAACCCCTTAAGGACCAGGCATGTATGAGTACGTGCCTGCACCCTGGGTCTTAAGGACCAGGCACGTACTCATAGGTCCGTGGGAATTTCGGTCCCTGGATGTCGGATGTCGTGCGGCAGGCTCCCTGGATCTGTCGGAAGACGGTAAGTAGCCTAGCAACATCTGGAGGGTACAGTTTGAGACCACTATACGGTGGTCTCTAAACAATAACCCTTCAGATGTTGCAAAACTACAACTCCCAGCATGCCCAGACAGCTGTTTGGGCATGCAGGGATTTGTAGTTTGGCAACAGCTGGAGGGCCCCAGTTTGGAGATCACTGTCTGTGATCTCTAACTGTGGCCCTCCAGATGTTGAAAAACTGCAACTCCTAGCATGCCCAAACAGCAGTTTGCTGTCTGGGCATGCTGGTATCTGGAGTTTTGCAACAGCTGGAGGTCCACAGTTTGGAGATCTCTAAATTGTAGCCCTACTGATGTTGCAAAACTGCAAATCCCAGCATGCCCGTCGCCATGCTGGGAGTTGTAGTTGCGTACATCCAGCTGTTGCATAACTACATCCCTTCGGCGATCAGTACATGCTGGGAGTTGTAGTTTTGCAACAGCTGGAGGCACACTGGCTGGTAAATACTGAGTTAGGTAACAGAACCTAACTGAAGGTTTTCCAACCAGTGTGCCTCCAGCTGTTGCAAAAGTACAACTCCCAGCATGCACTGTCTGTCAGTGCATGCTAGGAGTTGTAGTTTTGAAACAGCTGGAGGTTCCCCCCCCCCCCCATGTGAACGTACAGGGTACATTCACACGGGCAGGTTTACAGTAAGTTTCCTGCTTCAAGTATGAGCTGCGGCAAATTTTTCACCGCAGCGCATACTCCTAGCGGTAAGCTCACTGCAAACTGCCGCCAGTGTGAATGTACCCTAAAAACACAACACTTCACTACACTAACACATAATAAAGGGTAAAACACTACATATACACCCCCCTTACACTGTCCCCCCAATAAAAATGAAAAATGTGTTGTACGGCAGTGTTTCCAAAACGGAGCCTCCAGCTATTGCAAAACAACAACTCTCAGCATTTCCGGACAGCCACTGACTGTCCAGGCATGCTGGGAGTTTAGCAACAGCTGGAGGCACCCTGTTTGGGAATCACTGGCGTAGAATACCCCTATGTCCACCCCTATGCTATCCCTAATTTAGTCCTCAAATGCGCATGGTGCTCTCTCACTTTGGAGCCCTGTCGTATTTCAAGGAAACAGTTTAGGGCCACATATGGAGTATTTCCGTACTCGAGAGAAATTGCCCAACTAATTTTGGGGGCTTTTTCTCCTTTTACCCCTTATGAAAAAGAAAAGTTGGGGTCTACACCAGCATGTTAGAGTAAAAAAAAAAATAAAATTACACTGACATGCCGGTGTTGCCCAATACTTTTTATTTTCACAAGAGATAAAAGAAATAAAAGACCCCCCAAATTTGTTACGCAATTTCTCCTGAGTACGGAAATACCCCATATGTGGGTGTAAAATGCTCGGGGGGCGCACAACAAGGCTCAGGAGTGAGAGCGCACCATGTACATTTGAGGCCTAAATTGGTGATTTGCACAGGAGTGGCTGATTTTAAAGTGGTTCTGACGTAAACGCAAAAAAATAAATACCCACATGTGACCCCATTTTGGAAACTGCACCCCTCTTGGAACATAACAAGGGGTATAGTGAGCCTTAACACCCCACAGGTGTTTGACGAATTTTCATTAAAGTTGGATGAGAAAATGAAAAAAAAAAATTTTTGACTAAAAAGCCCCCCAAAATTTGTAGCCCCATTTCCTTTGAGTAAGAACATACCCCATATGTAGATGTAAAGTCCTCTGCGGGTGAACTACAATGCTCAGAAGAGAAGGAGCGCAATTGGGATTTTGAAGAGAAAATCTGTCCGGAATTGAAGGTCACATGTGTTTACAAAGCCCCCATGGTAACAGAACAGTGGACCCCCCCAACATGTGACCCCATTTTGGAAACTACACCCCTCACGTAATGTAATAATAGGTACAGTGAGCATTTACGCTCCACAGGGGTCTGACAGGTTTTTGGAACAGTGGTCTGTGAAAATGAAAAATTAACTTTTTCATTTGCTCAGCCCACTGTTCCAAAGATCTGTCAAACGCCAGTGGGGTGTAAATGCTCACTGCACCCCTTATTAAATTCTGTGAGGGGTGTAGTTTCCAAAATGGAGTCACATGTGGCGGGCAGAGCATTTTATGTCCTAACATGGGGTATTTCCATACTCAGAAGAGACGGGGTTACAAATTTTGGGTGGCATTTTCTCCCATTACCCTTTGTAAAAATGGTAAATTTGGGGGGGGGGGGGGAAACTGCCCTTTAGGGAAAAAAAATGTTTTCCATTTACACATCCAACTTTAATAAAAAGTCGTCAAACACCTGTGTGGTGTTAAGGCTCACTGGACCCCGTGTTACGTGCCTTGAGGGGTGTAGTTTCCAAAATGGAATGCCATGTGGGGTTTTCTGCTGTTCTGGCACCATAGGGGCTTCCTAAATGTGACATGCCCCCCAAAAACCATTTCAGCAAAATACACGCTCCAAAATTCCAATGTTACTTCTTCCCTTCTGAGCCCTCTACTGCGCCCTCCAAACACTTGACATACACATATGAGGTATTTCCTTACTCAAGAGAAATTGGGTTACAAAATTTGGGTCTACAAGAACATGCGAGTGTAAAAAATGAAGATTTTGAATTTTCTCCTTCACTTTGCTGCTATTCCTGTGAAACACCTAAAGGGTTAACACACTTACTGAATGTCATTTTGGATACTTTGAGGGGTGCAGTTTTTGTAATGGGGTCATTTATGGGGTACTTCTAATATGAAAGCCCTTCAGATCTACTTCAAAACTGAACTGGTCCCTGAAAATATCTGATTTTGAAAATTTTGTGAAAAATTGGACAATTGCTGCTGAACTTTGAAGCCCTCTGATGTCTTCCAAAAGTAAAAACATGTCAACTTTATAATGCAAACATAAAGTAGACATATTGTATATGTGAATCAATATATAATTTATTTGGAATATTCATTTTCCTTATAAGCAGAGAGCTTCAAAGTAAAAAAAAATTAAAAAAAAAATTAAATTTTTTCAAGTATCATTAAAAATGTACCACTGACATAAAGTAGAATATGTCACGAAAAGAATCTTGGAATAAGAATGAAAAGTAAAAGCATGCCAGAGTTATTAATGTATAAAGTGACAGTGGTCAGATGTTCAAGATGTAAAAAAAATGGCCGGGTCCTTAAAGGGGTACTCCGGTGCTTAGACATCTTATCCCCTATCCAAAGGATAGGGCATAAGATGCCTGATCGCGGGAGTAGCGCCGCTGGGGACCCCCGGGATCTTGCACGCGGCACCCCGTTTGTAATCAGTCCCCGGAGAGTGTTCGCTCCGGGTCTGATTACCTGCGACCACGCGGCCGTCGGCGTGTGACGTCACGCCTCCGCCCCCGTGTGACGTCACGCTCCGCCCCTCAATGCAAGCCTACGGCAGCAGGTTCCCCACATTAGGTAGTAGCAGGTTCCCCACATTAGATAGTAGCAGGTTCCCCACATTAGGTAGGCAGCAGGTTCCCCACATTAAGTAGGCAGCAGGTTCCCCACATTAGGTAGGCAGCAGGTTCCCCACATTAGGTGGGCAGCAAGTTCTGCACATTAGGTGGGCAGCAAGTTCCCCCCTTTAGGTAGGCAGCAAGTTCCCCACATTAGATAGGCAGCAGGTTCCCCACATTAGGTAGAAGCAGGCTCCCCACATTAGGTAGTAGCAGGTTCCCCACATTAGGGAGTAGCAGGTTCCCCACATTAGGTAGAAGCAGGTTCCCCACATTAGATAGAAGCAGGTTCTTCACATTAGGTAGTAGCAGGTTCCCTATATTAGATAGTAGCAGGTTCCCCACATTAGGTAATAGCAGGTCCCCCACATTAGGTAGAAGCAGGTTCTCCACATTAGGTAGAAGCAGGTTCCCCACATTAGGTAGCATTTTCGATTACCCCGCTCCCCCCCGATTTACGTACACACAGACACACACACAGACACCCACACATGCACACACACATAGACAGACAGACACACACACATGCACACACACATAGACAGACAGGCACACACACATAGACAGACAGACACACACACACATGCACACACACATAGACAGACAGGCACACACACATGCACGCACACATAGACAGACACACACACATAGACAGACAGACACACACATATGCCCACACACATAGACACAAGCAGACAGACACCCACACATGCACACACATATGCACACAAGCAGACAGACACCCACACATGCACACACGCAGACAGACACACACATAGACAACCTTACCTGTCTTGCACTGCGCTTCTCCTCTCCAGAGTAGTGAAGAAAACTGTGTCTTGAAGCGTTCTGTATCCCGAGGAAAGTGCTGAGTCACTGTGCTGAGACACTGTGATTGGTTGATGGGGGGGCGTGTGCAGTCTCTGCTTTGCTCAGGACACAGAACTGCTTCAAGACACAGTTTTCCTCAATAAATACCTAACGCGGGCCACAAACTTTCGCTCCGCAGGCCGCAAATGGCCCACGGGCCTGGAGTTTGAGACCCCTGCTCTAAATGAATGCCGGGTGCAGCAGGAAGATAGCGGATAAGGTGTATAGGGTCGGAGTACCCCTTTAATACCTTAATGGCCAAGGACGTATATTTACGTAATTTGAAGCGCGTTCAGGAGCTGAGCGCCCTTCATATCTGCTGGGTCCCAGTTGCTACCAGCAACCAGGACCCGCAGCTAATACTGGACATCGCCGATCGGGCTAATGTCGGGTATCTAAACTGGGAGAAATCACTGCCGATTAGCTCAGCAGAGCTATTCGGGACTGCCGCTATGAAATCGCGGTGACCCGAACAGCTGAGAGGACAGTGGGAGGCGCCTTGTTCCACACTGTCAAATTGGCATTTTATTGCCCAAGCCTGAGATCCAGGCTTGAGCAATCGAGCTCAGATAACACTGATCAATGGTATGCTATGGCATAGCATTGTTCAGTGTATGCAATCAAAGGATTGCATGTAATATTCCCCTATGGGTCTAAAATTAAGTGTAAAAAAAGTGAATAAATATGATTTAACCTCTTAAGGACCCAGGGCGTATGGATACGCCCTCAAACCCTGGGCCTTAAGGACCCAGGGCGTATCCATACGCCCTGGCGTTTTCCGGTCTCTGCCGCGCGCCGGCAGAGATCGGAACTGGATGCCTGCTGAAATCCTTCAGCAGGCATCCAGGGCAAGTGCCGAGGGGGGCCATGTAGGCCCCCCATGTCGGCGATCGCCGCAATTCGCAAGGGAAATCGCCCTTGCGATCTGCGGCGATACCGGGCTGATCGGGTCTCTGGGACCCGACCGCCCGGTAATTTTGCATGATCCCGGCTGTCACAGACAGCCAGGACCATGCTGGAGCCTAGGAGCGAGGTGGCAAGCCTGCCACCTCCTCCGATCCCCCTGCGATCTGTCGGTTAGTTAACCGACCAATCGCAGGAGGGGGGGCGGTTACTTCCTCCCGTCCTGCCCGGCCCCTGGAAGTCCGGAGAGGACGGGAGGAAGACCGGAGGACGCGGCGGGGGACGGGGGAGTGCTGGGGACCGGCCCCGGTACTTACCTCGTCCCTGAAGACCCGGATCCCGGCGAGGAAGATGGCGGCAGCGGCGACAGGTGAGTAGATCTTCAGCCGCAATCGGGCCCTTTACAGCAATGCACGTCGCCGTAAAGCGACATGCATTGCTGTAATGGGACCCTGTAAACTACAACTCACAGCATGCCCAGACAGCCCTTGGCGTCTGGGCATGCTGGGAGTTGCAGTTTTGCAACATCTGGAGGTCCACAGTTTGGGACCACTGTGCCCTTCCAGATGTTGCAAAACTACACATCCTCAGCATGCCCTTACTGTCCAGGCATGCTGGGAGTTGTAGTTCCGTAACATCTGGCCCTTCAGATGTTGCATAACTACAACTCCCAGCATGCCTGGACAGTTTTGGCATACTGGGAGTTGTAGTTTTGCAACATCTGGAAGGGCACAGATTGGGAACCACTGTATTAGTGGTCTACAAACTAGTCCTCCAGATGTTGCAAAACTACAACTCCAAGCATGCTGGGAGTTGTAGTTCGGCAACATCTGGCTCTAAAGATGTTGCCGAATTACTACTCCCAGCATGCTTGAGAATGCTGAGGGTTGTGGTTTTGCAACAACTGGAGGCACACTGGTTGGGAAACATTGTCTGTTTCCTTACTCAGTGTTTCCCAACCCGTGTGCCTCCAGCTGTGGCAAAACTATAACTACCAGCATGCACTGATAGACTGTGCATGCTGGGAGTTGTAGTTTTGCAACAGCTGGAGGTCCCCCCCTGTGAATGTACAGGATACATTCACATGGGCAGGGGCTTACAGTGAGTATCAGGCTGCAAGTTTGCCATGCAGCAAATTTTGCGCGGCAGCTCAAACCAGCTGTAACCGCCCCGCCCGTGTGACTGTACCCTAAAAACACTACACTACACTACACTACACTAACACAAAATAAAATAAAAAGTAAAAAACACTACGTATACACATACCCCTACACAGCCCCCCTCCCTAATAAAAATGAAAAACGTCTGGTACGCCACTGTTTTCAAAATGGCGCCTCCAGCTGTTGCAAAACAACAACTCCCAGTATTGCTGGACAGCCGCTGACTGTCCAAGCATGCTGGGAGTTTTGCAACAGCTGGAGGCACCTTGTTTGGGAATCACTGGCGTAGAATACCCCTATGTCCTCCCCTATGCAAATCCCTAATTTAGGCCTCAAATGCGCATGGCTCTCTCTCACTTTGGAGCCCTGTCTTATTTCAGGGCAACAGTTTAGGGTCACATATGGGGTATCGCCGTACTGGGGAGAAATTGCCTAACAAATTTTGGGGGGCTTTTTCTCCTTTCACCCCTTATGAAAATGTGAAGTTGGGGTCTACACCAGCATGTTAGTGTAAAAAAATAATTTTTTCACACTAACATGCTGCTGTTGCCCTATACTTTTCATTTTGACAAGAGGTAAAAGGGAAAAAAGCCCCCCAAAATTTGTAATGCAATTTCTCCCGACTACGGAGATACCCCATATGTGGGCGTAAAGTGCTCTGGGGGCGCACAACAAGGCCCAGAAGGGAGAGTGCGCCATGTAGATTTGAGGTGATTTGCACAGGGGTGGCTGATTGTTACAGCGGTTTTGACAAACGCAAAAAAAACTAAACCCCACATGTGACCCCATTTCGGAAACTACACCCCTCACGGAATGTAATTAGGGGTGCAGTGAGAATTTACACCCCACAGGTGTCTGACAGATCTTTGGAAAAGTGGGCTGTGCAAATTAAAAATGTTGTACAGACCACTGTTCCAAAGATCTGACAGACACCAATGGGGGTAAATGCTCACTGTACCCCTTGTTACGTTCCTCAAGGGGTCTAGTTTCCAAAATGGTATGCCATGTGGGGGTTATTTTGCGGTTCTGGCACCATAGGGGCTTCCTAAATGCAACATGCCCCCGAGCAAAATTTGCTCTCAAAAAGCCAAATATGACTCCTTCTCTTCTGAGCATTGTAGTTTGCTCGTAGTGCACTTCAGGTCAACTTATGGGGTACCTCCATACTCAGAAGAGATGGGGTTTCAAATTTTGGGGGGTATTTTTTGCTATTAACCCTTGCAAAAATGTGAAATTTGGGGGGAAACACCCATTTTAATGACATTTTTTTTTTTTTTTTTTTAACGTATGCAAAAGTCTTGAAACCCGTGTGGGGTATTAAGTCTCACTTTATTCCTTGTTACGTTCCTCAAGGGGTCTAGTTTCCAAAATGGTATGCCATGTGGGTATTTTTTGCTGTCCTGGCACCATAGGGGCTTCCTATATGGGACATGCCCCCGAGCAAAATTTGCTCTCAAAAAGCCAAATATGACTCCTTCTCTTCTGAGCATTGTAGTTCGCCCGTAGTGCACTTCAGGTCAACTTATGGGGTACCTCCATACTCAGAAGAGATGAGGTTACAAATTTTGGGGGGGTATTTTCTGCTATTAACCCTTGCAAAAATGTGAAATTTGGGGGGAAACACACATTTTAGTGAATTTATTTTTTATTTTTTTACATATGCAAAAGTCGTGAAACACATGTGGGGTATTAAGGCTCACTTAATTCCTTGTTACGTTCCTCAAGGGGTCTTGTTTCCAAAATGGTATGGCATGTGTTTTTTTTTTTGCTGTTCTGGCACCATAGGGGCTTCCTAAATGCAACATGCCCCCCCAAAAACCATTTCAGAAAAACGTACTCTCCAAAATCCCCTTGTCACGCCTTCGGTTCTGAGCCCTCTATTGCGCCCACAGAACACTTTACATAGACATATGAGGTATGTGCTTACTCGAGAGAAATTGGGCTACAAATATAAGTATACACTTTCTCCTTTTACCCCTCGTAAAAATTCAAAAATTGGGTCTACAAGAACATGCAAGTGTAAAAAATGAACATTGTGAATTTTCTCCTTCACTTTCCTGCTATTCCTGTGACATACGTAAAGGGTTAAAATGCTGACTGAATGTCATTATGAATACTTTAGGGGGTGCAGTTTTTATAATGGGGTCATTTATGGGGTATTTCTAAGATGAAGACCCTTCAAATCCACTTCAAACCTGAACTGGTCCCTGAAAAATAGTGAGTTTGGAAATTTTGTGAAAAATTGGAAAATTGCTGCTGAACTTTGAAGCCCTCTGGTGTCTTCCAAAAGTAAAAACTCGTCAATTTTATGTTGCAGACATAAAGTAGACATATTGTATATGTGAAATTTTTTTTTTTATATTTTGAATATCCATTTTCCTTTCAAACAGAGAGCTTCAAAGTTAGAAAAATGCAAAATTTTCAAATTTTTCATAAAATTTTCAAATTTTTCACCAAGAAAGGATGCAAGTTACAATTTTTTTTTACCAATATGTTAAAGTAGAATATGTCACGAAAAAACAATCTCGGAATCAGAATGATAACTAAAAGAATTCCAGAGTTATTAATGTTTAAAGTGACAGTGGTCAGATGTTCAAAAAATGGCCGGGTCCTAAGGTGTAAAATGGCTGGGTCCTTAAGAGGTTAACCCCATCCTGAATAAAAGTTTGAATCATCCCTTTTTCCCATTTAAAAAAAAAATGTAAACAAAAATAAAAATAAACGTGTGGTCTCGCCACATGCATAAATGTCCAAACTATAAAAATATAAAGTTAACTAAACCGCACGGTCAATGGGGTATATGTAAAAAATTCCAAAGTCCAAAATTGTGTATTTTTGGTCACTTTGTATACCCTATTAAAAGCGATCAAAAAGTCCCATCAAAACAATCGTGGTCCTGATAAAAACTACAGATCATGGCCCAAAAAATGATTCCCATACCGCCCCGTATATGGAGAAATAAAAAAGTTATAGGGGTCAGAGTTTGACAATTTTAAACATACTAATGTTGGTGCATGTAGTTTTAAGTTTTTTTAAAGTAGCAAAATAAAATAAAAAAACTATATAAAGTGGGTATCATTATAATCATGGACCTACAGAAGAAATATATAGTGTCATTTTTACCGAAAAGGACACTGCATAAAATCGGAAGCCCCAAATGTTACAAAATATTTATTTTGCCATACATTTTTGGGTGAACTGATTGATGTCATTACAAAGTACAATTGGTGGTATAAAAAACATATGGGTCTGTAGATGCAAAATTTTAAGCGTTCTGATTTTTAAAAGGTGAGGTGAAAAAAAAACTGTGGTCTTTAAGGGGTTAAGGACCAGGCCAGTTTCATTTTTGCATTTTCGTTTTTTCCTCCTCTCCTTCTAAGCGCCATAACTCTTTTAGTTGTCCATTTGGAAGCCCAGATCCTGCATCTAGAGGGGCGACTGGCAACAATGAGAAGCATTAACAACATGGAGAGGAGTCTTCTGCTCACTGAGCAGGCACTCTTGGGAATAGAGGTGGGGGAGGACAGTGGGACGGAGTTGCAGGACAGTCAGGCAGTTAGCTGGGTTACAGTTAGAAAGAGGGGTAGGGGAAAAAGTGTCAGGGAGGCTAGTCCTGAACTGGCACACCCCAACAAGTTTGCCCGCTTGGCAGATGAGGGGGATGCCATTACAGAGCTAGCAGAACTGCAGCAGGATACCGCCTCTGACCGCCAGGGGGATGTCTGCTCCAGTAAGGAGGGAGGCAGGAGTACAGGGCAGGTCAGACAGTTACTAGTGGTGGGGGACTTAATTATTAGGGAGACAGACAGGGCAATCTGTCACAAAGACCGGGATCGCCGAACAGTGTGTTGTCTGCCTGGCGCACGAGTTCGGCACATCGCGGATCGGGTTGACAGGTTGCTGGGCGGGGCTGGAGAGGACCCAGCAGTCATGGTACATATTGGCACCAATGACAAAGTAAGAGGTAGGTGGAGTGTCCTTAAAAATGATTTCAGGGACTTAGGCCGCAAGCTTAAGGCAAGGACCTCCAAGGTAGTATTTTCTGAAATACTACCAGTACCACGAGCCGCACCAGAGAGGCAGCAGGAGATCAGGGAGGTAAACAAGTGGCTCAGAAGCTGGTGTAGGAAGGAAGGGTTTGGGTTCATGGAGAACTGGGCTGACTTCGCTGTCGGTTACCGGCTCTACCGTAGGGACGGGCTGCACCTCAATGGGGAGGGTGCAGCTTTGCTTGGGGAGAAGATGGCTAGAAGGGTGGAGAAGTGTTTAAACTAGGGACTTGGGGGGAGGGAACCTACAGCAAAGAGGGGGAAGATAGTGTAGATAGAGAGGTGGGAATTATAAATGTACCTGGGGGTGGAGCGGAGGGAGGGGTTAGAATAGTTAATAGGAATAGGCTTCATAGGAAAATAAAACTTACACCCTTGAATCCCATTTACCCCAATAACATAAAGGATGGAAATGTAAAGTGTATGTGCACAAATGCCAGAAGCCTAGCAAATAAAATTGGGGAGCTTGAGGCCTTGATACTGGAGGAACATATTGATATAGTTGGGGTCACTGAGACATGGCTGGACTCCTCGCATGACTGGGCTGTCAATCTGCAGGGGTTTACATTGTTTCGCAAGGATAGAATGAACAGAAAAGGTGGTGGAGTCTGTCTGTATGTAAGAAGTGGTATGAAAGTCAGTCTGAACGATGCCATAGTGTGTGATGATTCTGAGGAGGTGGAATCACTGTGGGTAGAATTACAAAAGGTAATACTTTTATTATAAAAAATAATACTTGGTGTAATCTACAGACCCCGTAATATCACTGAAGAGATAGAAGTTTGGCTTCATAAACAAATAGAGAGGGCCGCCCGGGCAGGTACAGTGGTAATAATGGGAGATTTTAACTATCCAGATATAGATTGGGGTCCGGGGTTGGCTAAAACTACAAAGGGGCGACAATTCCTAAATTTATTGCAGGATAATTTTATGGGCCAGTTTGTGGAGGACCCAACAAGAAGTGATGCCTTGTTGGATCTGATCATTTCCAACAACGCAGAGCTGATTGGTAATGTAACTGTGTGGTAAAACCTTGGTAATAGCGACCACAATATAGTTACTTTTGACTTAAAATGTAGAAAACAAAGACAGACGGGGAAAGCAAAAACATATAACTTTAAAAAGGCAAATTTCCCTGGGCTGAGAGCTGCACTACAGGGCATAGACTGGGGGGAGGTGTTCTCAAATACTGATACAGAAGGTAAATGGGACATCTTTAAATCAACTCTAAATAACTATACAGCTAAATATATACCAAAGGGGAACAAATATAAACGATTAAAACTAAATCCTACATGGCTGACAAATTAGGTTAAAAGAACAATAAACAACAAAAAAATAGCCTTCAAAAAATTCAAATCTGATGGGTCAGCTATAACATTTAAACAGTACAAGGAGCTTAATAAAATCTGTAAAAATGTAATAAAAACAGCAAAAATTCAAAATGAGAGACAGGTGGCCAAAGAAAGCAAAACTAATCCTAAATATTTTTTTAGATATATAAATACAAAAAAAACAAGGACAGAGCATGTAGGACCCCTTAATAATGATAATGGGGAGGTTGTCACGGGAGATCAAGAGAAGGCGGAGCTACTGAATGGGTTCTTTAGTTCTGTATACACTATAGAAAAAGGAGCTGACATTGGCCAGGTCAGTGCTGGTAACACATCATGTAATGTACTGAACTGGCTTAATGTAGAGATGGTACAAGGTAAGTTAAGTGATATAAATGTAAGCAAATCTCCAGGGCCAGATGGATTGCACCCAAGAGTTCTTAGAGAGGTAAGTTCAGTAATATCTGTACCCTTGTTCATGATATTTAGAGATTCTCTGGTGTCTGGTATTGTGCCAAGGGACTGGCGCAAGGCTAATGTGGTACCAATCTTCAAGAAGGGCTCTAGGTCTTCGCCAGGCAATTATAGACCGGTAAGTCTAACGTGCATTGTGGGTAAATAGTTTGAAGGACTTATAAGGGATTACATACAGGAATACATAGGGGATAATAGTATTATAAGTGATAGCCAGGATGGGTTTACTAAGGATAGAAGTTGTCAAACCAATCTAATTTGCTTGTATGAAGAGGTGAGTAGAAGCCTTGACAGAGGAATGGCTGTGGATATAGTGTTTCTGGATTTTGCCAAAGCGTTTGATACTGTCCCTCACAGACGTCTGACAGGTAAGTTAAGGTCCTTGGGCTTGGAAACTTTAGTTTGTAACTGGATTGAACACTGGCTCATGGATCATACCCAGAGAGTGGTGGTCAATGATTCGTACTCTGATTGGTCCCCGGTTATTAGTGGTGTACCCCAAGGTTCAGTACTGGGCCCGCTGCTGTTTAATTTATTTATCAATGATATAGAGGATGGTATTAACAGCTCTGTTTCTATCTTTGCAGATGACACCAAGCTTTGTAGCACGGTACAGTCTATAGAGGATGTGCATAAGTTACAAGATGACTTGGATAGACTAAGTGTCTGGGCATCCACTTGGCAAATGAGGTTCAATGTGGATAAATGTAAAGTTATGCATCTGGGTACTAATAACCTGCATGCGTCGTATGTCTTAGGGGGGATTAAACTGGCAGAGTCACTGGTAGAGAAGGATCTGGGTGTACTTGTAGATCACAGACTACAGAATAGCATGCAATGTCAGGCTGCTGCTTCCAAAGCCGGCAGGATATTGTCATGTATCAAAAAAGGCATGGACTCAAGGGAAAGGGACATAATACTAACCCTTTATAAAGCATTGGTACGGCCTCACCTGGAATATGCTGTTCAATTTTGGTCGCCTGTTCATAAAAGGGACACTGCGGAGTTGGAAAGGGTGCAGAGACGCGCGACTAAACTAATATGGGGCATGGAACATCTTAGCTATGAGGAGCGATTAAAGGAGTTACAATTGTTTAGTCTTGAGAAGAGACGTTTAAGGGGGGATATGATAAACGTATATAAGTATATAAATGGCCCATACAAAAAATATGGAGAAAAACTGTTCCAGGTTAAACCCCCCCAAAGGACGAGGGGGCACTCCCTCCGTCTGGAGAAGAAAAGGTTTAGTCTAAAGGGGCGACACGCCTTCTTTACCGTGAGGACTGTGAATTTATGGAACGGTCTACCTCAGGAACTGGTCACAGCAGGAACAATTAACAGCTTTAAAACAGGATTAGATACATTCCTGGAACAAAATAATGATTATGCAGAATTATAAAACTACATCCCTTTCCCTTATCCCCTTACACCCTTCCCTTCAATTCCCTGGTTGGACTTGATGGACGTATGTCTTTTTTCAACCATACTAACTATGTAACTATGTAACTATGTAACCATATGGATTAAAATGCAGGCTACAGCAAAGAGATTAAAGAAGAAGTCTCATGCATGGAAGTACAGAAAAACGTATCCCCTATCCGCAGGTTGGGGATAAGTTTTAGATCGCGGGGAATTCGACTGCTGTGGCCCCCTGGGATCATCTGTATGGAGCCCCAGCTCTCCCACAGAGTAGCGCAGCACGCCAGTGGTCCGAAGCGGGGGTCGCCATGCCCCCTCCATACTTCTCTATGGGAGAGCTGTTTGGCAATCTCTGGTTCTCCCATAGAGATATATGGAGGGGGCATGGCAGCCCCTGCTGGGGGTGGGGGGCATGACGCACGACTCTGTGGGAGAGCTGGGGCTCCATACAGATGATTGCAGGGGGCCACAGCACTCGGACCCCTGCAATCTAAAACGTATCCCCTAGTTTTAACTGTAGAACCTCGTACACAGAGATTAACCTCTAAATCTCTGATAATACACAGAAATTAACCTTAGAATTTCTAACACATGAAGAAACCGTAGGATCCCACTTCCACACCCGTTGAACAATCTGGGACACAGGAAACCACTCCACAGTATGATCTCCAGCAATTCTATATACAGGTTCTTCTAAAAAAAATTAGCATATTGTGCTAAAGTTCATTATTTTCCATAATGTAATGATAAAAATGTAACTTTCATATATTTTATATTCATTGCACACCAACTGAAATATTTCAGGTCTTTTATTCTTTTAATACTGATGATTTTGGCATACAGCTCATGAAAACCCAAAATTCCTATCTCAAAAAATTAGTATATCATGAAAAGGTTCTCTAAACGAGCTATTAACCTAATCATCTGAATCAACTAATTAACTCTAAATACCTGCAAAAGATTCCTGAGGCTTTTAAAAACTCCCAACCTGGTTCATTACTCAAAACCGCAATCATGGGTAAGACTGACGACCTGACTGCTGTCCAGAAGGCCATCATTGACACCCTCAAGCAAGAGGGTAAGACATAGAAAGAAATTTCTGAACAAATAGGCTGTTCCCAGAGTGCTGTATCAAGGCACCTCAGTGGGAAGTCTGTGGGAAGGAAAAAATGTGGCAGAAAACGCTCCACAACGAGAAGAGGTGACCGGACCCTGAGGAAGATTGTGGAGAAGGACCGATTCCAGACCTTGGGGGACCTGCGGAAGCAGTGGGCTGAGTCTGGAGTAGAAACATCCAGAGCCACTGTGCACAGGCGTGTGCAGGAAATGGGCTATAGGTGCCACATTCCCCAGGTCAAGCCACATTTGAACCAGAAACATGTCAGCTGCCACTTTTGAACATGCCATGTCAGCTGCTGGTGTTGGTCCACTGTGTTTTATCAAGGGCAGGGTCAATGCAGCTAGCTATCAGGAGATTTTGGAGCACTTCATGCTTCCATCTGCTGAAAAGCTTTATGGAGATGAAGATTTCATTTGCCAGCACGACCTGGCACCTACTCACAGTGCCAAAACCACTGGTAAATGGTTTACTGACCATGGTATTACTGTGCTCAATTGGCCTGCCAACTCTCCTGACCTGAACCCCATAGAGAATCTGTGGGATATTGTGAAGAGAAAGTTGAGAGATGCAAGACCCAACACTCTGGATGAGCTTAAGGCCGCTATCGAAGCATCCTGGGCCTCCATAATACCTCAGCAGTGCCACAGGCTGATTGCCTCCATTCCACTCCACATTGAAGCAGTAATATCTGCAAAAGGATTCTCGACCAAATATTGAGTGCATAACTGAACATAATTATTTGAAGGTTGACTTTTTTTGTATTAAAAACACTTTTATTTTATTGGTCGGATGAAATCTGTGGATTCAATCTATACTTTTTAGGGCCAAGTTTCGATCCAGACTACTTAGGCCATTAGTTACAAAGTACTTACTGATTAGTAGAGAATTTTATTAGAGTCCTCATAAAACTTCTAGGTGAAGAGATTGAATATACACCTTTATTCCTACTTCAACATCTGCATAACTCTATGTCACTTTAACATCTGCAGAACTCATTTATTCCATAGTGGCTATGGAATAAATGCAAACATGATACGTCATCAGGGAAACAAGACCTCATGAGAGTATGAGCAAATAATTGTGTGTGAATGGTAGAGTATATATATATATATATATATATATATATAAATATTCAACAAAATATTGTGCATAAATTCATTATATTAGAAATCATAGAAGAACAATATTACATTTCATGCAAAAATATACAAAGTTGCACTTATGTACAAAATACAAATACATATGATGTGATACTTCAGCAGACTTAAATAAAAGATTTGCATGTTTACTCAACACTTAGATAAAAAGAATATCACATATTTCTCAAATGGCACTACAGAGAAAAAAAAGGCAGAGCCTCCCATGGGACAGTACGTCTGGTACAAGTGTGAATAGGCAAAGTGGTGAGATATTTACTCACCTCTCTGGGTTTCGGTAGAAGACACAACCACTTTGCAGAGCCTTGTATACAATTTGCGGTGCAGCCACCTGGGGATCAGGTCCTGGACGTTCCAGCTGAGAGTAGTAGGCAGATACAAGGATAGCAGCGCTATCTGGAAAATGCCGGGATGTAGAGGCGCAATCCGCATCAATGCATGACAATGCGAGGGTGGTATTGTATAAGATTCCTTTATTCAGCCAGCATCAGATGTGTTTCGGGGCGGCACATCCCTTTCCCAATGAAAATTGCCTTTATAGGGGTACTCCATCCCTAGACATTTTATTCCCTATCCAAAGTTTAGGAGATAAGATGTATGATCGTGGGGGTCCCGCCGCTGGGGACCCCCGCAATATAGCATGCGGCACCCACCTGTTTCTGGTCATGATGCGCTGGAGGGTCTGGGTCCCGACCACGGGAACGGAAGTTAATGACGTCACGACTCCGCCACCCTGTAACGTTACGCCCCATCCCCTCAAAGCAAGTCTACGGGAGGGGGCGTGACAGCCTCCCATAGACTTGCATTGATGGGACGGGGCGTGACGTCACTCTGGGGTGGAATCGTGACGCCACGAACTTCCGTTCCCGTGGTCGGGACCCAGACCTTCCAGCGCTTCCGGACCAGAAACAGGTGGGAGCCGAATGCTATATTGCGGGGGTACCCAGCGGCGGGACTCCCGCGATCAGACATCTTATCCCCTATGCTTTGGATAGGGGATAAGATGTCAGGGGGTGGAGTAACCCTTTAACAGAAATCGATAACATATTCACTACTTAAAACAGGTAAAGCCTGATTGACAGGTCGCCTAATGTGAACGGCGCCTCACAAGAAACGCATATTGATGACGTGTTCACAGAATACGGAGAGTTAAAAGAGTCAAATGTTCTTAAAACAATAAAAGTGAGAATTAATGTATTTGGTGTGGTTTCATATTTTGTTTATAATCCTGTTATATAGTGTTGATGCAAGTATGTATGTTGGGCAGGATTTTTCTTAATCATTTAACTTATCAAGTTAGGTATTTTTCGTGTTCCACATTTTCCCCGTTCATATTTTTGCGAGGAGGTAGTTAGAACAGACCACATTATCTGTCTATTCCTGTTGTTCTTTTTGGCAAGTTTCTGCTCCAGGATCCTGACTGCGGTCTTATACTGGCGCCGCGAGTGTATTAGCGCATGCGCAGTGTAGTTCCGTGGTTCGGAACTATGAAAGTTCGTACTGGTATGTGCTTGTGCATTGCGTGTGTGCCAGTACAGTATGTGATGGTATATAGGGTAAGAAGAAATTAGACATTATTAGACATTATTCAAACATTAATTTAGTCCTGACGGGTTTAGCGTGTCCATCTTTAATATCCAATAAGATTCACGTTTACAGAGTTTGCTGAAGCGGTCATCTGTGTCTTCTGATATTTGTTCGATTACGGTTGCAGAGAATTCTTCCATGTTGCTGTCATGTCTCTCCATTGCAAGTCGGGAGACGCCACGTTTGGTGAATTGGTGGATATTTGAATCTATGTCAGTTTATTCTGCTTTTCAACTGTTGTGTAGTCCGTCCAATGTACTGTAATTGGCATGTACATTCAATCAGGTATATAACATACGCTGAACTGCAGTTCATTCTAGTTTTTATCTGAAAGGTCTCTCCAGTCTGTTTACTGGTGATAGAGGTTGCACTACTGTTCAACTTGCTGCATAGTTTGCAGGTCTTGTTCCGGCATTTAAAACATGTTTTGGATGTGAAAATAGCTTTTTTTTTTTGTTGGCATTTTTTCTTTAAACGACTGGAGGCTGCATGGTTTTTAATTGTTTTGGCCCTACTGTATGTAAACCCAGGATTAGACGGTAGTATATTTTTCAATATTGGGTCATGCTGTAGTATATTCCAGAGGGTGTTAAATATTTTTTAATGGATTTGTAGCCAGCTGAATAGTCTGTTATAAAATTGTATTTGTATTTCTCTGTTGGTTTGTTTCTTTCTTCTGTTGGTTGTGCTGTGGGGGATTCTAATGATCTCGCATTTGCTTTATTTATGATGAGTTTTGGATATCCCTTCTCGGTCAGCCTTTTCTTTATGATTTTACTTTGTGATTCAAAATCTGTGTTTTTTTGTGCAATTTCGGCTTACTCTATGGAATTGGCCATATGGTACGCTTCTTTCCATTTTTTGAAATGACAACTCTTGAGGTCCAACAAGCTGTTGCAGTCTACAGATTTGAAGTATGTTTTGGTGATAATTGATGTATTTTCTGAGGTGAGCTCCACGTCTAAATGTTCTATTTTTTCTTCTGTACATTTCCCAGTTAGTGTGAGGCTGTAACTGTTAGTATTTAAGTGATTTGTAAAGGCAGTGAATGGATCTTCTGTTCCATTCCAGATAAAAAGCAGGTCGTCAATGTATATTTTTTTAAAAATGATGCATTGACTCCAGGGATGGTTACTGTATATAAAGTTATTCTCAAATGCCCCCATGTAGAGATTTGCAAAGGCCGGGGCGAATTTTGTACCCATCGCCGTTCCGGTTGTCTGTAAGTATATATTCTCTTCAAAGTTGAAATAGTTATGGGACAAAATTAATGATATGCTGTTGGTGATGAATTCTTTTTGTTCAATTGGTATGGAGATATCAGCGGCTAAGACGGCTGATATGACATCAAGTCCATGTTTGTGTGGAATGTTTGAATAGATGGCGGACACATCCAAGGTGGCCCATTTGTAGCCAGATTTCCAAATAAGGGGTTTGAGTAGTTCAATGAGGGTAGGTGTGTCCTTAAGATATGATGGGAGTTTTATGACATATTTTTGTAGCTGGATATCTACATAGTTTGATAGATTGCTGGTGATTGAATTGATTCCCAAAATGATTGGGCCGCCTGAGGGATTGACAGGATCTTTATGGATCTTGGGTAAGCGGTAAAATAGTGGCATTCTAGGGTTCCGAATTTTTATAAAGTCACATTCATTTTTATTTAGAACTTAAAGATCAAATGCGTGATTGATGAGAGTACTACATTCACCCATATAAACGGCGGTGGGGTCTGATGGTAGTTGGATATAGTAGTTTCGGTCGGATATAATTTTTGATTCTTCAGCGGTGTATGTAGGACAATCCTGAATGACTATCCCACCGCCTTTACCTGCACTCCTTATGACAATGTGCCTATTATTTGCTAGTTCTTTCATGGATTTTTCATCTTTTCCTGTGAGGTTCCGCTTGATTGATTTGTTGTTGTTGATTTTTGGGAAATCATCTGCCACTAGGGCATAGAAGGTTTCCACAAATTCTCCTTTATGGTGTGTAGGGTAGAGTTTTTAGATTTAGGTTTTAAAGCTGTAAAGGTAACTGGTGGATCCAGACTGGTGGTAGGGGTCTCCTTAATGGTAGAAGGTTTTGTTCCATTTTGTTCCATCATGGAAAAATGATGGGTGAGGGTAAGTTTTCTGATGTAAGCATTAAGGTCTATAAATAATTGCAATTCATCTATTTACCCTGTAGGGCAGAAAGATAGTCCTTTACTCAGGACATCACTCTCTGCCTGTGATAGCAAATGGCTGGATAGTTTGAATATTTTTAGCGTAGTTTCTTGTTTTTCTTTGGTTCTGGTTTGTTTGGATCTTCTTGTCCCCTTTCCTCTATGTCCCCTGTTTGTTTTTCTTCTTCCAGGTTCTTTATTTTTTGTCTCGCCAGACTGTACTATTCTGTAATCAGTGTATTGAGCATCTCGGGTCTGCCATGTAGCATGGGGGTGGGTGTCAGAGCTTGGGGTAAGCTCTAAAAAAGCCGGCAAGCATCTGTGTGTACCTGATGGTGTGGTGAAAAACTCATGTCCTGCTTCCTCCATATTCCTGATGGTAGTATTTGGGCTCTCATTTAGATGTTGTGTGCCCATGGATGTTATGCTGGGTGTCCGGATTATTTCGGGAAGATGGACTGAATTGTTAGATAGTGACCCTAGGTAACCTAGGTCTTCTGGGTTTACTTAAAAAAAAAATGTGGGGGGAAGGGCTAGTGATGAGTTCCCCTGCTTCTTGTAATAGTATATCCAGGTCTGATGGTACCCCTACTCTGGAGAAGACCTCTTCTAGAGATGGGGTAAGGTCCTGTGTAGGGCTAAGATGGACTGATATTTGGATTAGTATTAGTCCCTCCAGATGATCTTCTCTAGGGTTCTCAAATTCAGTGGTGTTCCTGGTTCTCACAGGTGTTTGAGTTGTGAGTTGTTGTTTTTTACAAAGGAGTGGGAATTTTTTGTGATGTTGTTTTTCTGGGTATCAGGAGTGTCTCCTCTGTTGGGGATGCTATCCATTCATT
The DNA here is from genome assembly GCF_029499605.1 of Hyla sarda. Lineage (NCBI taxonomy): Eukaryota > Metazoa > Chordata > Amphibia > Anura > Hylidae > Hyla > Hyla sarda. The sequence goes on along the minus strand of NC_079196.1, from coordinate 170,853,705 downwards.
GAACTACTCAAACCCCTCAGTTTGAAATCTGGCTACAAATTGGCCACCTTGGATGTGTCCGCCCTCTATTCAAACATTCCACACAAACATGGACTTGATGTCATATCAGCCGTCTTAGCTGCTGATATCTCCATACCAATTGAACAAAAAGAATTCATCACCAACAGCATATCATTTATTTTGTCCCATAACTATTTCAACTTTGAAGAGAATATATACTTACAGATGACAGGAATGATGGGTACGCAATTCGCCCCGGCCTTCGCAAATTTCTACATGGGGGCATTTGAGAAAACTTTATATACAGTTCGAAAGCAAAAGAAACACAGAAGGCGGCAATCACCATTCAGGAGGTCTTTATTCACCATTCGGGAACCAGACACAGATAACAGACAGGGGAGTGGGGTGGAGGAGGGGGCTTCCGGAACAAGTTGTTTTGTTTTGTGCGCTTTTCGCACTTCCTCTAGCCGGATCTTACATACAGTAACCATCCCTGGAGTCAATGCATCATTTTGTACAAAAGATACATTGACGACCTGCTTTTTATCCGGAATGGAACAGAAGATCAATTCACTGCCTTTACAAATCATTTAAATACTAACAATAATAGCCTCACACTAACTGGGAAATGTACAGAAGAAAAAAAAGAATATTTGTGTTACGCCGAGCGCTCCGGGTCCCTGCTCCTCCCCGGAGCGCTCGCGGCTTTCCTCTCTCTGCAGCGCCCCGGTCAGACCCGCTGACCGGGAGCGCTGCAGTGACACTGCCGACGGGGATGCGATTCGCATAGCGGGAAGCGCCCGCTCGTGAATCGCATCCCAAGTCACCTACCTGTCCCGGTCCCCGGCTGTCACGTCCTGGCGCGCGTGGCTCCGCTCCTTAGGGCACGCGCGCGCCAGCTCTCTAAGATTTAAAGGGCCAGTGCACCAATGATTGGTGCCTGGCCCAATCAGTCTAATTAGCCTCCACCTGCTCCCTGCTTATATAACCTCACTTCCCCTTCACTTCCTTGCCGGATCTTGTTGCCTTGTGCCAGAGAAAGCGTTTATAGTGTTTGCCTTACCAGTGTTCCTGACCTCTTGCTATCGCCATTGACTATGAACTTTGCCGCCTGCCCCGACCTTCTGCTACGTCTGACCTTACCTCTGTCTAGTCCTTCTGTCCCACGCCTTCTCAGCAGTCAGCGAGGTTGAGCCGTTGCCAGTGAATACGACCTGGTTGCTACCACCGCAGCAAGACCATCCCGCTTTGCGTCAGGCTCTGGTGAATACCAGTAGCAACCTAGAACCGGTCCACCGACACGGTCCACGCCAATCCCTCGCTGACACAGAGGATCCACATCCAGCCTGCCGAATCCTAACAATTTGGACCTGGAGCTCACCTCAGAAAATATATCCATAATCACCAAAACATACTTCAGATCCGTAGACTGCAACAGCTTGTTGGACTTCAAGAGTTGTAATTTCCAAAAATGGAAAAAAAGGTTACCATATGGCCAATTCCATAGAGTAAGCTGAAATTGCACAAAAACCACAGATTTTGAATCACAAAGTAAAATCATAAAGAAAATGCTGACCTAGAATGGATATCCAAAACCCATTATAAATAAAGCATATGTAAGAGCATTAGAATCCCGCACAGCACAACCAACAGAAGAAAGAAAGAAACCAACAGAGAAATACAAATACAATTTTATAACAGACTATTCAGCTGGCTAAAAATCCCTTAAAAAATATTTAACACCCACTGGAATATACTACAGCATGACCCAATATTGAAAAAGATACTAGCATCTAACCCTGGGTTTACATACAGTAGGGCTAAAATAATTAAAAACCATGTAGCCCTCAGTCGTTTAAAGAAAAAGAGCCAACAACAATAAACAGCTATTTCCGCAACCAAAAGATGCTTTAAATGCCGGAAAAAGACCTGCCAACTATGCAGCAATTTCAACAATGATGTAACGTCCTTCACCAGTAAACAGACTGGAGAGACCTTTCAGATAAAAACTAGAATGAACTGCAGTTCAGCGTATGTTATATACCTGATTGAATGCACATGTCAATTACAGTACATTGGACTACACAACAGTTGAAAAGCAGAATAAACTGACATAGATTCAAATATCCACCAATTCACCAAAACATAGTGTCTGCCGACATGCAATAGAGAGACGTGACAGCAAGATGGAAGAATTCTCTGTAACCGCAATTGAACAAATATCAGAAGACACAAATGACCGCTTCAGCAAACTCTGTAAACGTGAATCTTATTGGATATAAAAGATGGACACGCTACACCCGTCAGGACTAAATGAATGTTTGGATAATCTTTAATTTCTTCTTACCCTATATACCATCACAGTAATGTCCAGATAATGCACAACCCATCCCAGCAATCTTTTCATTATATCCTCCCATGCTGTAATATCCCAGAAATGGCTACATAATTAATAACCAACCCCAGTGGTACAATTATTATACTCTGCCAGGTGCTTTATACCTAATCATAACACCCAACGCACTATATTTCCTCTGCCTTCATTTTATCAGGAATATTTAAATACACACTCCATGCACTATATTCCTCCAAGAATACCAGTATAAATGTAAAACTAGACAGAGTAGTCCATGCATCAAATGTACAACCACATGCACAACCAAACTTAACATTCCATGTAATATATTGTCTCGGGCTGCGGTTCCCCAGCAACCCCTGAACCATTGATAAATTAACCCCAACATCATGCACTGCATTCTTCCAGATCTATAATAATAAGGAGAGAGACAAGGAAACCTTAGACCGGAATATCTACCAACCAATTAAATTCTCTCAACTTAACTACATACCAGGACCCAGGTTTAATATCCCTAACAGTCTACAATGAACATGCACTTTATAACCACTAAAACATGTAGAAACTTTATTGCGATACCTCTATGGAACATACAAAACCTTCATCCTGTGTCCTCCTATGAATGAAGATCCTGCGAAAGCGCAATGCCAGTACAAACTGTCATAGTCCTGAACCACAGAACTTCACTGCGCATGCACTAATACACTTGCTGCACCAGTGTAAGCCCGCAGTCGGGATCCCGGAGCAGAAAGGTAAAGAAGAAAGAATAAAACTTGCCGAAAAAGAACAACAGTAATAGACAGATAATATGGTCTGTTCTAACTACCTCCTCTCAAAAATTTGAACGGCGAAAATGTGGACCAGGAAAAAACCTAACTGGAAAAGTTTAAGTTTTTAAGAAAATTCCTGCCCAACATACATACTTGCATCAACACTATATAACAGGATTATAAACAAAATATGAACCCACACACGTATTCTGTGAACACGTCATCAATATGCGCTTCTTGTGAGGCGCCGTTCACATTAGGCGACCTGTCAATCAGGCTTTACCTACACACCTTTTTTGTTTTAAATAGTGAATATGTTATCGATGTCTGTTAAAGCCAATTTTCATTGAATTTGGGATGAATTTTCATGAAAAGATTGTAAAGCTGTCTCTAATTGTATGAAACGAATTGGTTTCTCCAAATCTTCTCTAATATCCATAGAAAGGCTGAGAAAATGGAGTTGTGATAAAAAAAAACTCAATTTTCTCATCTGTTGTCCTAACATCAGAGGAGTATAGTTCTTCAAAAAAAAAAATCTAAACTCATTAATTTTCATTAATCACTTTCTCTACTTTTTTGTTAAGGATAAATTTGATCTTAGAGCAGTCCCTTTGATTTGCAATAATATTGGCAAGAAATTTATTCGGTTTACCACCCTCCTAGAACTTTTTTTTGCCCAGAAAGAAAAGTTTATTTAGAATTTTGTTTTGTAAAAATTTTAATAATCGTTTCTTTTCCTCTAATTGCAATAATTTTTCAGGGTTAGGATCATATTCCAAGATTTTATCATTTTCTTCAATCCCCCTAGTTAATTTATCCTCCTCTTGACAATTTTTTTCTTTAGAAACATATAATTTTTTTTACACAATAGGCCACTAACAAAGGCCTTCAAAGCACACCAAACATTCCCCAAACTTGCTGACCCTTTGTTAATCGCCCAAAATTCATTTATATCTGTCCCTATTTCTTCTAGATCTTCAATAATAGTTAGCCAAAAAGGATTAATTTTTTAATTAAAATTAGAGAAACATATGCCTCTATTCCCAATTTCTAATACTAGCTTCATATCTTAACCCCTTCCCGCAGAATGTCATATATAAACGCCGGGTTGTGCAGTGCGTTCGCGCATCCCGGCGTTTATAAATGACATGCAGTTAACCCGGCGATGCGCAGCATCGCACGGGTTAACTGGCAGAAGTCCCGCTGTTTCCAGCAGGGGACAACTTCTGCTTCACCCCCAGGACCATCCATTGATGGTCCTGGTCAGCGATCACTGTGATTGGTCCCTGTGGACCAATCACAGTGATCTGGGGTGAAAGTTCAGATCCCCCGCACTGCCCGCCCCTGGAAGTCGGGCAGAACGGGGGACGATGGCTGCGGGGACCTGCGGCATTCGGGGGGAACACGTGGGGACCGGCGGACTTACCTGATCCAGCGGCGGGACCGAGGAGCAGCGCGGGACCGGCCACGTGGACGAGCTGCGACGGGTGAGTATATGGTCCTCAGAAGCAGCAGTGAAGATCTTCACTGCTGCTTCTAGGAGTCTGAAAACTACAACTCCCAGCATGCCTAGACAGCCTTTGGCTGTCTGGGCATGCTGGGAGTTGTAGTTTTGCAACATCTGGAGGGCCTCAGTTTGGAGACCATTGTATAATGGTCTCCAATCTGTGCTCTTCCAGCTGTTGCAAAACTACAACTCCCAGCATGCACTGACTGTCCAGGCATGCTGGGAGTTTTAGTTAAGCAACATCTGGCCCTTCAGATGTTGCCGAACTACAACTCCCAGCATGCCCTTCAGCTGTCTGGGCATGCTGGGAGTTGTAGTTTTGCAACAGCTGGAGACACACTGGTTGGGAAACATTGTTTCTAACTCAGTGTTTCCTAACCTGTGTGCCTCCAGCTGTTGCAAAACTATAACTCCCAGCATGCACTAAAAGACCATGCATGCTGGGAGTTGTAGTTTTGCAACATCTGGAGGGCCCCAGTTTGGAGACCATTGTATAATGGTCTCCAATCTGTGCTCTTCCAGCTGTTGCAAAACTACAACTCCCAGTATGCACTGACTGTCCAGGCATGCTGGGAGTTTTAGTTCAGCAACATCTGGCCCTTCAGATGTTGCCGTACTACAACTCCCAGCATGCCCTTCAGCTGTCTGGGCATGCTGGGAGTTGTAGTTTTGCAACAACTGGAGACACACTGGTTGGGAAACATTGTCTGTTTCTAACTCAGTGTTTCCTAACCTGTGTGCCTCCAGCTGTTGCAAAACTATGACTCCCAGCATGCACTAACAGACCATGCATGCTGGGAGTTGTGGTTTTGCAACAGCTGATGCAAGCCCCCCCCCCCCCGCCCCGCCACCCCCGTGAATGTACAGGGTACATTCACATGGGCGAGGCTTTTACAGTGGGTTTCTCGCATCTTGAGATGCAGCAAATTTTGCGCTGGGAAACTCGCTGTAATCCCCCGCCCATGTGACTGTACCCTAAAAACACTACACTACACTACACTAACACAAAATAAAATAAAAAGTTAAAAACACTACATATACACATACCCTTACACAGCCCCCCTCCCCCAATAAGAACGTCCGGTACACCACTGTTTCCAAAGCAGAGCCTCCAGCTGTTGAAAAACAACAACTCCCAGTATTGTCGGACAGCCGTTGACTGTCCAGGCATGCTGGGAGTTTTGCAACAGCTGGAGGCACCCTGTTTGGGAATCACTGGCGTAGAATACCCCTATGTCCACCCCTATGCAAATCCCTAATTTAGGCCTCAAATGCACATGGCGCTCTCACTTTGGAGCCCTGTCGTATTTCAGGGCAACAGTTTAGGGCGACATATGGGGTATCGCTGTACTCGGGAGAAATTGCGTTACAAGGTGTGGGGGGCTTTTTCTTCTTTAACCCTTCATGAAAAGGAAATGTTGGGGTCTACACCAGAATGTTAGTGTAAACATTTTTTATTTTTTACACTAACATGCTGATGTTGCCCTATACTTTAAATTTTCACAAGAGGTAAAAGGGAAAAAAGCCCCCCAAAATTTGTAACGCAATTTCTCCCGACTACAGAGATACCCCATATGTGAGCGCAAAGGGCTCTGGGGGCGCACAACAAGGCCCAGAAGGGAGAGTGCACCATGTACATTTGAGGTGATTTGCACAGGGGTGGCTGATTGTTACAGCGGTTTTGACAAACGCAAAAAAAACAAAACCCCACATGTGACCCCATTTCGGAAACGACACCCCTCACGGAATGTAATGAGGGGTGCAGTGAGAATTTACACCCCACAGGTATCTGACGGATCTTTGGAACAGTGGTCCATGAAAATGAAAACTTGTACAGCCCACTGTTCCAAAGATCTGTCAGACACCAGTGGAGGGTAAATGCTCACTGTACCCCTTGTTACGTTCCTCAAGGGGTCTAGTTTCCAAAATGGTATGCCATGTGTGGTTTTTTTTGCTGTTCTGGCACCTTAGGGGCTTCCTAAATGCGACATGCTCCCCGAGCAAAATTTGCTCTCAAAAAGCCAAATATGACTCCTTCTCTTCTGAGCATTGTAGTTCGCCCATAGTGCACTTCAGGTCAACTTATGGGGTACCTACATACTCAGAAGAGATGGGGTTACAAATTTTGGGGAGTATTTTCTGCTATTAACCCTTGCAAAAAGGTGAAATTAGGGGGGAAACACACATTTTAGTGGAAATTATTATTTTTTTTTTTTACATATGCAAAAGTCATGAAACACCTGTGGGGTAATAAGGCTCACTTTATTCCTTATTACATTCCTCAAGGGGTCTAGTTTCCAAAATGGTATGCCATGTGGGTATTTTTTGCTGTTCTGGCACCATAGGGGCTTCCTAAATGCGACATGCCCCCCGAGCAAAATTTGCTCTCAAAAAGCCAAATATGACTCCTTCTCTTCTGAGCATTGTAGTTCACCCATAGTGCACTTCAGGTCAACTTATGGGGTACCTCCATACTCAGAAGAGAAGGTGTTACAAATATTGGGGGGTATTTCCTGCTATTAACCCTTGGAAAAATGTGAAATTTGGGGGGAAACACACATTTTAGTGAAAAAATATTTTTTTTTACATATGCAAAAGTCGTGAAACACCTGTGGGGTATTAAGGCTCACTTTATTCCTTGTTACGTACCTCAAGGGGTCTAGTTTCCAAAATGGTATGCCATGTGAGGGTTTTTTGCTGTTCTGGCACCATAAGGGCTTCCTAAATGCAACATGCCCCCAAAAACCATTTCAGAAAAACGTACTCTCCAAAATCCCCTTGTCGCTCTTTCCCTTCTGAGCCCTCTACTGCGCCCGCCGAACACTTTACATAGACATATGAGGTATGTGCTTACTCGAGAGAAATTGGGCTACAAATATAAGTATACATTTTCTCCTTTTACCCCTTGTAAAAACTTAAAAATTGGGTCTACAAGAACATGCGAGTGTAAAAAATGAAGATTGTGAATTTTCTCCTTCACTTTGCTTCTATTCCTGTGAAACACCTAAAGGGTTAAAATGATGACTGAATGTCATTTTGAATACTTTGGGGGGTGCAGTTTTTATAATGGGGTCTTTTGTGGGGTATTTCTAATAAGAAGACCCTTCAAATCCACTTCAAACCTGAACTGGTCCCTGAAAAATAGTGAGTTTGAAAATTTTGTGAAAAATTGGAAAATTGCTGCTGAACTTTGAAGCCCTCTGGTGTCTTCCAAAAGTAAAAACTCGTCACTTTTATGATGCAGACATAAAGTAGACATATTGTATATGTGAATAAAAAATTTTTTTATTTGTAATATACATTTTCCTTACAAGCAGAGAGCTTCAAAGTTAGAAAAATGCAAAATTTTCAAATTTTTCATCAAATTTTAGGATTTTTCACAAGGAAAGGATGCAAGTTACCACAAAAATTTACTACCATGTTAAAGTAGAATATGTCACGAAAAAACAATCTCGGAATCAGAATGATAACTAAAAGCATTCCAGAGTTATTAATGTTTAAAGTGACAGTGGTCAGATGTGCAAAAAACGCTCTGGTCCTTAAGGCCAAAATGGGCTTGGTCCTGAAGGGGTTAAAGAACTACAACTTTCCACTGCCAACATATTACTGAAGACTAAGTCAATTCGAGAAGCAGTATTATATGATGAACTAAAACATGAATATGCTTTTTTTATTTCCATATAACTTTCTCCAGATATCAAAATAACCCAACTGTTTCATGAGAAGCACAAGGGGGACGAATATCTTGAGTTCATAATTTTAGAAGAAATCTTCTCTAAATTGGAATCGAGAATACACTTAAAATCCCCACTGAGATATATTTAATTGTTCTCTTTAATCTTGATTAAATCAATCAAAGGGTCAAAAACCTTAGTAGAGAATGAGGGAGGAACATAAAAAAGCAAAAAATAATCTTTTTTGAGTTCAGAACCCCCTCCATAATAATGTATCTTCCCCTCTCATTGAAAATTTTCGAAAGAAGAATAAAATTAACACCCCTATGTATATACACCGATACCCCGAAAGAATAAGGAGAACCATAGGAGTGAAATTCCATCGAAGCCCAGCTCCTAATAACCACAAAGTTACAGTCTTCAGTAACATACTTCTATAAGAAACATACAATAGCTGGAAGATGACGTGTAACACAATCAAATACAGAGCATCTCTTAATTTTTTCTCTCATATCTCTCACATACCATATTAATATTCTAGTAGCCATACACAGTTATAGAATACAAAATAAAGATATAAAAAAAAAAAACTCCCCTGTCCTGTAGGGAAGCACCTCCTATACTCCCCCCCTTCCTCACCTCCTAAGTGTCCCTATATACCCCAAGTCAGATAAGACTCCCTTCCCTCCCCTACCCAATCCCCTGTCTCCGCCCCCTCAAAAAAAAAAATAGCAGAAACAAAAATTACAGCCCATCCCTTGCCTCAATGAAAGAAGGGAATACTTTACATAGTTGAAGTATATGCTTATGGCAACTACAAAGTAATACAATTAACATAAAATAATTAACCTCTTCAGGACGAAGGGCGTATGCATATCCCCTGCATGCTGAGTCCTTAAGAACGTATGGATAGGCCCATGGGATTTCTGGTCCCCGCCGTGCATATGCCCAAGGGGTCCTGAGACCCCCCCTCCCCCATGTCGGCGATCGAAGGAAATCGCCGGTCAATTCAGACTGGCGATTTTCTGCAGTTACGGGTCATACCGGTGTCTGGTGACCCAGAAAATCATGGGGATTGGGGGTGTCCAAGACACCCCCGCTCCCCCTGAAGGGATGGGAGTTAGGTGGCAGGGGTGCCACCCCTCCTATCCCTGCTATTGGTCGTCAAGAAGCGACGACCAATAGCAGATCAGGGACTGGGGGGTTTAAGTTCGGTTCCCCTGTCCTGCCCACCGGCGGTAATCCGGGCAGAACGGGGAAACTGTAGCGTGACGGCGGTGGAGGTCCCTTACCTGACCAGTGGCGGCGGGTGGCAATGATGTGCGGCTCCCTCGTGAAGACTACAGAAGCCGGTGAGTAGTTGCCTAGCAACATCTGGGGGGGGCTAAAGTTTGGAGACGACTATACAGTTGTCTCTAAACTGTATCCCCCCCCCCAGATGTTGCAAAACTACAACTCCCAGCATGCCCAGATAGCCATTTGGGCATGCTGGGAGTTGTAGTTTTGCAAGATTTAGAGCGCTACAGTTTGGAGATCACTGTGCATTGGTCTCTAAACTGTGGCCCTCAAAATCTTGCAAAACTACAACTCCCAGCATGCCCACACAGTAGTTTGCTGTCTGGGCATGCTGGGATTAGTAGTTTTGCGACATCTGTAGGGCCACAGTTTGGAGATCACTGTGCAGTGGTCTCTAAACTGTCACCCTCCAGATGTTGCAAAACTGCAAATCCCAGCATGCCCAAACAGCAAACAGCTGTCTCGGCATGATGGGAGTTGTAGTTGCATACCTCCAGCTGTTGCGTAACTACATCTCCCAGCATGCTCTTCGGCGATCAGTACATGCTGGGAGTTGTAGTTTTGCAACAGCTGGAGGCACCCTGGTTGGAAAATACTGAGTTAGGTAACAGAACCTAACTGAACGTTTTCCAACCAGTGTGCCTCCAGCTGTGGATGTTTCTCCCCCCCCCCCCCCTCCCATGTGAATGTACAGGGTACATTCACACAGGCAGGTTTACAGAAAGTTTCCTGCTTCATGTTTGAGCAGCGGCAGAAACTGTAAACCTGCGCCAGTGCGAATGTGCCCTAGAAACACTACACTAACACATAATAAAGAGTAAAACACTACATATACACCCCCTTACACTGCCCCCCCGCAATAAAAATAAAAAACATAGTACGGAAGTGTTTCCAAGACGGAGCCCCCAGCTGTAGCAAAACAACAACTCCCAGCATTTCTGGACAGCCACTGATTGTCCAGGCATGCTGGGAGTTTAGCAACAGCTGGAGGCACCCTGTTTGTCAATCACTGGCGTAGAATATCCCTATGTCCACCCCAATGCAATCCCTATTTTAGTCCTCAAATGTGCATGGCGCTCTCTCACTTCGGAGCCCTGTCGTATTTTAAGGAAACAGTTTAGGGCCACATATGGGGTATTTCTGTACTCGGGAGAAATTGAGTTACAAAATTTGGGGGGCTTTTTCTCCTTTTACCCCTTATGAAAAAGAAAAGTTGGGGTCTACATCAGCCGGTTAGTGTAAAAAAAAAAAAATGTTTTTACACTAACATGCTGGTGTGGCCCCATACTTTTTATTTTCACAAGAGGAAAAAGGAAAAAAAGACCCCCAAAATTTGTAACGCAATTTCTCCTAAGTATGGAAATACCCCATATGTGGGAGTAAAATGCTCTGCGGACGCACAACAAGGCTCAGGAGTGAGAGCGCATTATGTACATTTGAGGCCTAAATTGGTGATTTGCACAGGGGTGGCTGATTTTACAGCGGTTCTGACATAAATGCAACATAAAATAAAATAAATACCCACATGTGACCCCATTTTGGAAACTACACCCCTCACAGAACTTAACAAGGGGTATAGTGAGCCTGAACACCCAACAGGTGTTTGACGATGGTGTTACCCTAAATTTTCCAGAGTTATTAATGCTTCAAGTGACAGTGGTCATATTTGCAAAAAAGGGCTCCGTCCTTAAGGTGAAAATGAGCTGCATCCTTAAGGGGTTAAAAAGCATCATTAGCATCTTTACTATTCCTGGCTCAAGGAACTAGTTATTAGCATAATATTACTAGGTGCTTCAAACCAGTTAAAGGGCAGGGCTAGCAATCCCATAACTGCTTCATAATAGCACTATTACTAAAGCCTCCCAAGTCAATAATTATTATTCATGGTTCACATAGGAACAGATGGGTGATTGCAATTTCTTACATGTTCATATAATTAAGTAAGTTACCACACATAGCATTAATATGCATGATTAATTTTAACTAATTCATGGGACTGCTGTTTAACATACAGCCACACCAACAGGCATGCTATTCATAACTCAAATAAATACTTATAGCCAATTCATGACAATATAATTAATATGAGTAATTCAGTAATATCTCATAGATGCATTACTAGCATGATGATTCCTGTACATAGGAATTATTCATGATTCCCATAGACGTATATAAACTATTCCCTTCAATTCGTATCAAGACAGTTAATTAAAAAATAATATTTCTGCACATGATTCACATTTTCTGAACATGATTTAACCTCTTAAGCACTCAGGGCGTACCTGTACGCCCTGAGCCCGGTCCCGGTGTGAAAAACGGGGTCACACTAGCCAGGACCCTGGGCTAACAGCGTGCGGCAACGATCGTTGTGCCGCGCGCTGTTAACCCTTCAGACACAGCGATCAAAGTTGACCGCCGCGTCTGAAAACGAAAGTAAACGCTTCCCCGCAGCTCAGTCGGGCTGATCGGGACATTCCGATAAGCTGGGACGCAGGCGGAGGTCTCCTTACTTGACTCCGCGGCATCTGATCGTCGATTGATTGCTCCAAGCCTGAGCTACAGTCAAGCCCCTAGCTGAATGATCCGTGCAAAGCTATGGCTTTGCAGGGATCAGCATAGGAGATCAGTGTGTGCAGTGCTATAGGTCCCTATGGGAGCTATAACACTGCAAAAAAAAGTGAAAAAAAAAGTTAACAAAAATCTTTTAACCCCTTCCCTAATAAAAGTTTGAATCACCCCCCTTTTCCCATAAAAAAAAAAAACTGTGTAAATAAAAATCAAAATTAACATATGTGATATCGCCGCGTGCGTAAATGTCCGAATTATAAAATTATATAGTTAATTAAACCGCACAGTCAATGGCGTACGCGCAAACAAATTCCATAAAAAAATGAATAGAAAGCGATCAAAATGTCCGATCAAAACAAAAATGATACCGATTAAAACTTCAGAACACGGTGCAAAAAATGAGCCCTCATAACAGCCCGTACGCAGAAAACGAAAAAAGTTACATGGGTCAGAAGATGACAATTTTAAACGTATACATTTTCCTGATTGTTATGATTTTTTTCAGAAGTGCAACAAAATCAAGTAGGGTATCATTTTAACCGTATGGACCTACAGAATAAAGATAAGGTGTAATTGTGACCCAAAAATGCACTGCGTAGAAACGGAAGCCCCCAAAATTTACAAAATGTAATTTTTTCTTCAATTTTGTCGCACAATGATTATTTTTTTCCGTTTTGCCGTGGATTTTTTGGTATAATGACTAATGTCAATGCAAAGTAGAATTGGTGTCGCAAACAATAGGGTATCATATGGATATTTTGGTGCAAAATTGAAAGCGTTATGATTTTTAGAAGGTGATGAGGAAAAAATGAAAATGCAAAAACGGAAAAACGCTGAGTCCTTAAGGGGTTAATAATACTGGAACTGGACATCATTCAAGGCTGGTCATTATCGTTGCAATAAGACGACAACTAGTACTCGGCAACGCCAAGGCCACGATACTGATCATAGAACACATAGAACACTTAAATACTGTATTTAGCGTGCTATAACAGTATGTGTGTTGAAAAATGTGTGTTATACACCGATAAATACGGTACTTATAAGAAAGTCTCCCAAACTGTCAGGCATGCTGGGCATTGCAGTTCTACAACATCTGGCTCTTCAGATGTTGCCAAACTACAATTGCCAGCATGCCTGGACAGTCTGGGCATGCTTGGAATTGTAGATTTGCAACATCTCGAGGTCCACAGTTTTGAGACCACTGTACAGTGGTCTCCAAACTGTTCTCCAGTTGTTGTATAACTACAACTCCCAGCATGCCCTTCGGCTGTCAGAGCATGCTGGGACTTGTAGTTTTGCAACAGCTGTAGGCACACTGGTTGGGAAACACTGAGTTAGAGTCTGTTTCCTAACTCAAAGTTTCCCAACCAGTGTGCCTCCAGCTGTTGCAAAACTACAACTCCCAGCATGTCAGCAGAGAGCACTGTGCTTGTGATGTCATCAGTGTTCCAAAAAGAAAGGAATTTCCTCTGTAGCATTCAGCAGCTAATAAGTACTGGAAGGATTAATATTTTTTAATAGAAGTAATTTACAAATATGTTTAACTTTCTGCCACCAGTTGATTACCTCTTTAAGGACCAAGGGCGTACCTGTACGCCCGTGGGAATTTCGGTCCCTGCCGCGCGCCGGGTGGGGACCGGACCGGGGTGACTGCTGATATCGATCAGCAGGCACCCCGCACCAATGCCCAGAGGAGTCATCAGACCCCCCATGTAGGCGATCGCCGAAAATCGCAAGTGAATTCACACTTGCGATTTTCGGCTATTCCGGTGATGCGGATCACGTGTGACCCGCTGACCAGGAGATACAAGGTGATCGGGGGTGTAGAATACACCCCCTATCACCCTCTGTATCTATGGAGAGGTGGCGATTTCGTCACCCCCCCAGGAACGCTGCTATTGGCCGGATGATCAATAACAGCCAGCAGGGGAGGGGTTAACGGCCCCTTCTCGCGGCTCTGCTAGTCCCCTGAGTTCATTCAGCGGGCAGAGCTGCGAGAAGGAAACTGGGACCTCCCTCTGTGAAAATCGGAGCCCCTCACAGAGGAAGACCCCCCTTAGAGCAGGGAGAGAGTACAGCCCCAGGGACAGGTAGGGTTAACCAGTAAAGTTAAAAAAAAAAAGTGTAAAAAAAGTTACAATTTCCCCCCCCCCCCCCGACCCACTAATAGGACCTAAAGGGTCCGCGACAATTTTTTTAGTGTGACCCAGGCCCTATTAGGGGTTCAGGGCGCTGCATTTGCCCCCCCCCCCCCCATTTATTTATTTATTTTGGCCACAGCGCTTTTTTTTCCCCATACAGTTACAGTTACACCAATCACACACACTACATACTCCCCCCCCCCACACACACACACACCCGACACCCCCCCTCCACCACCATAGAAAAAAGGCTCGCAAGGCATTTTCGGCAGCGGAGGCATACGCTTTTCTTGCCTCCGACTCTGAATCTGCCAGTGAGGACGATGAAGATCCTACATTCATGTGTTCCTCATTGTCCTCCTCATCATCTAGTACTAAGGATGAGTCCCCTGGATGGCGGCGGAGACGCCGCCAGGCGAGGTCACGCACCCCCCATGATAGTGGCCCAGTGGCCGGCACTAGTGCGAGTGGTGATGCCGCTCGTACTAGGAGTCCGACCCCCCAGACAAGTTTACAGGAGCCCCCTTCCAGTGAACCTGCCTGCAGACCCCCAGAGGGTTATCAGCCATGGGTTCCGGAGTTTGTTGGCGACTCCGGAATCCGGATAGACAATTCTGGATTTACTGAAATTGACTATTTCAGTTATTTTTTCAGTGACAGTTTTGTCAATCACATGGTGGAGCAGACGTATCTGTACGCCAGGCAGTTCATCGCCCACCACCCTGATTCTGTTTTGGCCAGGCCCAATGAATGGTGCGCCATTGATGCAGCAGAAATGAGGACATTTTGGGGCCTCTTGCTGTATATGGGCCTGGTCGAAAAACCAAGTGTCAGGCAGTACTGGAGCGGGGACATCTTCTACCAGACCCCGCTTTACAGTATGGTCATGGCCCGGTTCGAGGCCATTCGGAAATGCCTCCATTATGCAGATAATGAGGCATGTCCACTCCGAGTTGATCCCACCTATGACCAGCTTTACAAAGTGAGGCCGGTCATCGATCACTTTGGCCAAATTTTTGGAGGCCAACGTACCCCTCAGGGAGCTCTCGGTCGATAAGTCTCTTATCAGTTTTAAGGTGAGACTCATCTTCCACCAGTATATTCCCTCGAAGCAGGCGCGGTATGGCGTGAAGCTCTATAAACTTTGTGAGAGTACCTCAGGGTACACTCTCAAGTTTAGAGTGTATGAGGGACGAGATTCCCGTATTGAACCCCCAGATTGTTCCCCCACTCTGGGTGTTAGCGGGAAAATCATTTGGGAGCTTGTGCACCTATTGCTGGATAAGGGATACCATGTGTACATGGACAACTTTTATACCAGCATCCCTCTGTTCACATCCCTTGCTGCCAGATCCATGTCCGCTTGTGGGACCGTGCGGAAAAAACAGAGAGGCCTCCCTCTAAATTTTCTGCAGACACCTATGCCCAAGGGAGAGTCCCGTGCCCTTACCAATGAAAACCTGTTGATAGTCAGGTATAAGGATAAGAGGGATGTCCTTATGCTGACCACTATTCATGGTAACGGCAGCTCACCTGTCCCTGTGCGAGGTACCACAACACCGGTCCTCAAGCCCGATTGTATTCTGTACTACAATCGGTATATGGGGGGAGTTGATCTCTCTTATCAAGTCCTCAAGCAAAACACGGGTATGGTACAAAAAAGTCGCAGTCTACTTGGTACAGGTTGCCATGTACAACGCTTTTGTACTGTCCCAGTACGCTGGCAACACAGGGACATTCCTCCAGTTCTAAGAAGAAGTCCTAAAGGTCCTGATCTTTGGCGACCGTGAAAGAGCAGGCCGGACTTCTCAAGAAACTGTTATAGATGCCAGGATCATCCCAGGCCAACACTTTCCAGGTGAGGTCCCTCACACTGGAAAGAAGGGACGATCCCAGAAAAAATGCAGAGTGTGTAATAGGAGGGGGATACGGAAGGATACCACCACTCAGTGTGACACTTGCCCCGATCATCCGGGCCTCTGCATTAAAAACTGCTTCAGGGAGTATCACACTTCCATGCAGTACAACATTTTCCCTTTTCATTTTAATTTTCCATAATTTGACCCCAATGTACCAAGTCCAGAGTACATTCCAAATTTTAACTCCATAAACCACTAAATTGCCCCAAAAAAATCATCTAAAAAAAAAAACTGATAAGACCTCTGGGGGTATTTTTTTCTCTTGAGGCAACAGGTTAGGGACGGCCACACACTCACATTCCCAGAATGATGATTCAGAGCACAGAGTTTGGGGCGGGCATATTTTTTAGTTTTGGCTATTCTCTGGGTCATCATTCTGGGAACATAACCTGTTTTATAATTTTATGTCCCACTGTACCCCATTTTAGTTATTTAGTGTACCCCAGTTATTTACCCCATGTATTGCCCCTTGAGGGGGGGTCCCACTGTTCTGGCTCCATAGGCCGCAACGCAGAAGCTCAAGGCCCCTGAATCCTTTGAGACCAGTGTGCAAGCTGTTTACGCCAAGACTTGAGTTATGTCCTTACTCCAAAGAAATGTATTTAGACATTTACAATGACATTTTCTCCTTTTACCACTTGTGAAAATGAAAAATTTGGGGTAACCCCAGCATTTTAGTGTAAAAAAATAAAATTTTTCATTTTCACATCCCACACCATGAATATTTATCAAACACATGTGGGGTGTTAAGACTCACTATACCCCTTGTTAGGTTCCTTGAGGGATGTAGTTTCCAAAATAGTATGTCATGTGGGTTATTTTTTGCTGTCCTGGCACCATAGGGGCTTCCTAAATGCGAAAATGTAAATGTGACTCCTTCTCTTCTGAGCATTGTAGTGCGCCCAAAGTGCACTTGACGTCCACACATGGGGTATTTCCATATTCAGAAGAGATGGGATTACACATTTTGGGGGGCATTTTCTACTATTACCCCTTTTAAAAATGTTAAATTTGGGGAAAAAACTGCATTTTAGTAAAAAAATAAAAATACAAAATTTACAAATCCAAAGTCGTCAAACACTTGTAGTGTGTTAAGGCTCAGCGGACCCCTTGTTACGTTCTTTGAGGGGTGTAGTTTCCAAAACAGTAGGCCATGTGTTTTTTTTTTTTTTTTTGCTGTTCTGGCACCATAGGGGCTTCCTAAATGGGACATGCCCCCCAAAATCCATTTCAGCAAAATGTGCTTTCCAAAAGCCAAATGTGACTCCTTCTCTTCTGAGCATTGTAGTGCGCCCGCAGTGCACTTGATGCCCACACATGGGGTATTTCCATACTCAGAAGAGATGGGGTTATAAATTTTGGGGGGCATCTTCTCCTATTACCGCTTGTAAAAATGAAAAATTTGGTGGAAAACCAGCATTTTAGTGGAAAAAAAAATTGTTTACACATCCAACTTTAACGAAAAGTCGTCAAGCACCTGTGGGGGGGTTAAGGCTCAGCAGACCCCTTGTTACGTTCCTTGAGGGGTGCAGTTTCCAAAATAGTAGGCCATGTGTTTTTTTTTTTTTCTGTTCTGGCACCATAGGGGCTTCCTAAATGGGACATGCCCCTCAAAATCCATTTCAGCAAAATGTGCTTTCCAAAAGCCAAATGGGACTCCTTCTCTTCTGAGCATTGTAGTGCGCCCGCAGTGCACTTGATGCCCACACATGGGGTATTTTCATACTCAGAAGAGATGGGGTTACAAATTTTGGGGGACATTTTCTCCTATTACCCCTTGTAAAAATGTAAAATTTGGTGGAAAACCAGCATTTTAGTGAAAACATTATTTTTTTTCATTTATACATCCAACTTTAACGAAAAGTCGTCAAACACCTGTGGGGTGTTAAGGCTCAGCGGACCCCTTTTTACGTTCCTTGAGGGGTGTAGTTTCCAAAATAGTATGCCATGTGGGTTTTTTTTTTTTGCTGTCCTGACACCATAGGGGCTTCCTAAATGTGACATGTCCCCCAAAAACCATTTCAGAAAAACTCACTCTCCAAAATCCCACTGTCGCTCCTTCCCTTCTGAGCCCTCTACTGCGCCCGCCAAACACTTGACATACACATATGAGGTATTTCCTTACTCGAGAGAAATTGGGTTACAATGTTAAGGAAGATTTCTCTCCTTTTACCCCTTGTAAAAATTCAAAAACTGGGTTTACAAGAACATGCGAAAATTTATGCGTAAAAATTTTAGATTTTGAATTTTCTCCTTCACTTTGTTGCTATTCCTGTGAAACACCTAAAGGGTTAACACTTACTGAATGTCATTTTGAATACTTTGAGGAGTGCAGTTTTTATAATGGGGTCATTTGTGGGGTATTTCTAATAAGAAGGCCCTACAAATCCACTTCAAAACTGAACTGGTCCCTGAAAAATTCCGCTTTTGAAAATTTTGTGAAAAATTTGAAAATTGCTGCTATACTTTGAAGCCCTCTGATGTCTTCCAAAAAAAAAAACATGTCAACTTTATGATGCAAATATAAAGTAGACATATTGTATATGTGAATCAAGATATAATTTATTTGGAATATTCATTTTCCTTACAAGCAGAGAGCTTCGAAGTTAGAAAAATGCAAAATGTAAAAAATTTTCATCAAATTTTGGAATTTTTCACCATGAAATGATGCAAATGTTGACAAAAATTTACCACTAACATAAAGTAGAATATGTCACGAAAAAACAATCTCGGAATCAGAAAACGCTCTGTTCCTACAGTGGAAATTGGCCTGGCCCTTAAGGGGTTAAAAACCACAGGGATGTCCACAATAGTTATGAAAAAGTTGTTTCAAGGGGACTAACACCTGGACTGTGGCATGCCGGAGGGGGATCCATGGCAAAACTCCCATGGAAAATTACATAGTTGATGCAGAGTCTGGTTTTAATCCATAAAGGGCAAAAATCACCTAACATCCCTAAATTGTCTGGAATAAAGTGCTTTAAAACATCAGGTATGATGTTGTATCGATCAGGTAGTGTAAGGGTTACGCCCGCTTTACAGTGACAGAGCAAACTCCCCGTTTAACGCACCGCATACAACTGCAAACAGTCCATTTGCACAACTGTCAACTCCCCATTTGCACAAGGTTGGATACCAAGCTAGCCATATCCCGTTCCTTGTCTTCACTGATGTCATTGAAGGTCTCTTCCTCCACCCAGCCACGTACAACACCAATGGTCCCCGAAAGGGGACAACAAGCCCCCTGGGATGCCTGCTGTGTTTGGTCTTCCACCTCCTCAAAGCCAACTTCCTCCTCTGACTCTTCTTCTTCAGACTCCTCTCTCTGCGTTGCCTCTCTCTGCGTTATTATAAGGTGTGTTAAGTAGTACTATTCCTATCAGTTTAATCCCTGTTACATCCCCTATCAGGGGACGTGTATATGGCATCGATTTTAGGAACCGGGAGATGAAAAAGATGCTTGGTCGGACCTCCTACTTCAAATTTGGGGCACTGTTCGTGCAATCTAATGTGCCACCAGATAGGAGTGGTATGTTAAGTAGTACTATTCCTATCAGTTTAATCCCTGTTATGTGCCTTTTTTTGGTTTGGTTTTTGAAGCCACAGTGCAGCACCAGAGGCCAGAAAAATTAGGCATGTGCACATGCCTGAAAAATTAGGTATTTTTACAGCAGCAGCCAGGTATTGTTGTAGCAGCGGCCAGAAAATTTGATGTTTGTTTCCCATGCAGAAAGTGCCCTAAAACATTGCGGCTTGAACCCTAGTTGGTGGCGGATAAGTCTTGCAAGTCATCCGGCATTCAGAAATACAATACAGCAGCGTGTGGACCATTTTAAGCAAAAAGCAGCTCATCTCATCAGGCCTTTTTTTAGTCGAATGTCTCGCCCATTCTCAGTCCCTTCGGGATCCATCCCTCATTCATCTTAATAAAGGTGAGGTAATCTAGACTTTTTTGACCAAGGCGACTTCTCTTCTCAGTGACAATACCTCCTGCTGCACTGAAGGTCCTTTATGACACTTGAAGCGGGGCAGGCCAGAAGTTTTATCGCAAATTGAGATAGCTCAGGCCACAGGTCAAGTCTGCACACCCAGTAGTCAAGGGGTGCATTGCTCCTCAGAGTGTCGATATCTGCAGTTACGGTGAGGTAGTCTGCTACCTGTCGGTTGAGTTGTTCTCTGAGGGTGGACCCCGAAGGGCTGTGGTGATGCGTAGGACTTAAAAAGCTTTGCATGTCCTCAATCAACAACACGTCTGTCAAGCGTCCTGTCCTTGCTGGCGTGGTCATGGGAGGAGGATTATTTTCACCTCTTAACCTGTTAGATTCCCGTTGTGCTGTGACATCACCCTTATACGCTGTGTAAAGCATACTTTTTAATTTATTTTGAAACTGCTGCATCATTTCCAACTTGCGGTAATTCGGTAACATTTCAGGCACTTTCTGCTTATACCGGGGGTCTAGTAACGTGGACACCAAAGTACAGTTCTTCTCCTTCAGCCTTTTAATACGAGGGTCCCTCAACAGGCACGACAGCATGAAAGACCCCATTTGCACAAGGTTGGATGCCGAGCTACTCATGTCCCGTTCCTCGTCCTCAGTGATCTCACTGAAGGTATGTTCTTCCTCCCAGCCACGTCCAACACCACAGGTACCAGATAGGTGACAACGAGCCCACTGGGATGCCTGTTGTGGTTGGTCTTCCTCCTCCTCCTCCTCCTCCTCAAAGCCACATTCCTCCTCTGACTCCTCTTCCTCACAATCCTCTTCCAGCGTTGCCGCAGGTCCAGCAAGCGATGCTGATGAGGCTGTTTCTGGTGGTGATGTTGACCACAACTCTTCCTCTTCACGCTCATCTACAGCCTCATCCAATACTCTTCGCAGGGCATGCTTCAGGAAGAAAACAAATGGTATGATGTCGCTGATGGTGCCTTCGCTGCGACTGACTAGGTTTGTCACCTCCTCAAAAGGACACATGAGCCTACAGGCATTGTGCATGAGCGTCCAGTAACGTGGCAAAAAAATTCCCAGCTCCGTAGAGGCTGTCCTAGCACCCCGGTCATACAAATAGTCATTAACGGCTGTTTCTTGTTCGAACATTAGGAGTGTTGAATTCCAACTTGTCGGGCTGTCGCAAATCAAGCGCCTCACTGGCATGTTGTTTCGCAGCTGGATATCTGAAAAGTGCGCCATGGCCCTGTAGGAACGCCTGAAATGGCCACACACATTCCGGGCCAGCATCAGGACGTCCTGTAAGCCTGGGAACTTATGCACAAAGCGTTGTACGATCAGATTACACACATGTACCTTGCACAGCACATGTGTCAAATTGCCCAAATTCAATGCCGCCAAAATATTTCTTCCATTGTTACAAACCACTTTGCCGATCTCCAGTTGGTGCGGAGTCAGGGCAGACTGGAGTGCTGGTGCGATGTGACTCTGCTTTCAGGCAAGTCAACCCCAAGGCGGCATGACACTGCCATATCCGGGATGTGAAGCTGGGGGGGGGGGTGCCGTTGATGTGGAGCAAGATGCAGCAGCAGAAGAGGACTCAGCCGAGGAGGTTATGGAAGAGGATGGAGTAGGAGGAGTAGAAGAGGTGGCAGCAGGCCTGCCTGCAAGTCGTGGCGGTGTCACCAACTCCTCTGCAGAGCCACGCATTCCATGCTTGGCAGCAGTCAGCAGGTTTACCCAATGCACAGTGTAGGTGATATACCTGCCCTGACCATGCTTTACAGACCAGGTATCAGTGGTCAGATGGACCCTTGCCCCAACACTGGGGACGGACCCGCGGGAGGCGATCACGGTCATCCTCCCGTGGTTCTGGCCGCTCCAGGTGTAGCAGAACTGCTAGATCCTCCGGGAGGTGGCGGAGATATGATCCCCGGGATTCTAGGAGCAGGGAGCGTTCCCGCAGATCCCGCTCATCCCACTGGCGATCACCCTCTTCCTCCCGGGACAGTTCTAGTGGCTCCAGGGGACGGGAGCTCTCCAGCTCCTGGTCTTCCAGGAGGTCCTCCCGCGGGTGCAGTCGGCCCCATGCAGTTGCGGCCTCGGTCCCGGTCCCCAGTCCTGACCCTGTTCCCACTACGTCCTCAGATGCTGCTGCATTGGCTATGGTGGTTCCTGCACAGACTGGTGAGTTTTCCTTTGCGGGTGCTTGGGGGGACAGGCAGGATGCTATATTGTCTACCTTAAAATCTGTGTTAGCAAAGTTAGCCCCTCCTGTGGAAAAGGTCTCTGGTCGTAGGGAGTCCCCGGTTAGGGTAGGGGTTCATAAGGATGCTTTCTTTTGTGGGATTAGCCTGCTTGGTGGCGTTATGACGAAGAGTTTCGTCGTCGCTTGGCTTTGCAGCTGGAGGTGGGTTGGGGTGTTAAGGCGACCAATGTATAGTTGCATTTCATGATGGCACAAAAGGTGCCTTCTTTTCAGCCGGGGGCCGCTGGCCACTCCGGGGTTGCGGGACCAGCGGCCGTACACCGGCCCGGGGCATGTTGGTTGTTTAATGAAGGGCATTGTCGATTCCTCAGCTTGTGCAAATACAAGCTCCACTTGTGGCAGAGGACATGCTGCAGTGCGAAGTATGGTACCCACTCCTTTCGGATTGGGGCTGCAACTGAGGCTTCGAGAGCGGGCCTGTCAGTGGATGCAATACAGCGTATTGGGCGCTGGAGATCTGGTTGTTATGGGGGGTACGTTCGCTCAGAATTGTTGCTTCAATGTTTTTTCTTTTTCAGATTCTCCGAGAGCTAATGTTTATTTCCTGGGTCTCTCTTACTTCCATCGAGCGGCTCAGAGAGTGGATTGTCGGCCTGGCGGTCGATCTTTGGGCTGCAGTGACATTGTGACTCACTGGAGATGTATTCCGGGCATGCGGTGGCCGGAGTAGGCGGTGGACATCGCAATGTTGACTCCTACTAGTGTGATTTTGGTGGTTCATGTTGGGGGAAATGACCTTTGTTGTTCCTGGGTTCTGGACCTTATAACACTGATGAAGGCTGATGTGGAGAAATGTCAGTTTTCTTTATGAAAGTGGTGCTGGTGTGGTCGGAGATTGTTCAGAGGGTTTCGTGGCAGGGGGCCAGCAATGACGACGCCATCGAGCGATTTCGTTGGCTGGTGAACTCGCTGATGGCAAGGTTTGTGCACTCGAAAGGTGGTGTGGTTGTTCGCCACCGGGAGCTCGAAGGGGACAACAGGCCTTTAATGATCCCGGACGGGGTCCACCTGAACGATATTGGCCTGGACATATTTTTGTCCGGCCTTCAGGATGGCCTAGAACAGGTACTTTTCCTCCTCAGTGGCGGTTGGGGCACCTTGTACACGGGCTCCTCAGTGGTCTGGTAAGAGAAGAGTTGGAGGAAAACATACGAGGGCACACATGCCCGCCAGGAGTCTTGCGGTCGGCATACCGCCTTGGTAACAGTTTCTGGTTTATGTTGAGGTAAAAACTGATGTAAAATGTTAACTGCCGTGCAGTTTTATATGGTTATGTTGCTTACATAAAATAAATTTGAGCTGTGACCACTACCCAGCCCAGTTAAAATGGAGAATTGAGTCTGTTGTTTTTGGGGGGAATGGGGGGGAGGGTTCTTGGTATATGAGGGGGAGTGTGTTCTATGCAGTCAAATGTATACTACTGTTTCACCAGATATGAGTTGCAATGGTGTGACACTGTGCCCTGGCAGGCCCTGAAACACACACATGTGAAGGAAACTGACTGCTATTATTTCATAGTAAAATTTCTATATTTTTTTTTAATTTACACTACTGTTACACCAGATATGAGTTGCACTGGTGTGACACTGTGCCCTGGCAGGCCCTGAAACGCACACGTGTGAAGGAAACTGACTGCCATTATGTCACAGTCAAAAAAGTTTTTAGTTTTTTTTTAAATGTACCCTACTGTTACACCAGATATGAGTTGCACTGGTGTGACACTGTGCCCTGGCAGGCCCTGAAATGCACACGTGTGAAGGAAACTGACTGCTATTATTTCACAGTCAAATTTCTATTTTTTTTATGTACACTACTGTTACACCAGATATGAGTTGCACTGGTGTGACACTGTGCCCTGGCAGGCCCTGAAACGCACACATGTGAAGGAAACTGACTGCTATTATTTCACAGTCAAAAAAGTTTTTGTTTTTTTTAAATGCAAGCTATTGTGACACCAGATATGAGTGGTGGCACTAGGCAAATGGGCACAGTATACGCTGTGAGCCTGAAACACACGCTGGCAGGCAACTGCAATTAGATTACACAGGGAGAAAAAAAAGCAGACTGATGTTCTAGCCCTAAAAAGGGCTTTTTGGGGTGCTGTTCTTACAGCAGAGATCAGATGAGTCCTTCAGGACTGTAGTGGACACTGAATACACTAGCCTAGCTATCGATTTCCCTATTAAAACATCAGCAAGTGGGCACAGTATACGCTGTGAGCCTTACACACAGGCTGGCAGGCAGGCAACTGCAATTAGATTACACAGGAAAAAAAAGCAGACTGATGTTCTAGCCCTAAAAAGTTTTTTTTTGGGGTGCTGTTCTTACAGCAGAGATCAGAACTGTAGTGGACACTGAATACACTAGCCTAGCTATTGATTTCCCTATTAAATCAGCAGCAGCTACACTGTCCCTCCTCTCACTAAGAATGCAGCTTCAGAATGAAGCAAAAATGGATGCTGTCCAGGAGGTGGGAGGGTCTGGGAAGGAGGGTCTGCTGCTGATTGGCTGGAATGTGTCTGCTGACTGTGAGGTACAGGGTTAAAATTTACTCAATGATGACGAATAGGGGGCGAACAGAACATCGCATATGTTCGCCCGCCGCGGCGAACGTGAACAAGCTATATTGGCCGGGAACTATTTGCCGGCAAACTATTCGGGACATCTCGAGTAGGGGGTTTCTGCTGTTCTGGCACAATGAGAGCTTTGTAAACGCACATGGACCCCGACTTCAATTCCAACCAAATTCTCTCTCCAAAACCCCAATGGCGCTCCTTCTTTTCTGAGCCCTCTAGTGTGCCAGCAGAGCAATTTACAACCACATATGGTGTATTTCCTTACTTGGGAGAAATGGAGTTTTACATTTTGAGGGGCAATATTTTAGTGTTAAAAATAAAAAAAAGATCCTTTTCACGTCCAACTTTAACGAAAAGTCGTCAATCACCTGTAAGGTGTTAAGGCTCACTGTACCTATTGTTACATTCCTTGAGGGGTGTAGTTCCCCAAATAGCAATTTTTTTTTGCTATTCTGGAACCCTGGGGACTTCCTCAATGCAACATGCCCCCCAAAAAAACTAAAGTGCAATATTCGTTCTCTAAAATCCCAAAGTTGCTCCTTCCCTCCTGAGCCATGTTGTGCGCTCCCAGAGCACTTTACATGCACATATGAGGTATTGCCATACTCAAGAGAAATTGGGTTACAAATTTTGGGGAGATATTTCTCCTTTTACCCACATGTAAAAATAAGAAAAATGGGGCTACAAGAACATGTTAATGTAAAAATTGGAGATTTTGAGTTTTCTCATCAGTTTTCACATTGATGCTATTCCTGTGAAACACCTAAATGGTTAACCAACTTTCTGAATGTCATTTTGAATACTTTCAGGGGTGCTCTTTTCATTATGGGGTCCATTATAGAGGATTTCATACAGAAAAGCCCCTTAATTCCCCTTCAAACTGAACTGGGCCCTAAAAATTTCTGATTTTCAATTTTTCTTGAAAATTTGAAAAAATTTCTGCTTTACTTTGAAGTCCTCTAATGTCTTCAAAAAGTAAAAACATGTCAATTTTATGATGCCGACATAAAGTAGACATATTGACCGGCATTTATCATTGTAGGTTTTAGTGAATGTGCTGGTAATGTGTAGGAATTTATTAAATGGTCACAGAGCATTTGATAAATTTTGTGCAGGTCACATTTTCTGAAATTTCTCTCTTCACATACACCAACAAGTTAAGCTATGTCTGGGCTGGTGTAGTTTTAGAGACTTTTCAGTGGCTTTGCACCTTTTTTGCGCCTTTTCACAAAAAGGCGCAGTTCATAAAATCCTACCGTATCATGTGTATTGCCAAAATTAGTGAATTGCAACTCAAAATCAACAGAAATTTGTAAACCAAAAGGCACCAAAAAGGTGCAAATAGACTCAGCGTGCACCTTTTTTTGCACCTTTTGTAGACACAAAAAAACAGTCTAAAGACAATGAGAAATGTCGGCCATTGAATATGTGAATCAATATACACTGCTCAAAAAAATAAAGGGAACACTTAGATAACACATCCTAGATCTGAATGAATGAACTAATCGTATGAAATACTTTTGTCTTTACATAGTTGAATGTGCTGACAACAAAATCACACAAAAATTATCAATGGAATTCAAATTTATCAACCAATGGAGGTCTGGATATGGAGTCACACTCAAAATTTAAGTGGAAAGCAACACTATAGGCTGATCCAACTTTGATGTAATGTCAATAAAACAAGTCAAAATGTGTGTGGCCTCCACATGCCCGTATGATCTCCCTAAAACATCTAGGCATGCTCATGAAGAGGTGGCAGATGGTCTCCTGAAGGATGTCCTCCCAGACCTGGACTAATGCATCCGCCAACTCCTGGACAGTCTGTGGTGCAACGTGGCGTTGGTAGATGGAGCGAGACATGATGTGCTCAATTGGATTCAGGTCTGGGGAACGGGTGGGCCAGTCCATAGCATCAATGACTTCCTCTTGCAGGAACTGCTGACACATTCCAGCCGCATGAGGTCTAGCTTTGTCTTGCATTGGGAGGAACCCAGGGCCAACCACACCAGCATATGGTCTCACAAGGGGTCTGAGCATCTCATATCATTACCTAATGGCAGTCAGGATACCTCTTGCAAGTAGATGGAGAGCTATGCGGCCCCTAAAAGAAATGCCACCCCACACCATTACCTACCCACCGTTAAACTGGTCATGCTAGAGGATGTTGCAGGCAGCAGAAGTTCTCCACAGTGTCTCCAGACTCTGTCACGTCTGTCACATGTGCTCAGTGTTAACCTGCTTTCATCTGTGAAGAGCACAGGGCGCCAGTGGCAAATTTGCCAATCTTGGTGTTCTTTGGCAAATGGCAAACGTCCTGCATGGTGTTGGGCTGTAAGCACAACCCCCACCTGTGGACATCAGGCCCTCATACCACCCTCATCGAGTCTGTTTCTGATCGTTTGAGTGGACACATGCACATTTGTGGCCTGCTGGAGGTCATTTTGCAAGCCTCGGGCAGTGCTCCTCCTGCTCCTCCTTGCACAAAGGCGGAGGTAGCGGACCTGCTGCTAGGTTGATGCCCTCCTAAGGCCTCCTCCATGTCTCCTGATGTTCTGGCCTCTCTCCTGGTAGCGCTTCCATGCTCTGAACACTACGCTGACAAACACAGCAAACCTTCTTGCTACAGCTTGCATTTATGTGCCATCCTGGATGAGCTGCACTACCTGAGCTACTTGTGTGGGTTGTAGACTCCGTCTCATGATACCACTTAAGTGAAAGCCCCGACACCATTCAAAAGTAACCAAAACATCAGCCAGGAAGCATAGGAACTGAGAAGTTGTCTGTGGTCACCACCTGCAGAACGACTCCTTTATTGGGGGTGTCTTGATAATTGCCTATAATTTCCACCTTTGTCTGTTCCATTTGCACAACAACATGTGAAATAGATTGTCAATCAGTGTTGCTTCCTGAGTGGAAAGTGTGGTTGACTTGGATTTACATTGTATTGTTTGTGTCCCCTTTATTTTTTTGAGCAGT
Organism: Hyla sarda; assembly: GCF_029499605.1. Classification (NCBI taxonomy): domain Eukaryota; kingdom Metazoa; phylum Chordata; class Amphibia; order Anura; family Hylidae; genus Hyla; species Hyla sarda. Next base: position 170,825,700 of record NC_079196.1, on the reverse strand, counting down.
GTATAATTTATTTGGCATGTCCATTTTCCTTACAAGCAGAGAGTTTCAAAGTTAGAAAAATGCTACATTTTCAAATTATTCATGACATTTTGGAATTTTTCACCAAGAAATGATGCAAGTATTGACAAAAAATTTACCACTTACATAAAGTACAATATGTCACGAAAAAACGATCTCAGAATTAAATTCATAAGTAAAAGCATCTCAGAGTTATTAAGTCACAGAGGTCAGATTTGCAAAAAATGCTCCCATCCTTAGGGTCAAAATGGGCTCCGTCCCCAAGGGGTTATAGGTAACCTGTGCGTACATCTAATTGGTGTATCATTTTGTTCCTGTTAAAGTCTTAAGGGCCTAGATACTGTCAAAGGCCAGGCAAAAGTACACACCTGCTGGTGTTGTAGACAGATACTGTTTTAAGCATAGTGGAACGCATTGTCCTCCCCTCATAACTGCACACCCCATACGTACATATAAGTGGTGTACTATTTTGTTCCTGTTAAAGTCTACCGGGCCTAGATACTGTCAAAGGCCAGGCAAAAGTACACACCTGTTGCTGTTGTTGTTGACAAATACTGTTTTAAGCATAGTGGAGAGCATTGTCCTCCCTTAATAAGTGCATACCACATAGGTACATCTAAGTGGTGTACTATTTTGTTCCTGTTAAAGTCTTAAGGGCCTAGATACTGTGAAAGGCCAGGCAAAAGTACACACCTGTTGATGTTGTACACAAATACTGTTTCAAGCGTAGTAAAGCGCATTGTCCTTCCCCCCATAAGTGCATACCCCATATGTACATCTAAGGTTGCATTCACATCTCATTTTCAGCCTACGGTTGCCGGATACGGCTGGGGGAGGGGAAAACAGGGCGCTTCCTTACCCCAAACGGTGACTCCGGTCATCTCATTTTTGACCCGTATCTGGTTTCCTGACCGAACCTGAAAGTTTTAGGTCCAGTCACAAAACCGGATAGGGGTACAAAATGAGCCGACCGGAGTAACCATTTGACTCCAGTCGGGTCAATAAAGTAAATGTGTTTCAGCACCGGTTTAGTGAGGACAATCTACTAGAATACAGTCAGCAGCTACTGCCCAGCCAAGAAGTGGAGGCGGGCAAATAGTGATGAGGAGAGTGGCGTGGGAGGTGGCGTTGCGAGCGTTCAGGCTCCTGAAGCATACACTGTTGAGGAACCTGAGGAGGACATCAATGACGTGCAGACACAACTCGATGATGATTTAGCCGATCGCACTTGGGAGCCAGATGCAGAAGGTGCTTCATCATCATCAGAAGAAGAGGGTTGCAGGTTGCTTGTGAGGCAGAAGCTGAGCCAGCAAGGTAGTAGCATGGTTGGCAGTCAGCATGGTGGCAGAAGTGGAAAGTCTGGAGCCAAACATGCCCGGGGTAGACCAGCTTCCCGGGAACAGGGGTTCCTGGAGTCGGCAGCAGTAGCAGTCAATCAGTGCGGACTGTTGGGGGGAAAATCAGCTACTCGGCGGTTTGGCAGCTTTTCATCAAGCATCCAGAGGATGTTAACCTGGCCACATGCAAGATGTGTTGGCAGAAGGTAACTATATTAAACAAACTACCCTAGGGTAGTAAGGGGCCATATACAAACTCAATAACTAAACCCCAAGGCCGAAGCCCGGGGTGTAAACCCCTATTGCTTACCCCTTAAAAATTAACTTTTATTATTTATTGTTAAAAGATAATTCCCACAACAAAAAGATTAAAACTGACAGCCAGGTGATCCAAATGTAGCAGTGAGTGTGTTCAACAGGATCAATGTCCTCTCAAGTACTAGGTAGCCCTGCAGTGGCTGCCTATTCAGAGGATCACTCTGGTGTTGCTTAAAAAATATACACACAATTGCCGCCTCTACATGTTTCGCCGCCTCCGCGGCTTTCTCAAGAGGCAATGGTGGCAATGGCAGCTGCCAAAATGGCGGAGTGGGTATATATAACCCATCCCTCAAATGTCATCAATGTGAGCCCAGTCCTACTCTCAAATGTGGTCCATTATAACAAACATTGCCGCTAAGGCAACCAATAAGATGTCACTTGTAATAAGCACAATCTGTGTGCGAAAATCATTCACCAATACGGGACCTAAAATACCTAGTCCAACGGTCCCACGGCATACTCCGTCATCAGTTAATGTCAATACTTCCTCCCGATATCATCAAGATGCGCGGCGCATGTCAAAAGCCGACTGCGGGGAACTTCAAATCTCCGCCGGCCTGCTAGAATCTACTGCGCCTGCGCTAATGTCTCCACAGGTATTCTCAATACAGAGGCCGCGCATGCGCTAGAACTTAGAAAGAATCTGTGACTTGATGCTCTCTCATAGTTAGCAAATGAAAAATAGATAGCTCAAACGCCCTCAATCTTACCCTTAACCTTGTATATATGAAATAAATAGCAACCAGCTCATTAAAGGTAACAGTATATAACTGTAAAGGAAAAATGGGGTAAGATGACGACCTACACCGGGATTAGTGAATTCAGGAGTGAGGTATATGATCATTTATCATATAGGTTTGTAACCTTATTATAATGTTCCCATTGAAAACATGATAGACATGGGGCAAATGGGGTAAAATGACGACGTACACCGGGGTTGGTGAATTGAGGAGTGGGATATATAATCATTTCCCATATAGGTATATAACCTTATTATAGTGTTCCAATTTAGGACATGATAAACAGCACAATATAAGATAGCAACTGCTCATCAAGGTATGAGAACTAATATCTAAGAAGAGGAGTTCAAGACAAGGCTCTTCTTAGATATTAGTTCGGGGTCCTAATATCAATTGGCAAAGTCCAGCAAATTTTAGATCCTCCAATCTCCCATTATGGATTGCGAGCACATGCCTCGCCAAAGGGGTGTCCTTACCTGTTCTAATATTGCTTAAGTGTTGGAGATCCTCCTCCTTAGTTCTTGAGTCGTTTTTCCCACATAAATTTTGTGACATGTACATTTTGCCCCATAGATGACATTATGTGAGCTACAGTTAATGAACTGTCTAATTTGGTATGTACGGCCATCAACCGGGTTAATTATTTCTTTAGTTTTTTGAACATGACGACATAGGTTACAGTGGCCACAAGTATACATACCCACTGTCCTAGTTTGTAGCCAACTTTCCTTGTTGGCTGTGGTTCTAAGATGACTATTTACCAATTGCTCTTTGAGGTTAGGACCTTTGCGGAATGTCACGCTCGGGGTATTGCCTATGACTGGTAAAAGATCCATGTCTCTTGCCAATAAATGCCAATGTCGTTTAAGGACGGCCATTACTTGATCTGTATGGCCATAGTAAGTGCCAATGCATCTAACTTTTTTTGAGGTATCGACTACCCTTGTCTCTGTTAGTAGTTGATTTCTTTCTGAGTGACAGGCTCTATAATAGGCTCTCTTCAGATGCTTACGGGGATAACCCCTCTGTCTGAACAGATTGAACAGGTTCGAACTCTCCTGTTGGAAACTGGTTTCTTCAGAACAGTTTCTCCTTGCCCTGAGATACTTGCCAACCGGGATACTCTTTTTGAGAGACCCCGGGTGCCAGCTATCCCAGTGCAAGAGAGAATTAGTAGAGGTAGGCTTACGATAAATATCCGTCTGGATATGGTTCTCATCATCAATGTAAATTCTCAAATCCAAAAAGTTGATGCTTCTACCCCCAATCTCCGAAGTGAAGGTAATACCAATGTCGTTAACATTCAGTTTATTGGTGAACTCCTGAAAGAGCTCACTCGGTCCGTCCCACAGCATCAGGACGTCATCTATATATCGTCCAAAAAAATCAAATGTGCTCCGTGTATAAACTCAACTCATCAGAAAAAACAAACATGCTCTCCCACCACCCTAAAAACAAATTTGCATAATTTGGTGCACATGAAGCCCCCATAGCTGTGCCCTGTGTCTGGTGATAGAAGGTGCCATTAAATAAGAAATAATTATGTGTAAGAATAAATTCCAAAAGTGCTAGAATAAATTTATTGTGCCTGTGAAAACGAGTGCTCTTAGTGCTTAAATATCTAGAGACTGCTGCAAGTCCTAGCTGATGCCGTATATTGCTATACAAGCTCTCAACGTCCAGACTTGTGAGTATTGTAGTGTCTGTGACAGTAATGTCTGTCAGTTTAAGGACGGTGTCCTTAGTGTCCCGCAGATAGGAAGGAAGTGTAGTGACAAAAGGTGAAAGTATGTGATCCAAATAAAGACTACCCCCATGTGTGAGACAGTCATTCCCCGAAACTATAGGTCTACCCCTAATGGGGGTAGTGGACTTGTGCATCTTAGGAAGTGCATAAAACGTGGCTATAGTGGGACGGGAATTAAACATAAATTTAAATTCATCTTTGGAGATAAATCCATCATCTCTAGAGGTCTTGAACTCCCCTTCTTAGATATTAGTTCTCATACCTTGATGAGCAGTTGCTATCTTATATTGTGCTGTTTATCATGTCCTAAATTGGAACACTATAATAAGGTTATATACCTATATGGGAAATGATTATATATCCCACTCCTCAATTCACCAACCCCGGTGTACGTCGTCATTTTACCCCATTTGCCCCATTTCTATCATGTTTTGAATGGGAACATTATAATAAGGTTACAAACCTATATGATGAATGATCATATACCTCACTCCTGAATTCACTAATCCCGGTGTAGGTCGTCATCTTACCCCATTTTTCCTTTACAGTTATATACTGTTACCTTAATGAGCTGGTTGCTATTTATTTCATATATACAAGGTTAAGGGTAAGATTGAGGGCGTTTGAGCTATCTATTTTTCATTTGCTAACTATGAGAGAGCATCAAATCACAGATTCTTTCTAAGTTCTAGCGCATGCGCGGCCTCTGTATTGAGAATACCTGTGGAGACATTAGCGCAGGCGCAGAAGATTCTAGCAGGCCGGCGGAGATTTGAAGTTCCCCGCAGTCGGCTTTTGACATGCGCCGCACATCTTGATGATATCGGGAGGAAGTATTGACATTAACTGATGACGGAGTATGACGTGGGACCGTTGGACTAGGTATTTTAGGTCCCGTATTGGTGAATGATTTTCGCACACAGATTGTGCTGATTACAAGTGACATCTTATTGGTTGCCTTAGCGGCAATGTTTGTTATAATGGACCACATTGGAGAGTAGGACTGGGCTCACATTGATGACATTTGAGGGATGGGTTATATATACCCCCTCCGCCATTTTGGCAGCTGCCATTGCCACCATTGCCTCTTGAGAAAGCCGCGGAGGCGGCGAAACATGTAGAGGCGGCAATTGTATGTATATTTTTTAAGCGACACCAGAGTGATCCTCTGAATAGGCAGCCACTGCAGGGCTACCTAGTACTTGAGAGGACATTGATCCTGTTTAACGCACTCACTGCTACATTTGGATCACCTGGTTGTCAGTTTTAATCTTTTTGTTGTGGGAATTATCTTTTAACAATAAATAATAAAAGTTATTTTTAAGGGGTAAGCAATAGGGGTTTACACCCCGGGCTTCGGCCTTGGGGTTTAGTTATTGAGTCGGCAGAAGGTAAAGCGTGGCCAGGGTCCCAATGTTGGCACCATGGCCTTGCGTCAACATATGCAGCATCACCTGGAATAACCGTGGCTCCGATGTGGTGGTCCAGCCGGCTGCATCACCCAGTGGCACGTTTCTGCCAGCCAAAGCTTCACCACCTCAGCCGAATGAAGCTGTGTGTCATACCCATCTGTCGCTCCAGGTTCTCCTGCTTCTCCTACTTCGAGTCAGTCATTCCACCAGCAATCCATCGGCGAAGCCATGTCCAAGAGACAACAGTAATCACCCAATCATCCAATGGCGCAGAAGCGCAATGCGCTCCTGTCCAAGTTGCTGATGCTACAGTCCCTCCCTTTTCAAGTGGTGGACTCTGCACCTTTCAAAAAACTGATGGCTTGTGCTGAGCTGAGGTGGAGAGTCCCAAGTCATCATTTCTTTGCGAAGAAGGCAATACCAGCCTTGCACAATTTTGTGGGACAGAAGGTAGGCCAGTCCTTGAGCTGATCGATGTGTACTAAAGTGCACGGCAGCGCAGACGTATGGAGCTGTAACTTCGGTCATGGACTATACATGTCCTTTATGGCCCACTGAGTGAATGTGGTTCCTGCACAGCCACAACAGCAACTTAGACAGGTCACGCCGATTCCTCCTCCACGCTCTCAGCCCGGTGGTCCTGTGACAGTGTGCCACTCTGCCTCCTCATCCTTCACCGTGTCCTCAGCCTTCACTGCACGGACAAGTCTCAGTGCCCTTCCAGCATACCATGCGTGCAGGGCACGGCGGTGTCACGCTGTTCTTCACATGGTTTGCCTTGACGAACAGAGTCACACAGGGGAAGAACTGCTAAAAGTCATTCATCAAGAAATTGAATCATGGCTTACTCCACGAAAACTATGGGAACAATGGGAAAAACATCTTGTCTGCGTTGCGACAAGGAAGCCTTAGACATGAGCCCTGCATGGCACACATGTTCAATCTAGTTGACAAGTGGTTCCTGAAGTGTTCCCACCATCTTCAAGACATCCTAACAATGGGAAGGAAACTTTGCATGCACTTCAGCCACTCGTACACTTCAAAGCACACACTCTTTTAGCTGCAGCATCATAACAGCATTCCCCAACATAATCTGATCTGCGACGTTTCCACAAATTGAAATTCCACCCTCCATATGTTGGACCGACGAACAGAAAAAAGCCATCACCGATTTCTTGATGATCCAAGCGGATAGGGGGACTCCCCTGTGTGACTTCAATATCAACCAGTGGCAGCTCATACATGACCCCTGCCATTTGCTCAGGCCCTTTGAGGAAGCCACATTATTAGTCATTGCCAGGATTAAGGGATGAACGACGTCATTCAACTACTTCATCTACTACAACACGTGTTGAAAATGATGGCTGGTCAGGGCACTGGAGACTTGGCACCTACATCTCATGGTCACATGAGCCCTGTGGGGGCTGAACTGGAGGAGAAGGGGGAGGGGCACAGTGGAGCACAGTTTAGGTTTTGTGAGATGGGCAGTTTTTCTAGTCATCTGACAGGAGAGGAGGAGGAGGAGCAGCTAGAGGAGCTAGAGGGTTATGAGGAAGGTGAGACAGAGGACCCAGACACACCTTGGCAGTATGCAGTGGAGATGGAGGAAGGAAGTCATTCAGAGTCACCTGCACAAATGGCACGATGCATGCTCACTTGCTTGCATAGTGACCGCCAAATTGTCACCACTCGGCAGTGGGATGACTTCTGGCTCTCCCCCTTATTGGACCCTCGCTACTGGCACGAAATGGGAGCCTTTTTCACACCCTTGCAGGTGTGACTTGGGGGGCCCTCTGCGCTCACATTCCACTGCCATGGCTGCTGGGGAGGGGAGGGCTGTCAGGAGTAGTACCAGCTCCATCAGCAGCAGCCTGAGTCTACAGTCGCTGATTAGTAGCCTTCTTCACCTGCATAATGAAGCAACTCATCAGCAGCAGGTAGACCTGGAGCAGGACCTGAACCAGCAGGTGGTGGCATACCTTGACATGACTCTGCCAACACACCTTGAAGATCCGCTGGACTTCTGGGCAGCCAATTTGATTTGTGGCCCCAACTCTGTTCATGAAAAATGTGGAGAGACTGACCTTTGTAAAGAGGAATCAGGCATGGATCAGCCAGGATTTCCACCCACCAATGCCTGATGCATCAGAGTAGATTGACCATGGTGCCACACCAACACTTCACAAATATGGATAGTGCTAAACATATTTAAGGCGCTGCTCCCCAGTTACAGACATTCCTCCGCATCAGGCCACAAGTAAATATTGAGGATATGCATTTGCTAAAATCTTTTCTTTGGATATTATATAAGTACCCAACATTTATTTTTCATTTTTTTAAAATCAAACAAAAGGAAAGGGGTGCAAAAGCACCACGTGCCACCTACACCACCAAGTATTGAAGGTGGAAGGGAACAACGTATGGTCCTTTGTAACTGGTGGGGGTAAAAACTTCTCCTGTAAGGCCCTACTCTCCCATTATTAATTCCAAAAAGGGAATTAATAATGGGAGAGTAGGCCCTAAATGGGTGGCCCCACACAGGAACCTCTCCCTATTTCCCCCTACAAATGCTGCCATTTCCCAGGGTTTCTAGGTGGAAATAGAGAAAGTTTCCTGTGTGGGGGTGCCCTTTTTAGGGTGAGTAAAACTTGCCAAGAAGGGAATTAATAGGGTGAAAGTAGGGCCTTACAAGGGAAGTTTTTACCCCCACCTGCCCACCTTTCGAGGAGAGTGTTACTCTTCTTAAAAAGGGCGGCCCCACACAGGAACCAATCCTTATTTCCACCTAAATACCCTGGGAAACGGCAGTGTTTGTAGGTGGAAATAGGGAGAGGTTCCTGTGTGGGGCTGCCCCTTTTAGGGCGAGTAACACTTGCCAAGAAGGGAATTAATAATGGGAGAGTAGGGCCTTACATAGAAAGTTTTTACCCCCACTGGTTACAATGGACCATACGCTGTTCCCTTCCACCTTTTAGAGGTCTTTGCATCACATTAATACTTGGTGGTGTAGGTGGCACATGGTGTTTTTTGCACACCTTTCCTTTTATTTGATTTAAAAAAAAAATGTGTGTCCATATATTTTATACTAAGCATATTAACCCCTTAAGGACGCAGGGTTTTTCCACTTTTGCATTTTCATTTTTTCCTCATCACCTTCTAAAAATCATAATACTTTCAATTTTGCACTTAAAATTCCATATTATGGCTTATTTTTCTACTTTGCAGTGACATTAGTCATTTTACCAAAATATCCACGGCAAAGCGGAAAATAAATTAAGTGTGTGACAAAATGGAAGATAAAATGCCATTTTGTAACTTTTGGGGGCTTACGTTTCTACACAGGAAGGGTGTAAAAATTACATCTTATCTTTATTCTGTAGGTCCATACGGTTGAAATGATACCCTACTTATATAGGTTTGATTTTATTTTACTTAAAAAAAAAATCATAACTACATGCAGGAAAATTTATACGTTTAAAATTGTCATCTTCTGACCCCTATAACTTTTTTATTTTCCCGCGCATCGGCCAGTATGAGGGCTCATTTTTTGCGCCGTGATCTGAAGTTTTTATTGGTGCCATTTTTATATTGATCGGACTTTTTGATTGCTTTTTATTCATTTTTCATTATATAAAAAGAGACCATAAATACGCTATATTGGATTTTGAATTTTTTTGCGCGTATGCCATTGATCATGCGGTTTAATTAACAATATATTTTAATATTTCGGACATTTCCACACGCGGCGATACCAAATATGTTTATTTTCATTTACACAGTTTTTTTTTTAAATGGGAAAAATGGGGTGCCTCTTACTCTTATTACTAATGATCTTTAACTTTTTTTTTATAAATTTTTTTTGCGGTGTTATAGCTATTTCACTGCACATACCGATCTCATACACAGATCATTGCCGTGCATTGACACGGCAAAGATCAGTGTAATCGGCGGTCGATTGCTCAAGCCTGGATTTCAGGCTTGGAGCAATCAATCGCTGATCGGACAAGACGGAGGCAGGTGATGGGACCTCTGCTCGCGTTCTAGCTGATCGGCACATCACGATTTCATTTTGATGGTCCCGTTCAGCCCGACTGAGCTGCCGGGAAGCTTTTACTTTCATTTTAGACACGGCAATCAACTTTGAACCCTGCGTCTAAAGGGTTAATAGCGCACGGCACAACGATCAGTGCCGCACGCTATTAGCCCAGGGTCCCAGCTGTCATTAGCCACCGGGACCAACCTGGTTTTATACTGGGACCAGGCGCAGGGTGTACAGGTACGGCCTGCGTCCTTAAGAGGTTAATAAAAGTTATGTTTTACGTAATGCACATCTTCATTTTTATTTGTGCACACTAACACTTTTACAAAAGAGACAGTTTTCTTCTGCCTACCTGCCTCAGCTACTATTCTGATCCTGCCACCCACCTGATGCCATACATCTGATGGCAAGCTCTCCTTTTTTCACCCACCTTCATCACTGTGTACTGGTATTGCCACCCACTGCACCACTCTGTCACCGGGTCACTTTCAGAACTCCTGAGGCTGCTGCCACCTCCAGGCTGTCTCATTCTGACACCAAATGTTCTCCTCGTGCTGATATAACAACAACCTTTAGGGGTCGCCCCCCAAGGGGTTAACCCTAAACTAGAAACCCCCCTTAAAACTGAATTTTATTGGATCATTTAAAATATATATGAGCTCCGGTGTTGTGATTAAAAGCACAGCTAGTAGTTGCTTGGATAGTATATGAGCGTCCTATAACTTCGTTTGTAATGGTATTGTGCTTTACTAGCACTAATCTATGGATGCCACTATATAGACAGAAAAGCACTGATAGCTGCTAGTTAAAATGTGAATAGCCCTCCGCTTCCCGACGTTTCGTTGGATAAACCAACTTTATCAAGGTACAGAGGCTAATGGCTACTCGTTTGGTCCGCTCTCTCTTTTATATCCTCTGTTGGTGATGTCAAAAAGCACTGTATCATTATGCGCTGATTGTTCAGCCTATCTGGACTCAAGGTATGCGACTAACCAATCCGGTCATGCCGCGTCACTATGTGTTGATATCCTCACTACCAATCAGCACACTTCATTCCCCGTTACTCACCCTACGTATATACGGTGCGCGACGCATGTCTCCGCACTTGGTAATAGTCCATCACAGTTATGAGCAGTTGCGCATGTCCACTCTTAGATTTAGTCAGTATCTGCGCCTGCGTCCGACTTAAGATGTCCCGATATCGGATTCCGCGCATGTCTGTGGACTTAGTCGTTTTGCAGCAATGATGGTAGTTATGAAATACATTTAGTTATTCTAATGATGCTATTACTAACTTATGCACATTTAATATGTGCGAAATAGATCTTATTCAGCCACATAGGTAGGGAGTTCCTTGAATACAACGCATACTTATCAAGCACATTGTTCTAATGAGTATTAGTCTATACATATAGATATAGGGGATCATGGTGATGGAGGGTATCTATCATTAATTCTGGATTCAGGTATATGAATATATACAGTGGGTATTGATGTTATTGCGATTAACTATTTAAGTCTTTTGGCAGTGGGTGTATATGAATATCTACAGTGGGTGTTGATGGTATTAGAAATAAACTATATATGTCTATTGGCAGTGGGTGTTTGTGGACTAGAAGCCAGCTATGTACATCAAATGTGTGTTATACTTTCATATGGAGGCGTCTTTGTACATGCTAATAATAGATGTCATTCATCCATTGACTCTAAACGTTAAGTGTAGATGCCAATTATTGATATTTAGTGTAAACTGTTGCTAAGATCTAGTTTTTTTTTTTTTTTTTTTCCCCCTAGGGGAACCATGTACAAGGCACTCCAAACAAAATCCAGACACAACCAAAAGAACACCATCCCATCCGATCCAACCCTTTCCCCCACGGGGGGTCCCAGGACAGGGGCACAAGATCCGGGCGGACCACCAGCACATGTCCCCACAACTGGTAAGTATGACTCTCAGTGGATCTAAATAGTTTCTACACTGGAATAATTAACTGAATGTGTCCTGATGCTTCGTAATAATGTCCTTAAGGGGAGGGACAATATATCAGGTAATTAGGATATGTGATGGATGATCATAAATATTGTCTGTGCCCACCGCTCCAGGTAAGTATATCTCAATTAGAACTGTATAATCATATAGTCATTGTGCTAGACAGCACAGAAGATAAGGGAGAGGATCATCTATCCGGTGCTCAATTTTACACATCTGTTTGGTTTTAATAAGTAATAAGTCAAAATATCAATTCTCCAAGAACGCTGTGAAGGAGAAACCTTCATTTAATCCGTCTGGACTTCTTGCCCTCAACTTGTATATCCACTTAGCCTCTTCTCTAAGTAATATCCTGTTTACATCCCCTTTCCTTAATCTGATCAATCCTGTTATTGTGCATGATCCTAATATGTTTGGCCAGTGGTGTATCAGCATTGGTTCTAATAGTGCTGAGGTGTTTGCCAATCCTACGTCTGACTTCTTGGGTTGTTTTGCCCACATATAATTTGGGACAGGTGCAGCAAGCTACATATAGTACATTTCTGCTGCTGCAATTTATAAAGTCAAAGATCTTATAGGATCTATTATCATGTGGATTGATAAATTCCTTAGTTTTGGGGAAGGAACTGCAAATTGTGCAGTGGCCGCAGGGATATGAGCCTGCTGGTGGGTTGGGTAACCATGTCTGTGGGGTGTCTGTCTTCTCATCAAGGTGGCTATGTACCAAAATTTCACGTAAATTGGCCCCCCTTCTATATGTGATGTTAGGTCTAGGTCCAATTTTCCCCTTCAAATCCGGATCAGATAATAAGATGTGCCAATGTCTTTGCAATATTTGATTAATCTGTGGAGTATAGGCATCATATGTGCCTATCATTCTAGTAACGGAATCCTTGGATGATGAGTTACTATTGTTTGGTCCTAGTAACCTATTCCGGTCACTGTGTTGTGCTCTATTGAAGGCCTTTCTCATATATTTAATTGGGTATCCCCTATTCAAAAATCTAGATGTTAAATTTTGACTTTCTTTCAGAAATCGGTCTTCTTCCGAGCAATTACGGCGCGCCCTAAGGAACTGGCCAGTTGGGATGCTCCTCCGCAAAGTGACCGGATGCCAACTAGTCCAGTGAAGGAGACTATTTGTCGAGGTGGGTTTCCTGAAGATGTCTGTCTGGTGTAAATTTCATTCCAATCACATTTTGATTAAGAACCGAGACAAATTCCCTGAACAGTGTAACACCCCCTTCCCAAAAAAATTTAAATGTCGTCAATGTACCTTCCCCAAAAAGAAATGTGCTGAGTGTACAAAACCAAATCTTCACCAAAAACAAAAGTGCTTTCCCACCACCCCAAAAATAAATTTGCATACGTGGGTGCACAAGTAGTCACCATGGCGGTGCCCTTCATCTGTTGATAGAGGGCACCGCCAAAGAGAAAATAATTGTGAGTTAAGATAAAGTGCAATAGTTCAATAATGAACTTATTGTGATTGTGAAATAAAGTGCTCTTAGTATCCAAAAAAGTGCTAATGGCTCTTAAGCCTAAATCGTGTTGGATATTACTATTAAGTGATTCCACATCCAAACTCATAAGAAGTGTAGTGTCCGTGACTAAAAGTTCACTAATTTTTAGAACTGTGTCCTTAGTGTCCTTTAAATGTGAAGGAAGGGAAGGTACAAAAGGTGATAAAACTTTATCCAAATAAACACTAGCATTTTCCGTTAGATTGTTGTTGCCCGATACAATAGGTCGGCCTTTAATGGGGTCCATATTCTTGTGTGTTTTTGGTAGAACGTAAAATGTGGAAATGGTGGGGTGTTCATTTAGGATAAATTTGTATTCATTTTCTGATAATACATTTTCCAACCTTGCTCTCGACAGAATTTCCTTCATTTGTTCCAGATACTCTCTAGTTGGATCACGCGCTATTCTCTCATAGGTCTCCTCATCATTAAGTAATCTCATCGCCATATCCACATAGTCTTCCTTATTTAGGAGGACTGTTTCCGCCTTTGTCTGACGGTTTTATGATCAGACTATCGTCATCTTGTAATATACGTAGGGCCCGTTTCTCCCCTTCGCTCAAATTAGAATGTATCAGGCGGTTTCTGGGGTGAATTTGTTGAATGTCTTTCGTGACCAACTTCACAAAGGTATCTATCTCCGAATATTGACTAAATGCTGGAGTCATAGTTGATCTGGGTTTCAATAATGTGAATGGTGCTGTTACGCCGAGCGCTCCGGGTTCCCGCTCCTCCCCGGAGCGCTCGCTTCACCTCCTCCGCTGCAGCGCTCCGGTCACGTCCTCTGACCCGGGGCGCTGCGATCCTGCTGCTAGCCGGGATGCGATTCGCGATGCGGGTAGCGCCCGCTCGCGATGCGCACCCCGGCTCCCCTACCTGACTCGCTCCCCGTCTGTTCTGTCCCGGCGCGCGCGGCCCCGCTCCCTAGGGCGCGCGCGCGCCGGGTCTCTGCGATTTAAAGGGCCACTGCGCCGCTGATTGGCGCAGTGGTTCCAATTAGGGTTATCACCTGTGCACTCCCTATATTACCTCACTTCCCTTGCACTCCCTTGCCGGATCTTGTTGCCTTAGTGCCAGTGAAAGCGTTCCTTGTGTGTCCCTTGCCAGTGTTTCCAGACCTTCTGCCGTTGCCCCTGACTACGATCCTTGCTGCCTGCCCCGACCTTCTGCTACGTCCGACCTTGCTTCTGCCTACTCCCTTGTACCGCGCCTATCTTCAGCAGCCAGAGAGGTGAGCCGTTGCTAGTGGATACGACCTGGTCACTACCGCCGCAGCAAGACCATCCCGCTTTGCGGCGGGCTCTGGTGAAAACCAGTAGTGGCTTAGAACCGGTCCACTAGCACGGTCCACGCCAATCCCTCTCTGGCACAGAGGGTCCACTACCTGCCAGCCGGCATCGTGACAGTAGATCCGGCCATGGATCCCGCTGAAGTTCCTCTGCCAGTTGTCGCTGACCTCACCACGGTGGTCGCCCAGCAGTCACAACAGATTGCGCAACAAGGCCAACAGCTGTCTCAACTGACCGTTATGCTACAACAGTTGCTACCACAGCTTCAGCAGTCATCTCCTCCGCCAGCTCCTGCACCTCCTCCGCAGCGAGTGGCCGCTCCTGGGATACGCTTATCCTTGCCGGATAAATTTGATGGGGACTCTAAGTTTTGCCGTGGCTTCCTTTCCCAATGTTCCCTGCATCTGGAGATGATGTCGGACCTGTTTCCCACTGAAAGGTCTAAGGTGGCTTTCGTAGTCAGTCTTCTGTCCGGAAAAGCCCTGTCATGGGCCACACCGCTCTGGGACCGCAATGACCCCGTCACTGCCTCTGTACACTCCTTCTTCTCGGAAATCCGAAGTGTCTTTGAGGAACCTGCCCGAGCCTCTTCTGCTGAGACTGCCCTGTTGAACCTGGTCCAGGGTAATTCTTCCGTTGGCGAGTATGCCGTACAATTCCGTACACTTGCTTCAGAATTGTCCTGGAATAATGAGGCCCTCTGCGCGACCTTCAAAAAAGGCCTATCCAGCAACATTAAAGATGTTCTGGCCGCACGAGAAATTCCTGCTAATCTACATGAACTTATTCACCTAGCCACTCGCATTGACATGCGTTTTTCTGAAAGGCGTCAGGAACTCCGCCAAGATATGGACTCTGTTCGCACGAGGCGTTTCGTCTCCTCGGCTCCTCTCTCCTCTGGTCCCCTGCAATCTGTTCCTGTGCCTCCCGCCGTGGAGGCTATGCAGGTCGACCGGTCTCGCCTGACACCTCAAGAGAGGACACGACGCCGTATGGAGAACCTCTGCCTGTACTGTGCTAGTACCGAACACTTCCTGAGGGATTGTCCTATCCGTCCTCCCCGCCTGGAAAGACGTACGCTGACTCCGCACAAAAGTGAGACAGTCCTTGATGTCTACTCTGCTTCTCCACGTCTTACTGTGCCTGTGCGGATGTCTGCCTCTGCCTTCTCCTTCTCTACAGTGGCCTTCTTGGACTCTGGTTCTGCAGGAAATTTTATTTTGGCCTCTCTCGTCAACAGGTTCAGCATCCCAGTGACCAGTCTCGCCAGACCCCTCTACATCAATTGTGTAAATAATGAAAGATTGGACTGTACCATACGTTTCCGCACGGAGCCCCTTCTTATGAGCATCGGATCTCATCATGAGAGGATTGAACTTTTGGTCCTCCCCAATTGCACCTCGGAGATTCTCCTTGGACTTCCCTGGCTTCAACTTCATTCCCCAACCCTGGATTGGTCCACTGGGGAGATCAAGAGTTGGGGGTCCTCTTGTTCCAAGAACTGTCTAAAACCGGTTCCCAGTAACCCTTGCCGTAACTCTGTGGTTCCTCCAGTAACCGGTCTCCCTAAGGCCTATATGGACTTCGCGGATGTTTTCTGCAAAAAACAAGCTGAGACTCTACCTCCTCACAGGCCTTATGATTGCCCTATCGACCTCCTCCCGGGTACTACTCCACCCCGGGGCAGAATTTATCCTCTCTCTGCCCCAGAGACTCTTGCCATGTCCGAATACGTCCAGGAGAATCTAAAAAAGGGCTTTATCCGTAAATCCTCCTCTCCTGCCGGAGCCGGATTTTTCTTTGTCTCCAAAAAAGATGGCTCCCTACGTCCTTGCATTGACTACCGCGGTCTTAATAAAATCACGGTTAAGAACCGCTACCCCTTACCCCTCATCTCTGAACTCTTTGATCGCCTCCAAGGTGCCCACATCTTCACTAAATTGGACTTAAGAGGCGCCTATAACCTCATCCGCATCAGAGAGGGGGACGAGTGGAAAACGGCATTTAACACCAGAGATGGACACTTTGAGTATCTGGTCATGCCCTTTGGACTGTGCAATGCCCCTGCCGTCTTCCAAGACTTTGTCAATGAAATTTTTCGTGATCTATTATACTCCTGTGTTGTGGTATATCTGGACGATATCCTAATTTTTTCTGCCAATCTAGAAGAACACCGCCAGCATGTCCGTATGGTTCTTCAGAGACTTCGTGACAACCAACTCTATGCCAAAATTGAGAAATGTCTGTTTGAATGCCAATCTCTTCCTTTTCTAGGATATTTGGTCTCTGGCCAGGGACTACAGATGGATCCAGACAAACTCTCTGCCGTCTTAAATTGGCCACGCCCCTCCGGACTCCGTGCTATCCAACGCTTTTTGGGGTTCGCCAATTATTACAGGCAATTCATTCCACATTTTTCTACCATTGTGGCTCCTATCGTGGCCTTAACCAAAAAAAATGCTGATCCCAAGTCCTGGCCTCCTCAAGCAGAAGACTCCTTTAAACAACTCAAGTCTGCCTTTTCTTCGGCTCCCGTGCTCTCCAGACCTGACCCTTCCAAACCCTTCCTATTGGAGGTTGATGCCTCCTCAGTAGGAGCTGGAGCTGTTCTTCTACAAAAAAATCCTTCCGGGCATGCTGTCACTTGTGGTTTTTTCTCTAGGACCTTCTCTCCAGCGGAGAGGAACTACTCCATCGGGGATCGAGAGCTTCTAGCCATTAAATTAGCACTTGAGGAATGGAGGCATCTGCTGGAGGGATCAAGATTTCCTGTTATTATCTACACCGACCACAAGAACCTCTCCTACCTCCAGTCGGCCCAACGGCTGAATCCTCGCCAGGCCCGGTGGTCTCTGTTCTTTGCCCGATTTAATTTTGAGATTCACTTTCGTCCTGCCGATAAGAACATTAGAGCCGATGCTCTCTCTCGTTCCTCGGATGCCTCAGAAGTTGATCTCCCTCCGCAACACATCATTCCACCTGACTGCCTGATCTCCACTTCTCCTGCCTCCATCAGGCAGACTCCTCCAGGAAAGACCTTTGTTTCTCCACGCCAACGCCTCGGAATTCTCAAATGGGGTCACTCCTCCCATCTCGCAGGTCATGCGGGCATCAAGAAATCTGTGCAACTCATCTCCCGCTTCTATTGGTGGCCAACTCTGGAGACGGATGTTGGGGACTTTGTGCGAGCCTGCACTGTCTGTGCCCGGGATAAGACTCCTCGCCAGAAGCCCGCTGGTTTTCTTCATCCTCTGCCTGTCCCCGAACAGCCTTGGTCACTGATTGGTATGGATTTTATTACTGATTTACCCCCTTCCCGTGGCAACACTGTTATTTGGGTGGTCGTTGATCGATTCTCCAAAATGGCACATTTCATTCCTCTTCCTGGTCTTCCTTCTGCGCCTCAGTTGGCTAAACAATTTTTTGTACACATTTTTCGTCTTCACGGGTTGCCTACGCAGATTGTCTCGGATAGAGGGGTCCAATTCGTGTCTAAATTCTGGAGAGCTCTCTGTAAACAACTCAAGATTAAATTAAATTTTTCCTCTGCATATCATCCCCAGTCCAATGGACAAGTAGAAAGAATTAACCAGATCCTGGGTGATTATTTGCGACATTTTGTTTCCTCCCGCCAGGATGACTGGGCAGATCTCCTTCCATGGGCCGAATTCTCGTATAACTTCAGGGTCTCTGAATCTTCCTCCAAATCCCCATTTTTCGTGGTGTACGGCCGTCACCCTCTTCCCCCCCTCCCTACCCCCTTGCCCTCTGGTCTGCCCGCTGTGGATGAAATTTCTCGTGACCTTTCCATTATATGGAGAGAGACCCAAAATTCTCTCTTACAGGCTTCTTCACGCATGAAGAGGTTCGCGGATAAGAAAAGAAGAGCTCCCCCCGTTTTTTCCCCTGGAGACAAGGTATGGCTCTCCGCTAAATATGTCCGCTTCCGTGTCCCTAGCTACAAGTTGGGACCACGCTATCTTGGTCCTTTCAAAATTTTGTGTCAAATTAATCCTGTCTCTTATAAACTTCTTCTTCCTCCTTCTCTTCGTATCCCTAATGCCTTTCACGTCTCTCTTCTCAAACCACTCATCCTCAACCGTTTTTCTCCCAAATCTGTTCCTCCCACTCCTGTTTCCGGCTCCTCGGACGTCTTCTCGGTCAAGGAGATTCTGGCTGCCAAAAAGGTCAGAGGGAAAAATTTTTTTTTAGTAGACTGGGAGGGTTGTGGTCCTGAAGAGAGATCCTGGGAACCTGAGGACAACATCCTTGACAAAAGTCTGCTCCTCAGGTTCTCAGGCTCCAAGAAGAGGGGGAGACCCAAGGGGGGGGGTACTGTTACGCCGAGCGCTCCGGGTTCCCGCTCCTCCCCGGAGCGCTCGCTTCACCTCCTCCGCTGCAGCGCTCCGGTCACGTCCTCTGACCCGGGGCGCTGCGATCCTGCTGCTAGCCGGGATGCGATTCGCGATGCGGGTAGCGCCCGCTCGCGATGCGCACCCCGGCTCCCCTACCTGACTCGCTCCCCGTCTGTTCTGTCCCGGCGCGCGCGGCCCCGCTCCCTAGGGCGCGCGCGCGCCGGGTCTCTGCGATTTAAAGGGCCACTGCGCCGCTGATTGGCGCAGTGGTTCCAATTAGGGTTATCACCTGTGCACTCCCTATATTACCTCACTTCCCTTGCACTCCCTTGCCGGATCTTGTTGCCTTAGTGCCAGTGAAAGCGTTCCTTGTGTGTCCCTTGCCAGTGTTTCCAGACCTTCTGCCGTTGCCCCTGACTACGATCCTTGCTGCCTGCCCCGACCTTCTGCTACGTCCGACCTTGCTTCTGCCTACTCCCTTGTACCGCGCCTATCTTCAGCAGCCAGAGAGGTGAGCCGTTGCTAGTGGATACGACCTGGTCACTACCGCCGCAGCAAGACCATCCCGCTTTGCGGCGGGCTCTGGTGAAAACCAGTAGTGGCTTAGAACCGGTCCACTAGCACGGTCCACGCCAATCCCTCTCTGGCACAGAGGGTCCACTACCTGCCAGCCGGCATCGTGACAGGTGCTTGTATTTCGCTCGCTGTACCTTCATTTTCTTCTTGTAAAGATTCAAGGACTTCCAAAGCGCGTGAGTCCAAAATAGATTGGGTTCTTTCATCATTCTTATGTAAACCGTGCCACTTGTGGAGAGCAAGTTTTCGGGCAAATAAGTTTACATCCTTCACCCAGGTGAATTCCTCAAACCTAGGCGTCGGTGTAAAGGACAATCCTTTCAAAAGCAATGATTCTTCATCATTGTTCAACCTATGTGAGGATAAATTGAATATTTGCATGGTATCTTGTCTGTTGTTAATGTGATCTTCTAATAATGTCACTGATTCCCTTTCCTCAAACGCTTGTATAGACTAATACTCATTAGAACAATGTGCTTGATAAGTATGCGTTGTATTCAAGGAACTCCCTACCTATGTGGCTGAATAAGATCTATTTCACACATTTTAAATGTGCATAAGTTAGTAATAGCATCATTAGAATAACTAAATGTATTTCATAACTACCATCATTGCTGCAAAACGACTAAGTCCACAGACATGCGCGGAATCCGATATCGGGACATCTTAAGTCGGACGCAGGCGCAGATACTGACTAAATCTAAGATTGAATCTAAGTCCATTGACATGCGCGAACGGCTGATTGCCGTGGAGCGGACATGCGCAACTGCTCGTAACTGTGATGGACTATTACCAAGTGTGGAGACATGCGTCGCGCACCGTATATACGTAGGGTGAGTAACGGGGAATGAAGTGTGCTGATTGGTAGGGAGGATATCAACACATAGTGACGCGGCATGACCGGATTGGTTAGTCGCGTACCTTGAGTACAGATAGGCTAAACAATCGGCGCATAATGATACAGTGCTTTTTGACATCACCAACAGAGGATATAAGAGGGAGAGCGGACCAAACGAGTAGCCATTAGCCTCTGTACCTTGATAAAGTTGGTTTATCCAACGAAACGTCGGGAAGCGGAGGGCTATTCACATTTTAACTAGCAGCTATCAGTGCTTTTCTGTCTATATAGTGGCATCCATAGATTAGTGCTAGTAAAGCACAATACCATTACAAACGAAGTTATAGGACGCTCATATACTATCCAGGCAACTACTAGCTGTGCTTTTAATCACAACACCGGAGCTCATATATATTTTAAATGATCCAATAAAATTCAGTTTTAAGGGGGGTTTCTAGTTTAGGGTTAACCCCTTGGGGGGCGACCCCTAAAGGTTGTTGTTATATATAATTTGCCCTGGAATCCCTGGGGAATTTTTGTTGTTGTTATTTTCATTAGTGGGTATACCCCATTATTCCTCATTAACCCGTAATGTCAGGGTTTCTGTCACAGCCCATGAACGCTGACTCCTTTACCACTGAAGCGACACATGTATTCTCTGTAATTTGCCTCTGAATCAGGTTGATATTTTTCAAGCATTTAAAACATTAAACAAGACTTATAAATCATACATTAGATCGTGGTGGGAAGTGCAAAGTTTGGACACTTATTCACAGCAGAAACTTGTGTATAGGGGTTTAAGATCTACCCTTGTCCCCAACGCACATAGGAAGGACGAAGATTTCCTACGTGGGTGGGAACACATTAAAACTGAGAACTCGTTGAGGCTCATCAACTATTTGCTAGATTACGAGAAAGGTTATTTACAAAAGATCAGTGATCAATTAGATTCAGAAATCAAACAAATACAGATATTAGCTAATAATCCAGAATACACCAATCTGGAACAGAAGCTACAGAAAAATCTGGACAGCTACAAAAACGAATTAAAAGAACGTAAACATAGTAAATACGTAAGAGATTTTACTGACTTTGCTGCGGACAAAGTCTACTCATATAAAGAAAGGAACACTCAAAATAGAACCACTCAATACAGGCCAAATAAACAGGCCTCTGAATCTGAAGCATCAGGATCAGAATACCACTCTGATTCAAGAAACCAATCAAACACAGGAACAAAAAGGAAAAATAAAACTGGTTACAACAATTCAAGAGCAAATAAACAGCCTTATCGTAAAACAGTAAATCATCCAAACCCACATCAAACAAATATAACATGGGGACCACAGGCCAAATCGGCTTCTGGATCTACCTCTTTCTATACCAATATGTCCACAACTCAACCACCACCGCTATCACAAAGGCAGATGGGAGCTATTCCAGTAATGGCACCAGCTCCTGCGTCCAATATACCAACCTTTATGCCACAACCTGGCCTGAACACTCAACCTTTTTTAGGAGCAGGCACCATGCCCCAACAGCTGGGACAGGTGCCAGTACCATCAGGCGCTATGGGTACCATGCCCCAACAGTTGGGACAGGTGCCACTATCACAAATGACGAGTACCATAGTACCCCCAACACCGCTCAAACCTCGGATGATATAGGGGTCGAATTACTAACCCCTAATCAGGAGTCTAACATAATTGCATCATTTGGTGACATGTATAACGCTGCTTTAATGACACCACTGGCTGATTTGTATGACATTGATGCCTTTGAAGCACAAAGAAACAATGAGTGCCCATTAATACCCATGCATGGATCGGACAAACATGAAAACCACCCCATCAGTGAATACCCAAGAGGGGCTCCATCCCAAGATGGGGAATGGGAAACGTAAACGGAGCAACAACACAATAATTATGGTATACTTACAGTTAATCCCTCCAATACATATTTCCAAACGGGACATCAAGGAATTTCAGCGCCTGAGGAAAGGGAATCAGTGACATTATTAGAAGATCACATTAACAACAGACAAGATACCATGCAAATATTCAATTCATCCTCACATAGGTTGAACAATGATGAAGAATCATTGCTTTTGAAAGGATTGTCCTTTACACCGATGCCTAGGTTTGAGGAATTCACCTGGGTGAAGGATGTAAACTTATTTGCCCGAAAACTTGCTCTCCACAAGTGGCACGGTTTACATAAAAATGATGAAAGAACCCAATCTATTTTGGACTCACGCGCTTTGGAAGTCCTTGAATCTTTACAAGAAGAAAATGAAGGTACAGCGAGCGAAATACAAGCACCATTCACATTATTGAAACCCAGATCAACTATGACTCCAGCATTTAGTCAATATTCGGAGATAGATACCTTTGTGAAGTTGGTCACGAAAGACATTCAACAAATTCACCCCAGAAGCCGCCTGATACATTCTAATTTGAGTGAAGGGGAGAAACGGGCCCTACGTATATTACAAGATGACGATAGTCTGATCATAAAACCGTCAGACAAAGGCGGAAACATAGTCCTCCTAAATAAGGAAGACTATGTGGATATGGCGATGAGATTACTTAATGATGAGGAGACCTATCAGAGAATAGCGCGTGTTCCAACTAGAGAGTATCTGGAACAAATGAAGGAAATTCTGTCGAGAGCGAGGTTGGAAAATGTATTATCAGAAAATGAATACAAATTTATTCTAAATGAACACCCCACCATTTCCACATTTTACGTTCTACCAAAAACACACAAGAATATGGACCCCATTAAAGGCCGACCTATTGTATCGGGCAACAACAATCTAACGGAAAATGCTAGTGTTTATTTGGATAAAGTTTTATCACCTTTTGTACCTTCCCTTCCTTCACATTTAAAGGACAGTAAGGACACAGTTCTAAAAATTAGTGAACTTTTAGTCACGGACACTACACTTCTTTTGAGTTTGGATGTGGAATCACTTTATAGTAATATCCAACACGATTTAGGCTTAAGAGCCATTAGCACTTTTTTGGATACTAAGAGCACTTTATTTCACAATAAGTTCATTATTGAACTATTGCACTTTATCTTAACTCACAATTATTTTCTCTTTGGCGGTGCCCTCTATCAACAGATGAAGGGCACCGCCATGGTGACTACTTGTGCAACCACGTATGCAAATTTATTTTTGGGGTGGTGGGAAAGCACTTTTGTTTTTGGTGAAGATTTGGTTTTGTACACTCAGCACATTTCTTTTTGGGGAAGGTACATTGACGACATTTTAATTTTTTGGGAAGGGGGTGTTACACTGTTCAGGGAATTTGTTTTGGTTCTTAATCAAAAGGTGATTGGAATGAAATTTACACCAGACAGACATCTTCAGGAAACCCACCTCGACAAATAGTCTCCTTCACTGGACTAGTTGGCATCCGGTCACTTTGCGGAGGAGCATCCCAACTGGCCAGTTCCTTAGGGCGCGCCGTATTTGCTCGGAAGAAGACCGATTTCTGAAAGAAAGTCAAAATTTAACATCTAGATTTTTGAATAGGGGATGCCCAATTAAATATATGAGAAAGGCCTTCAATAGAGCACAACACAGTGACCGGAATAGGTTACTAGGACCAAACAATAGTAACTCATCATCCAAGGATTCAGTTACTAGAATGATAGGCACATATGATGCCTATACTCCACAGATTAATCAAATATTGCAAAGACATTGGCACGTCTTATTATCTGATCCGGATTTGAAGGGGAAAATTGGACCTAGACCTAACATCACATATAGAAGGGGGGCCAATTTACGTGAAATTTTGGTACATAGCCACCTTGATGAGAAGACAGACACCCCACAGACATGGTTACCCAACCCACCAGCAGGCTCATATCCCTGTGGCCACTGCACAATTTGCAGTTCCTTCCCCAAAACTAAGGAATTTATCAATCCACATGATAATAGATCCTATAACATCTTTGACTTTATAAATTGCAGCAGCAGAAATGTACTATATGTAGCTTGCTGCACCTGTCCCAAATTATATGTGGGCAAAACAACCCAAGAAGTCAGACGTAGGATTGGCAAACACCTCAGCACTATTAGAACCAATGCTGATACACCACTGGCCAAACATATTAGGATCATGCACAATAACAGGATTGATCAGATTAAGTTTTGGGGACTACGACAAATCAAGATGGGTCCAAGGAAAGGGGATGTAAACAGGATATTACTTAGAGAAGAGGCTAAGTGGATATACAAGTTGAGGACAAGAAGTCCAGACGGATTAAATGAAGGTTTCTCCTTCACAGCGTTCTTGGAGAATTGATATTTTGACTTATTACTTATTAAAACCAAACAGATGTGTAAAATTGAGCACCGGATAGATGATCCTCTCCCTTATCTTCTGTGCTGTCTAGCACAATGACTATATGATTATACAGTTCTAATTGAGATATACTTACCTGGAGCGGTGGGCACAGACAATATTTATGATCATCCATCACATATCCTAATTACCTTATATATTGTCCCTCCCCTTAAGGACATTATTACGAAGCATCGGGACACATTCAGTTAATTATTCCAGTGTAAAAACTATTTAGATCCACTGAGAGTCATACTTACCAGTTGTGGGGACATGTGCTGGTGGTCCGCCCGGATCTTGTGCCCCTGTCCTGGGACCCCCCGTGGGGGAAAGGGTTGGATCGGATGGGATGGTGTTCTTTTGGTTGTGTCTGGATTTTGTTTGGAGTGCCTTGTACATGGTTCCCCTAGGGGGGGGGGGGAAACTAGATCTTAGCAACAGTTTACACTAAATATCAATAATTGGCATCTACACTTAACGTTTAGAGTCAATGGATGAATGACATCTATTATTAGCATGTAAAAAGATGCCTCCATATGAAAGTATAACACACATTTGATGTACATAGCTGGCTTCTAGTCCACAAACACCCACAGCCAATAGACTTAAATAGTTAATCTCAATAACATCAACACCCACTGTATATATTGATATACCTGAATCCAGAATTAATGATAGATAACCTCCATCACCATGATCCCCTATATCTATATGTATAGACTAATACTCATTAGAACAATGTGCTTGATAAGTATGCGTTGTATTCAAGGAACTCCCTACCTATGTGGCTGAATAAGATCTATTTTGCACATATTAAATGTGCATAAGTTAGTAATAGCATCATTAGAATAACTAAATGTATTTCATAACTGCCATCATTGCTGCAAAACGACTAAGTCCACAGACATGCGCGGAATCCGATATCGGGACATCTTAAGTCGGACGCAGGCGCAGATACTGACTAAAT
Source organism: Hyla sarda (assembly GCF_029499605.1). NCBI lineage: Eukaryota > Metazoa > Chordata > Amphibia > Anura > Hylidae > Hyla > Hyla sarda. The sequence goes on along the minus strand of NC_079196.1, from coordinate 170,800,187 downwards.
CTAAGATTGAATCTAAGTCCATTGACATGCGCGAACGGCTGATTGCCGTGGAGCGGACATGCGCAACTGCTCGTAACTGTGATGGACTATTACCAAGTGCGGAGACATGCGTCGCGCACCGTATATACGTAGGGTGAGTAACGGGGAATGAAGTGTGCTGATTGGTAGGGAGGATATCAACACATAGTGACGCGGCATGACCGGATTGGTTAGTCGCGTACCTTGAGTCCAGATAGGCTGAACAATCGGCGCATAATGATACAGTGCTTTTTGACATCACCAACAGAGGATATAAAAGGGAGAGCGGACCAAACGAGTAGCCATTAGCCTCTGTACCTTGATAAAGTTGGTTTATCCAATGAAACGTCGGGAAGCGGAGGGCTATTCACATTTTAACTAGCAGCTATCAGTGCTTTTCTGTCTATATAGTGGCATCCATAGATTAGTGCTAGTAAAGCACAATACCATTACAAACGAAGTTATAGGACGCTCATACACTATCCAAGCAACTACTAGCTGTGCTTTTAATCACAACACCGGAGCTCATATATATTTTAAATGATCCAATAAAATTCAGTTTTAAGGGGGGTTTCTAGTTTAGGGTTAACCCCTTGGGGGGCGACCCCTAAAGGCTGTTGTTATATATAATTTGCCCTGGAATCCCTGGGGAATTTTTGTTGTTGTTAATCTCCTCGTGCTGATGGCACCTCCAGGCTGTGTCATTCAGCTACTATATGGTCTCCTCATGCTTCCGCCACCTCCAGGCTCCATTTGGGTTGAGCATTTCCTGCCATTTGAAACCACGTTTTTTCTTGTTGTTCAAATCTTATACTTGGAGGTGTATAAACTGTAAATTTAATGCGCCTTAAACACTATTGTAGGCAGCATGTTGGTGCACCTGTGAGGCCGCAACATTTCAGCCTACTTGGGTGGGGCTCATAGCCTTACTACCTCCTCCCACTGTATGGGTGCTTAGCCATACTGGAGTGAACTGGGAGCAGGCTGTGAGACGGACCTAATGCCGCAGTAATTGCCCACTGGCCCCTGCTATTGCCCATACGGCACAGGTAGGTTTAGTGTTAGGTCCCATGCCACTTGAGAAACCTTGGCGTTGGTGTGCGGGCTCAGGTATGTTCTTCATATTCAGCCACTATATGGTCTCCTCATGTTGCCGCCAACTCCAGGCTGTGTCATTCAGCCACTATATGGTCTCCTCATGCTGCTGCCACCTCCACCCTGTGTCATTCAGCCACAATATGGTCTCCTCATGCTGCCGCCAACTCCAGGCTGTGTCATTCAGCCACTATATGGTCTCCTCATGCTGCTGCCACCTCCACCCTGTGTCATTCAGCCACAATATGGTCTCCTCATACTGCCGCCAACTCCAGGCTGTGTCATTCAGCCACTATATGGTTTCCTCATGCTGCAACCACCTCCACGCTGCATCATTCAGCCACTATATGGTCTCCTCATGCTGCCGCTGACTCCAGGCTGTGTCAATCAGGCACTATATGGTCACCTCATGCTGCCGCCACCTCCAGGTTGTGTCATTCAGCCACTATATGGTCTCCTCATGCTGCCGCCACCTGCATGCTGTGTCATTCAGGTATTATATGATCTCCTCATGCTGCCGCCACCTCCACGCTGTGTCTTTCAGGTACTATATGGTCTCCTCATGCTGCCGCCACCGCCACACTTTGTCATTAAGCCACTATATGGTCTCCTTATACTGTCTGCGACAGTGATTCTAATAGTGACGCCTCTGATCTGCATGTCATACTGAATAATAATATTATTTCACAAACCCAGAACGCACCCTATGTGTGTTACAGCAAGGAAAAGTGTCCTACACCCTTATTGAGGCTCTCTGTAGGCCAGAAATAGACGTTTTTAATAGCAATTTGCTGCAAATATATTCGGACCGAAACTAATTTTTTTCCATTGTGCACACGAAATTCAAGATTTCTGATATATTTGAAACATGAGATAACTTCCAATTTTTATCTATTGCGGTGCGGACCACTAATAATAAAGCGAGAGATTTCCAGATGTGAAATGCAGTGAGAGACGCTTGTAGGTAAAGCATACATTTTATCCCAGTGCTCAGTCTAAATGTCTAGGTCTTTTTCCCACTTTGCGTGAATGCTTGGGCTTGGGTCTGGTGCAGTGAGCACCTTTAAATTGAAGAAAGTATTTTTCAAACAGAGTTTTAGGTGTTTGTGGCTCTTCCCTGTATGACCCTAGGAGGTGTTGAATCTGGAGATATAAAAAAAAAAAAATCATGTGGTGGTAATTTGTATTTCTGATAAATATGCTCTAATGGTAGTAGAAGGCCTTTATTGCTCACGTGTTTAATTTTAGTGATTCCGTTTTTGATCCAAAGGGAGAGGTCCATGCCTGGTAATGACTTATGGATCAATTTTAATGGGATGTTATCGTGTTTAATATAATTAATAATGTACTTACTTTATGCTTACTTGCTGCTGGACTGCTTGTGGGAATTGATTGTTTATTTAGTGAGATTTGGCATAGGGCTGAATTTAAAGATGATGTGCTGGTTAAACATGCTTCTATTGATATCCATTTTGCAGAGGTGTCATTGTGACACCATCTTTGCCGCTGAGTGAGGTGGACTGCTCTATAATAGTTTCTGAGGTCCGGGCATACTAATCCTCCCTTCTTAATATGTTTATAAAGTATTTTTGAAGATACTCTAGCTGTGCTGTTCTTCCAAATATATTTTATTAGTATATATTGTAATTTTTTAATAGTCACGAGGGGGATTTTATGTGGGAGGTTGCAGAACAGATATAATATTTTGGGGAGTAGCACCATTTTCCCCACCCCTATCCGCCCCAACCTTGAGATGGATCATTTAGAAAATGTTTTAATATCTACCTGTAATCTATTGCAAAGCAGCACTGTATTAATTAGTACTGATTGTCGTGGAGATGGCTCAAGTTAATTCCCAGGTATGTGTTTGAGTCCTCCGACCATTTAAAAGGATGTTTTGTAATTAGTTCGACTTTAGAAGTCCTATCTAGTGACAGGGAGAGAGCTACTGATTTAAATATATAACATTTTTCTTTGTAATACTATCAATCACTTCACCACAAAATCTATGGCAAAACCAGAAAATAAATATGTGTGGGGCAGAATTGAAAAAAAAACAAAAAACGCCATTTTGTAACTTTTGGGGGCTTCCAATTCTACGCAGTTCGCTTTTCTGTAAAAATGACACCATATCTTTATTCTGTAGGTCCATACGGTTACAAGGATACCTAATTTATATAGGTTTTATTTTAGTTTACTGCTTAAAAAAAAATTATAACTACATACACCAAAATTTGTATGTTTAAAAATTTCATTTTCTGACCCTTATAACTTTTTTTTATTTTTCAGTATACCGGGCTATTTTTTTTGCATTGTGATCTGAAGTTTTTATCGGTACCATTTTTGTTTTGATGGGACTTTTTGATCGCTCTTTATACATTTTTATTGAACTATGCAACACTGAAGCACAATGTTCCAATAGCAGCCTCAGCATTGCATAGTTTATTCAAACAGTGTGCATCCATATTGGGAAGCATTTCTGTTGTAGATGTTGTCTTAAAAACACTTATGCACACTGCAACAGCAAAAATGTATCTGAGCTGGTGTTACTTGGAAATCACTTTTTCCACAGTATCCATTTAGAGTCATTCACACAGCGCTGTATCTCACAATTGAATACACTCCCCTTGATATCTTTCAGCTGTATGCACTGATAATTGCACAAAGTCCCATTAGCAGCGTCAATATTGCACAAGATCACATCAGCAGCTATATATGTTAGGTAAATCCCGTTGCAGCCAGTTTACAATTTTACAAGTTCATCCCTCAAATTACACGTCCTCTGAAAAAAAAACAGAGGGTATTCTTCTGTCAATTCTGAGTATGCAGTATTTTAAGAACAATTATGTATGCTTATGGATAAGTTACGGTCCCGAAGATACACTGAATCATTTATTCGGGAATCTTTTAATAGGGCTAGGAAACAGAAATGTTGAGACTTAACTTTGGGAGTAGGAAATGGAAAAATCAAATAAAACTTTCAATTTTTCTTTTGAATATAGTGCAGAAGCTGACGCGATAAAACAAGCTATTAATAAAAACTGGCATACCTGGCAGACTGGTGGTGAGACTTATCAGACTTGACAAAAGAATGCCCTCTAGTTTCTTTTCGCAGGACGTGTAATTTGAGGGATGAACTTGTAAAAAGTTGTTTGTCGACACCTAATGTGAACTGGCTGCAATGGGATCAACCTAAGGGAAATTTTCAATGCATACAGTTGGGTTCAGTTATACACAGTTACTGATTTTATCACATGTAGATCTGATTTTATAGTATACGCTTTAATCTGTCCCTGCAAGAAATGTTACATTGGTAAAACTATACATCCACTTTTCCACTGTAACAGGGAACATCTGAATTCCTTGTGAACTTGAAGGGGATCTCCCCAGTTCATAACACAAATGAATCTAGAACATGCTGGGAATCTGAATGGATTACAGTTCTTGGGTCTGCAACACATACATACAGACAGCAGTTTGGACAGACACACAAGATTACTACAAGCCGAAGCTAGATGGATTATCTGAACAGGGCCACTGGCATTTTAGGATTAAATGATCATAATGATTCGTCATCTTTTTTACTATGTGAAGTTTATTGGTCGGGTAAAATTATTTTATTTTATTTTTTTATTTCAACGACAATTATACATTCCATATAAAATCGCATTTCCATTTTCTATTATCAATATTTCAGAAAACTTTTTTCCTTTTTACGCCTCCCCCCCCTGTACATTTCTCCAATCCAGTTCCAGTGCCCTTTCCGACCCTCGCCACTGAAGATTCCTTTTGCCTTATCTAATACTACCTCTCCTCCTCTCCCCCTTCCCCCCCTAAATAGACCTTCCTATCGCTAAAATCAAACAGAATAAAAAAAATTGCATTTGGCTCCTCCCCCCCTCAGAATCCAACTTTCAGTCCAGACACAGCCATATTACTCATTTCCTCCCTCTCACCTATTTTCTCACTCGCACTCTCCTGGGCGCTCTCCCCTTATTATTATTATTTATTTTTTCCCTTTCCCTACGAATTCAGTATTTACAAATTTCTTCCCCTTGCCAGCAAAGAGCGCTGCACCTTCACGCCCCACTCCTCCCTGGCTACTTGTGTTCTACTGCTGATGCGTTTATTACGCACACCCCTGGATTAACAATTTCGGGGAGGACCTATAAAATATATATTTTTCCTTTTTTTCTTTTCTTTTTTCTTTTTTTTATATAGGGGAAAATAATCATATTTAATTCATTCACTTGATCCCATTTAAGGGTTCTCAATCACTCAATTATCATTCCAACTTGGAGAGGAGAGGAACGAGGGAGGAGAGCCAAGAAACCGGAAAGAAAAACCATAAAGGCAAACAAACAGCCAAAGAAAAAAAGAAAGAAAATAAAAAAAGACAATAGTACCTACCCATCTTGTAATTGTTACTGGCTTCGGTCGGACAGAGCACCTCTCCTTAAAAATATATAAATATATATAATCATCCCTCCCCCCCCCCCCCCCTTATCGCACCCCATGGCAGAAGGGAAAAAAATGTTTTATATAATATTCCCACCTTATACCTTTTTCTAAGACTCTACACCAAACACAATCTTTCTCTCTCTGTCATACCTTCAATCCACCTATCCCAAATTAGGGGGAACTTAGCCAAGCACCCAGCCTTAGCTGCCCAACAGAACTTAAAATTCATCATCTTCCATACTGTAGCTTTAAGTTCATCAATATTTGGAGCTTCTTTAGACATCCATTTTCTTGCCACCAATAGTCTTGTTGCAAATTGCACTTTCCCTCTTAGAATCTTGTCCATCTTTCTTCCTTCCTTCCGTTCTTTCTCCCCCTGATAACCAAGATATCAATTTATCTCCTTCCTTCAATTCTAGCCTTCCTTCTATTATCCTTACCAGAGGTGGCTCTAGACTTTTTGAGGCCATAGGCGAAAATAAATCTGAGGCCCCCCAAGCACGATAAAAAGAAGAAAAGAAAAAAAAAAAAGTAAGCAGGCGATGTTTAAATTAACTGTATAAATTTCATATTTTAAGGCAAACTTTAATATATATCATAACCTTGCTATTCACAGCTCTTGAAATCTTATTTTTCTAATTAAATTAATCTACAAAATATCTATACAAAAACAATGGGTATAGATAAAAAAAAAAAATTCTCTGACTACTCAGTTATTCTTGTTGGTGTCTCCTAAAACTGAAATAAAGTTGATAACAGGGTATTCAAAGAACACTTTAGAATCAGGAACACAAATGTGTATTCCTGACCCTATAGTGGTAAACTATTTAGCACCCTACATCCCCTTTAAATTTTGAAAAAAGGTACCTTAATTCTAGATTTGCACAAGTCCGCCAGCGCTGGATGCGCCAAATTGGTTGACATAATCTTAATTGATTATCTCAGTCAATCATAGGAAAGCATTGGATTGGCTTAAAACTTCAATTCTGATGTCAGCCAAGGAGTCAACTTTCTATTGCTCTCCTTCCCTTTTCTTTGCTCTCCTTCCCCTTTTCTTTGCTCTCCTTCCCCTTTTCTTTACTCTCCTTCCCCTTTTCTCTGCTCCTCTTCCCCTTTTTTTTTGCTCTCCTTCCCTTTTCTCCGCTCTCATTCCCCTTTTCTTTGCTCTCCTTTTGCTTCCCTTCCCTTTTCTATCCTTTCTCTGCTCCTCTTTCTGCTCTCCATCCCATTTTGTTGTCTCTTCTTCCCATTGTATTTGCTCTCCTGCGGCTCTTCATCTTATCTGCTGCTCTAACATCCCTTTTCTTTGCTCTCCTTCTGCTCCCTTACCCCTTTGCTCACCTTCACTGCTCCTCTTCCCCTTTTTTCTGCTCTGTCCTCACTTTCCAGCAGTCTTCTTTCTTCCTCTTCTTTTCTTCTTCTTGGCACCGTGAGTGGGGGAATGCAGGGAGCGGTTACGTCACGTCATGACGTAAAAGCCATTGAGGAATGCGGATTGGTGGATTGCCAGGTCAGAAGGCGGATGGGAGGGGACTCATTCCAGCATCAGGATGAAATGCGATGCGATCAGGCGGCGAGAAAGGGGCCAAACAATTAACCCCTTAAGGTTTTTCCGTTTTTGCACTTTCGTTTTTTCCTCCTCACCTTTTAAAAATCATAACCCTTTCAATTTTGCACCTAAAAATCCATATTATGGCTTATTTTTTGCACCACCAATTCTACTTTGCAGTGACATCAGTCATTTTACCCAAAAAATCAACGGCAAAACGGAAAAAACTAAATCATTGTGCTGCGAAATTGAAGAAAAAATTCCATTTTGTAAATTTTGGGGGCTTCCGTTTCTACGCATTACATTTTTCGGTAAAAATGACACCTTATCTTTATTCTGTAGGTCCATATTATTAAAATGGTATCCTACTTATATAGGTTGGATTTTGTCGTATTTCTGTAAAAAATCATAACTACATGCAGGAAAATTTATATGCTTAAAATTGACATCTTCTGACCCCTATAACTTTTTATTTTACCGCATATGGGGCGGTATGAGGGCTCATTTTTTGAGCCGTGATCTGAAGATTTTAGTGGTACATTTTTTTTATTGATCAGACTTTTTGATCGCTTTTTATTCATTTTTTCATGATATAAAAAATGGCCAAAAATACACTATTTTGGACTTAGGAATTTTTTTACGTGTACACCATTGACCATGCGGTTTAATTAATGATATATTTTTATAGTTCGGACATTTATGCACGCAGCGATACCACATATGTTTATATTTATTTTTATTTACATGGTTTTTTTTATGGGAAAAGGGGGGTAATTTGGACTTTTATTGGGGAAAGGGTTAAATCACATTCATGAACTTTTTTTTACACTTTTTTTTTTTTGCAGTGTTATAGCTCCCATAGGGGGCTATAACACTGCACACACTGATTTTGTACTCTGATCACTGCAAAGCCATAGCTTTGCATTGCTCAGTGTTATCGGCGGTCGATTGCTCAAGCCTGCATCTCAGGCTTGGAGCAATCAATCACCGGAGGGACGCGCCGGAGGAAGGGAAGAGGACCTCCGCTCGCATCCCAGCTGATCGGGACACCGCATTTTCACTGCGGTGGTCCCGATCAGCCACACTGAGCAGCCGGGAATCTTTTACTTACGTTTTAGATGCGGCGTCTAAAGGGTTAATAACAAGCGGCACCGCGATCGCTGCCGCGTGCTATTAGCCCCAGGTCTCGGCATGCAACATGTTACATGCCGGGACCGACCCGATATGACACAGGGTCACCACGTGACCCCGCATTATATCGCGGGAGCCAGCCAAGGATGTAAATATACGTACTTGGTCGTTAAGGGGTTAAAACATTTTACCAGGAAAGACTGCAGCCTGCAGTTCTCTAATTACACCAGGGGTCTCAAACTCAAATTATCTGGGGGCCACTGGAGGTAGCAACTGGGTGAGGCTTAGGCGCATGCGTCCCGTACATATAATGCACCCATAATGCGCCCCTTACATATAGGTAGTAGCAGGTTCCCCACATTAGGTAGTAGCAGGTTCCCCACATTAGGTAATAGCAGTTTCCCCACATTAGGTAGTAGCAGTTCCCCCACATTAGGTAGTAGCAGGTTCCCCACATTAGGTAGTAGCAGGTTCTCCACATTAGGTAGTAGCAGGTTCCCCACATTAGGTAGTAGCAGATTCCCCACATTAGGTAGTAGCAGGTTCCCCACATTAGGTAGTAGCAGGTTCCCCACATTAGGTAGAAGCAGGTTCCACACATTAGGTAGTAGCAGGTTCCCCACATTAGGTAGTAGCAGTTTCCCCACATTAGGTAGAAGCAGTTTCCCCACATTAGGCAGAAACAGTTTCCCCACATTAGGTAATAGCAGGTTCCCCACATTAGGTAGAAGAAGGTTCCCCACATTAAGTAGAAGAAGGTACCTCACATTAGGTAGTAGCAGGTTCCCCACATTAGGTAGAAGCAGGTTCCCCACATTAGGTAGTAGCAGGTTCCTCACATTAGGTAATAGCAGGTTCCCCACATTAGGTAGTAGCAGGTTCCCCACATTAGGTAGTAGCAGGTTCCCCACATAAGATAGTAGCAGGTTCCCCACATTAGGTAGTAGCAGGTTCCTTACATTAGGTAGTAGCAGGTTCCCAACATAAGGTAGCAGCAGGTTCCCCACATTAGGTAGAAGCAGGTTCCCCACATTAGATAGGCAGCAGGTTTCCCACAATAGGTAGGTAGTAGCAGTTTCCCCACATTAGGTAGTAGCAGGTTCCCCACATTAGGTAGTAGCAGTTTCCCCACATTGGGTAGCATTGTCGTTCACCCCCCTCCCACCCCCGACTCTCACACTGACACCCACATATGCACACACATGGACACACTTACCGATCCTGCGCTGCGCTTCTCCTCTCCGGCGGCGGCCTGACAAGTGACGTCACTGACGTCCTCCTGTGCGGGTATGTGGAGGGACGTCACATGCGTGACGTCCCTCTACAGACTCGGTGCCAGCCGGACAACCGGAGACCAGGAGGAGGAGGGCGAGGTAAGTGAAACATTCCGGCATTTAGCGCTGCTTGCCGGAAGCAGGGCTAAATGCCTGAAAAAGTTACCTGCCCTCCACCCAGAACTGCATGTCCCAGGTGTCGGGCAATACAAATTACACATATCTGGTGCGGGCCACAAACTCTTGTTCCGCGGGCTGCAAATGGCCTACGGATCGGGAGTTTGAGACCCCTGAATTACACGACTTAGGCGGCCGTGAGGCCCCTTTTAGCACGAGGCCTTAGGCGGCCGCCTAAATCGCCTAATTAGAGAGCCGCCTCTGATCCTTACCACCTTCATCCAGAATTCTTTAAGCACAGGACACTCATAATCCATATGGAAGAACCCCATTCCTTCATTCTCACATCTTGGGCATTTGTATTTTTACATGTGTTTATTTTTCCCAGGAGTTGCGGCGTGTAATATAACCTGTGTGTTATAAAAAATTGTGTAACTCTTTGTGAACTATTTTTAATAATATTCAAGTTCTCTTCCCAAATCCCCCTCCATTCCCTTTCTATTACTTGTCCTATATCCTTCTCCCATTCTATTATACTATAGTGCTTTTCTCCCTTCTTTTTAACATCCACCATTATTTTGTACATCTTAGAAATTATTTTTTTATTATCGTGCCTTCCCTTAACACCTTCATTATCGGGCAGTCATTAATTCTCAATTCCTCTTTCTTATCTATTTTTTTGACTGCCTCTCTTAACTGTGCATACCAAAATAGTCTATTCAAAGTAAGAAGAAAACGGATCCGACACTACCAGAATTAAAGGCTACTGGCACTAATAGCATCCAAGGGGGCTGCGGAGCTAGCTAGAGGGTTTTCTGTAGTGGTGCGTCTCCATAAACAGGAAGAAGAAAGTTCATGCATAAACAAAGAAGAAGGATCGCACTCACCAGAAATTCAACTCTTTATTCCGTCACCAGTACGCAAGGCAATGACATAAGTGGAGGCGGGGGGGACAGGAGCTCCGGAACAAGTTGTTTCACGCCTGTTTGGCGCTTCCTCAAGCCGGTGAATGATTTCCGTCTCCGGGCGACACCTAAAATAGGCATCACATCCGGAGACGTCACTCATCACGTGATACATGTAAACAGAGGATATCATGTGACTCCCGAAAGTAAGTCCTGGCTCCGCTCATAAAACAAACTAAAATATACAGTAAACATCAATATATAGACCAAAACAAAATCATGTAGAGACATATATGATCTACACTAACATTAAATAATAGTAATATAATACAAATGATGATATATTATAACAAAGGCGCTAATTCTACCCGGTCATTAAAGCCCAAACTGCCCGTGGCTTCCAATTTAAGGATCCAGTGGGCTTCACGACGTAAAAGGTAAGTCTGACGATCGCCACCTGCTGGGAGATCTCTCACCCTTTCTATACCCGCATTAGTGGTAATGCCACTTGCAATGTATGAAGCTGAGAAAGTTCGCCTCCTGGGAGATATAGTTACCTATAAATGCCTAGGTAGTAATCCTACTAATAAAACCCTCATCCAACTACATACTTTTTTGAGAACTAAAGTAGAAATAGGGCAGATCAATGTTAAAACTGCAGAAAAATTAAGACCCAAACATCCTCAGTTTGCCAAATGGTATTATTTACCAAAGGTTCACAAGTCGCTGAGCTGACCCCCTGGTCGCCCCATTGTGGCGGGGATCGGCTCAGCGACTAAATACCTTTCTCAATACATAGAGTGGCTTTTGAAACCCGTTACCTTCCACAGCATCTTATGTTAAAGACACAGGGGACCACCTGACACACTTGCATGATTTTCCATGGCAAGAGACTTACAGACTTACATCCATTGACGTTGAGAGCCTGTACACTCGCATCCCACATGGTGCGGGTGTACAGGCTATCCGTGAGGTTTTGACAGAGACGGACAAGACTGAAGACCATCACTTTTGTAACTGATTCCTTAATGTTTATTTTGACGCATAATGAATTCATAGATGGAGACATTTGGTATAGGCAGGAGACCGGGACTGCTATGGGCAGCCCGGTCTCCTGTACATATGCCAATCTTTTTTTGACTATTTTTGGGCGACGTTACATATTTTCTTCTGTTAACCCTTTTGTTCAGAATATCAAACTTTTTTAAGGTATGTGGATGATATTCTGGTAGTTTGGGAGGGATCCGAAGAGCTTTTTGCTTCTTTTGTTGATTTTCTGAACATAACTAACAAGGAAAATATGTTGTTCACGTCTGTTTTTGGGTGTTTTGACCTTAGTTTCTTGGACGTTAAGTTGGTCGTGAAGAATGGTGCGCTTACCACTGAGGGCTACCTCAAGGAGATTGCTCGCAATTCCTTGCTCCATTTTGATAGTTTCCACTCCTTACATGTTAAGCGCAGCATTCCTTACTCTTAATTTCTCCGTTTGCGTAAAGTAAATAGTGACAACACTTTTTTTTGACTCAGGCAACTGACTTAAAGAAAAGACTTATTGAACGACACTATCCTGAAAGTTTAATTGAAGACGGTTTTGACAGAGCTATGACAGTTAGACGGAAGGATCTACTGGGACCAAAGGGTAGAGTAGACCTTAAACCAAGGAGGTTTATATTTTCATTGGCTAATTCCCATATGAATCGCACTGTCGCTAATGCCATTAGAAATAATTGGTACATCATTGAGTCAGATGCTGATCTCAAGGATGTTGCCAAATACTGTCCTCTTATCACTTATAGGAAAAATCGAACACTAGGTGATAAATTGAAGCATGTCCAATCTGTTTGACATAAACCGGCCCTAAAGGGTTGTGAATGGCTTTCTGGTTCTATGCCTAAGGGCAATTTCCGATGTGGAAATTGCTCATTTTGCTCCCAATTCTTGTGTACTAAAAATCTACGGTTGGTTTTTTTTTTTGCATGAAATAACTGATTTAATCACATGTCGTACCTCCTTTGTGGTCTACAGTATTTTTTGTCCCTGCGGCTTCTTCTATGTGGGCAAAACCATTCGACCCCTCCATGTGAGATTCCGTGAACATTTACGTTCGATACGGACCGGAGTTGGTGTCCCTAGCTTAGTTGCCCACATGGAAGAAGCCCACCAAAAGGATCCGAGTGTCCTCAATTTTGCGGGTATAGAAAGGGTGAGAGATCTCCCAGGAGGTGGCGATCGTCAGACTTACCTTTTACGTCGTGAAGCCCACTGGATCCTTAAATTGGAAGCCACGGGCAGTTTGGGCTTTTATGACCGGGTAGAATTAGCGCCTTTGTTATAATATATCATCATTTGTATTATATTACTATTATTTAATGTTAGTGTAGATCATATATGTCTCTACATGATTTTGTTTTGGTCTATATATTGATGTTTACTGTATATTTTAGTTTGTTTTATGAGCGGAGCCAGGACTTACTTTCGGGAGTCACATGATATCCTCTGTTTACATGTATCACGTGATGAGTGACGTCTCCGGATGTGACGCCTATTTTAGGTGTCGCCCGGAGACGGAAATCATTCACCGGCTTGAGGAAGCGCCAAACAGGCATGAAACAACTTGTTCCGGAGCTCCTGTCCCCCCCGCCTCCACTTATGTCATTGCCTTGCGTACTGGTGATGGAATAAAGAGTTGAATTCCTTGTGAGTGCGATCCTTCTTCTTTGTTTATACATACCTAAATAGTGACATCAAACTGCTAGGAATTTTGTACTGTGCGCTCAGATCCTCAGATCCAGATGTTCTGCGTCTTCTTCAAAAAATTGTGCTGCAAATTTCAAATTATATTTACTCCAAAATCGCCATTCCTGCCCCTCTAATTCTTTAAATATTTTGTTGTTAAATAATCTCGTATATACAAATGAACCTTTCACATTCATTACTTTTTCATTCGTTCCCATACTTCACCCACCATTTTCTCTATGGGGTTCTTTCCACCCAGCTTGGATTCTAGGAATTCTCCCATATCCTCACACTCATCTTTTTTTTTCTTTTGTCATATTCGCAAAGACATCTGTTTTTTTCCATTTCTTTACATACCTCAACTGTGCTGCTATATAGTATAATCTAAAATCTGGAACAGCTAGTCCTCCATTATTCACCCCTCTGCTTAGATAACTTCATTTCATTCTTGTTTTTTTCCCCTTCCAGACAAGTTCTCTTTCCATAGTTTCAATTGCTTAAAAAAAATTGTTCTCCTAACCAAACCGGACTATTGGTCAACACAAACAGTATCTGAGGTAAAATTATCATCTTCAATAAGCCAATCTTGTCCTCCATACTGAGTGGTAGGCCTAACCAGATTTTTATTTTTACTTTTATTTTTCTCAAGATGGGCCAGACATTTAGTTCCGGATATTTTTGAGTTTATGCTTAATCCTGATTTATTTCCAAATTCCTCTATTTCCTCTATGATCTCCTTCAATATCTGCTGCGTATTTCGAATATAAAGCAATATGTCATCTGCAAAAAGTGATAATCTGTCCTCTGTCCCGACATTAAAACCCCTCTAGCCTCTTGTTATTTCTGATCCTTATTGCCAATGGATCAATATGTAGGACAAAGATATGGGGGGACACAGGACAGCCTTGTCTGGCTCCTCTGGTCAACTGAAATCCTTCCGATTGCACACCATTTATCAGAACCCCTATCCCCTAGGGATCCCCTTATCATATCCCCTCATTGCCATCCAGAGGAAGGACCACTCCACCCTGTCAAAGGCCTTAACAGCATCCAATGACAGGATGGAGCAGCCCCCCCCCTCTCCCTCATCTGCAGACTTCCAAACAATCACCTCACATAATCTGCCATAGTTCTTTCCCTCATACATCCACATTGGTCTTTCTAGATTAGTAAGGGCATTACCTTCGCCAATCTCACTGCTAGGATCTTTGCCAATATCTTCATATCGGTATTTAGCAGTGAGATTGGCCTATATGCATCCGGCTCATATTCATCTTTTCCAGGTTTAAGAATTAACGTTATTACTGCTTCCTTCATTGAGGGGGGCAATATTCCTCTCTTTGAAATGTCTTTAAATAATTTAACTAACCTAGAAACTAAAATACTCGCATACTTTTTATACAATTCGAATGGTATCCCATCCGGGCCCGGAGCCTTAGATCTGTGTGCCTCTTTTACCACCTTCCATACTTCACTTGGGTAAAATTGTTATTATGTATTTCATGTTGCCTTTATTATGAGAATGTTTTTATGTGGATCATTATTAATAGGTGCACCAAGGTTTAAGCAGGCGGACTGCCTCCTTTTCCCAGCATACCTTGAGAAAACGTCACTGTGACATGAAACAAGTGCATTATTGCTGTATGTAATGCATCCTCATTTGTATGCTTTGCTAAAGCAATAAAGCAGCAAGTTTTTGCAACAGTACTCCAGGTGCTGTGTCATCCTTCTTCTGTTTGGTGAGATACTTATTGCATTTTGAAACACACGGGCAACGGAAGGTTGAACCTGCATGAGATTTGGAACTGTGCTTAATAGGTGTAGTGGTTAGTGTTGAGCGGCATAGGCCATATTCGAATTCGCGAATATTCGTGAATATATGGACGAATATTCGTCATATATTCGCGAATATTCGCATATTCGCTTTTTTTTTGCATAAGCAAAAATTCGCGAATGCGAAAATTAACATATGCGAAAATTAACATACAAAATAAGTATAAGCGAAAATTCGCATATGCGAAAATAAGCATATGCAAATTTTCGCATATGCGAACATTCGCACAGTAGTATTAGAGTCTTCTTTACACCACACAAGCTGGAAGCAGAGAGGGATGATCACTGTGATGTGTACTGTGAAAAAAAATAAAATAAAAAAAAAACAAAAAACGAATATTCGTAATTACGAATATATAGTGCTATATTCGCGAATATTCGCGAATTCGCGAATATGCGATATTCGCGAATAAAATTTGCATTGCGAATATTCGCGAGCAACACTAGTAGTGGTCCCGACAGCATATCACTAGACTAGCGTTGTTATATTGCTATTATAATTACTATATCTGGAGGTTCTTACTGATTAGTGTACATAGTGTTTTTTTTTGTACTTTTTTTTTTTACTTACATACATTCTATTGGTAATATTTTATTTTATTTATTAAAAGCTACGTATTTCTCATTTATGTTTTCATATAATGAAGTATTTACTATCTGGTTTGGATTGACCTATAGCTATCTATATGATCCCATGCCACCATATGTGACTTTAGTACTTACCTGCCAGACAGCAATGGACATGCTTAGAAAAGATCTGTGCTTGTCTTGGGGCTAAATGGATGTGTTGTAAGTCCACCATAACGCTGTTGCTTTCTTTTTTGTCAAATGGCTTTTTCCTTTTGGAGTTCCCTCCCTGCAACTACAAGTCCCAGTCCTTTGTTTGTAAGTGTAAGGTCACTTTCCTCCCTCCCACACATCAGGCGCCTCACCCATTGCAACATGAAACTACAATTCCCTGCAGTCCTCTGGAGAATGCTCTCCCTCCCACCCAGTGGTCACTCCATTCATTGAAGCAGACAGGAATCCTTTCAACACCTGACTAGTGATGCAATGCCTTGGGCCACACTGCAACTTGGAAAAACCTTAGACAACACTCATTTTGTATGCTGATAAAAATAATTGTTGAGGCACAGATCACATTAGAATTGCGAGACCAGTCATCAAACACAGGTACAGACACTATATTATGAACTACACACATTTTAAAGCATATCTCGACCTCATATCCTGTCCTCATATCCCGTCCTCATATCCCATCCTTATAGCCCGACCTCATATCCCGCCCCCCATATCCTGTCCTCATATCTCGACCTCATATCCCGTCTTCATATCCCATCCTCACATCCAGTCCTCCTATCTCAACCTCCTATCCCATCCTCCTATCCCATCCTCCTATCTTTACCTCCTATTTAGACCTCCTATCCCGATCTCCTTTCTCAACCTCCTATCCCGTCCTCATATCCCGACCTCCTATCCCATCCTCCTATCTCGACCTCCTATCCTGACCTCCTATCCTGTCCTCATTTCCCGACCTCCTATCTTGACCTCCTATCCCAACCTCTGATCTCGACCTCCTATCCCGTCATCCTATCCGTCCTACTATCTTGACCTCCTATCCCGTCCTCCTATCCTGTCCTCCTATCCCGGCCTTCTTTTCCTGTCCTCCTTTCCCTTTCTTCCTATCTCGACCTCCTATCTCGACCTCCTATCCTGACTTCCTATCCCGACCTGATATCCCGTCCTCATATCCCGTTCACATATCCCGTTCACATATCCCATCCTCATAGCCTGACCCCATATCCCGTCATCATAGCTCGACCCCATATCCCGCCCCCCCATATCCCATCCTCATATCCTGTCCCCATATCTCGACCTCATATCCCGTCCTCATTTCCCCTCATATCCAGTCCTCCTATCTCAACCTCCTATCCCGTCCTCTTATCCCATCCTCGTATCTTGACCTCCTATCCCGACCTCCTATCCCAACCTCCTTTCCCATCCTCATATCTCAACCTCATATCTCGACCTCCCATCCGACCTCTTATCCAAACCTCCTATCCAGTCCTCATATCCTGTCCTCTTATATCTTAACCTCCTATCCTAACCACCTATCCCGTCCTCATATCCTGACCCGTAAAATGTGTACCAGGTATTGAAATATATCCAGTCGTACGGAAGTTATGTGGGAACATACATTTCCCATAGATTTGATTAGGATTTTAAACAAAAACCCTGACCCTCACAAATGGGGGTAGTTAAGGGTTAAATTAACTATCTTATATTTTAAGTGGACATATAAGTAACATGTGACCAAGTATTTTCGAAATATCTCCAGCCGTTTGGAAGTTATGCAGTAACATATATTTCCCATAGACTTGTATGGGACTTTAAACAAAAACCCTGACCCTGGCAAATGGGGGTGAGTAAGGGTTAAATTACCTATCCTTTGTTCGTTGTTGACATATCAGTAACATGTGTGCCAAGTTTTATGTTAATATCTTTAGCGGCTTGGACGTGATCTTTAGCGGTTTGGACGTGATCTTTAGCGGTTTGGACACACATACACACACACCTGGGCCCTCATTTACTATTGCAAACCCGACATGTTTTGTCGGGTTGTGCACCAGATTCTGTCGCATTGTGCCAGAAATTCTGTCTGCGCCAGAATTGAAAAAACCCAACTAACTCTCCATTTTGCAAAGAAAACCTGAAAAAGGGGCATGGTCGCCGGGAAAAGGGGGTGTGGTCTCAAAAAAGGGGCATGTTCCCGACATTTTCACAAAAAAACAACATATTTACTAAGGTTTCAACATAAAATGTGGGGAATTTGAGCTGAGGAAAACCAGACAGATCAGAGCATGTGTAAAAAAAACCTAAGTGTAGGGAAAGTGGAAAATGCGTAAATGAGGGCCATTGAGTTATATATATATAGATTACACACTACATACACCAGTATTTATATGCTATATATCATGAATTTTTTATCATGTCATAAGGTACAGAAGACTCAATAATCTAGAATGGTTTTTCATAAATTCCTTCTCTGTAATGTCTGCAATAGATGCTGATGATCATAAAAATCACTTTCTGGACATCATTTTTATTATTCATAGTATTACAGAGTAATAAAAATAGCTGTGTATATAGTGTAGTATAACTGCCAGTTAGCTAGAAACTAAAAATGTTGAAAAATATAGTGTCTTTACCCAATGATCATCTGAGTGGGGAGTTAATATTGTTATAAATCTATATTATTATATAGTTTTTATTCACTTTATTATAATTGTATCCTAGAATGTTTGTGACCTACCCTCAGACCAAGGCCTTCTATCCCAACTTGGACCTGTCTGATGGATCTGCTGACCTCCTCAACCATGGTGAAAAGATGTTTAATGCTCTCGGAAATGCCGTCAGTAATCTGAAAAATCATGATAAGACCCTGTCCAGGGTGGCCACCGATAGCGACCTCCTCACCAACAACTTGAAAGATGACCCTGGAAACTTTCAGGTAAGGGACATGTGGCTCAAAAACAGTGTGTGAACATAGCCTTAGGCTTGATTCACACACAGTACTTTGGGCATTTTTTTGGGCCTCAGAAGTGAAAGTTACACAAAAAAAACTATAATGGAATGATTTGCCACTTTTTCTGCTTTCCGAAAACATACTGACCAAAATAAGGTCCAAATAAAGGCCCAAAATACTGGCCGGCATTTATCATTGTAGGTGTAAGTGAAGCATTTCTCTACACCTTTTTTTGTGTGCTGGTAATATATAGGAGCAGTGGCGTCACTAGGGGGGGGGGGGGGGGCAGAAGGGGCCATGCCCCTCCCTAGATCAGGCCATGCCCCCCCTTGTGCCCCCCAATTTAAAATAAACTAAGTCAGGGGTCGGCAACCCAGGGCACTCGTGCCACACTCATGGCATGCGGGGTCCACTTAAGTGGCATGATGCGGGGGGCTGCCGACATTCACTTGTAAAAGTTATACATGGTAGGGTGATACGGCCATAAGGGCTGTGTGAGCAGGCCGGTGTGAGGTGAGATTTCACCTCACACCGGGACTGCTGTCAGAGACTCACTGCGCGCAGGCACGTCTCCTGCGTCCTCTACCCTCCCACACTAGAGGAGAGGAGAGAGAAGAAAATACCTCACCACTGCTAGTGCGTCTCCTCTGGGCCTTTCCCAGTCTGTGATGTGGTGTGTTGATAAAGAGGCCTTGGTGCTGGGCAGCTCCTCTGCCTGCCTGATTACTCAAGAACCTGCTGCCGTTGCTAGCAAGTTGTCTGCCGCGCAGAGTGAGGGAGAGAGGCCATTCATCTTCTCCCTTGTCAGGACTGAAAAGCTGACAGAGCCCACCGCTGAGGAAGTTATCACAGTCAGGTTTCTTATCTTTCTTTCTGTATGGAGGGGATCTCTAAGTAGTTGTGGCTATGAGGTGAATTCATCCCTTTCCTGGCAGAACTTTTCTTGTCAGTAAGGTTTGATTCACCAAGTTTAACCCTTAGCTTGACAGGATCCCGAGTTATATCCTGTAATACTCCAGATCTGTACTCACTATTCTGCTGTTGAGGTCACTGTGTACATACATTACATTACTTATCCTGTACTGATCCTGAGTTATATCCTGTAATACTCCAGAGCTGTATTCACTATTCTGCTGGTGAGGTCACTGTGTACATACATTACATTATTTATTCTGTACTGATCCTGAGTTATATCCTGTAATACTCCAGAGCTGCACTCACTATTCTGATGGTGAGGTCATTGTGTACATACATTACATTACTTATCCTGTACTGATCCTGAGTTATATCCTGTATTATACTACAGAACTGTACTCACTATTCTGCTGGTGAGGTCACTGTGTACATACATTACATTACTTATCCTGTACTGATCCTGAGTTATATCCTGTAATACTCCAGAGCTGTACTCACTATTCTGCTGGTGAGGTCACTGTGTACATACATTACTGTCACGATTCGGCTTACAGGTAGTGGATCCTCTGTGTCAGCGAGGGATTGGCGTGGACCGTGCTAGTGGACCGGTTCTAAGAGGCTACTGGTGTTCACCAGACCCCGCCACAAAGCAGGATGGTCTTGCTGCGGCAGTAGCAACCAGGTCGTATCCACTAGCAACGGCTCAACCTCGCTGACTGCTGAGAAGGCGTGGGACAGAAGGACTAGGCAGAGGCAAGGTCAGACGTAGCAGAAGGTCGGGGCAGGCGGCAAGGTTCGTAGTCAAGATGGATAGCAGAAGTTCAGGTAACACAGGCTTTGGACACACTAAACGCTTTCACTGGCACAAGGCAACAAGATCCGGCAAGGGAGTGCAGGGGCAGTGAGCAGATATAGTCTGGGAGCAGATGGAAGCCAATTAAGCTAATTGGGCCAGGCACCAATCATTGGTGCACTGGCCCTTTAAGTCTCAGAGAGCTGGCGCGCGCGCGCCCTAGAGAGCGGAGCCGCGCGCGCCAGCACATGACAGCAGGGGACCGGGACGGGTAAGTGACATGGGATGCGATTCGCGAGCGGGCGCGTCCCGCTGTGCGAATCGCATCCCCGACGGCCATGTCAGAGCAGCGCTCCCGGTCAGCGGGACTGACCGGGGCGCTGCAGGGAGAGAGACGCCGTGAGCGCTCCGGGGAGGAGCGGGGACCCGGAGCGCTCGGCGTAACAGTACCCCCCCCCTTAGGTCTCCCCCTTTCTTTGTGCGGTAACTGCTTCCCAAGGGATGAGGACACCGGGAATGATTGGAGGGTTTCCTCAAAGGCAGGGAGTACAGCAGGAGTGGGAATGGGGAGGGAGGGCAGAGGGTGAAGCTTGGCACGGGGCAGGGTGACACAAGGATGGGAGCCATGAGGAGGCACAGAGGCTTGCCTGACGGGACTGGGAGGGGGGGAGAGGCACTTCCTATGGCAGGCAGAGTCCCAGTTCTTGATCTCCCCGGTGGTCCAGTCAAGGGTGGGAGAATGAAGCCGGAGCCATGGCAGACCGAGGAGGACCTCAGAGGTACAGTTGGGAAGGACGAAGAACTCAATCACTTCGTGATGGGGTCCAATACACATCAGGAGGGGTTCTGTGCGGTAACGCACAGTGCAATTCAATCTGACTCCGTTGACCGCGGAAATGTAGAGCGGCTTGACGAGACGGGTCACCGGGATGCAGAAGCTATTCACCAAAGAATCCAGAATAAAATTCCCAGAGGCACCAGAGTCCAAGCAGGCCACGGCTGAGAGGGAGGAGTTGGCTGAAGGAGAATTCCGCACGGGCACCGTGAGACGTGGAGAAGCAGACTTTGAACCAAGAGACGCCACACCCACGAGAGCTGGGTGCGTGCGTTTCCCAGACGTGGAGGACGAATAGGGCAATCCACCAAGAAATGCTCGGTACTGGCACAGTACAGACAAAGATTTTCTTCCCTACGGCGATTCCTCTCTTCCTGGGTCAGGCGAGACCGATCCACTTGCATGGCCTCCTCGGCGGGAGGCCCAGGCGTAGATTGCAACGGAGACTGTGGGAGAGGTGCCCAGAGATCTAAGTCTTTTTCCTGACAGAGCTCTTGATGTCTCTCAGAAAAACGCATGTCAATGCGGGTGGCCAAATGGATAAGTTCTTGCAGGTTGGCAGGAATCTCTCGTGCGGCCAGCACATCCTTGATGCGACTGGATAGGCCTTTTTTAAAGGTCGCGCAGAGAGCCTCGTTATTCCTTGATAATTCGGACGCAAGAGTACGAAATTGGATGGCGTACTCGCCCACTGAAGAATTACCCTGGACCAGGTTCAGCAGGGCAGTCTCGGCAGAAGAAGCTCGGGCTGGCTCCTCGAAGACACTACGGACCTCAGCGAAGAAGGACTGGACTGTGGCTGTGGCAGGATCATTGTGGTCCCAGAGCGGTGTGGCCCAAGACAAGGCCTTTCCTGAAAGAAGGCTCACTACGAACGCCACCTTAGACCGTTCTGTAGGAAACAAGTCCGACAACATCTCCATATGCAGGGAACACTGAGACAGAAATCCACGGCAGAGTCTAGAGTCCCCATCAAATTTGTCCGGCAGGGACAAGCGGAGGCTAGGAGCGGCCACTCGCTGCGGAGGAGGTGCAGGAGCTGGCGGAGGAGATGGTTGCTGCTGTAGCAGAGGCAGAAGTTGCTGTAACATGGCGGTCAACTGCGACAGCTGCTGTCCTTGTTGGGCAATCTGCTGCGATTGCTGAGCGACCACCGAGGGAAGGTCAGCAAGACTTGGCAGCGGCACCTCAGCGGGATCCATGGCCGGATCTACTGTCACGATTCGGCTTACAGGTAGTGGATCCTCTGTGTCAGCGAGGGATTGGCGTGGACCGTGCTAGTGGACCGGTTCTAAGAGGCTACTGGTGTTCACCAGAGCCCGCCGCAAAGCGGGATGGTCTTGCTGCGGCAGTAGCAACCAGGTCGTATCCACTAGCAACGGCTCAACCTCGCTGACTGCTGAGAAGGCGTGGGACAGAAGGACTAGGCAGAGGCAAGGTCAGACGTAGCAGAAGGTCGGGGCAGGCGGCAAGGTTCGTAGTCAAGATGGATAGCAGAAGTTCAGTTAACACAGGCTTTGGACACGCTAAACGCTTTCACTGGCACAAGGCAACAAGATCCGGCAAGGGAGTGCAGGGGCAGTGAGCAGATATAGTCTGGGAGCAGATGGAAGCCAATTAAGCTAATTGGGCCAGGCACCAATCATTGGTGCACTGGCCCTTTAAGTCTCAGAGAGCTGGCGCGCGCGCGCCCTAGAGAGCGGAGCCGCGCGCGCCAGCACATGACAGCAGGGGACCGGGACGGGTAAGTGACATGGGATGCGATTCGCGAGCGGGCGGGTCCCGCTGTGCGAATCGCATCCCCGACGGCCATGTCAGAGCAGCGCTCCCGGTCAGCGGGACTGACCGGGGCGCTGCAGGGAGAGAGACGCCGTGAGCGCTCCGGGGAGGAGCGGGGACCCGGAGCGCTCGGCGTAACAATTACGTTACTTATCCTGTACTGATCCTGAGTTATATCCTGTAGATCTTTTATTAAAAAATATAAAACATTACAAAAAGAACGAACATCACCATAACAATAATACAAACAACATACACCTGTATAATATATACAAAAATGAGTCCATATTAGTCCAAAAATGTCCAACCAAGTATCTTCTGGTCCAGCCTCATTCTCACCAAACACACCGCTATAATAACAACAACTACTAAACACTCTACAATAATAATAATACTTACAGTAATAATAATAACAACAACAATAATAACTAAAAACTGGTCCGGTTTCATTTCCCCACCCAAAATAATAAATATAATAAATATGTGTCAAACCACCAACAAACACCGCAAACAGAAAAACAGAATATACAATGTTTTTTTTTTGTTTGTTTGTTTTTTGGCCCTGAGCTGGTCCCGCATCCCATGCCCCCAGTACATGATAACAGACGTCCAGGATTTTTTTTTTTTATAAAAGGTCCCACACAGAAACCCCCCTCCCCCCATCTACCCACCACCCAACCTAACACTAAACCCCAACACAACACAACCCCTAGAAAAAAAATACAATATATATACATATATACACATATACATAAATGTACAAACAAAACAAATATATACAAAATAATACAAACTATACAAACCAAACAACAAACAACAATAAGGCTTTTCAATCACACAAACCCCTAAAGCTCAAGTTCAGTGCCTGCAAGCCCTATATCACCATATATCTACAGCCCAAAACAAAAAGACTAATGTGCCAGCATCAGCCCACCACCAGGGGCAGACAACAGGCTAAGGCACTTTAAAGGCAGAGCCCCTCCACAGACGGGAGGCCCTGCCAGCACCCAGCCTCTCGTACTCCAGAGAACGCACCTTCACCAGGTCACCGAGAATGTTCCTAACCACCTCACCCACAGGGAGGATTTTACGCTGTCTCGACACTAAACACCGTGCGTTCCACGTGTAATACCTGACCACTGAGCTGACTAGGAATAAAGTGCACCGGTCCCAGCCTCCAAGGTTTCTGAATGCCCTATAGGCCCATTCCGCATAGGAGAGACTGGCCAGCCGAGGCCAACCAACGGAAGCGCCCACCCTGTTGTAAACCTCTGTGTTAAAGGGACAATGAAGCAGAAAATGCTCCATGCTTTCCAGCATGCCTCCACACTCTTCGCGGGGACATCCCCGGTCATCAGAGCTCCTGCACTTCAGATTGTCCCTCACACACAGTTTCCCATGGAAGCACCGCCAAGTCAAGTCCCAAAACTTCAAGGGGATCCTGATAGAATTCAAAAGCTCTAAACCCACCTCCAGATCCCGACTTGGGCAGTCCTTGAGCGCCAATGGCCTCATGAAATGAGAAGACAGGACCCTCTTGTCAAGGAATTTCCTCGACAGAGTCCTAATCTCCCACATCCCCAGACCCCACCGACGAATAACCTTCAGAACCAGGGTAGCATAAGCCGGGCGATGTCCGTGTGGTGTGCGAAGATCCTTCACTTGCCCTCCTGTCTCCCATTCCTGGAAGAAAGGCCGAAACCATCCCCTACAGGAGGATACCCACGGAGGAGCCCTCTCTGACCAGAGGTTTGCTATATTGGTCTTAAGAAAGGTATTCACTAGGAACACCACAGGGTTGACCATACACAACCCCCCTAGTCTCCTCGTACGGTAAGTAACCTCCCTCTTCACTAGGTTCAGTCTATTCCCCCATAACATTTGGAAGAACACACTGTAGACCCGGGTCCAAAGAGGTTCTGGCAACATGCATACACTGCCCAGATATATCAGCAAAGGGAGCAGGAAAGTTTTCATCAGGTTAACCCTTTCCCGGAGGGTCAAAGACCAACTCTTCCACTGATCCACCTTCTGAGCGGCGATCTTAAGCCTGCTTTCCCAGTTTTGTTTGGGGTAATCCCCTTGACTAAATTCGATGCCGAGGACTTTTGCGGATTCCTGGGGCTCTGGAAGGGCGCCCGGGAGATCAAAATCAGGATCTCCCCCTCCCAGCCAGAGACTCTCACACTTATCCTGATTGATCTTGGACCCGGATGCCTCCGAGTAGCGGTCCACCTCTGACATCACCCATCTGCCCTCCTCTTGTGAGGAGACAAACACGGTGACATCATCAGCGTACGCTACCGCCCTCAGAGCCGAATCCGGCACCACCAGGTCCATTCTCACCCCCGCCGACGGTCCACAATCAATCCTTCTAAAGAAAGGATCGATTGCAAACACGCACAGCAAAGGGCTCAAAGGACAACCCTGACGGACACCAGACCCAACCTCAAAAGAGCGGCCAATCCAACCATTCACAAGCGGGAAACTCTCTGCCCCTACATACAAGGTCTTAAGCCAATCAACAAACCCCCCTGGCAGACCATATCTCAGAAGGACAGACCAGAGGTACTCATGGTTAACCCGATCAAACGCTTTTGCCTGATCCAAGGACATCAAGTACCCCTTCCAGTGCCCAGCCCTACCCTGCTCCACAGCCTCTCGGACACTGAACACAGCACTAAATGTACTGCGGCCCGGAACAGAGCAATGCTGAGCCCCCGAAAGGAGCCGGGGTGCAAACTCCACCAGTCGGTTAAACAGCACTTTTGCCAGAATCTTTCTGTCCGCATTGAGAAGTGCTATGGGACGCCAATTCTCAATGTGGGACGGGTCTTTACCCTTTGACAGGATGATCAGCGCTGACCTCCTCATTGACTTTGGCAGAGTGCCCGAGGATAGACACTCATTAAAAACCGCGGTCAAGAGTGGAACCAAAGTGTCCTTAAAGGTCTTATAGAACTCAGATGTTAAGCCATCCGGACCGGGTGACTTCTTGAGGGCAAGCCCATCAATAGCCATCCTGACTTTCTCTTCCCGGATCATCTCTGTCAAAATGCCAAGAGAGGGGTCTACTCCTGGTTCAGGGACAGTTTCAGCCAAGAAAGCTGACACCTTATCTCGATCTAGATCCTTCCTTCCCAAGAGGTGCGAGTATAAGGATCTGACGACCTCCAGGATCCCTGATCTGGACCTTTTCAAGGATCCCGTACTATCAATCAGTCCTGAGACTACTTTACTATTCACTGACATCTTGCAGTTTCTGAAAGGGTCGGGCGAGCGGTACTTCCCGTAATCCCTCTCAAAAATCAAAGATGCGTGCCTATTGTACTGGCACTTCATCAGCAAGGACTTCACTCTGGAGATATCATCACGACTACCTCCAGTCGAGACAAGGTTCTCAAGTTTCTTCCTCAGGCCCTGGTACAAGCGGTACCTGTTTAGGCTTCTGAGGCCTGAGAGCTGGCGGAAGAATCTCGCAACCCTTTCCTTGAAGATCTCCCACCACTCTGACTTACTGCTACAAAGGCCCAGCAATGGTACCTGGCTCTGAAGAAAATCCTCAAAGGACTGTCTTATCTCCGCTTCTTCCAAGAGAGACGAATTCAGCTTCCAATAGCCTCTGCCCATCCGGGGGGTCTCTGTGACATTCAGAGAAAACAAAATTAAACAGTGATCGGAGAACTCCACCTCAACAACAGACACTGCTGAAGAGACGGCTTCCTCCTTTAAATAAAACCTGTCTATCCTAGACCTACAACTACCCCTATGATAGGTGAATCCCGCGTGGCCTGGGGTGTGCCGGATGTGGACATCCACCAGGCGAGCCTCACTCGCTATGCTATTAAGGGCGACGCTATCATAAGTCAGCTTGTCTCTGGAACCTCCCCTGTCTTGGGGCCTCGTGACAGCATTAAAGTCCCCTCCAAAACCACCTGCCGACTTGTAAAAAGATAGGGCTTGATCCTCATAAAGAGACACTTCCGGTCCCACTTAGACTGTGGGCCGTAGATGTTAATAAGGCGAAGTTCTTGTCCCCTCATGAGGACATCTAAGATCAGGCACCTCCCCATTTCTAACTCGATAATCCGTCGGCATTCTACCGCTGCGGTAAAAAGGACCGCCACTCCGCTATACGGCTCGGCCCCAAGAGACCAGTAGGAGGGCCCATTCCTCCACCCTCTTTTAGCCTTGTAGATAGATGACATATCTGTTAGCCTGGTCTACTGCAAAAATAAAATATCAGCATTAATATGGGCAAAAAAATCATAGGCAGCAAAACGAGCTGTATCTGACTTAATGCTGGCGACATTAATGGACGCCAGCGTCAACGGAGAGGGTGCTGCCATCAAGGGTGATTGAGTTAAACAGCTTTCTTTTTCCCACTCCCCTTCTCACCCTCCACATGAGAAGAACTCTTCACCCTTTTTAGAGAAATAGAAGTGTCCATCTCACCAGACGTCGTTTTACTTTCCTCGTCTCCGGATTCTAGGCCAGTCCCTTCCCCTGAGGACATAACCTCCCCAGGGGAAGAGGACTCGGCGCCCCCTGGAAGCCCCTCTGCCACCTCCCCCTCATCCTCCCCTTCCGAAGAAGAGGAGGAGATGTCCCTGAGGGGTCGTAATCGATTGGAAAGACCAACCAGAGGGGAGTCAGTTTTGCCTTCCTTTGGCACCTGGACCAGGGTGGGAGAAGATCTTAAATCTCCCTTTTTTCTACTTGTACCCCGCTTTCGTGTCTCCTTCTGCCATCCCCCATCATCCTCCTCCACGCTATCTGAGGAGATGGCACCTTCCTCATTCTGGATCCTCCTGACCTCCTCATTCAACTCGCCATCCCTCGGGGTCTCAGCAGCAAGGTTGGCCTCTGGGACAGAATGAGAGGTCATCCCGGTAACCCGGGCTTTCCCCATCACCCTATCCCTTTGGCGTTTATCAAGACGTCTTAGTTGGGCTGGTGTCTTTCTCTTGCTGTTCCTCACTGACCCCTCAGTTCCTCCACCCCTGCTAGTCCCCTCCCCAGCAGATTCCGGCTCGTGATCTTCACCCACTGGGGACAAGACCGCATTAGCGAAAGAACGAGGACAACGACTGAATGGGTGACCTAAGTCACCACACAGGTGACACCTAATCTCTGCACAAGATGCGGCAAGATGGCCTACACCCCCACACAAGGCACATTTCTGCACCGTACAGTTTGCACTGAAGTGTGTGGGGTCACCACATCTGTGACAGAGCTTCGGCTGACCCCGGTAGAAAATCTGGATACGATCCCTACCGAGAAAGGCAGAGGATGGAATATGGGTAACTGTATTTCCTGAACGCTTAAGTTTTACCAAAAACGTCCAGGCTCCTGACCAGATGCCAAACTCGTCCCTGTTCTTCTGCAGGACCCCCATTACCTCGCCATACCGTCCTAACCAGGTGATGATGTCAACACAAGAGAGTGATTCGTTACGGGTCAAAACGGTCACTTTCTTGATTTCCTTTTGACGAGACAATGCCTGTACGGCAAAGTCTCGCCAGCCGGGCTCATTCTTTACCAATTCATAATTCGACCAGAAAAGCTCAAGCCCCTCTGGCCAAACAAAACTGATATCGAATTCAGGAGTACCGTAGGGATGTATCAAGGCGAAGATATCGACTGCCTTGAAGTCCATCTTTAGCAAGAGCTCAACCACTTTGGTCCTTGAAGGACACATATCTTCGCCCTGCCACCGAAGACGAACCACATTCCTACGGTTACTACCTGCCCCGGCTGTTGGGAGGGACCACACAGTATCGCCCCCTCTTTCCTCTCGGAAGGCAGAGAGACCGTGTCTCTCTATCCAGAAAGACAGATCAACTGCTCTACCCTCTACATTAATCAACCTTTCCCCCTTTTTCAGAGCTTCCAGGAGACGTCGCTGCAATAAACCGTCCCTAGAGTCAGGAGACGAGGAAAATATTCTACTTCCCCTAGCAGTGACATTGGCATAACTCCTATGGTCTGTCACCACTGGGGGGGCAACTGGACCCGACCCTACACCTACACCACTGCCAATGACAACATCCCCACCACCCCCAATGAAAACATTAGCACTTCCCCCAACAACATTGTTTCCAATAGCCTCATCTGTAGTCCCATCACCACCACCCCCAATTACAGCAACAGCAAAATCACCTTCTCCAATAACATTAACCTCAATCCTCTCCCCAGTCATACACCCCGTACCCCCATTTACCTTCTCATTCACTCTAGCTGGACCAGAAATAGCAAATCCGGGAAACGAGGATGATGATGATGTTTTTTCCAGTTTTGCCTCAGCATCACGGGGCACTGGGGCTGGGACAACCTCCGCTGGCCCTTTAAGGGACTGGGCAGCATGCTTGCCCGGTCTAGAGGAGGCCCCAGCCCTGTTCTTATTAGTGCCCTCCGCCTCATCAGCATCATCTCCAGTCTTTTCATGGCGCCGCTGATCAATGGGATCAGCGGCACCAATGCAAAACAAACGTTTTTATTCACTTTTGGGAGAGTCCGTTATGCCCTTTACTACCTCCGGCACTGAGTCACCCCCCTCTCCCACAGGGGAGCGAACTACAGCACCGGAGTCTGCCTCTCTGCCCACTGCTGGGCTGCCCTCGCTGTACGTCCTTGCGGCCGATGCCTTCTCTGCTCTATCCCTGCTACTGCAAACAGGCATGGAGCTCTGCGCCCTTTTAGTATTTGTACTCTCCCCGCACCTTTGCACCGAGTCCACCACAGAACACGGGCTGGGCTGGGTAACGGGGCTTGCACAATGAGCTGACCCTGCGGCCGACTCAGGGTTTACAGGGAGGGGGGTGTAGATGTAACTCACCACTTCTTGCTGCTTTGGCTTGGTCTTCTTTTTCTTCCTATCCCCAGGTGCCTCATTTGGGAGCTCATCTCCAAACACCAGGTTCTGAGGACACACTGGGGATTCCAGCATGCGGATCTGGGCCATTAGCGCCCCTCCCTGGTAGCTGCTGTCACTGTCCTCTCCTGAGTCGGCAGGTGATAATGCTGGCTGCTGTGCAGGGGGCCCACTGTACGGGGCCTGCTGCTGTTGCCGCAGGCCACCAGGTGGATCTGGATGTAGTTCTTCCTCCATCTCCTCCACATCATCCACCTGGCTCTCAGGTTGCAGCCTCATCAACCTTTTATTTTTTTCTTCTTCTGTCACCCTGAAGCGTTCCTCATTTTCCAATTTTTCTTTAAATGGCCCACTCTTCTCCAGTAATTCTGCTCTCCTCTCCTCCAAAACTTGCATGTCAGCCATAAGTCTTTTTATCTCTGAGTGGATCTCAGTTTTTTTCCGTTTAGGAGTTACCTTAGCCCTGGCACGGGCACAGCACAGTTCCTCTCGGAGCCTCCTGATGGCCTTACAGGCGTCTTCATACTCACGGAGGTGACTTTTTACCCTGGAGGTATAGGTGGAAATAGACTCCCGGGTCATCAGCACTCCCCAGCCTTCCTCACTGAGGTCGGCTTCACCTCCGTGAGTACTCTGCCTTCTTCCGGACGAACCCAGCTTTCCACTGGCAGCACCCAGCTTTCCCAAGGAGGATCCCACCTTGGAGTTTTTCGCCTCTGTGGGGGGAGTTGGAGCAGCATTGCTGCGACTCCTGGTGGAATGCCTCACACCCAAATCCTCCGATGTTCCGGCCGCTTGCTGGCTTCTACTGCTCCCCTGCGGCCTATTCCGAGGAGCAGAAGCCTGGGCCTCGCCTCCCTCACTCATGCCTGGAAACCCACTCCCTCCCTGGGGAGGAGGAAGCAGGCCCCAGGTGGAACAGATGGAAATCCCTGGAGCTCAGGAGACACAGCAGACACACACAGCACAGCTGAAGCACGACCACACCTAATTGGTCAGCACTCCAGAGCTGTACTCACTACTCTGCTGGTGAGGTCACTGTGTACATACATTACATTACTTATCCTGTACTGATCCTGAGTTATATCCTGTAATACTCCAGAGCTGCACTCACTATTCTGCTGGTGAGGTCACTGTGTACATACATTACATAACCCTTCCTGTACTGATCCTGAGTTATATCCTGTATTATACTCCAGAGCTGTACTCACTATTCTGCTGGTGAGGTCACTGTGTACATACATTACATTACTTATCCTGTACTGATCCTGAGTTATATCCTGTAATACTCCAGCGCTGCACTCACTATTCTGCTGGTGAGGTCACTGTGTACATACATTACATTACCCTTCCTGTACTGATCCTGAGTTATATCCTGTATTATACTCCAGAGCTGTACTCACTATTCTGTTGGAGGTGTCACTGTGTACATACGCTTAACTTCGCCATGCCATTTCAGTGTGCTCCGCTGAATGCTGCCTGCCAGACCTGCCACTGACACAAAGAGGGTGAGAGAACCTGCAGCAAGAACAGATTTGGAGATATGAAAGTGCTCCTGCCTCAACTATTAGGTAGAAGTGTAACTTTGTTGTAGACCCCTCTGTCCATCCCTGACCCCTCTGTTCTGCTGATGGAATCTATGTGTACAGCCAATCTCTGCACAGTTTACATTCAGCTACGGGACACAGTCATCTACATATATAGTGATTCCGGGGTCTGTATTATGGTGGGGTCTAATTCTGGGGTCTGTATTATGGTGGGGTCTGATTCTGGGCTCTGTATAAGGGGGCCTCAGCAAATAACTTAAGGGGGTTGAGCTAACAAGGGGGAATGAGCAAGTAAAGGGAGATGAATAAGTAAGGTAAGGGGGGCTGAGCAAGTAAGGGGGAAGCTGTAAGAGGCGGATGAGCAAATAGGGGGGCTGAGCAAGTAAGGGGGGCTGAGCTAATAAGAGGGGGCTGAGCAAATAAGGGGGGGGAAGGCGAGTAAATAAGGGAGATGAGCAAATAAGGGGGGCTGAGCAAATAATGGGGAAGCTGTAAAAGGGGGATGAGCAAAAAAGGGGGCTGAGCAAATAAGGGGGGCTGAGCTAATAAGAGGGGGCTGAGCAAATAAGGGGGGCTGAGCAAGTAAGGGGGCTGAGCTAATAAGGGGGGACTGAGCAAATAAGGGGGGCTGAGCAAGTGAGGGGGTTGAGCAAATAAGGGGGGAAGGCTGAGCAAATAAGGGGGATGAGCAAGTAAGGTAAGGGGGAGCTGAACAAGTAAGGAGGGCTGAACTAATAAGGGGGGACTGAACAAATAAGGGGGGCTGAGCTGTAAGAGGAGGCTTAGCTAATAGGGGGCTGGGCAAGTAAGGGGGCTGGGCAAGGAAGGGGGAGCAGAGAACAGAGCAAGTAAGGAGGAGCAAAGGAAGTAAGTAAGGGGGGACTGAGCAAGTAAGGGGGGTGAGCAAACAGGGGAGGATGAGCAATTAAGGAGGGCTGAGCTAATAGGGGGGCTTATCAAATAAGGGGGTGCTTAGCAAGTAAGGGGGGTTGAGCAAACAAGGGAGGCTGAGCAAGTAAGGAGCAGCAGGGGGCTGAGCAAGTAAGGGGAGCTGAGCAATTAAGGGGGAGCAGAGCAAGTAAGGGGGGGCTGAGCAAGTAAGGAGGGGGCTGAGCAAGTAAGGGGGGGCTGAGCAAGTAAGGGGGGCTGAGCAAGTGAGGGGGGGCTGAAAAAGTAAGGGGGGGCTGAGCAAGTAAGTGGGGGGGCTGAGCAAGGAAGAGGGAGCAGAGCAAGTAGAGCAGTGAGCAGAGCAAGTAAGGGGGGGGGCTGAGAGCAGAGCAAGTAAGGGGGACCTGGGCAAGAAAGGGGGAGCAGAGCAAGTGGACAGTGCGGCTACACCTTACCTACCTGAGATTGCAGTTTGCAGAGGGAGCCAGTGGTGAGGACAGTACGGCTACACATCATCTACCTGAGAAAGCAGTTTGCAGAGGGAATGAGTGGAGCGAGCAGTGCTGCTACCTTACCTACCTGAGAATGCAGTTTGCAGACGGAGTCTGCAAAAATCTGATTTATGTTTTTAAATTAAACATGTTCTGCACAGTGTGTGTGTGTGTGTATATATATATATATTTATATATATATATATATATATATACACACACACACACACGTTTTAAAATTGGCCCCCCACTTTTGTCACTGGCCCCCCATGTGCCCCCTCTAAATATGAATGCTGGAGACGCCACTGTTTAGGAGCACCAAATTTATTAAATGGTCACAGAGCATTTGATATATTTTGTGCAGGTCATATTTTCTGAAATTTCTCTCTTCACATACACCAAAAAGCTAAGTCTGGGCTGGTTTAGTTTTAGAGACATTTCAGTGGCTTTCCACCTTTTTTGCACCTTTTCACAAAAAGGCGCAGTTCATAAAACCCTTCCATATCATGTGTATTGCCAAAATCAGTGGATTGCAACTCAAAATCAGCAGAAATGTGTAAACTAAAAGGCGCAAAAAATGAGTAAATAAACCCTGCTTGTGCCTTTTTTGTGCCTTTTCTAGACACAAAAAACTGTCTAAAGACAATGATAAATGTCGGCCACTGTGTATGACTCCAGTCTTAAATTGAATACCAATATTTTTTATTTATAATGATTAACAATTAAACTTATTAGTGTGTTATATCTCTAACGCCCCATGGGGGTAGACTCACTGTGCCACAAGTGTCTGTTGGCCAGGGAGGCAAATGGGACAAACTGACACTTAACTGGCATCAGATGCAGCAGAGCAGATGCTGTGAGAACAGCAGAGCTGAGAAGGCTGCAGGTGCAGCTAGGTGGAACAAGCTTGGGGGCCAACAGAGGCCTGGTCGACAGTCCAATTTCATACAGAGGAGAGACAAGGCAGGATCCAAGGGAAAAGGCACAAGTAAAGTCCAGAAGGCAGGCTATGGCAGGAAACACTTGGATGGCAGACAAACTCAGAGACCTTTGTTGTGTTAGAACTACACAATTGCTAAGGCATCAGGGAACAGGTGGAGCAAAGTTATATAGGCAGTGTCTGGCAGAGATTAGAAGGGGATCCATTAGGGAGTGCATGCTGGCCCTATAAATCTCTGCCAGTGATTGTGCGGCCCCCTAGAGGACAATGAGGAAACTGCAGCAATGGCTAAAGCTGCAGTAGAGAGTCCAGAGGAGGAAGGCCAGGGAGCACAGCAGACACATGGCACAGAGGATGTCGCCTGCCGCTTTTACAAAATGTATGTCCCAGAATAGTGGTGCACAAACTAATGCTCTTAACCCCTTACCGACAATGGACATAAATGTACGTCATGATGCAGTGGAACTTAAAGGGGTACTCCGGTGGAAAAACTTTTTATTTTTTAATCAACTAGTGCCAGAAAGTTATACAGATTTGTAAATTACTTCTATTAAAAAAATCTTAATCCTTCCAGTACTTATTAGCTGCTGAATACCAAAGAGGAAATTATTTTCTTTGTGGAACACAGAGCTCTCTGCTGACATCATGACCACAGAGCTCTCTGCTGACACCTCTATCCATTTTAAGAACTGTCCAGAGTAGGAGAAAATCCCCAAAGCAAACATATGCTGCTCGGGACAGTTCCTAAAATGGACAGAGATGTCAGCAGAGAGCACTGTGGTCATGATGTCAGCAGAGAGCACTGTGTTACAAAAAGAAAATAATTTCCTCTGTAGTATTCAGCAGCTAATAACTACTGGAAGGTTTAAGATTTTTTAATAGAAGTAATATACAAATCTTTCTGGCACCAGTTGATTTAAAAAGAAAAAGTTTTCCACCGGAGTACCCCTTTAACACACCATGGCATACATTCACATCATGTACATGACACGAGCACCTGATCGGTACTCGCATCATGCACAAAGATCCCGGCTGTTGTCAGTAGCCAGGGACTCACCGGTAATGGCGGACATCAGTGATTACGCTGATGTCCGCCATTAACCCCTCAGATGCCGTGATCAATACAGATCACAGCATCTGCGGCAATGCGGGCGTTTAAATGGATGATCGGATCGCCCATGGCGCTGCCGCGGGGATCCAATCATCCAACATGGTGCCCGGAGGTTCCCTTACCCACTTCAGCCATCATCTCAGGGTCTTCTGCTCTGGTCTGACATAGAGCATACCCAAGGCCAGATTAAGGCTGCCTGGAAGACGGAGCACTTCATTATGATGGGCTCCCCCACCCCCGACAGTCCCCCATCCCTTCCACTGAGTGGAACAGGAGTCAGGCCCCCGTTAAAATAAAAATGGGCTGCATGGTCTCAAATCACTTCAGTTCAGGTCACTCTTTCCAGCTGTTGCAAAGCTACAACACCCATTATGTCTGGAGAGCTTCAGGCATTATAGGAGTTGTAGTTTTGTAACAGCTAGAGCCTCAAATTGGGGTACAGGGTAAAAATCCATTATTACTGCAAAACTTAGAAATGACGAGAGATCTAATGGGACAGTCAGGAGAATACACAAACATAAAATGACTCGCAGGAGACGTCTTCTCTGTTGTCTTTCCTTTTCTTATTTATCTGGTCCAGACGCCAGGTCTTCTTCCAGCTACATCTTCCTCTGTAAAGTTTGACGCCTGGACATCATTGGTTCCTCACTTTGCCAGCCGATCCTCATGCTCTGTATAAAGAAAACAATCATTATAACACTTCAAGAGACTGTGCTTCCTAAATATAATACTACCAAACCTTGTGTACTCTGTATATTATACTGCCAAACATCATGCCCTCTAAAAATAATACTACCACCCACTGTGTCTTCCGTAGTGTGCACAGAGCAGCAGAATCCCATTGAAAAAAAGCTAAATTCTGCTGTTGGAAGTTCGTAGTGTGGACGAGCCCTAATTCCCCCAGACCTCCTCCAGACTCCTGCTCCCAGAGACCCCCTAAGACTAGGTTTCCCCCTTTTTTTTACCTGCAAAAACACAGAAAAACTGCTACTGCTTTTTCCTCTGTTATGGTAATTTTTGGGCAATTTTTTCTTGTGCTTTTGCCTTCTCTGGAAACTTAGCCTTAGTCCTCCCCTGGTCCTTAAAGGGGTACTCCAACCCTAGACATCTTATCCCTTATCCAAAGGATAGGGGATAAGATGTCTGATTGCAGGGGTCCTGCTGCTGGGGACCCCCGCAATATAGCATGCAGCACCCACCTATATCTACTTCCGGCAGCGCTGGAGGTTCTGGCTCCCGACCACGGGAACGGAAGATCGTGACGTCACAACTCCGGCCCGTGTGACGTCACGCCCTGCCCCCTCAATACAAGTTTATGGGAGGGGGCGTGGCAGTTCCCCCACAGTAGGTTGCAGTTCCCCCGCATTAGGTTGTAGTCCCCCCACATTAAGTTGGCAGTTTCCCCCACAGACATGCAGCCTCCAGCCATATACAGTGTATGGCTGGAGACTGTATGTCTGTGTACTGCCCCACTTCAGTGCTCCGACCACCGCTCCTCCGGTCCCGGAACCTACTGCTATGGCCCCTAGGCCATAGCAGTAGGTTCCGGGACCGGAGGAGCAGTGGTCGGAGCACTGAAGATGACATGTAGGTAACTTGCGTGCATCCTCTCTGCTCCGCTCCTACGGGCACACGCACGGGACGTCAGTGATGTCCCTGCGTGCGCCACCTCCTGGCGGCCCCTGCATTTTTAAAGTTAACGCAGGGCCACAGAAAGGTAACCGGGACATCCTTGTGTCCAGAAAAGATCTTTCAGGACACAGGGATGTCCTCCTGAATGTAAGGGGGGAGGGGGGGATGACAGTATTTATCTGCGTATAACACGCACTGGCATATAACATGTACCCTCATTTTCACAGGAAAATTTTAGGGGAAAAAATAAATAAATGACTTGGAAGCTCTGAACTATATGCCTCATCATCCCCCCAACTTTTATTCCCCTTGATCCTCAGTTTGCCTCCCCTCCTTCCTCCCCCTTTTATCAGCCCCTGTGCCATATATACCCCCCCCCCGCCTCCTTTCCCATGTTTTCCCCTGCTCATCATTCCCCCCTGCTCATCATTCCCCCCCTGCTCATCATCCCCCCTGCTCATAATTCCCCCCCTGCTCATCATTACCCCTCTGCTCATCATTACCCCCCCCTGCTCATCATTACCCCCCCCTGCTCATCATTACCCCCCTTGCTCATCATTACCCCCCTGCTCATCATTACCCCCCTGCTCATCATTACCCCCCTGCTCATCATTACCCCCCTGCTCATCATTACCCCCCCTGCTCAACATTACCCCCCCCCCTGCTCATCATTACCCCCTGCTCAACATTACCCCCCTGCTCATCATTATCCCCTGCTCAACATTACCCCCCTGCTCATCATTACCCCCCTGCTCATCATTACCCCCCCTGCTCATCATTACCCCCCTTGCTCATCATTACCCCCCCACTGCTCATCATTACCCCCCCCCTGTTCAACATTACCCCCCCTGCTCATCATTACCCCCCTTGCTCATCATTACCCCCCTGCTCATCATTACCCCCCCTGCCCAACATTACCCCCCCTGCTCATCATTACCCCCTGCTCATCATTACCCCCCTGCTCATCATTACCCCCTGCTCATCATTACCCCCCTGCTCATCATTACCCCCCTGCTCATCATTACCCCTCTGCTCATCATTACCCCCCCCTTGCTCATCATTACCCCCCTGCTCATCATTACCCCCCCTGCTCAACATTATCCCCCCTGCTCATCATTACCCCCCCTGCTCATCATTACCCCCCCTGCTCATCATTACCCCCTTGCTCATCATTACCCCCCTTGCTCATCATTACCCCCCCTGCTCATCATTACCCGCCCCATAATCCTCATAATCCTCCCCTGCTCATTACTCCCCCCTCCTCCTGCTTTTTTTATTTTTCATATTTCCTTACCTGGCTGCGCTCGGCAGGCTCAGGTAATGCGTCGGGTCTTGTGGGCTGTGACGAGGGACGTCTCCTGCGGGTCCTCTGCACGGCGTCAGGGACATCACTTCTCATTTCCTGCAGCGCTGGGGTGTAATGAAGAAAACTGTGCCCTGTAGCGTCCGCGGCTGCAGGAAATGATGAGTGACGTCCCTGACACCGTGCAGAGGAGCCGCAGGAGACGTCACTCGTCACAGCCCACAAGACCCGACGCATTACCTGAGCCAGACGAGCGCGGCCAGGTATGAAAATATGAAAAGTAGAAAAAGCAGGAGGAGTCCGGGCCCAAAGGAGCCGCCGCTGGCCACTGTTTTAGAGTGGCCGCGGCCGGGCTACTGATCTTTAACAAGCAAGCAGCTGCTGCGCACCCCCCCCCCCCCCCCCGATCCACTACACTACTGAGCAGCCCAAAGGGATGTTCCGAATGTGATGGGTCCCCCTGCGGGCACGGTGTCCAGGAGCGCCAATGATGATGACTATAAAAGTATAAAAGAAATTGTAAATAAAAGTTTTAAAAAAATTTGAAAAAGCCCCTCACCCAATAAAAATGTAAATGGCCTCTTTTTCCTATTTTATCCCCAAAAAAGAAAAAAATATGTATATAAACATATTTGGTATCACTGCCTGTGTAAATGTCCGAACTATCAAAAATTAATGTTAAGTTATCCCTTAAAAATTGTCACAAAAATTGCTGCTTTTTTGTCACAAAAAAACAAAAATGCAAAGATAAAATTGGCCTGGTCCTTCAGGAGGTAAGGGATTGGGAGGTGATTTATTTTCCAGATATAAAACATTAGAGTCTAGCTTGTTGGTGCGACATGTGGTGGACTTAAATAAGAGAACGTATTGCTATTCCATCCATGACCTTGAGACCAGTCTTGCTCACCTTTGGTCTCTTTCGGCCCTCCTTTACACTAAGTATGCTAATTTACCATGGTCAGTGAAAAGTAGCTTATTTCTACGTGATATGTTTGCAGCATGGGAAGCCTGCAGGTTGAAAAACGAACATGTCTTTTTTGTTTAGTTAAGATCTATAACATTGGTCACATCTTGAATTTCCTTTAAGGAGTGAGAATGCACTTTACTGGACATAGAAAAAGACTTGGAATTAGACTGTACAACATCTGCTGCATTCTACCGAATCACGTTACTTTACCATGCTGGGTAATCAATTTGGTATTAGTGCAGATTATTTCCTGCCATTCAACCAACTGATGGCATTTGAACACCCTTGTCTGAATGATTTCTCCAAGGAATGCTCTTCCAATTCTTTTGACGATTTCCTTCACTGTGAAGGGGAAGGTGCATTTGCTCTCTTATCTGTATTAGATATTTAGGAGGTGAGGCGCTAAGGCTCTTGTATCCTTGCTTTATAAATATTGTGAGAAAAAATTAGGGAAGCCAGATCTTCTCAAAGTTATTTTGGCTTCTTTCATGTTAGCACACGGCAGTTTGACAACCGTCGGGGGATCCTGGGGAAATAGCGGGAGAAAAATTACTGCAAGCACCATCTTTTTCTCCTGCAATTCCCTTCAAAAAACAGCGGCACCTGGCGGCCTCCATAATAGTAAATGGTTGCTGCCTGGAGCCATTGTTGCCCATTGTTCCCCATCACGAGAACGGCCGTTAAAGTCACAAAAAAAACATTACTGTTCTAGACGGAGAGCAATGGCAATGTGAAAGGGGCCTAAACTCCATGGTAAGTTACAGGTTTCCACGTTCTTTCTTTATTTATTTTGAATGGGTGTTCAAGGGAAGAACATTTAAAAAGAGGAAAAAAAGCTCAAAGGCAGCCCGCTACCTGAATATTTTCCCTGTAAATGCATGATGCCTGATTTGCATGGCTCCTGTGGCCCCTGTTGTCTTCTTGGGCTGCTTGATATTCTCTGCCATCCTTCCCTGCTCTTCAGTATGAGTACTACATTTCCCGGCAGCCATTGCAGCTCTGAGTTTAGTTCCCAAGAGTACACCTTTAACATACCCCATATATAATAACACTTATTATTTTGCTTATTCTTACTTTTATACTAGTCACCAAAAGGTGTTTACTGGCAAATTGATTGTCTATCTCCATCCTTCTCCATCTGAGGTGGTTCAACAGATGAAACATTACTTATTGCTTCATTAACTGGAGGTAATAGGTACGATTGAAAAGTCAGTCAAATCATTCTTTAAGAAATGAAGAACCTTTATTCGTGCATTTTTAGATTACTCTGGGATATGAAGAATAATGATACATTCAAAAGATTCCTCTTGGTATTTATCTTGGGAGTTGGCAGGTTTTCTGGCACATTTACAAATTACTTAACCCCTTCCCGACCTATGACATACCTGTACGTCATGGGTGGCAAGGTGTTCCCGACCCATGACATACAGGTACGTCATGGATATTACTGCCGCTACTCGCGGCATCCCGCAGCGCCCGGAAAGATGGTGGCTATCACTGATAGCCAGCCATCTTACCATGCGACCACGGGGGGTTTCGTCCCCCACCCCCCCCCCCAGCGATCGCTGCTATCAGCTGGTCAAATCTGACTAGCTGATAGCAGCGTTTCGCTATGAAAATACTTAGCAGCGCGGTGTGTGAGTCCCGATCACGGGGATCGGGACACACACCGCTCTGCTAAGTGTCCCTGACCCGTCCCCCGGCGTCACTTACCCGTCGGAGCGGTGTCCCGAGCGGTCCCGGCGTCCTCCGTGCGGTCCCGACGTCCTCCATGCGGTCCCGGCGGCGCTGCGTCCCGGAGGTGAGTTTCCGGCAGCAGTGCGGCATCTTCATTGGCAGCAGTGAGATCGCCGTAAAGCGATCTCACTGCTGCCTCTGAGAGTTTCAAAACTGCAACTCCCAGCATGCCCAGACAGCCTTTGGCTTTCTGGGCATGCTGGGAGTTGTAGTTTTGCAACATCTGGAGGTCCACAGTTTGGAGACCACTGTATAATGGTCTCCAATCTGTGCTCTTCCAGATGTTGCAAAACTACAAATCTCAGCATGCTCAGTCTGTCCAGGCATGCTGGGAGTTGTAGTTCTCTAACATCTGGAAGAGCACAGATTGGAGACCATTATACAGTGGTCTCCAAACTGTGGACCTCCAGATGTTGCAAAACTACAACTCCCAGCATGCCCAGACTGCCCAGGCATGCTGGAAGTTGTAGTTCAGCAACATCTGATCCTTCAGATATTGCCGAACTACAACTTCCAGCATGCCTTGGCAGTCTGGGCATGCTGGGAGTTGTAGTTTTGCAACATCTGGAGGCACACTAGTTGGGAAACATTGTCCGTTTCCTACCTCAGTGCCTCTAGCTGTTGCAATTGTTGCAAAACTATAACTCCCAGCATGCACTGACAGATCATGCATGCTGGGAGTTGTAGTTTTGCAACAGCTGGAGGCACACTGGTTTGGAAACACTAAGTTTGGTTGCAAAACACTTGAAAGTTTATTACTTAACTTAGTGTTTCCAAACCAGTGTTCCTCCAGCTGTTGCAAAACTACAACTCCCAGCATGCACGGACAGCCAAAGGGCATGCTCGGAGTTTGCAACAGCTGGATGTTTGCCCCCTCCCCCCAATGTGAATGTACAGGGTACACTCACATGGGCGGAGGTTTACAGTGAGTGCCGCAAGTTTGAGATGGCGCAATAATAATAAAAATGTAGTGTGTGTGTGTTTTTAACTATTTTTTTTTTTAATTTTTAGGTAGTACTACTACTCCCAGCATGGAACACACTGTTCCATGATGGGAGAAGTAGTACCTGTACCAATTGACAGATCGCCCCAGGTCCATTGCGATCCTCCTCTTTATATGGTCCCCTGCACTGCCGTATATATACACATATTCATATTTCCAGCAGAGAGCTGTGATTGGCCAGATGGTTCCATATAGGTATATAGGTGTATATAAATGTCAGTGCAGGAGACCATAGAAGAGCAACCACCCGCATCTATACATTATGCAGGAGGATCGCAGTGGGTGTCAGGAGTGACACTCGCTGCTATCTGTCTATTAATGCAGGTACTACAGCTCCCAACATGGAGCAGAGTGTACTCCATGTTGGGAGCAGTAGTACCTGCAGTAAGGGACAGATCACAGCAAGTGTCACTCCTGACATTCACTCCTGCGATCGTCCTGAAGTGAATGTCGGGACTGTGCTCATGGCTACAGAGCCGGGAGAACAGCTGATGCTGAGCAGTAGATATATGTCCTATATCTACTGCTCAGCAAGAACTTACAGTGAGCCTGCAATGGGTATACAGTATACACATTGCTGGCTCACTTAACCCCTTGCTGAGCTGTGCACTTTGCGCCAGCCCAGCAAGGAAAGCATTAACGTACACTGCTGGACAGTGTAGGTTAACCCTTTGGGTGGTGAGGCTCTGTTCACATTGTCCGCTTTGTATAATGTGAAAAGACCCTTCTGCCAGTGTCTTCCCAGACAGGGAGACTCCAGCTGTTCCTAAACTACAACTCCCCATGCTCGGAGTTGTAGTTTTGCCCCAATTGGAGGCTCCCTGTTTAGGTAGACATTGCATTATGGGCGCTCTCCCCAGCGGACAGCGCCAAAAATGTCCTAACCTATTTTTTGTGATTTTTTTTCCTTCTCATTTCAGATCCGTGTATGCAGAGGATTGTGGCGGATTCGATGGATTACGGCAGATGAACTGGATTTTTTTTCCTTTAATAAAATGGTTAACGAGGGCTGTGGGGGAATGTTTTTTAAAATAAAATACATTTTCCAATGTGTTGTTTTTTTTTATTATTGAATTTTCAGGCTAAGTACTGGAAGCCGATCTTATTGACTGAATCTATTACTAAGCCAGAGCTTAGCGTTAGCGCCAAAAACAGCTAGCGCTAACCCCCAATTATTACCCCGGTACCCAACGCCACAGGGGTGCCGGAAAGAGCCGGTACCAACAGGCTTGGAGCGTCAAAAATGGCACACCTAGGCGGTAAAAGGCTGGCGTTATTTAGGCTGGGGAGGGCCAGTAACCATGGTCCTTGGCCACTCTGGTAATGCCAGGCTGTTCCTGCTTGGTTGGTATCTGGCTGAGAATAAAAATGTGGGGAACTCTATGCATTTTTTTCATAAATAAATAAATAAATAAATAAAACAAATGCATAGGGTTCCCCGTATTTTTATACTCAGCCAGATACCAACCAAGCAACAACAGCCTGACGTTACGAGGGTGGGCGAGGACCATTGTTACTGGCCTCCCTAACCTAAATAACGCTGACCTGTTACCGCCTAGGCCCAGGAGCGTCAACTTTGAGGCTCCTGGCCTGTCAGTACCGGCTCTTCCCGGCAACTCTGTGGCGGTGGGTACCGCGGTAATAATTGGGGGTAAGCGCTAGCTGTTTTTTTTTGTTAAAGAGTACCTGTCATCAACAAAAACTTTTAATATGTTGTTCATAATCATTAATGAAGAGATATTGTAATATATCTTCCTTAAAAAATATTAATATTTATACCAGTTTTTTCATTTTATACTTTTGGCCACTAGGGGTCACTCTTCTATGCCTGGTCTGCAAGCAGCATTCTATGCTTTTCATAGTAAGTGTACAGCTTTTAGGACTAATGCTGAAAGGGCTCTGGTCCTTCCACCGGAAGTTCAGTATTCTCAGCTCAGGACTCGCTCCCAGCCTGTGAGCTACAAGCCTGCACATGCCTCTCATATAACAGCAAGTCACCTCCCCCTCCCCCCTGCTCTGTGTTCTCCCTGCCCCTCACCACAGTTATGTTATACATTGTATTATCTCACTGCACTCCCTGCTCTGTGCCCCCCCCCCCCCCCCTGACATTCATCTTAATCACTGCCTCTGTAATTGCTCCCTCAGCCCCTGGTTCTCAGCATTGACTTTTTAGTGCAGAGAGACACAGGAGAGAGAGAGACAGGCTGCCGTCCCTCCCCTGTACTTAGTCTGTATGCACACTGCAGAGCAGTGTTTCCCAACCAGGGTGCCTCAAGCTGTTGCAAAACTACAACTCCCAGCATGCCCGGACAGCTGTTGGCTGTCTGGGCATGCTGGGAGTTGAAGTTTTGCAACAGCTGGAGGTACCCTGGTAGGGAAACACTGCTGCAGAGGGAGAGCAGCATACAGGAAGACTGGCAGAAGCAGAGTCCCAGCCAGGCTTCATGTGACATCATGCCTGCCAGGACCCGCCTCCTTCCACCCCTCAGAAAGACAGTGCTCCTGAGCTAATGAAGAGGGATAAAAAAAGGTATTTCCACAGCATTTTAAACCTTAATAAACACAGGGATAGGCATAGTTAGAGAAAGGGACAGA
Organism: Hyla sarda; assembly: GCF_029499605.1. Taxonomy (NCBI): domain Eukaryota; kingdom Metazoa; phylum Chordata; class Amphibia; order Anura; family Hylidae; genus Hyla; species Hyla sarda. The sequence goes on along the minus strand of NC_079196.1, from coordinate 170,756,132 downwards.
TGGGAAGGGGGATCAGGGAAAGTTTAGATGATGATAGGTACTCCTTAACGCTAAGCCCCGGCTTAGTAATGGGTTTAGTCTATAAGACAACTTTCACTACTTAATCCTGAAAATTCTAATAAAAAGAAAAAAAAAAAACATTGAAAAAGAAAAAAAACACATTTTGCTGGCTTTTTTTTTTTTTTTTTTGGTGTTAAAAAAAACCAAGTGGAAACCTAGCCTCCTAACCTAAGAATTAAAACACACTATGCAAATTAGACTTCTTGATAGTGACCTTAGAAATGGTGACATTTGACACAGTCATTAAATACCTACTCACAACTCACCAGCACATGCTTACACACCGTAATTATATGTATTAAGTAATAGGTTAGGCTGTAACCATACTATCAGGAAAAATGTCCGTACAATGGGACCCAGTTTCCACTGATGTTGGCGCACATAAAAAATCATGGATGCACTTAAAGTGGTACTCCAGTAGAAATCAAACTGGTGCCAGAAAGTTAAACAGATTTGTAAATTACTTTAAAAAATGGTAACCCTTCCAGTACTTATCAGCTGCTGTATACTACAAAGGAAGTTCTTTTCTTTTTGAATTTATTTTCTGTCTGACCACAGTGCTCTCTGCTGACACCTCTGTCCATGGAAGAAACTGTCCAATGTACAAGCAAATCCCATAGCAAACTTCTCCTGCTCTTGACAGTTCCTGACATGGACAGAGGTGTGAGCAGAGAGCACTGTGATCTGACAGAGCAGGAATCCAGAAAGAAATACAACTTCCCCTGGAGCATACAGCAGCTGATAAGTACTGGAAGGATAAAGATTTTTAAATAGAAGTTGTTTAAAAAACTGTTTAACTTTCTGGCACCCTTCCTTGCTCTCCACAGGGACGCATCACACCCTGCTTGTCCCAGCTCACTGTCCCAAAGAGAAATAGAAAATTGAGTTTTGCAACATCTCTCTTAAAGGGGTACTCCGCCCCTAAACAGCTTATCCCCTATCCAAAGGATAGGGGATAAAATGTCAGATCGCCGGGGTCCCGCTGCTGGGGACCCCGGGGATCGCTGCTGCAGCACCCCGCTATCATTACTGTGCAGAGCGAGTTCGCTCTGCACGTAATGACGGGCAATACAGGGGCCGGAGCATCGTTACGTCACGGCTCCGCCCCTCGTGATGTCACGGCCCGCCCCCGTCAATACAAGTCTATGGGAAGGGGGCGTGGCGGTTGTCATGCCCCCTGCCATAGACTTGCATTAAGGGGACGGGCCGTGATGTCATGAGGGGCGGAACTCGCTCTGTGCAGTAATGATGGCGGGGTGCCGCAGCGGCAATCCCCGGGGTCCCCAGCAGATCTAACATCTTATCCCCTATCCTTTGGATAGGGGATAAGATGCCAGGGGCGGAGTACCCCTTTAAGCTTTACATGCTGCTTTCTTCCAGAGGATACATATTTGTATGTTCCCCAAAATAGTTCCAATAAAAATTACTACACATCCCGCATAAAACAAGCTGCCATATAGCTACAACAATAAACATTTAATAAAAGAGTATTGAAATGTAGTGACTGACTGTGGCACCCCAGACATCCGATGCACGGAACTAACTTCTGTCACGATGCCGGCTGGCAGGTAGTGGATCCTCTGTGCCAGAGAGGGATTGGCGTGGACCGTGCTAGTGGACCGGTTCTAAGCCACTACTGGTTTTCACCAGAGCCCGCCGCAAAGCGGGATGGTCTTGCTGCGGCGGTAGTGACCAGGTCGTATCCACTAGCAACGGCTCACCTCTCTGGCTGCTGAAGATAGGCGCGGTACAAGGGAGTAGGCAAAAGCAAGGTCGGACGTAGCAGAAGGTCGGGGCAGGCAGCAAGGATCGTAGTCAGGGGCAACGGCAGAAGGTCTGGAAACACAGGCAAGGAACACACAAGGAACGCTTTCACTGGCACTAAGGCAACAAGATCCGGCGAGGGAGTGAAGGGGAAGTGAGGTGATATAGGGAAGTGCACAGGTGTAAACACTAATTGGAACCACTGCGCCAATCAGCGGCGCAGTGGCCCTTTAAATCGCAGAGACCCGGCGCGCGCGCGCCCTAGGGAGCGGGGCCGCGCGCGCCGGGACAGAACAGACGGAGAGCGAGTCAGGTAGGGGAGCCGGGGTGCGCATCGCGAGCGGGCGCTACCCGCATCGCGAATCGCATCCCGGCTGGCAGCGGAATCGCAGCGCCCCGGGTCAGAGGACGTGACCGGAGCGCTGCCGCGGGGAGAGTGAAGCGAGCGCTCCGGGGAGGAGCGGGGACCCGGAGCGCTCGGCGTAACAGTACCCCCCCCCCTTGGGTCTCCCCCTCTTCTTAGAGCCTGAGAACCTGAGGAGCAGACTTTTGTCTAGGATGTTGTCCTCAGGTTCCCAGGATCTCTCTTCAGGACCACAACCCTCCCAGTCCACTAAAAAAAAAATTCTCCCTCTGACCTTTTTGGCAGCTAAAATTTCTTTGACCGAGAAGATGTCCGAGGAGCCGGAAACAGGAGTGGGAGGAACAGACTTGGGAGAAAAACGGTTGAGGATGAGTGGTTTGAGAAGAGAGACGTGAAAGGCATTAGGGATACGAAGAGAGGGAGGAAGAAGAAGTTTATAAGAGACAGGATTAATTTGACACAAAATTTTGAAAGGACCAAGATAGCGTGGTCCCAACTTGTAGCTAGGGACACGGAAGCGGACATATTTAGCGGAGAGCCATACCTTGTCTCCAGGGGAAAAAACGGGGGGAGCTCTTCTTTTCTTATCCGCGAACTTCTTCATGCGTGATGAAGCCTGTAAGAGAGAATTTTGGGTCTCTCTCCATATGATGGAAAGGTCACGAGAAATTTCATCCACAGCGGGCAGACCAGAGGGCAAGGGAGTAGGGAGGGGGGGAAGAGGGTGACGGCCGTACACCACGAAAAATGGGGATTTGGAGGAAGACTCAGAGACCCTGAAGTTATACGAGAATTCGGCCCATGGGAGGAGATCTGCCCAGTCATCCTGGCGGGAGGAAACAAAATGTCGCAAATAATCACCCAAGATCTGGTTAATCCTTTCTACTTGTCCATTGGACTGGGGATGATATGCAGAAGAAAAATTTAATTTAATCTTGAGTTGTTTACAGAGAGCCCTCCAGAATTTAGACACGAATTGGACGCCTCTATCCGAGACAATCTGCGTAGGCAATCCGTGAAGACGAAAAATGTGTACAAAAAATTGTTTAGCCAACTGAGGCGCAGAAGGAAGACCAGGAAGAGGGATGAAATGTGCCATTTTGGAGAATCGATCAACGACCACCCAAATAACAGTGTTGCCACGGGAAGGGGGTAAATCAGTAATAAAATCCATACCAATCAGAGACCAAGGCTGTTCGGGGACAGGCAGAGGATGAAGAAAACCAGCGGGCTTCTGGCGAGGAGTCTTATCCCGGGCACAGATAGTGCAGGCTCGCACAAAGTCCACAACATCCGTCTCCAGAGTCGGCCACCAATAGAAGCGGGAGATGAGTTGCACAGATTTCTTGATACCCGCATGACCTGCGAGATGGGAGGAGTGACCCCATTTGAGGATTCCGAGGCGTTGGCGAGGAGAAACAAAGGTCTTTCCTGGAGGAGTCTGCCTGATGGAGGCAGGAGAAGTGGAGATCAGGCAGTCAGGTGGAATGATGTGTTGCGGAGAGAGTTCAACTTCTGAGGCATCCGAGGAACGAGAGAGAGCATCGGCCCTAATGTTCTTATCGGCAGGACGAAAGTGAATCTCAAAATTAAATCGGGCAAAGAACAGAGACCACCGGGCCTGGCGAGGATTCAGCCGTTGGGCAGACTGGAGGTAGGAGAGGTTCTTGTGGTCGGTGTAGATAATAACAGGAGAACTTGATCCCTCCAGCAGATGCCTCCATTCCTCAAGTGCTAATTTAATGGCTAGAAGCTCTCGATCCCCGATGGAGTAGTTCCTCTCCGCTGGAGAGAAGGTCCTAGAGAAAAAACCACAAGTGACAGCATGCCCGGAAGAATTTTTTTGTAGAAGAACAGCTCCAGCTCCCACTGAGGAGGCATCAACCTCCAATAGGAAGGGTTTGGAAGGGTCAGGTCTGGAGAGGACGGGAGCCGAAGAAAAGGCAGACTTGAGTCGTTTAAAGGCGTCTTCTGCTTGAGGAGGCCAGGACTTGGGATCAGCATTTTTTTTGGTTAAAGCCACGATAGGAGCCACAATGGTAGAAAAATGTGGAATAAATTGCCTGTAATAATTGGCGAACCCCAAAAAGCGTTGGATAGCACGGAGTCCGGAGGGGCGTGGCCAATCTAAGACGGCAGAGAGTTTGTCTGGATCCATCTGTAGTCCCTGGCCAGAGACCAAATATCCTAGAAAAGGAAGAGATTGGCATTCAAACAGACATTTCTCAATTTTGGCATAGAGTTGGTTGTCACGAAGTCTCTGAAGAACCATACGGACATGCTGGCGGTGTTCTTCTAGATTGGCAGAAAAAATTAGGATATCGTCCAGATATACAACAACACAGGAGTATAACAGATCACGAAAAATTTCATTGACAAAGTCTTGGAAGACGGCAGGGGCGTTGCACAGTCCAAAGGGCATGACCAGATACTCAAAGTGTCCATCTCTGGTGTTAAATGCCGTTTTCCACTCGTCCCCCTCTCTGATGCGGATGAGGTTATAGGCGCCTCTTAAGTCCAATTTAGTGAAGATGTGGGCACCTTGGAGGCGATCAAAGAGTTCAGAGATGAGGGGTAAGGGGTAGCGGTTCTTAACCGTGATTTTATTAAGACCGCGGTAGTCAATGCAAGGACGTAGGGAGCCATCCTTTTTGGACACAAAGAAAAATCCGGCTCCGGCAGGAGAGGAGGATTTACGGATAAAGCCCTTTTTTAGATTCTCCTGGACGTATTCGGACATGGCAAGAGTCTCTGGGGCAGAGAGAGGATAAATTCTGCCCCGGGGTGGAGTAGTGCCCGGGAGGAGGTCGATAGGGCAATCATAAGGCCTGTGAGGAGGTAGAGTCTCAGCTTGTTTTTTGCAGAAAACATCCGCGAAGTCCATATAGGCCTTAGGGAGACCGGTTACTGGAGGAACCACAGAGTTACGGCAAGGGTTACTGGGAACCGGTTTTAGACAGTTCTTGGAACAAGAGGACCCCCAACTCTTGATCTCCCCAGTGGACCAATCCAGGGTAGGGGAATGAAGTTGAAGCCAGGGAAGTCCAAGGAGAATTTCCGAGGTGCAATTGGGGAGGACCAAAAGTTCAATCCTCTCATGATGAGATCCGATGCTCATAAGAAGGGGCTCCGTGCGGAAACGTATGGTACAGTCCAATCTTTCATTATTTACACAATTGATGTAGAGGGGTCTGGCGAGACTGGTCACCGGGATGTTGAACCTGTTGACGAGAGAGGCCAAAATAAAATTTCCTGCAGATCCAGAGTCCAAGAAGGCCACTGTAGAGAAGGAGAAGGCAGAGGCAGACATCCGCACAGGCACAGTAAGACGTGGAGAAGCTGAGTAGACATCAAGGACTGTCTCACCTTTGTGCGGAGTCAGCGTACGTCTTTCCAGGCGGGGAGGACGGATAGGACAATCTCTCAGGAAGTGTTCGGTACTAGCACAGTACAGGCAGAGGTTCTCCATACGGCGTCGTGTCCTCTCTTGAGGTGTCAGGCGAGACCGGTCGACCTGCATAGCCTCCACGGCGGGAGGCACAGGAACAGATTGCAGGGGACCAGAGGAGAGAGGAGCCGAGGAGAAGAAACGCCTCGTGCGAACAGAGTCCATATCTTGGCGGAGTTCCTGACGCCTTTCGGAAAAACGCATGTCAATGCGAGTGGCTAGGTGAATAAGTTCATGTAGATTAGCAGGAATTTCTCGTGCGGCCAGAACATCTTTAATGTTGCTGGATAGGCCTTTTTTGAAGGTCGCGCAGAGGGCCTCATTATTCCAGGACAATTCTGAAGCAAGAGTACGGAATTGTACGGCATACTCGCCAACGGAAGAATTACCCTGGACCAGGTTCAACAGGGCAGTCTCAGCAGAAGAGGCTCGGGCAGGTTCCTCAAAGACACTTCGGATTTCCGAGAAGAAGGAGTGTACAGAGGCTTTGACGGGGTCATTGCGGTCCCAGAGCGGTGTGGCCCATGACAGGGCTTTTCCGGACAGAAGGCTGACTACGAAAGCCACCTTAGACCTTTCAGTGGGAAACAGGTCCGACATCATCTCCAGATGCAGGGAACATTGAGAAAGAAAGCCACGGCAAAACTTAGAGTCCCCATCAAATTTATCCGGCAAGGATAAGCGTATCCCAGGAGCGGCCACTCGCTGCGGAGGAGGTGCAGGAGCTGGCGGAGGAGATGACTGCTGAAGCTGTGGTAGTAACTGTTGTAGCATAACGGTCAGTTGAGACAGCTGTTGGCCTTGTTGCGCTATCTGTTGTGACTGCTGGGCGACCACCGTGGTGAGGTCAGCGACAACTGGCAGAGGAACTTCAGCGGGATCCATGGCCGGATCTACTGTCACGATGCCGGCTGGCAGGTAGTGGATCCTCTGTGCCAGAGAGGGATTGGCGTGGACCGTGCTAGTGGACCGGTTCTAAGCCACTACTGGTTTTCACCAGAGCCCGCCGCAAAGCGGGATGGTCTTGCTGCGGCGGTAGTGACCAGGTCGTATCCACTAGCAACGGCTCACCTCTCTGGCTGCTGAAGATAGGCGCGGTACAAGGGAGTAGGCAAAAGCAAGGTCGGACGTAGCAGAAGGTCGGGGCAGGCAGCAAGGATCGTAGTCAGGGGCAACGGCAGAAGGTCTGGAAACACAGGCAAGGAACACACAAGGAACGCTTTCACTGGCACTAAGGCAACAAGATCCGGCGAGGGAGTGAAGGGGAAGTGAGGTGATATAGGGAAGTGCACAGGTGTAAACACTAATTGGAACCACTGCGCCAATCAGCGGCGCAGTGGCCCTTTAAATCGCAGAGACCCGGCGCGCGCGCGCCCTAGGGAGCGGGGCCGCGCGCGCCGGGACAGAACAGACGGAGAGCGAGTCAGGTAGGGGAGCCGGGGTGCGCATCGCGAGCGGGCGCTACCCGCATCGCGAATCGCATCCCGGCTGGCAGCGGAATCGCAGCGCCCCGGGTCAGAGGACGTGACCGGAGCGCTGCCGCGGGGAGAGTGAAGCGAGCGCTCCGGGGAGGAGCGGGGACCCGGAGCGCTCGGCGTAACAACTTCACTCCGTGCCGGATGACTGGCGATGCGGGGAGGAGGCTTATGATGTCACGACCACGCCTGCTCAATGCAAGTTCATGCCCCCTCCCATAATACTTGCATTGAGGGGCCGTGACGTCAAGAGCGGGGCGTGACCGTGACATCACGAGCCTTCGGCACTGCACTAGATCATCTAAATGAACGCCGGCTGCAGCAGGGATATAGCGGATAATGTGTCTAGGGATGGAGTACCCCTTTAACCTCTTAATGACCACAGACGTATATTTCTTCCATTATGTGAAGCGCATTCAGGAGCTGAGCGCTCTTCGCATCGGTGTTTTATTGCTCCAAGCCTGAGATCCAGGCTTGAGCAATCGAGCGCAGATAACACTGATCAATGCTACGCTATGACATAGCATTGTTCAATATAAGCAATCAAAGAATTGCATGCAATAGGTCCCATATGGGGGCTAAAAAAAAAGTGTATAAAAATGTTTTTTTTTAAAGTGAATAAATGTGATTTAACCCCTTCCTGAATAAGTTTCAATCACCCTCCTTTTTACATTTAACCCCTTAAGGACCATTTTCACCTTAAGGACTCTTTTTTGCAATTCTGACCACTGTCACTTTATGCATTAATAACTCTGGGATGCTTTTACCGATTATTCTGATTCCGAGATAGTTTTTTCGTGACATATTCCACTTTAACACAGTGGTAAATTTTCTTCGTTACTTGCATCCTTTCTTGGTGAAAAATCCCAAAATGTTATGAAAATTTGGAAAATTTAGCATTTTTCTAAATTTGAAATTCTCTGCTTGTAAGGAACATGGAGCTTCCAAATAAATTATATATTGATTCACAAATACAATATGTCTACTTTATATTTGCATCACAAAGTTTACATGTTTTTACTTTTGGACATCAGAGAGCTTCAAAGTTCAGCAGCAATTTTCCAATTTTTCACAAAATTTTTTAAATCTTAATTTTTCAGGGACCAGTTAAGTTTTGAAGTGGATTTGAGGGGTCATATTAAAAATACTCAATAAAGGACCCCATTATAAAAACTGCACTCCCCAAAGTATTCAAAATGACATTCAAAAAGTGTGTTAACCCTTTAGATGTTTCACAGGAATAGCAGCAAGATGAAGGAGAATATTCAAAATCTTCATTTTTTACACTTGCATATTCTTGTAGACCCAGTTTTTGAAATTTTTCATGGGGCAAAAGGAGAAAAAGACCCCCGACAATGGAATTTTGGAGAGTGAGTTTTTCTGAAATGGCTTTTAGGGGGCATGTCACATTTAGGAAGCCCCTATGGTTCCAGAACAGCAAAAAAAAAAAAAAAAAAATAACATGGCATACTATTTCGGAAACTATACCCCTCAAGGAACGTAACAAGGTGTCTGCTGAACCTTAAAACCCCACAGGTGTTCAACGACTTTTCGTTAAAGTCGGATGTGTAAATGAATCTTTTTTTTCACTAAAATGCTGGTTTTCCCCCAAATGTTACATTTTTACAAGGGGTTTTAGGAGAAAATGACCCACAAAATTTGTAACCCAATCTCTTTTGAGTATGGAAATACCCATTGTGTTGAAGTCAAGTGCACTTCGGGCGCACTACAATGCTCAGAAGAGAAGAAGTCACATTTGGCTTTTGGAAAGCAAATTTTGCTAAAATGGTTTTTGGGGGGCATGTCACATTTAGGAAGCCCCTATGGTGCCAGGACAGCAAAAAAAAAACACATGGCATAATATTTTGGAAACTACACCCCTCAAGGAACGTAACAAGGGGTACAGTGAGCCTTAACATTCCACAGGTACTTAACAAATGTCCGTTAAAGTTGGACGTGACAATGAAAAATTTGATTTTTTTCACTAAAATGCTGGTGTTACCCCAAATTTTTCATTTTCAAAGGGTAATTGAAGAAGAAGAGAAGGAGCGCCATTGAGCTTTTGGTGAGAGAATTGGGTTGGAATAGAAGTGGGAGGCCATGGGAGTTTACAAAGCCTCCCGTGGTGCCAGAACTGTGGACCCCCCCCCACATGTGACCCAATTTTGGAAACTACACCCCTCACAGAATTTAATAAGGGGTGCAGTGAACATTTCCACCCCACTGGCGTTTGACAGATCTTCAGAACAGTGGGCTGTGGGATGTAAATACTCACTGTACCCCTTATTACATTATGTGAGGGGTGTTGTTTCCAAAATGGGGTCACATGTGGGGGGGTCCACTGTCCTGGCACTATGGGGGCTTTGTAAACACACATGACCTTCAATTTCGGACATATTCTCTTGCCAAAAGCCCAATGGCGCTCCTTCTCTTCTGAGCATTGTAGTTCACCCGCATAGCACTTTACCATATGGGGTATGTTCTTACTCAGAAGAAATGGGGCTACAAATTTTGGGGGGCTTTTTCCCTATTCTCCCTTGTGAAAATGAAAAATGTAGGGTAACGCCAGCATTTTAGTGAAAATATTTTTTTTTCTCATTTTCACATCCAACTTTAACGAAAATTCTTCAAACACCTTTGGGGTTTATGGCTCACTATACCCCTTGTTAAGTTCCGTGAGGGGTGTAGTTTCCAAAATGGGGTCAATTCTGGGTATTTATTGTTTTGGATTCATGTCAGAACTGCTGTAAAATCAGCAACCCCTGTGCAAATCACCAATTTAGACCTCAAATGTACATGGCACGCTCTCACTCCTGAGCCAAGTTGTGCGCCCAGAGAGCACTTTACGCCCACATATGGGGTTGTTCTGTACCATAATGTTAGTGTAAAAATGATTTTCTTTTTACACTAACATGCTGGTGTAGACCCCAACTTTACCTTTTCATAAGGAGTAAAAGGAGAAAAAGCTCCCCAAAATTCGTAACTCAATTTCTCCCGAGTACGGAGATACCCCATATGTGGCCCAAACTGTTTCCTTGAAATACGACAGGGCTCCGAAGTGAGAGAGCGCCATGCGCATTTGAGGACTAAATTGGGGATTTGAATCTGCCACAAAAATACCCTACGGCAGTGTTTCCCAAACAGGGTGTCTCCAGCTGTTGCAAAACTCTAAGCATGCTCCGGCAATACTGTGAGTTGTTGTTTTTCAACAGCTGGAGGCTCCGTTTTGGAAACAGTGACGTACAAGACATTTTTTTTAATTTGGGGGTGGGGACTGTGTAGGGTATATGTTGTGTTTTACTTTTCATTTTGTGTACTGTAGCATAGTGTTTTTAGGGTACATTCACACGGGCGGGTTTCTCACTGGGAGTTTAGGCTGCGGCAAAAATTTGGGGGGCAAACCTCCAGCTGTTGCAAAACTACAACTCCCAGAATGAACTGACAGACCATACATGCTGGGAGTTGTAGTTATGCAACAGCTGGATGCACATTACATAGTTAGTACGGTCGAAAAAAGACATATGTCCATCAAGTTCAACCAGGGAATTAAGGGGTAGGGGTGTGGCGCGATATTGGGGAAGGGATGAGATTTTATATTTCTTCATAAGCATTAATCTTATTTTGTTCCAGGAATGTATCTAATCCTGTTTTAAAGCTGTTAATTGTTCCTGCTGTGACCAGATCCTGAGGTAGACCGTTCCATAAATTCACAGTCCTCACGGTAAAGAAGGCGTGTCGCCCCTTGAGACTAAACTTTTTCTTCTCCAGACGGAGGGAGTGCCCCCTCGTCCTTTGGGGGGGTTTAACCTGGAACAGTTTTTCTCCATATTTTTTGTATGGGCCATTAATATACTTATATACGTTTATCATATCCCCCCTTAAACGTCTCTTCTCAAGACTAAACAATTGTAACTCCTTTAATCGCTCCTCATAGCTAAGATGTTCCATGCCCCATATTAGTTTAGTCGCGCGTCTCTGCACCCTTTCCAACTCCGCAGTGTCCCTTTTATGGACAGGTGACCAAAACTGAACAGCATATTCCAGGTGAGGCCGTACCAATGCTTTATAAAGGGGGAGTATTATGTCCCTGTCCCTTGAGTCCATGCCTCTTTTGATACATGACAACATCCTGCCGGCTTTGGAAGCAGCAGCCTGACATTGCATGCTATTCTGTAGTCTGTGATCTACAAGTACACCCAGACCCTTCTCTACCAGTGACTCTGCCAGTTTAATCCCCCCTAAGACATACGATGCATGCAGGTTATTAGTACCCAGATGCATAACTTTACATTTATCCACATTGAACCTCATTTGCCAAGTGGATGCCCAGACACTTAGTCTATCCAAGTCATCTTGTAACTTATGCACATCCTCTATAGACTGTACTGTGCTACAAAGCTTGGTGTCATCTGCAAAGATAGAAACAGAGCTGTTAATACCATCCTCTATATCATTGATAAATAAATTAAACAACAGCGGGCCCAGTACTGAACCTTGGGGTACACCACTAATAACCGGGGACCAATCAGAGTATGAATCATTGACCACCACTCTCTGGGTACGATCCATGAGCCAGTGTTCAATCCAGTTACAAACTAAAATTTCCAAACCCAAAGACCTTAACTTACCTGTCAGACGTCTATGAGGGACAGTATCAAACGCTTTAGCAAAATCCAGAAACACTATATCCACAGCCATTCCTCTGTCAAGGCTTCTACTCACCTCTTCATAAAAGCAAATTAGATTGGTTTGACAACTTCTATCCTTAGTAAACCCATGCTGGCTATCACTTATAATACAATTATCCCCTATGTATTCCTGTATGTAATCCCTTATAAGTACTTCAAACAATTTACCCACAATGCACGTTAAACTTACCGGTCTATAGTTTCCTGGGGAAGACCTAGAGCCCTTTTTGAAGATTGGCACCACATTCGCCTTGCGCCAGTCGCTTGGCACAATACCAGACACCAGAGAATCTCTAAATATCATGAACAGGGGTACAGATATTACTGAACTTGCCTCTCTAAGAACTCTTGGGTGTAGTCCATCCGGCCCTGGAGATTTGCTTTCATTTATATCACTTAACTTACCTTGTACCATCTCTACATTAAGCCAGTTCAGTACATTACATGATGTGTTACCAGCACTGACCTGGCCAATGTCAGCTCCTTCTTCCATAGTGTATACAGAACTAAAGAACCCATTCAGTAGCTCCGCCTTCTCTTGATCGCCTGTGACAACCTCCCCATTATCATTATTAACCCCTTAAGGACACATGACGTTCTCATACGTCTCCATTTCCGAGTCCTTAAGGACACATGACGTATGAGAACGTCATGTGTTTTACCGGCCCCCCGCAACCATCTGGAGCGGAGCCGGTCCCCGATGCCTGCTGAAATCGTTCAGCAGGCATCGGGGCATATCGCCCAGGGGGGTCATTATGACCCCCCATGTCGGCGATGGCCGCAGATCGCTGGACAATTCAGTCCAGCGATCTGCGGCGGATTCCGGGTCAATCGGGTCTCCAGTGACCCGGTGACCCGAAATTATTGGCTGATTGGGGCCGTCAGAGACGGCCCCGAACAGCCAGAGCCAGCAGGGGTGAGGTGGCACTGGTGCCACCTCACGATCGCCCTGATTCGTCGGCCGGATTACCGGCCGACCAATCAGGGCGCCTGCTGCGGGTGTCACTCCCGCAACCCGCTCCGCCCCTCTTCCGGAGGACGTGAGCGGGTGCGGGACGTGCACCCCGGGTGCTGGGGACCCCGATCCCCGGCGCCCCTGTTGGGATCGGGGCCCCAGGAGCAGCGGCGGAGACGACGAGGGACTGACCTGTGCGGCTGGATCGTTGGAGGTGAGTGACAGCCTCCTGCTGTTGCTTAGCAACAGCTCCCAGCTGGGACTTGTAGTTTTGCAACAGCTGGAGGCACATTCTTTCTATGGAAAAGTGTACCTTCAGCTGTTGTGTAACTACAACTCCCAGCTTGCACAATCAGCTAAAGTGCATGCTGGGAGTTGTAGTGGTGCATCTGGTGGTTGCATAACTACAACTCCCAGCATGCCCGTTGGCTGTCGGTGACTGCTGAGAGTTGTAGTTTTGCAACAGCTGAAGGCACACTGAGTTAAGTAGCAAACCAGTGTGTCTCCAGCTGTTGCATAACTACAATCCCCAGCCAAAGTAGTATGCCTCCAGCTGTTGCATAACTACAACACCCAGCATGCCCTTCCGCTGTCCGTACATGCTGGGGGTTGTAGCTTTTGCAACAGCTGAAGGCACACTGGTTGCAAAACACTGAGTTTGTTACCAAACTCGGTGTTTCACAACCAGTGTGCCTCCAGCTGTTGCAAAACTACAACTCCCAGCATGCACTGATAGACCGTACATGCTGGGAGTTGTAGTTTTGCAACAGCTGGATGTTCCCCCCCCCCCCCCAATGTGAATGTACAGGGTACACTCACATGGGCGGAGGATTACAGTAAGTATCCGGCTGCAAGTTTGAGCTGCGTCAAATTTTCTGCCGTAGCTCAAACTGCCAGCGAGAAACTACTGTGAACCCCCGCCCGTGCGACTGTACCCTAAAAACAATACACTACACTAACACAAAATAAAATAAAAAGTAAAAAACACTACATATACACATACCCCTATACAACCCCCCTCCCCAATAAAAATGAAAAACGTCTGGTACGCCACTGTTTCCAAAACGGAGCCTCCAGCTGTTGCAAAACAACTACTCCCAGTATTGCCAGATAGCCGTTGACTGTCCAGGCATGCTGGGAGTTTTACAACAGCTGGAGGCACCCTGTTTGGGAATCACTGGCGTAGAATACCCCTATGTCCACCCCTATGCAAGTGCCTAATTTAGGCCTCAAATGCGCATGGCGCTCTCACTTTGGAGCCCTGTCGTATTTCAAGGCAACAGTTTAGGGCCACATATGGGGTATCGCCGTACTCGGGAGAAATTGGGCTTAAAATTTTGGGGGGTATTTTCTGCTATTACCCTTTTTAAAATTGTAAAAATTTTGGGAAACCAAGCATTTTAGGTAAAAAAAATATATATTTTTTTACATATGCAAAAGTCGTGAAACACCTGTAGGGTATTAAGGTTCACATTACCCCTTGTTACGTTCCCCGAGGGGTCTAGTTTCCAAAATGGTATGCCATGTGTTTTTTTTGCTGTCCTGGCACCATAGGGGCTTCCTAAATGCGGCATGCCCCCAGAGCAAAATTCGCTTTCAAAAAGCCAAATGTGACTCCTTCTCTTCTGAGACCTGTAGTGCGCCAGCAGAGCACTTTTCACACCCATATGGGGTGTTTTCTGAATCGGGAGAAATTGGGCTTCAAATTTTGGGGGGTATTTTCTGCTATTACCCTTTTTAAAATTGTAAAAATTTTGGGAAACCAAGCATTTTAGGTAAAAAAAATATATATTTTTTTACATATGCAAAAGTCGTGAAACACCTGTAGGGTATTAAGGTTCACATTACCCCTTGTTACGTTCCCCGAGGGGTCTAGTTTCCAAAATGGTATGCCATGTGTTTTTTTTTTGCTGTTCTGGCACCATAGGGGCTTCCTAAATGCGGCATGCCCCCAGAGCAAAATTTGCTTTCAAAAAGCCAAATGTGACTCCTTCTCTTCTGAGACCTGTAGTGCGCCAGCAGAGAACTTTTCACCCCCATGCAAGGTGTTTTCTGTATCGGGAGAAATTGGGCTTCAAATTTTGGGGGGTATTTTCTGCTATTACCCTTTTTAAAAATGTAAAATTTTTGGGGAACCAAGCATTTTAGGTAAAAAAAATATATATTTTTTTTACATATGCAAAAGTCGTGAATCACCTGTAGGGTATTAAGGTTCACTTTACGCCTTGTTACGTTCCCTGAGGGGTCTAGTTTCCAAAATGGTATGCCATGTGTTTTTTTCTGCTGTCCTGGCACCATAGGGGCTTCCTAAATGCGGCATGCCCCCCAAAAACCATTTGTCGCTCCTTCCCTTCTGAGCCCTCTACTGCGCCCGCCGAACAATTAACATAGACATATGAGGTATGTGCTTACTCGAGAGAAATTGGGTTTCAAATACAAGTAAAAATTTTCTCCTTTTTATCCCTTGCAAAAATTCAAAAATTGGGTCTACAAGAACATGCGAGTGTAAAAAATGAAGATTTTGAATTTTCTCCTTCACTTTGCTACTATTCCTGTGAAACACCTAAAGGGTTAATACACTTACTGAATGTTTTTTTGAATACTTTAGGGGGTGTAGTTTTTATAATGGGGTCTTTTATGGGGTATTTCTAATATGAAGACCCTTCAAATCCACTTCAAAACTGAACTGGTCCCTGAAAAATAGTGAGTTTGAAAATTTTGTGAAAAATTGGAAAATTGCTGCTGAACTTTGAAGCCCTCTGGTGTCTTCCAAAAGTAAAAACTCATAAATTTTATGATGCAAACATAAAGTAGACATATTGTATATGTGAACCCAAAAAAAAATATATTTTGAATATCCATTTTCCTTACAAGCAGAGAGCTTCAAAGTTAGAAAAATGCAAAATTTTCATTTTTTTCATCAAATTTTGGGATTTTTCACCAAGAAAGGATGCAAGTTACCATAAAATTTTACCACTAAGTTAAAGTAGAATATGTCACGAAAAAACTGTCTCGGAATCAGAATGATAACTAAAAGCATTCCAGAGTTATTAATGTTTAAAGTGACAGTGGTCAGAATTGCAAAAAACGCTCCGGTCCTTAAGGTATAAAATGGCTCGGTCCTTAAGGGGTTAAGGGGTCCTACATGCTCTGTCCTTGTTTTTTTTGCATTTATATATCTAAAAAAATATTTAGGATTAGTTTTGCTTTCTTTGACCACCTGTCTCTCATTTTGAATTTTTGCTGTTTTTATTACATTTTTACAGATTTTATTAAGCTCCTTGTACTGTTTAAATGTTATAGCTGACCCATCAGATTTGTATTTTTTGAAGGCAATTTTTTTGTTTTTTATTGCTCTTTTAACATCATGTGTCAGCCATGTAGGATTTAGTTTTAATCGTTTATATTTGTTCCCCTTTGGTATATATTTAGCTGTATAGTTATTTAGAGTTGATTTAAAGATGTCCCATTTACCTTCTGTATCAGTATTTGAGAACACCTCCCCCCAGTCTATGTCCTGTAGTGCAGCCCTCAGCCCAGGGAAGTTTGCCTTTTTAAAGTTATATGTTTTTGCCTTCCCCGCCTGTCTTTGTTTTCTACATTTTAAGTCAAAAGTAACTATATTGTGGTCGCTATTACCAAGGTTTTCCCGCACAGTTACATTACCAACCAGCTCTGCGTTGTTGGAAATGATCAGATCCAACAAGGCATCACTTCTTGTTGGGTCCTCCACAAACTGGCCCATAAAATTATCCTGCAATAAATTTAGGAATTGTCGCCCCTTTGTAGTTTTAGCCAACCCCGGACCCCAATCTATATCTGGATAGTTAAAATCTCCCATTATTACCACTGTACCTGCCCGGGCGGCCCTCTCTATTTGTTTATGAAGCCGAACTTCTATCTCTTCAGTGATATTAGGGGGTCTGTAGATTACACCAAATATTATTTTTTCAGTATTTCCCTCCTTTTGTAATTCTACCCACAATGATTCCACATCCTCAGAATCATCACACACTATGGCATCGTTCACACTGACTTTCATACCACTTCTTACATACAGACAGACTCCACCACCTTTTCTGTTCATTCTATCCTTGCGAAACAATGTGAACCCCTGCAGATTGACAGCCCAGTCATGCGAGGAGTCCAGCCATGTCTCAGTGACCCCAACTATATCAATATGTTCCTCCAGTATCAAGGCCTCAAGCTCCCCAATTTTATTTGCTAGGCTTCTGGCATTTGTGAACATACACTTTACATTTCCATCCTTTATGTTATTGGGGTTAATGGGATTCAAGGGTGTGAGTTTTATTTTCCTATGAAGCTTATTCCTATTAACTATTCTAACCCCTCCCTCCGCTCCACCCCCAGGTACATTTATAATTCCCACCTCTCTATCTACACTATCTTCCCCCTCTTTGCTGTAGGTTCCCTCCCCCCAAGTCCCTAGTTTAAACACTCCTCCACCCTTCTAGCCATCTTCTCCCCAAGCAAAGCTGCACCCTCCCCATTGAGGTGCAGCCCGTCCCTACGGTAGAGCCGGTAACCGACAGCGAAGTCAGCCCAGTTCTCCATGAACCCAAACCCTTCCTTCCTACACCAGCTTCTGAGCCACTTGTTTACCTCCCTGATCTCCCGCTGCCTCTCTGGTGCGGCTCGTGGTACTGGTAGTTTTTCAGAAAAGACTACCTTGGAGGTCCTTGCCTTAAGCTTGCGGCCTAAGTCCCTGAAATCATTTTTAAGGACACTCCACCTACCTCTTACTTTGTCATTGGTGCCAATATGTACCATGACTGCTGGGTCCTCTCCAGCCCCGCCCAACAACCTGTCAACCCGATCCGCGATGTGCCGAACTCGTGCGCCAGGCAGACAACACACTGTTCGGCGATCCCGGTCTTTGTGACAGATTGCCCTGTCTGTCCCCCTAATAATTGAGTCCCCCACCACTAGTACCTGTCTGGCCTGCCCTGTACTCCTCCCTCCCTCCTTACTGAAGCAGACACCCCCCTGGCGGTCAGAGGCGGTATCCTGCTGCAGTTCTGCTAGCTCTGTAATGGCATCCCCCTCATCTGCCAAGCGGGCAAACTTGTTGGGGTGTGCCAGTTCAGGACTAGCCTCCCTGACACTTTTTCCCCTACCCCTCTTTCTAACTGTAACCCAGCTAACTGCCTGACTGTCCTGCAACTCCGTCCCACTGTCCTCCCCCACCTCTATTCCCGAGAGTGCCTGCTCAGTGAGCAGGAGACTCCTCTCCATGTTGTTAATGCTTCTCAGTCGCCCCTCTAGATGCAGGATCTGCCAGTCGCCCCTCTAGATGCAGGATCTGTGCTTCCAAACGGACAACTAGCACACATCTCGCACAACAATATGCACCCTCAAACTGTTGTTCAAGGATTGCATACATTGAACAGGATGTACATTGGACTGCATTTTCCAACATGGAGGCCATCTAATTATGGGGATTTCACAAATGTATAGGAAAAAACAGACAGTCAAAATTACACTTAAAATTTTTTGTAGACCTTGTGGGTTCAAAAATTAAAACTCACAGCGATCTCAACCTCCTGCTTTCAAACTCCAGTTTTTGAAACTTCTCTTTCACGCCCCATATTACACAGCAACACTCAGAAAGAGCAAGCTCTCAATAAGAGTCCCAAGCTAAGATTTATACACCTGTGCCCAATCTACTCCTCCTCCCCCTAGAGGTGGAACAGAGAAAAAAAAAATATGAAAAAGGGTGTTTAAACTCTAACAGTTATCCCACTATGTGCAAAAGAGAAAAACTTACCCAAAATATGAATGTGGGCTATAGGCAGTCGCACCCACTCCGCACAACAGATAATCACAGTTTTTGAAACTCCTCTTTCACGCCCCCTCTTACACAGCAACACTCAGAAAGAGCAAGCATTGGTTGTGAAACACTGAGAGTTTGTTACTTAACTTAGTGTTTCGCAACCAGTGTGCCTCCAGCTGTTGCAAAACTAGAACTCCCAGCATGTACAGTCTCAGTGCATGCTGGGAGTTGTATTTGTGAAATAGCTGGAGGCACACTAGTTGCAAAAACACTGAGTTTGGTAGCAAACTCGGTTTCACAACCAGTGTGTCTCCAGTATGCTTTGAAAGTCGAAGGGCATGCTGAGAGCTGTAGTTTTATCAACAGCTGGAGGCACACTGCTACAACTTCCAGCATGCCCTTTCCTAGTCTGTGCATGTTGGGAGTTGTAGTTATGCAACAGCTGGATGCACACTTTTTCATAGAAAAAATGTGCCTCCAGCTGTTGCATAACTACAACCCCCAGGATGCACAGACTACCAAAGGGCATGCTGGGAGTTGTAGTTGGAACTCCAGCTGTTGCAAAACTACAACTCCCAGCATTCCCTTTGGCTTTGCATGCTGAGAGTTGTTTCTAAGCAACAACAGGAGGTGAACAGGCCTCATCTCCAGCTGTATCCTGCTGCCGTGACAACCGCCACTGCTGCCACCGATCCTGCTGCTCCTGTGTCCGCCACCGCACCAGAGGGGACCCCTGCCTGACCCAGGCAAGATAGGAGACCCCCACCGGCCCCGATCGTCACCATGATCGCCATCCCGATCACCGCCCAGCAGGGTAGGGATTGGTAAGTCGTTTTAACAAAAAGGTATTTTTTCAGACAATTTCGAAAAAAATTTGCGTTTTTTTGGGGTGGATTGTGAAGCCCGGGTGACGGGTGTGTAGTGTTTACTCGTGCATCAGTCAACTCCAGTTGCCTGTGTCCGTTAGGCAATATATGGGTTATTGATGCAGCAGAGGTGGGGCTTTGGTCTTGGAATTTAAATTATTTTAAAAAATTTAACATATTGTGTGGTTTATTATATTATAGAAGAATGTCTTTGGGTGGTCCACCAACCTGCATTATAGAGTCTTCTGAACTGCTGTATATGCGCTTGTTTTAACAAAAAGGTATTTTGTCAGACAATTTCAAAAAAAATGTGCGTTTTTTTTGGGGTGTATTGTGAAGCCCGGGTGTGTACTCGTGCATCAGCCAACTCCAGGCTGTGTCTTTCAGGCAATCTATGGGTTACTGATGCAGCTGAGGTGGGGCCTGGGTCTAGGAATTTCTATTTTTTTTTTTTTAATTCAACAATTGTGTGGTTCATTATTTTTGAGAAGAAAGTCTTTGAGTGGTCCACCATCCTGCCTTATAGAGTCTTCTGAAATGTTGGATATGCGCTTGTGCTTACACAAAGTTGTAAATTAAAAAAAAAAAATTATACAATTTTGTTGATTTTGGGGCGGATTGTGAAGCCCTGTGTGTACTGGTGCATCAGCCAACTCCAGGCTTTGTCCTTCAGGCAATAAATGGGTTCCTGATGCCGCAGAGGTGGGGCCTGGGTCTGGGAATTAACATTTTTTGGATTGCGGGTGCTACAAAAAAAGATGGACACACCCTAATCCGTTCAGTGGAGCGCGCCTGCGGCCCTGGACATCTGAGGGCATAACACACCTGTTATTGCTCGATCTCAGGAAAAGGGGATTCATCATCGGGAGAAGAGAGTTGCAGGTTGCCCTTTAGTCAGCAAGGCGGTAGCACGGTTGGCAGTCAGCGTGGTGTGGCAGTAGTGGAAATTCTGGAGCCAAACCTGCCCGGGGGAGACCACCTGCTTCGCGGCAGCTTACCTTTCTGGGAGTTAGCGGGTTACCAGCACCGGTCGATAAAAGATAGAGACACGCTAATCCGTTCAGTGGAGCGCGCCTGCGGCATAACACACCTGGTATTGCTCGATCTTGCAATTGATCGTGCAAAGGTAGGGGTTATTAAAGCCTCTTGGGTACCGCTGAGGCCTACTCTTGACTGCTCCTGGTGCAATGTATGGGGTAATTAAACACTCTTGGGTAGTGTTTTTTTTTTTCTTTACTGATAATTTTATCAGTAATAAAATAAAATTTTCCAGAATGCTAATTTTTACACAACGGAACGCTTGTTGCATGTGATTTTTTTATGAAAAAATAAATAAAATACGGACAGGGATTAACTCTGCTTCATCATTTTGGGCAAAAAAAGTCCTTTGGTGATCTGATCTTTTGGAGACAGATGCGCTTACACATATATTGAATTAGTTTTTGTAAAAAAATATTTCAAACATTGTGTGGTTTATTATTTTTGAGAAGAATGTCTTTGGGTGGTCCACCGTCCTGCATTATAGAGTCTTGTGAACTGTTGGATATGTGCTTGTTCTTACACAAAGGTATTTCTTTAAAAAAATTTCTAAAATGTTGTTGTTTTTTGGCAATATATGGGTTCCTGATGCCGCAGAGGTGGGGCCTGGGTCTTGAAATTTCTAATTTTTGGATAGCGGGTGCTACCAATGAGAAATCTTTGACAAAAATGTCATATATTGTGTTGGCTTTTTTTGGGGGGGGGGGGGATTGTGAAGCCCTGGTGTGTACTCTTGCATCAGCCAACTCCAGGCTGTGTCATGCAGGCAATATATGGGTTACTGATGCCACAGGGGTGGGGCCTGGTTCTGGAAATTTTACATTTTTGGATAGCGGGTGCTACCAATGAGAAATCTTTGAAAAAAAATTCTTATTGTGTTGATTTTGAAGGGGGGATTGTGAAGCCCTGGTGTGTACTGGTGCAACAGCCAACTCCAGGCTGTGTCCTACAGGCAATATATGGGTTCCTGATGCCGCAGAGGTGGGGCCTGGGTCTTGAAATTTCAAATTTTTGGATAGCGGGTGCTACCAATGAGAAATCTTTGACAAAAATGTCATATATTGTGTTTTTTTTTTTTTTTTTTGGAGGGGGGGGGGTATTGTGAAGCCCTGGTGTGTACTCTTGCATCAGCCAACTCCAGGTTGTGTCATGCAGGCAATATATGGGTTACTGATGCCACAGGGTTGGGGCCTGGTTCTGGAAATTTAAAATTTTTGGATAGCGGGTGCTACCAATGAGAAATCTTTGACAAAAATGTCTCATTGTGTTGATTTTGGAGGGGGGATTGTGAAGCCCTGGTGTGTACTGGTGCATCAGCCAACTCCAGTCTGTGTCCTACAGGCAACATATGGGTTACTGATGCCGCAGAGGTGGGGCCTGGGTCTGGAAATTTCTAATTTTTGGATAGCGGGTGCTACCAATGAGAAATCTTTGTCAAAAATTTCATATATTGTGTTTGTTTTTTGGGGGGGGATTGTGAAGCCCTGGTGTGTAGTGTACTAGTGCATCAGCCAACTCCACGCTGTGCCATTCAGCCACTAAATGGTCTCCTCTTGCCACGCTATGTACACGCTATGTCATTCAGTCACTATTTGGTCTCCTGACACTGATGCCACCACCAGGCTCTGTCATTGTGCTGCTTTGCGGCAGTGATTCTAAGAGCGATGCCGGTAATCTGCATGCTATTATGAATAACAGTATTATTTCACTACCCCTGCACACTTCATATGTGTTTTAGGACACATCAAAGTGTTCTATACCCCTATATAGGCTGTATCTAGTCTAGAAATAGCCTTTTTTTAAATCGATTCGCCGCGAATAAATTCGGATCGAAACAAACTTTTCGGGAAAATTCGGCGAATCGGCCGAATCGAATTTTTGAAAAGTTCGCTCATCTCTAGTTATCATGCTCCTTGACGCAACATTCTCTCATTTCTGTTATTATTTTAATGCCAGCTTGCTCCTGCAAATTTCCTGCTGGATATAGTGGCAGTAGGTTGGTCCAATAACAGTGGTCCCTCAACATACGATGGTAATCCGTTCCAAATGGACCATCGTTTGTTGAAACCAACGTATATTGAGGGATCCATGCAATGTAAAGTATAGGACAGTGGTCTACAACCTGCGGACATCCAAATGATGCAAAATTACAACACCCAGCATGCCCGGACAGACAACGGCTGTCCGGGCATGCTGGGAGTTGTAGTTATGCAACATCTGGAGGTCCACAGGTTGAAGACCACTGGTATAGGAGGTTATACTCACGTGTCCACGCCGCTCCGGACCGTCACCGCTGCCCTGGATGTCGCCCTCCATCGCTGTCGCCGCGTCCCCGGGGTGTCCCTGACGCTCCGGCAAGACCTCTGCTTCCCCAACATCCTCGCTCTCCGTCGCCGCCATCACGTCGCTACGCACGTCGCACCTATTGGATGACGGGACGGCGTGCGCAGCGACGTGATGATGACGATGGAGAGCGTCGAAGATGCATGGGATCCTGAAGAGGACACGCCGGAGCCCCGAGGAAAGGTAAGTGATCGTCAGCAGATCACACGGGGCACCGTAAACGGCTATCCGGCAGAAGCTGAAGCAGTCTATGCTGCCGGATAGCCGTTTATGTGATGGCCCCGACAAAAACATTGTATGTTGATGCTGCCTTCAACATGCGATGGCCTCTGAGAGGCCATTGCATGTTGAAATGATCGTATGTCGGGGGCCATCGTAGGTCGGGGGGTCACTGTATTTGACAAAAATCCAGTTGAGTCCATCAAGTTCAACCTATAACCCTAATGAGTCCCTACTGAGTTGATGCAGAGGAATGCAAAAAACCCTCATACTTGAGGTAAAAATTCCTTCCCAACTCCAAATATGGCAATCATAATAAATCCATGGATCAACCTTCTGTCCCTATAGATCTAGAATCCATAACCTGTAATGTTATTGTTCTCCAAAAATGCATCCAGACCCCTTTTAAATTATTTTACAGAGTTCCCCATGACCATCTCCTCAGGCAGAGAATTCCACAGTCTCACTGCTCGTACAGTAAAGAACCCCCTACTGTGCTGGTGTAGAAACCTTCTTTCCTCTAGACGTAGAGGATGCCCCCTTGTTATAGATACAGTCCTGGGTACAAATAGATCATGGGAGAGATCTCTGTACTGTCCCCTGATATATTTATACATAGTTATTAGGTCGCCCCTAAGCCTTTTTTTTCTAAACTAAATAACCCCAATTCTGATAATCTTTCTGGGTACCGTAGTCCTCCCATTCCCCGTATTACTCTGGTTGCCAGTCTTTGAACCCTCTCCAGCTCCACTATATCTTTATTGTACACTGGTGCCCAGTACTGTACACAGTATTCTATGTGTGGTCTGACTAGTGATTTGTACAGCGGTAGAATTATTTCCTTGTCGTGGGCATCTGTGCCCCTATTGATGCACCCCATGATTTTATTTGCCTTGGCAGCAGCTGCCCGACACTGGTCACTACAGCTAAATTTACTATTAACTAAGACTCCCAAGTAATTTTCCATATCAGTTGTCCCAAGTGTTCTCCCATTTAATACACAATCCCAGCCCGGATTTTTCCTCCCCATGTGCATTACCTTACATTTATCAGTGTTGAACCTCATCTGACACTTCCCAGCCCAAACCTTCAGCCTATCCAGATCCATTTGTAACAGTGCACTGCCCTCTACAGTGTTTACCTCTTTACAGAGTTTAGCATCATCTGCAAAGATTACTACTTTACTATTCAACCCCTCTACAGAGTCATTAATGAATATATTAAATAGGACAGGACCCAAGACTGACCCTTGTGGTACCTCACTAGTAACAGTCACCCAATTAGAATAAGTACCATTAATAACCACCCTCTGTGTCCTATCACTGAGACAGTTACTTACCCACTTGCACACATTCTCTCCCAGTCCAAGCATTTTCATTTTATGCACCAACCTTTTATGTGGCACCGTATCAAATGCTTTGGAAAAATCCGGATATACGACATCCAGCGATTGCCCCTGGTCCAGTCTGGAGCTCACCTCCTGATAAAAGCTGATCAGGTTAGTTTGACAGGACCGATCCCTCATAAAGCCATGCTGATATGGGGTCATACATTTATTTTTATCAAGATACTCCAAAATAGCATCCCTTAGGAAAACCTCAAACAATTTACATACAATGGAGGTTAAACTAACAGGTCTATAATTCCTGGGGTCACCTTTTGACCCCTTTTTAAATATTGGCACCATATTTTCGATGCGTCAGTCCTGAGGAACAGTCCCTGTTACTATAGAGTCCCTGAATATTAAAAATAGGGGTCTGTCTATTACACTACTTAATTCCTTTGGAACACAGGGGTGAATGTCATCTGGACCTGGTGATTTGTCTATTTAGATTTTTAGTAGGAGGCACTGTACTTTCTCCTGGGTTAGACAGGTGACCTTTACTGGGGAGTTTACCTTATCTTGCTGTATTTCACCTGGCATTTCATTTTCCTCAGTGAAAACAGTGGAGAAGAATTAGTTTAATATATTAGCTTTTTCCTGATCCCCGTTTATAATTTCTTCTTTATCGTTTTTTAAAGGGCCAACACTTTCATTTTGAACCTTTTTGCTATTTATATAGTTAAAGAACATTTTGAGGTTTTAATTTCTTGAGTCTTTCTGTCTCTGTTTTTGCGGCTGTTATCTGTTTTTAAATTTTTCTCTATAGCTTTTAAATGCATCTTCACTGCCATCCTGTTTTAGAAGTTTACATGCTTCATTTTTGTCGTTCATTGTCCCCGTAACATTTTTATTCATCCATATTGGTTTTCTTTTATTTCTGCCAATTTCATTCCCATAAGGTATATACCTCTTACAGTGAGAATTTAAGATGTTTTTAAAAGTCTCCCATTTAGTGTTAGTATTCTTGTTTTTGAGGACATTATCCCAATTCATATTGTTAAAGTGGTACTCCTGTGGAAAACTTTTTTTTTTTTAAATCAACTGGTGCCAGAAAGTTAAACAGGTTTGTAAATTACTTCAATTTAAATATATTAATCCTTCCAGTACTTTTTAGGGGCTATATACTACAGAGGAAATGCTTTACTTTTTAGATTTCTCTGATATTATGACCACAGTGCTCTCTGCTGATCTCTGCTGTCCATTTTAGGAACTGTCCAGAGCAGGAGAAAATCCCCATAGCAAACATATGCTGCTCTGGACAGTTCCTAAAATGAACAGCAGAGGTCAGCAGAGAACACTGTGGTCATGACATCAGAGAAATCTAAAAAGTAAAGCATTTCCTCTGTAGTATATAGCCCCTAAAAAGTACTGGAAGATTAAGATTTTTTTAATAGAAGTAATATACAAATCTGTTTAACTTTCTGGCCACAGTTGATTTAAAAAAAAGTTTTCCACGGGAGTACCCCTTTAAGGGCTTCTCTGAGTTGATCAAACTTTGCCTTCCTAAAGTTCATTGTTTTTGTGGCCCCTCGCGAGGTTCCTTTATTGAAGAACAAGTAATAATGTATTATATTATGATCACTATTTCCTAGGTGTCCTTCTACCTGCGCATTAGTTACTCTGTCTGATCTGTTGGTTAGTGTTTCTCGCGAATATTCGCAATGCGAATTTTATTCGTGAATATCGCATATTCACGAATTCGCTAATATTCGCGAATATAGCACTATATATTCGTAATTACGAATATTAGTTTTTTTTTTTTTTTTTCACAGTACACATCACAGTGATCATCCCTCTCTGCTTCCAGCTTGTGTGGTGTAAAGAAGGCTCTAATACTACTGTGCGGATTTTCACATATCCGAAAATTAGCATATGCTAATTTTCGCATATGCGCATTTTTGCTTATGTTAATTTTGTATATGCTAATTTTCGCATATGTTAATTTTCGCATTCGGGAATTTTCGCTTATGCGAAAATAAAAAGCGAATATTACGAATATGCGAATATTCGCGAATATATGACGAATATTCATCCATATATTCGCGAATATTCGCGAATTCGAATATGGCCTGTGCCGCTCAACACTACTGTTGGTTAATATTAAGTCCAGTAGGGTGTCCCCTATGATCAGGCCCTGCACCATTTGGGACAGATAATTGTCTTTAGCTATAGTCAGAAACCTGTTTCCTTTATGAGATTCACAGGTCTCAGTCTCTCAGTTTATATCAGGATAGTTAAAATCCCCCATTATTATCACCTCATTCTGATTTGCTGCCTTGTTTATTTGCCTCAGTAATTGATCTTCTGCCTGTGACTGGACTATATTTTTTTGATTCACTGTGATCATCTAAATAATCAGTGTTAATTTTTATTTATTATGCTTATGCATGTCCTGTTTATGCATGGTTCACTAAAATTTTCTATATGTACTCCCCAACATTTAGTTTGTGCACTGTCCTGTAGAGTTGTGCAGAACCAAAAATTATGTTTCGCTTTGGTAAGCTTATTTAAAAAAAAAAAAAAAAAAAAAAATTTGGTTCTGTTCGATGTTCGGGATGGAATAATTTGTTTCATTCTGTCTTTTGAAACAGTCAGAAACATTTTTGGATCTATTTGTTATTCACGTTTTATTACTTATTCAGACGAATTTGTTATTCAGATAGATTCGTTATTTCTAACTAATAACGGAAACGGCCAAAGTGAATGAGCAGATAGGCTAGGCCAATGTAAAAAAGGACTAATGAAATAAATCAAATGAATTCATTACTGTGGATACACGTTTATCGAATGCATTCATTTGTTCGTTTTCAACTTTCCGCAATGCATTGTTCGGATTATTCGTAACATTTTTTTCCTATATTCAGATGGATCCAAACATACAAATTTGGTAAAATTTGTATGAATATGCATTCGTGAAGAAACAAATTGCACATATCTACTGTTCTGTCCATTACACATCAGTGTAGGTGTGTGAGGTAAAAGTGAATATCTGTCTTCTACCTGTCACAGTTTTCTCTAGAGGGAAAATAAGCTGCAGTCTTAGTCTTCTCACCAAATGGCACAACATCATGGCCATCTTGGTCTGCAACTGCAAGTTGGTCAAGTACTAGCCATGGGTCTTCTAACCATGCAGCTACTGATAATGCTACTGTCGCATGACTAATGTCACCCATAACTCTGTAAGTGTACCTCAAACTTTGTGACAGATTTCTTACTTGCTGTACAGTGAGTGGTATTCCTAGGTATGGCATAGTATGTGCAGCCATGGGAATATGCGTGCATACCCAGTAATCTTTTGTCCTCTCTTCTGGGTCAAATGCATTTACAAGTGATATGTGATGTTTGATAAACGTATTGTCCCATTCACTATTCAATATGTAATTTAGCGCCCTTATGGGGAGTGCCAGTATCATCAATCCTAGTAGCAGCTGAATCATCATTGTCACTTCCTCTGGTCTCACTCTCTTGCAGTGACTGGCGTGTACCCAGGTGATACCCCCTTGCTGAAAACCTCCTCTCTCAAACATCATCTTTCTTCCAACACATGCCTCACTGCCTTTTCTTGGACAAACAATCTCCTTTGGTCTCTCATGTTCATCAGGAATACTGTTCCCATCCCACACTGATCCAAACGTATGGATGAAAACGCAGGCTACAGCAAAGAGATTAAAGAAGAAGTCTCATGCCTGGGAGTATAGAAAAACGTATTCCCTATCCGCAGGTAAGGGGATAAGTTTTAGATGGGGGGGAGGGTCCGAGGGCTGTGGTCCCCCGCGATCATCTGTACGGAGCCCCAGCTCTTCCACAGAGTGGTACAGCACGCCACCCGCCCAAAGCGGGCGCTGCCACGCCCCCTCCATATATCTCTATGGGAGAGCTGTTTGGCAATCTTTGGCTCTCCCATAGAGATATATGGAGGGGGCGTGGCAGCCCCCGCTTCGGGCAGGGGGCATGACGCGCCACTTTGTGGGAGAGCTGGGGATCCTTACAGATGATTGCGGGGGGCTACAGCGCTCGGACCCTCGGGATCTAAAACTTATCACCTAGTTTTAACCGTAGAACTTCTCACACAGAGATTAACCTCTAAATCTCTGAGAATACACAAAAATTAACCTTACAATTCCCTACACTGGAATAAACCGTATCCCACTTACAGACCCTTTGAACAATCTGGGACACAGGAAACCACTCCACAGTATGATCTTCAACAATTCTATATAGAACCCACAGAGCCAAACTTACAAGACAGGCTAAAGACGGGCAGGCAAAGTCAATAAACAGTTCCATAGACAAACAGCACATATAGCAAGCAAACAGTTAACAACACAGACAAGCAAACAGAAAACAGATCACTCACGTGGGTACTCAATTAGGGAACATGTAAGACAACAGCAGTTAGTCTAAGACCCCTCCCTAGCACAAGGTGGAGGAGAAGGGTTACAATTGTTCACCTGTACACGGATTTATCTCTTCCACGTTGGAAGTAGGGGACTTTCTAACTTTCTAGACAACTGTGATCAGCTTACCAGTTCTCCCAGGTTTTGGCACCATTTATTGTTGAATCAATTACCAAGCCCTGGTTTCTACGGGTTCCCATGTGGTGTACCATATTTTGGAGGAATCGGACACAGACACTCAGCAGATCTGAATATAAATGACAACAGCTTCCTATTTATTACAGCTTCCTATTTATTAAAAGGTTCAAGCAATATATACATTACATAGTAATACATGTCTCAAGAAGGATCAAAGGTCATTGTGGTTACCTAAAATACAGACGGAAAAAAAAAAAAAAAGAAACGAGAAATTATTTTTCATTCATTTATACTCCCCAATTTTCTCAATGTTTGGCTCTTTTTATATTAACTCCTCCCCTTTATCGTTTGCTAAAGTGATCTCTTTTTATTTGAACTTTTTATTTATTTTTATTTCTTTCTACTAACATTTCCCATATTAATTTAACAATTGCATCCCAGAGGGCCTTTGCATTTCCATAGAAGATGTTCAAATCCCGCATCACTCATTTCACAATGAGGAAATTAAGCAGAGGCTCTCACATCACATTTAAAAAGACTCTCTAGTGTATAATATAGTCTATGAATAATTTTTTATTGGATTATTTTATGGTTCTCATTGAATGAAAACATTTTCAGACTTTTCAATATAGTATTCCATTCAGACTCAGATTTTCACCCATTTCCCTTTCCCATCTATTCTTACTCGGAAATTCAACTTCTCGAGAGACAGTATCATTAATAATTTTATGGAAAAATTATTGACTTTAAGTGATATTCCCCATAAGTATTTCAAACAAATATTGTGTTTTTACCAATAACCTATCTTTATTCATTGTGTTTGCATGTTGAATTTAATAAAATTGAAAATGGCAACTTTCGTTTAACCCAAATATTCTCTTCAGTGGGGCAAATTCAATAAGGTGTCTATTAAAAAAAAAATTGAATTCGGGTAGAAAAAAAAATAGTTAACATGCATCAGATTTTTAACAACAAGGAAAATTTTATGTGCATATGCAAGAACTTTCATAGGGAACTATATCTTTCAGCAAAAGTACCAGAGGTTTCACAAATAAAATAAAAAAAGCAAAGGGAAGAGAGGACATCCCTGTTTAGTTCCTTTGTGTAATAGAAAGCGTTCCATTAGATCTCCATTTGCCACAGGTTGAAAATAGAGTTTTAATCATACTAAAATTGTCTCAATTCCCAATCTATCAAGAATTTTCCACAGAAAGGACCATTCCACTCTGTCGAAGGCCTTAGCTGCATCCAACGACAGGATGAAGCGCCACAATCTCTCACCCGTCTGTATACCTGCAAATACCTGATGGATATTGTCAAAAACTTTTTTTTTTTTGGCATACAGGCAATTTTTTCTCTACTTACCAGGAGTGGCATATGTGCCTTAACCCCTTAAGGACCCAGGACGTCAGGGGACGTCCTGGCACCCTGGGCTTTAAGGACCCAGGACGTCCCCTGACGTCCTGGCGGTTTCCGGTCCCTGCCGCGCGCCGGGCAGAGATCGGAAGCGGATGCCTGCTGAAATGCTTCAGCAGCCATCCAGGGCAAACACCGAGGGGGGCCATGTAGGCCCCCCATGTCGGCGATCGTCACAAATCGCGAGGGAAATCGCCCCTGCGATCTGCGGCGATACCAGGCTGATCGGGTCTCTGGGACCTGACTGCCCGGTAATTTTGCATGATCCCGGTTGTCACAGACAGCCAGGACCATGCTGAAGTATAGGAGCTAACCGACCAATCGCAGGGGGGGGTGCGGTTACTTCCCGGCCCCTGGAAGTCCGGAGAGAACGGGAGGAGGACCGGAGGACGTGGCGGGGGACGGGGGAGTGCTGGGGCCCAGCCCCGGTACTTACCTCGTCCCTGAAGACCCGGATCCCAGCGGTGGAGGCGGCGGAGGTGGCGACAGGTGAGTGGGTCTTCGGCAGCATTGCGGGACCTTTGCAGCAGTCCAGACCGCCGTAAAGCGATCTGGACTGCTCCATCTGGTCCCCTTACACTACAACTCCCAGCATGCCCAGACAGCCCTTGGCATCTGGTCATGCTGGGAGTTGCAGTTTTGCAACATCTGGAGGTCCACAGTTTGGAGACCACTGTGCCCTTCCAGATGTTGCAAAACTACACATCCTCAGCATGCCCTTACTGTCCAGGCATGCTGGGAGTTGTAGTTCTGTAACATCTGGCCCTTCAGATGTTGCAGAACTACAACTCCCAGCATGCCTGGACAGTTTTGGCATACTGGGAGTAGTAGTTTTGCAACATCTGGAGGGCTACAGCTTGGACACCACTGCACAGTGGTCCTCAAACTGTTCTCCTCCAGCTGTTGCATAACTACTACTCCCAATATGCCCTTCGGCTGTCTGGGCATGCTGGGAGTTGTGGTTCTGCAACAACTGGAGGAAACATTGTCTGTTTCCTAACTCACTCAGTGTTTCCCAACCTGTGTGCCTCCAGCTGTTGCAAAACTATAACTACCAGCATGCACTGATAGACCGTGCATGCTGGGAGTGAGTATCAGGCTGCAAGTTTGCGCTGTAATCCCCTGCCCGTGTCACTGTACCCTAAAAACACGACACTACACTACACTAACACAAAATAAAATAAAAAGTAAAAAACACTACATGTACACATACCCCTACACAGCCCCCCTCCCCTCCCCAATAAAAATGAAAACGTCTGGTACGCCACTGTTTCCAAAATGGAGCCTCCAGCTGTTGCAAATCAACAACTCCCAGTATTGCCGGACAGACGTTGAGTGTCCAAGCATGCTGGGAGTTTTGCAACAGCTGGAGGCACCCTGTTTGGGAATCACTGGCGTAGAATACCCCTATGTTCACCCCTATGCAAATCCCTAATTCAGGCCTCAAATGCACATGGCGCTCTCTCACTTCGGAGCCCTGTCGTATTTAAAGGCAACAGTTTAGTGCCACATATGGGGCACTAAACTGCCCTAATGGACTCAATGAGGGATTTACCTTCTCAGCGTTCATTTAGAATAGCTGCCATAATGTATAAACATCATGTACAATTATCAACATAATTATTAAACACCCTGCCGAAGTGACATCAGGGAGGGAATTGTAGATGGACAAATCATGATGGACCAATACGCTGCCTTTAAATTATCACTAAATAATTAACTACTTCTATGGTGATAATAATATACAACATAGAATAATATAGAATATCATATAGAGCAATAATGCATTTTATTGGATCTTATCCCTATTAATATGGAGCACTACGGAAGACCAAGTAATTGTGCAGATTACATCACGCAGCCCTTATATATAAAAATTCTGGCGCATATGAAACTACATAGTAACTGACTATCATATCTATTTGGAAATGCCCGTGGAGACTAAGTCCCCGCGCATATAGAACTGCGCAGCTCCGACAGCAAGGTACGCTTGCTGGTGTAAGAGCTCGCGCAGGGGTCACGGCGCAGGAAGCGGATGTGAATATCGGCGCTGGCACAAGACCTCGCGCAGGGGTCATGGCGCAGGAGGCGGATGTGAACATCGGCTCTGAGATCATGACGCAGTAATCATGTGATGCATTACCGAGGCAACCAATAAACAACTATGCGGATTGGTTGAACTATGAGAGCAGCAATAGGTGCATGGAAATGTCCATCAAATTAAATAGAGGATGATTGGATGGGATGGCGTCCCACCAATCAGAAGTGAATATCATCCCACCATGATGTCACAATAGGAGGTTATTTAACCCCTGTTTTGGCGCTTTTTCATTCAGTGCCCTAAAACCTCTTGACAAAGCCGCGTCCTGCGGCGAAACATGTCGAGGGGGGCATAGGATAGGTTTTTTAATATACAGTGTGGACTCCCCCACCAACCGTGTGTACACTGCAGGTACACACAAGTAGATAATAGGTGATGCCTGGTTGGCACAGATAATTACTAATAATATAGGAGGAGAGATACACTGCAATTTTTAACTCCTTTTTTGTTGGTGTTTTGAAATTAATAAAGATTATACCTTTTAACAAATATATGGGAAATATAGGGAATTAGTGGATCACTTCGGTGATCTTTTGGTGAATTGGTTTAAATAACCCTCCATATATTGGTCCGCAGTTGGATCATATATCAATAGGGGTTAACTCCCCCATTATTGGACCTGACCACATACGGTACAAAAAGGGAAGTCTCCCATATTATGGCAGGATTTCTCTCAAACAAGCTGAATCCTGAATTATTTATGACTGAAGCTCAGCATGTTTTCTCCTCTAATGAATTGCCTTTAAATCAGGTGGATATAAATACAGCATTTCGCAATTTACAGAGAATATATAAAAAATATTTGCGCTCCTGGTGGGAAGTAGCAAGTCTAGAGACTTATCTTCAACAAGGCTTGGTATATAGAGGACTACGAATTAATATAGTCCCTAATTCGCACCAGGAGGACCCTGATTTTATTACTGGGTGGCAAAAAGTACTCACTGAGAACTCATTACGTATGATAGATTATCTACTATCCTATGAGAAAAAAGCCTTTAACTCAGTGAGCATTCTATTAGAGACCAAACTAGAGGAGATACAGACCTTCAAAAGTAATCCTGATTTTACTAACTGGGAACAACGATTACAAAGGAACATTCAGAACTTACAATCGGAAATCAAAGAAAAGAAACATAAGAAGTATATACGGGATAAAAAGGATTTTGAGTCCGGACAAATATATACTAAAAAACCCGTGGATACCTCTTATAATAAATATACTGATATCTCCGAATCTGATTATTCCGAATCAGACGATCAGTCCAAAATTAATATACCAAAATATCAGTTCAATCAACAGATCAAAAACAAATATCACAAAAAAAGACCTCCTTATAACAAAAAGACTGGATATAGAGGATCCAAAAATCCTAATCAACATCAGGGATTTAATAACCATAACTACCAGTACCCTCAATCACAAGCACAGGGTATCACCCAGTATCAGACACAACAAGGTGGTATAGTGACAAACCCCCATACAGCTAATAATAATTTATCGAATCCTACTAGCTTCCCTCAACAACAATGGGGAGGAAGTACAGTTCACCCCCAACAGACAGGACCAATACAAATGGGTGCTCCTCAACAAGGAGGTCCCATACAAACAGAAATGCCTCCCAATATGCCGATACCAGCAATAAATCGAAATGGAGAGGGATCCGCCTCCATTACATCTTATTCGTCTGCTTTGCAGTTTACACCTTTGATACAGCCATCTATAGCAACTACGGCAGCACAAATTATGTCAGGAGGCCAGAATCCAAACATATCCCCCCTTTTTTTAGGGGAAGGCGTCCAGTTGAGGGACAGGGACAAATGGGCGTATCCGTCCAACAAGAAAAACTAGATGAGGAGAAGAAGGATGAAATGCAGATATGCAATTTTTCATCGTATATCCTCACTAAGGATCAGATTAAGCTGTTGAAAAAGGGATTGTCCTATACACCTACACCACAATTTGATTCCTTCGAATGGATTAAGGATATTAATCTGTTCGCAAGGAAACTTGCTCTGCACAAAGTGCACAAATCACGTGATAGTGATATAGAGGCAAGGTTGGATAATCAAGTGGTGAGTGATCTTTATGAACTACTAGAGGAAGGTGAAAGTGGTATAAGGAGACCCACTCCACCTTTTTCCGATCTAAAACCTAGATGTCGAACAACACCCAATTTTACACAATTTGATAATATTAACATCTTTGTACAGATGGTCAGTACTAAATTGGAAGAGTTGAGACCTAGGAAGAGGAGAAATCAAAATCTTACCTGTGAGGAGAATCAAGCATTGCGTGATCTGGAAGAAAATCAGGACATAATCATTAAGCTCTCCGATAAGGGGGGGAATATAGTGATTATGAATAAAGATGATTACCTGGATATGGTCCGACGACTAATCCGGGATGAAACAACATATCGACGTCTCGAATCCAACCCCACTGAGAGATTCCTGAATGAACTGAGAGTGATACTTACGGAGGCGAAAAATAATGGATTGATCACTGAAGATGAATTCAGGTATATGCTGAATTTGAAGCCTACTATAGCAACAATGTATGCATTACCTAAGATACATAAAAGAAAAATACCTATCCCAGGACGTCCAATCGTATCGGGAAATGAAAATCTCACGGAGGGAATTAGCCAATATGTGAACCAGATGTTAACTCCATTTGTCCAAGCCCTACCGTCTTATGTTAGGGATACAGGGGACGCTGTATCTAGACTGCAGGAAATCTCTTTTCCACCAAATATATATGTGGCGAGTCTCGATGTTGAGGCATTGTATACTAACATAAAACATGAATTGGGCCTAAAGGCGGTCGAATACTTTTTGAACACGAGAGGAACACAATTTATTGAGCACAATCAATTTATTTTGTCACTTCTTCACTTTTTACTTACACACAATTATTTCATTTTTGATGGTCACTTTTATTTACAGCACAAAGGCACAGCCATGGGCACGGCATGTGCACCTAATTTTGCAAATCTTTTTTTAGGGTGGTGGGAAGACACTATTGTATTCACAGACACCCATCTTCAGTATACTTCGCACATCTTATTTTGGGCACGTTTTATTGATGATGTTTTATTATTTTGGGACGGCACAGAAGCACTATTTCAGCAATTTGTCACCACACTTAATAACAATACAATAGGGATGTTTTTTACCTCAGAAATTCACCAGACCACCATCAACTTTCTTGACCTACAGATTTCTCTGCAGCCCAATGGCAGCGTCCAAACGTGCATATATAGGAAACCTACATCTACCAATAGCTTTCTTGAGTGGGGCAGTCATCATCCTGCCCCCCTCAAGAGAGGCATCCCCGTGGGACAATACCTGCGTGCCAAGAGAAACAGTTCCACAGATGAAGCATTCCTACGGGAATGCAGGACTTTATACAACAGATTTATCAGTAGGGGGTATCCTAAGAAGGTCCTTCATAGAGCGTTCGCTAGGGCTCGTGATACCCCAAGACAGGAGCTACTGAAAAGTAAACAGACAACGGGAACAATAACTAAGACGGTACGATGTATTGGCACTTTTGACGAAAATAGTCGTCAGGTAATGAATATTCTACGTCAATTTTGGCCTATTCTACAGGCAGACAATGATCTGAGAGATGTCATCCCCCCTTTTCCTTCGATCACATATAGGAGAGGGAAAAACATCAGAGAACATCTGGTTCATAGCCTCTATACTGAAAAAATTGAAAGAACATGGCTCAAGTCTACAATAAAAGGGTCTCATCCTTGTGGAAAGTGTACCTTTTGTGGATTCCTGCCTAGGATGAAAGAATTTGTTAACCCAATTGACAATAAGAAATATGTTATTAGGGACTTTATCAACTGCCAGACTTCTGGAGTAATATATATAGCCCAGTGCGGATGTGGTAAGCTATATGTGGGCAAAACCACACAGCAACTGAGAAGACGGATATCTCAACATCTCAGCACTATCCGCACTGGGACTGATACCCCACTGGCGAGACATGTTAGAAATTTTCATAGAGGTGATATACAAACCCTTAAATTTTGGGGACTAATTAAGATGACATTGGGCCCCAGAAGAGGCAATTTAGATAAGAAATTACTCCGTGAAGAAGCAAGATGGATACAGCGACTCAAAAGCCTGAGCCCTAATGGACTCAATGAGGGATTTACCTTCTCAGCGTTCATTTAGAATAGCTGCCATAATGTATAAACATCATGTACAATTATCAACATAATTATTAAACACCCTGCCGAAGTGACATCAGGGAGGGAATTGTAGATGGACAAATCATGATGGACCAATACGCTGCCTTTAAATTATCACTAAATAATTAACTACTTCTATGGTGATAATATACAACATAGAATAATATAGAATATCATATAGAGCAATAATGCATTTTATTGGATCTTATCCCTATTAATATGGAGCACTACGGAAGACCAAGTAATTGTGCAGATTACATCACGCAGCCCTTACATATAAAAATTCTGGCGCATATGAAACTACATAGTAACTGACTATCATATCTATTTGGAAATGCCCGTGGAGACTAAGTCCCCGCGCATATAGAACTGCGCAGCTCCGACAGCAAGGTGCGCTTGCTGGTGTAAGAGCTCGCGCAGGGGTCACGGCGCAGGAAGCGGATGTGAATATCGGCGCTGGCACAAGACCTCGCGCAGGGGTCATGGCGCAGGAGGCGGCTGTGAACATCGGCTCTGAGATCATGACGCAGTAATCATGTGATGCATTACCGAGGCAACCAATAAACAACTATGCGGATTGGTTGAACTATGAGAGCAGCAATAGGTGCATGGAAATGTCCATCAAATTAAATAGAGGATGATTGGATGGGATGGCGTCCCACCAATCAGAAGTGAATATCATCCCACCATGATGTCACAATAGGAGGTTATTTAACCCCTGTTTTGGCGCTTTTTCATTCAGTGCCCTAAAACCTCTTGACAAAGCCGCGTCCTGCGGCGAAACATGTCGAGGGGGGCATAGGATAGGTTTTTTAATATACAGTGTGGACTCCCCCACCAACCGTGTGTACACTGCAGGTACACACAGGTAGATAATAGGTGATGCCTGGTTGGCACAGATAATTACTAATAATATAGGAGGAGAGATACACTGCAATTTTAAACTCCTTTTTTGTTGGTGTTTTGAAATTAATAAAGATTATACCTTTTAACAAATATATGGGAAATATAGGGAATTAGTGGATCACTTCGGTGATCTTTTGGTGAATTGGTTTAAATAACCCTCCATAAATTGGTCCGCAGTTGGATCACATATGGGGTATCACCATACTCGGGAGAAATTACACTACAAATTTTGGGGGGCTTTTTCTACTTTCACCCCTTATGAAAAGGTGAAGTTGAGGTCTACACCAGCATGCTAGTGTAAAAAAATATTTTTTTTTTACACTAACATGCTGGTGTTGCCCTATACTTTTAATTTTGACAAGAGGTAAAAGGGAAAAAAAGCACCCCAAAATTTGTAATGCAATTTCTCCCGACTACGGAGATACCCCATATGTGGGCGCAAAGTGCTCTGGGGGCGCACAAAAAGGGCCAGAAGGGAGAGGGCACCATGTACATTTGAGGTGATTTGCAAAGGGGTGGCTGATTGTTACAGCGGTTTTGACAAACGCAAAAAAAAAAAAACACATGTGACCCCATTCAGAAACAACACCCCTCACAGAATGTAATGAGTGGTGCAGTGAGAATTTATACCCCACAGGTGTATGACAGATCTTTGGAACAGTGGGCTGTGCAAATTAAAAATTTCGTACAGCCCACTGTTCCAAAGATCTGACAGACACCAGTGGGGGAGGGGTAAATGCTCACTGTACCCCTTGTTACGCTCCTCAAGGGGTCTAGTTTCCAAAATGGTATGTCATGTGGGGGTTATTTTGCTGTCCTGGCACCATAGGGGCTTCCTAAATGCGACATGCCCCCCCAAGTAAAATTTGCTCTTAAAAAGCCAAATATGACTCCTTCTCTTCCGAGCATTGTAGTTCGCCCGTAGTGCCCTTCAGGTCCACTTATGGGGTACCTCCATACTCAGAAGAGATGGGGTTACAAATTTTGGGAGTGTCTTTTCTGCTATTAATCCTCGCAAAAATGTGAAATTTGGGGGTTAAACACTCATTTTTGGGAAATATTTTTTTTTTTACATATGCAAAAGTTGTGAAACACCTGTGGGGTATTAAGGCTCACTTAATTCCTTGTTACGTTTCTCAAGGGGTCTAGTTTCCAAAATGGTACGCCATGTGGTTTTTTATTGCTGTTCTGGCGCCATAGGGGCTTCCTAAATGTGACATGCCCCCAAAAACCATTTCAGAAAAACATACTCTCCAAAATCCCCTTGTCACTCCTTCGCTTCTGAGCCCTCTACTGTGCCCGCTGAACAATTTACATAGACATATGAGGTATGTGCTTACTCGAGAGAAAGTATAAATTTTCTCCTTTTACCCCTTGTAAAAATTCAAAAATTGGGTCTACAAGAACATGCGAGTGTAAAAAATGAAGATTGTGAATTTTCTCCTTCACTTTGCTGCTATTCTTGTGAAACACCTAAAGGGTTAAAGGGGTTATCCAGGAAAAAACTTTTTTTATATATCAACTGGCTCCAGAAAGTTAAACAGATTTGTAAATTACTTCTATTAAAAAATCTTAATCCTTTCAGTGCTCATGAGCTTCTGAAGTTTAGGTTGTTCTTTTCTGTCTAAGTAATCTCTCATGACACGTGTCTCGGGAACCGCCCAGTTTAGAAGAGGTTTTCTATGGGAGCTTCAAAGTTGGAAAAATGCAACATTTTCAAATTTTTCATCACATTTGGGGATTTTTCACCAAGAAAGGATGCAAGTTACCACATAATGTTACCACTATGTTAAAGTAGAGTATGTCACGAAAAAACAATCTCGGAATCAGAATGATAACTAAAAGCATGCCAGAGTTATTAATGTTTAATGTGACAGTGGTCAGATGTTCAAAAAATGGCCGGGTCCTAAGGTGTAAAATGGCTGGGTCCTTAAGGGGTTAAAGGGGTACTCCGGTGGAAAACATTTTTTATTTTTTTTATTAACTGGTGTCAGAAAGTTAAACAGATTTGTAAATTACTTCAATTAAAAAAAAATCTTTACCCTTCCTGTTTTTGTTTTTAGCAGCTGTATGCTACAGAGAAAATTCTGTTCTTTTTGGATTTCTTTTTTGTCTTGTCCACAGTGCTCTCTGCTGACTCCTGATGTCTGTATCAGGAACTGTCCAGAGCAGGAGAAAATCCCCATAGCAAACTTATGCTACTCTGGACAGTTCCTGACAGGGACAGAGTTGCCAGGAGAGAGCACTGTGGACAAGACAAAAAAAGAAATTAAAAAAGAACAGAATTTCCTCTGTAGCATACAGCTGCTAAAAAGTACTGGAAAGGTAAAGATTTTTTAATAGAAGTCATTTACAAATCTGTTTAACTTTCTGATACCAGTTGACTTATAAAGTTGACCTATAAAAAATGTTTTCCACCGGAGTACCCCTTTAAGTCTGTGGTCCAAAACCTTAGCAAAAATGTTAGCATCCATATTCAGAAGGGAGATGGGTCTGTACTACTCAATCTCCCCAGGATCTTTATTCAAAGAATAAGGGTCATATGAGCTTCGCGCAAGTATAAGGGTTATGTGAGCTCCATGCATACTTAAAGGGTTACTCCACTGGCCAGCATTTGGAACATTTAATTCCAAATGCTGTGTGTGCGCTGTGAGGTT
Organism: Hyla sarda; assembly: GCF_029499605.1. Lineage (NCBI taxonomy): Eukaryota > Metazoa > Chordata > Amphibia > Anura > Hylidae > Hyla > Hyla sarda. The sequence continues at coordinate 170,715,911 of NC_079196.1, read as the reverse complement.
CGGCCATACCCCCTTGTGACTTCAGGGCCCTCCCCCTCAATGCAAGTCTATGGGAGGGGCATGGCCGCCCTCCTGCCCCTTCCCAAGAACTTGTGTTGAGGGTGAGGGGTCTGACATCACGAGGGGGCATTGCCGACCCCTGTAGTGCACACACATAATTAGAAATGAAATGTTCTGAGCTCTGGCCAGGGGAGTACCCCTTTAAAGGTAGCCCTCCCCACAGGATTCATTTAAAACCTCTAATAATTTTAAAAAATAATGAAAATTATTTTGGCAAAAACAAATTCCCCAATTTCCTATACATTTTTAAAGGAAATCCATCTCCCCCAGAGGATGAATTGTCCTGAAAAAATCGTTGAGCTGTCTCTAATTGTATAAAAATAATTGGTTTATCCAATTCTTCTCTAATATCCATGGAAAGGCCGGGAAAATTGAGTTGAGACAAAAAACCCTCAATTTTCTCATCTGTTGTCCTAGCATCAGAGGAGTATAGTTCTTAAAAAAAAATCTAAACTCATTAATTTTCATTAATCACTGTCTCTCCTTTTTTGTTAAGTATAAATTTGATCTTAGAGCAGTCCCTTTGATTTGCAATAATATTGGCAAGAAATGTATTCGGTTTACTACCCTCCTGGAACTTTTTTTTGGCCCAGAAAGGAAAATTTATTTAGAATTTTGTTTTGTAAAAATTTAAATAATTGCTTCTTTTCCTCTAATTGCAATAATTTTTCAGGGGTAGGATCATATTCCAAGATTTTATGAATTTCTTCATAATTTATCCTCCTCTTGACAATTTTTTTTCTTTAGAAACATATAATTATTATTAATATTTTTTTTTTACAAGATAGGCCTCCAACAAAGGCCTTAAAAGCACACCAAACATTCCCCCAAACTGGCTGACCCTTTGTTAACCCCTTAGCGCATATGGACGTTTATGAACGTCCATATGCGTGTCCCCATATTTAATGCGCGCTCATAAGCAACCGGTACCCACGCTAATGCCGGACATCGCCGATCGGGCTGATGTCCGGCATTAACTCTTTAGACGTGGTGATCAAAGTTGATCTCCGTGTCTAAAAATGAAAGTAAAAGCATCCCGGCTGCTCAGTCGGGCTGATCAGGACCATCGCGATAAAATGCAATATCCTGAACAGCTAGGACGCAGCAGGAGGTCTCCTCACCTGACTCCTTCGCGTCTGAACAGCGATTGATTGCTCCAAGCCTGAAATCCAGGCTCGAGTAATCAACCACCGATAACACTGATCCCTGCCATTGAATGCAATGGCAGGGATCAGTGTATTGAATCAATGTACTGCATGTTATAGCCCCCTATGGGGGCTATAACATTGAAAAAAAATAAAATTAAAGTTAATAAAGATCATTTAACCCTTTCCCTAATAAAAGTTTGAATCACCCCCCTTTTCCCATTAAAAAAATGTGTAAATAAAAATTAACATTTGTGGTATTGTCGCGTGCATAAATGTCCGAACTATAAAAATATATAGTTAACCCCTTCATGACCCAGCCTATTTTCACCTTCAGGACCTGGGCATTTTTTGAAAATCTGACCACTGTCACTTTAAACATTAATAACTCTGGAATGCTTTTACTTATCATTCTGATTCCGAGATTGTTTTTTCGTGACATATTCTACTTTATGTTATTGGTAAAAGGTCACTGAGATTTGCATCCTTTCTTGGTAAAAAATCTAAAAATTCCATGAAAATTTGGAAAATTTAGCATTTTTCTAACTTTGAAAGTCTCTGCTTGAAAGGAAAATGGATATTCCAAATAAATTACATATTGATTCACATATACAATATGTCTACTTTGTGTTTGCATAAAAAAAGACACCAGAGGACTTCAAAGTTCCGCAGCAATTTTCCAATTTTTCTCAAGATTTTCAAAATCGTAATTTTTCAGGGCCCAGTTCAGGTTGGAAGTGGATTTTAAGGGTCTTCATATTAGAAATACCCCATAAATGACCCCATTATAAAAACTGCAAAGTATTCAAAATGACATTCAGTAAGTGTTTTAACCCTTTAGGTGTTTCACAGGAATAGCAGCAAAGTGAAGGAGAAAATTCTAAATCTTCATTTTTTACACTCGCATGTTCTTGTAGACCCAATTTTTGAATTTTTACAAGGGGTAAAAGGAGAGAAATCACCCTAAAATTTTTAACCCAATTTCTCTCGAGTAAGGAAATGCCTCATATGCATATATAAAGTGTTCGGCGGGCGCAGTAGAGGGCTCAGAAGGGAAGGAGCGACAATGGGATTTTGGAGAGTGAGTTTTTCTGAAAGTGTTTTTGGGGGGCATGTCCCATTTAGGAAGCCCCTATGGTGCCAGAACAGTGGACCCCCCCACATGTGACCCCATTTTGGAAACGATACCCCTCATGGAATTTAATAAGGGGTGCAGTGAACATTTACACCCCACTGGCGTTTGACAGATATTTGAAACAGTGGACTGTGCAAATGAAAAATTTTATTTTTCATTTTCACAGACCACTGTTCCAAAAATCTGTCATACACCAGTGGGGTGTAAATGCTCACTGCACCCCTTATTACATTTCGTGAGGGGTGTAGTTTCCAAAATGGGGTCAAATATGGATATTTATTGTTTTGCGTTTGTCAGAACTGCTGTAACAATCAGCCACCCCTGTGCAAATCGCCTCAAATGTACATGGTGCACTCTCCCTTCTGGGCCTTGTTGTGCACCACCAGAGCACTTTGCGCCCACATATGGGGTATCTCCGTACTCGGGAGAAATTGCATTACAAATTTAGAGGGTCTTTTTTCCCCTTTTACCTCTTGTGAAAATGAAAAGTATAGGGCAATACCAGCATGTCAGTGTAAAAAATTTATTTTTTTACACTAACATGCTGGTGTAGACCCCAACTTCACCTTTTCATAAGGGGTTAAAGAAGAAAAAGCCCCCCAAAATTTGTAAGGCAATTTCTCCCGAGTACGGCGATACCCCATATGTGTCCCAAAACTGTTGCCCTGAAATACGACAGGGCTCCAAAGTGAGAGAGCGCCATGCGCATTTGAGGCCTAAATTAGGGATTTGCATAGGGGTGGACATAGGGGTATTCTATGCCAATGATTCACAAACAGGGTGCCTCCAGCTGTTGCAAAACTCCCAGCATGCCTGGACAGTCAATGGCTGTCCGGCAATACTGGGAGTTATTATTTTGCAACAGCTGGAGGCTCCGTTTTGGAAACAGTAGCGTACCAGACGTTTTTCATTTTTTTGGGGGAGGGGGGCTGTGTAGGGGTATGTGCAGGGCCGGATTAACGTAGTGGCGGATGGAGCGGCAGCTCCAGGCCCCTACGTTAAAATAGGCCCGGCAGCCTGCGACAACAATATTAACAGTGAAAGAAGGCTGGCCCTGCGATGTCCCAGACTTGCCCACACGCTTACCTACGGCCCTGGTGGTGACTTGGTTGCGTGACCTGCGTGCCCCACGTGACGTCAGGGTAGCGTAGGGGCCGCCATCAGGGCAGTACAGGCCCGGACCAGTTTTACTATATACAGGGGCTGTGGCTGCCGGCTGTCACTTTCCCCTTATGCTCCACTGATCGTGAGGCCTGTAACCTCCCTCTGCCCTCCCTGGTCTCTGCACTGGGGCTCAGCACTTCCCCACACGTACAGGCAGGAAGATCTGGGCCCCTCTCCTCTCTCCCGGACCCCTCCCCCATCCCTCAGTAAGATCCCCGGCCTCCTGCTGTATACAGGTCGGCAGTCGGGGAATAGGAGGAGGGGAGGGCTGCAGGCTGCACAGTGGAGCTAGGAGCAGAGGTGAAGTAAGGAGTCTGCAGATGTGGAACCCCCTGGAGCTGTCAAATCCTGCCTAAAAGTAAGTGTGTGTGTGTGTGTGTGTTTGTGTATGTGTGTATATGTTTGTATATGTCATGTATCACCTAACTGTGTATGTATCTGTGTGTGTATGTGTATGTCATGTATCACCTAACTGTGTGTTTATGTATGTGTTTATGTGTATATGTCATGTATCACCTAACTTTGTATGTGTATATATGTCATGTATCACCTGTGTGTGTATGTATGTGTATATATGTCATGTATCACCTGTGTGTGTATGTATGTGTATATATGTCATGTATCACCTGTGTGTGTATGTATGTGTATATATGTCATGTATCACCTGTGTGTGTATGTATGTGTATATATGTCATGTATCACCTGTGTGTGTATGTATGTGTATATATGTCATGTATCACCTGTGTGTGTATGTATGTGTATATATGTCATGTATCACCTGTGTGTGTATGTATGTGTATATATGTCATGTATCACCTGTGTGTGTATGTATGTGTATATATGTCATGTATCACCTGTGTGTGTATGTATGTGTATATATGTCATGTATCACCTGTGTGTGTATGTATGTGTATATATGTCATGTATCACCTGTGCGTGTATGTATGTGTATATATGTCATGTATCACATGTATGTGTATATGTCATGTATCACATGTGTGTGTATGTATGTGTATATATGTCATGCATCACCTGTGTGTGTGTGTATGTATGTGTATATATGTCATGTATCACCTGTGTGTGTATGTATGTGTATATATGTCATGTATCACCTGTGTGTGTATGTATGTGTATATATGTCATGTATCACCTGTGTGTGTGTGTATGTGTACATATGTCATGTATCACATGTATGTGTATATATGTCATGTATCACCTGTGTGTGTGTGTGTGTGTGTATATATGTCATGTATCACCTGTGTGTATATATATATATGTCATGTATCACCTGTGTGTATGTCAGTTAGTGTTGAAATTGTACACATGTAAAGTTCATGTGTCTGTATCTGTGTAATGTGTATGTATCAGTGTATTCCCTGTGTGGGGCACCATATGGGCGTATGGGGGCTCTCTTCAGGAGACTGGAGAAGCTAGGTGACACAGTGCAGGGCTCACAGTACTTCCCCAGCTTTATGTGTACTGCCTGTCACCCAGCTTTCCCAGACTTCTGAAGAGAATATCTGTCTGGTAAAGTAGCCACATTGGAAAGAAAACATGTTTTTATGTAGTGAAGTACCAGATGTCACACTAGTACTCTTAGCATTTCCCTAGCTTTATATGACTTCTGAATGGCAGAATACTAGTGTGACATCTGTTACTTCATCTCTCCAATATGGCTGCTTCACCATACAGACATTCCGTTCAGGAGACTGGGAAAGCTGAGTGACAGGCAGTCCATAAATCTGGGGAAGTACTGTGAGCCCTGCACTGTGTACTGCCAGTGACCCAGCTTTCCCAAATTGCGTACATAATGGGGGTGATTAATAAAAACCTGTGCAGTGGTAAAGTTGCTGAGTTGCCCATAGCAACCAATCAGATCGCTTCTTTCATTTTTCACAGGTCTTTTTAAAAATGAAAGAAGTGATCTGATTGGTTGCTAGGGGCAACTCAGCAACTTTTCCTTGGAACAGGTTTAGATAAATCTTCCCCAATGTACGTACAGGCTGTAGCATTTTCCGTCTCCTGTATGTACATCACGCAGCCGGCCAGAGAAGTCCCGCACCGCTCCGGAGGCTGCTGACAGCCTGGCCTCAGCGCAGTGGATTTTTATGATGTTTATTTTATTTTTTTTTTTAAATCTACGTGGGGGCAATTTTTACTAACTAGTGCATTTTTAGCCTACTGGAGCAGGGGGGTTATTACATAACTGGGGGCATTACTTATGTGAGGGGAATTATTCCCTAACTGGGGGTATTATTAACTAGCTGGGGGCATTATTACTCAACTGGGGGCATTACCTACCTGGGGGACACTACCTACCTGCATGACCTATATGGGAGAACTATCTACTGGGGTCACTCACTGTATACTGGGGGCATTACCTACCTGAGGGCACAACCAACCAGGGACCACTACCTACTAGGGCCACTATCTACTGGGGGCACCACTCAGCTGGGGGGGGGGCACTACCTACTGGAGGCATTACCCGATACCTACCTACTAGGGGCACTATCTACTGGGGGCATTACCTATCTATCTATGTATCTATCTACAGGGGGCACTACCTACTGGGGGCATTACCTGCCACCTATCAGGGGCATAACCTACTATCTACCTAATGGGGACATTAACACTAATAGGGGAAGGGAAATTACCTACCCACCACCACCCATCCGCCTACCCTTTCCCTAACACACTAACCTACTCACTAGGGCACTAAGGAGGAGCATTATTAGGGGCACTGAGAGTAGGGCATCGGGAGGGGGGGGGGCGGTGATGAGGGTCCCAGGCCTGAAGCTGTGTAAGGGGCTCCGAAATTTCTGATGGCAACCCTGGAGACTCCTCTTTAACCCCCCCCCCCCCCCATTCGCCCAGCGCCCGCTAAGTTTAAAAAACTACTGCGTGTGCTGTAGCTGCCACCTGCCTGAGGTCCCGCTGCCGGCGCACATTCCTCTCTGCCTCTGGAGTTTCCCCCAAAGGTACCACTAGTCCACCAGGCATGAACTGACTTGCCATTCAGGTGCACAGAAAAGCTAGGTGACAATGTCTCACCTAGCTTTTCCATGCTCCTGAATGACATGTTTGCTTATAGTAGCTGAGCTATTATAAGCAGATATGCCATTCAGGAGCTTGAAAAATCTAGGTGAGACATTGTCACCTAGCTTTTCTGGGCTCCTGAATGGCATATCTGCTTATAATAGCTCAGCTATTATAGACAGATTTGCCTATAATATATAGTCAAAGCTGTCTATGCTATGATAAGCAGATATGCCATTCAGGAGCCCAGAAAAGCTAGATGACAATTTCTCACCTAGCTTTATCATGCTCCTGAATGGCATATCTGCTTATCATAGCTCAGCTATTATAGACAGATTAGACTAAAAGTTATAGGTAAATCTATCTGTAATAGCTGAGCTATGATAAGCAGATATGCCATTCAGGAGCATGAAAAAGCTAGGTGAGAAATTGTCACCTTGCCATTTACTATAATGGGGTCAGTCGGGCGCCGTTATTTTGTATCGGGACTAGCAGGAGAAAAAGTCGGTGCAAGCAGTAATTTTTCTCCCCCGGGGGCCGTCATACTGCAGTGTCCTAATAGCAGTGTGAAAGAAGCCTTATGCATATGAAATTTATAGCCTAGCCAAAAAAGATGTTGGTGTATGATACTTTACATATCTTCATAGATGTTGTTTGATCCTTTTTTTTCACTAAACAAAAATACATTTTTTTTAGGGGTGCATTGAGTGTGAAAGAGGTGTGGCTACAGGGCTGCAACACTTCTCCGCACCTTCTTTGACACATGCATCCCCTATGCGCTGTGAATGGGGATTGTGATGGATGAGCAGTCTGACAGGGATGAACTCAGACTTACCACTTGTGAACCACAATCCCTATTCATGGCGCATGCACAGAATGTCAATATGTCGCTGGCAAGCAACCCCTGCGTGTTAACCAAAGAAGCAGCGGATGTGACATCACATCGGATAGGTGTTACAGTCTGGGGGGGGGGGGGGGAATAGCGGACCCTCTACCACACCTCTTTGACACTCTGGGTCTCCATAAAAGTGAGTTGTTTCTTTTTTTTTTCTTTAAAGCTAAAGAACAGATTCTATAAAGATATGCAAAGTTTCCATACACTATCATATATTCAGCTATCCTGGTAATTTAGTGTGCATAAAACATGACAAAAAAGCTTTGTGTTGCGTTTTCATTTTATATACTTCAATAAAAAGGCCCATCACAATCTTCAGCACCAGGCCCATGATGCTCTTAATCCGGCCCTGGGTATGTGTATATGTAGTGTTTTTTACTTTTTATTTTAGGTTAGTGTTAGTGTAGTGTAGTGTTTTTAGGGTACAGTCACATGGGCAGGGGTTCACAGCAAGTTTTCCGCTGGGAGTTTGAGCTGCAGCGCAAAATTTGCGCCATCTCAAACTTGCAGCACTCACTGTAAACCTTCGCCCATGTGAGTGTATCCTGTACATTCACATTCGGGGGAGGGGGCAAACATCCAGCTGTTGCAAACTCCGAGCATGCCCTTTGGCTGTCCGTGCATGCTGGGAGTTGTAGTTTTGCAACAGCTGGAGGAACACTGGTTTGGAAACACTAAGTTAAGTAATAAACTTTCAAGTGTTTTGCAACCAAACTTAGTGTTTCCAAACCAGTGTGCCTCCAGCTGTTGCAAAACTACAACTCCCAGCATGCATGGTCTGTCAGTGCATGCTGGGAGTTATAGTTTTGAAACAATTGCAACAGCTGGAGGCACTGAGGTAGGAAACGGACAATGTTTCCCAACTAGTGTGCCTCCAGTTGTTGCAAAACTACAACTCCCAGCATGCCCAGACTGCCCAGGCATGCTGGAAGTTGTAGTTCGGCAATATCTGAAGGATCAGATGTTGCCGAACTACAACTTCCAGCATGCTTGGGCAGTCTGGGCATGCTGGGAGTTGTAGTTTTGCAACATCTGGAGGTCAACATTTTGGAGACCACTGTATAATGGTCTCCAATCTGTGCTCTTCCAGATGTTAGAGAACTACAACTCCCAGCATGCCTGGGAGTTTGCAACATCTGGAAGAGCACAGATTGGAGACCATTATACAGTGGTCTCCAAACTGTGGACCTCCAGATGTTGCAAAACTACAACTCCCAGCATGCCCAGAAAGCCAAAGGCTGTCTGGACATGCTGGGAGTTGCCGTTTTGAAACTCCCAGAGGCAGCAGTGAGATCGCTTTACGGCGATCTCACTGCTGCCAATGAAGATGCCGCACTGCTGCCGGAAACTCACCTCCGGGACGCAGCGCAGCCGGGACCGCATGGAGGACGCCGGGACCGCCGGGACCGCTCGGGACACCGCATGGCAGGGTAAGTGATGCCGGGGGACGGGTCAGGGACACTTAGCAGAGCGGTGCGTGTCCCGATCCCCGTGATCCGGACTCACACACCGCGCTGCTAAGTATTCTGATAGCGAAACGCTGCTATCAGCTAGTCAGATTTGACCAGCTGATAGCAGCGAACGCTGGGGGGGGGGGATGAAACCCCCCGTGGTCGCACGGTAAGATGGCTGGCTATCAGTGATAACCACCATCTTACCGGGAGCTGCGGGATGCCGCGAGTAGCGGCAAAAATGTTCATGACGTACCTGTATGTCATGGGTCGGGAACACCTTGCCACCCATGACGTACAGGTATGTCATAGGTCGGGAAGGGGTTAATTAAACCACATGGTCAATGGCGTACGCGCAAAAAAATTCCTAAGTCCAAAATATCGGATTTTTGGTCACTTTTTATACTATAAAAAAATGAATAAAAAGCGATCAAGCGATAAGCGATTTCTTAAAGAACTACAACTTTCCACTGCCAACATACTACCGAAGACTAAGTCAATTCGAGAAGCAGTATTATAGGATGAACTAAAACATGATTATGCTTTTTTATTTCCATATAACTTTCTCCAGATATCAAAATAACCCAACTGTTTCATGAAAGAGCACAAGGGGGACGAATATCTTGAGTTCATAATTTTAGAAGAAATCTTCTCTAAATTGGAATCGAGAATACAATTAAAATCCCCACTGAGATATATTTAATTGTTCTCTTTAATCTTGATTAAATCAATCAAGGGGTCAAAAACCTTAGTAGAGAATGAGGGAGGAACATAAAAAAAGCAAAGATAACCTTTTTAGAGTCCAGAACCCCCTCCAAAATAATATATCTTCCCCTTTCATCGAATAAAATCAACACCCCTATGTATATACACCGACACCCCGGATGAATAAGGAGAACCATATGAGTGAAATTCCATTGAAGCCCAGCTCCTAATAACCACGAAGTTACAGTCTTTAGTAACATACTTCTATAAGATACATACAATAGCTGGAGGAAGAAGTAGAACACAATGAAATGTAGAGAATCTCTTAATTTCTCTCATACCCCTCACATTCCATATTAATATTCTAGTAGCCATATACAGTTATAGAATACTAAAAAAAAAAAAAAACTCCTAAGTGTCCCTATATACCCCATTGAGATTCTTACCAAGTCACATAAGACTCCCTACGCTCCCCCCACCTGAACCCCTGTCTCCGCTTCCTCAAATTAAAAATAGGGAAAACAAAAATCACAGCCCATCCCTTCCCTCAACGAAAGAAGGGAATACTTTACATAGTCAAAGTATGTGCTTATAGCCACTACAAAGTAATACAATTAACATAAAACTATTAAAACGCATAATTAGCATCGTTATTATTTCTGGCTCAAGGAACTAGTTATTAGCATAATATTACTAGGTGCTTCAAACCAGTTAAAGGGCAGTGCTAGCAATCCCATAACTGCTTCATAATAGCACTATTACTAAAGCCTCCCAAGTCAATAAATATTATTCATGGTTCACATAGGAACAGATGGGTGATTCCAATTTCTTACATGTTCATATAATTAAGTTACCACACATAGCATTAATATGCATGATTAATTTTAACTAATTCATGGGACTGCCATTGAACATACAGCCACACCAACATACTGTTCAGAACTCAAATGAATACTCATGGCCAATTCATAACAATATAATTAATATGAGTAATTCAGTTATATCTGATTGATAGATGCATTACTAGCATGATGATTCCTGTACATAGGAATTATTCATGATTCCCATATATATATATAAACGATTCCCTTAAATTCATATCAAGACTGTTATTTAAAAAAACAATATTTCTGCACATGATTCACATTTTCTGAACATGATTCAATATTACTAGACCTGGACATGATTCAAGGCTGAGATATCAGGAACAGAAACGGGAAAAAAGATCCTCAATAGGCGCAATGGACAGCAGTGAAGAAGAGTTCAGTGGTCATCATTAATATAAAGGTATTTATTAAGCACACAGTAGCAACGCGTTTCTTGCCCGGATCGGGCACTTCCTCAGGCAAATGTGCATGTACAAACATAAAAATGGCAGCAACTTAAATAGGCATAGATACGCAGCTATTCAAAGGTCAAATCAATTAGGCTATTCAGGAAAGCTAGTAACTTAGACCAGCCGTAGTGAAAAGCACACGTATCTTCTTAGTAATCTAGATAGTTTACATAAAACAAACTTTGTCATAAGGGACATTTGTCTCTAAAGAACAAAGGCATATATAATAGTTGTATTTGGTAGGTTTGAGGCTTATTGCACTATAGTATACTGATAGAAAAATGTGGTTCGGTATTTGAAGACATCCGCTAGAAACCCACAAAACCAGTCGGGTGGATGATCAGCGGGAGCCCTGTGTTAAGTATCAATAGGTGGATCGCTATTTTGTTGCATGGTGAGTTTCGCTCACCACCGCTGTCAAGATCAGCTCCGCTAACAACAGGAGCGCTATGTACGTCGTAGCGAAATCAGAGAGGGGCGGGTCCTCAATTTTAACTGTGATAGACAGCGCTTCACAGAAAGCGCTCTGCTGTCAAGAAGAAGCGCTATGTAGGTAGGGACGGAATGGAACCGGGGCGTGGGTCCTAATACCAGGACGGGCATCCCTTTGTAGACAGCGCTTGGACGGATATCGCTTCACTGGAAGCGATATACATACCGTGGCGGGGTTGAAAAGGGGCGGAGATTAATGTTCACCATAATGATAGGCGTTTAGTAGGAAGCACTCTACAGGAAAGTTAAAAACTGGGGAGTGCTCTACCACAGAGCTATAATAAGTGGTTGGGTGGTAAGCAGATGAATAGTATAGGTGGTCTGGAATATATAAAAAAAACGGAGACGAAAGGACTTAAAAGATCTGTATAGATCTGTATAATCCAGTATAACTATTATATACCGTGTGATTGAATAAAGATATGTAAAGAGCAGCACCCGGATCGCGGCCAGCCTAATAGTGAAATAGTATATATAGATAAAGTGAATGAGATTTAATGTGCTAGAGTCGGACGGATTTTTGAATACCAGACTCAAAGGACAAGTTTGGTAGCGCTGCTCAGTTCCATAGGGTATTCAGGGAGACATTAATAGTATTAAAATTTAAAATGTATAAAGTTGCTGTCAATAAAATAACACATTCAAAAAGTAACTAAAATACAATGGTATATACATAGAAAGATCCATGATGCAATCATTAACAGGCAGCATCTTATATGTAAAGAATGGCATATATCAACCATATCAAAATATATGATAAAAACTTTGTTCAAAGTAGCACATTTGCAAGGAGAAGATACATTAAAATCCACATATTGTGGTCCCTGGTATAAGATCAAACACAAGATATAGGTACACACATAATGATACATGTGAGACTCGTTCGGGTATGGGACCCGTGGTAGATTGGTTGGTATAATTGATTGATCCCAAATAAATAATGGTTACATAGGGTGGTATATTGTGAGAGCTATTTAGAACTATAGAAGAAGATAGAAGAACAGCACATCCAATTAAAAGATTATCCGTATGGGGGTGCACGCAGATCCTGGATCCTTGGTTAGAGGACCTTAAATAATTTAAACAGCAAAAAGAGATCTTGTCCACAGCACCAATTCCAAAAAAGTGAAAATTTATTCCATAACAGGTGTCAAAACAGCAGCGACGTTTCAGTCAGCTCAACCAGGCTTGAGAAAGGTCAGGTTGAGCTGACTGAAACGTCGCTGCTGTTTTGACACCTGTTATGGAATAAATTTTCACTTTTTTGGAATTGGTGCTGTGGACAAGATCTCTTTTTGCTATTTAGAACTATAGATATACAGGAACATTGCTCCCTGTGCCCATAGAATGCGATGCAAAAAACTGGCTAGGAGGTTTAAAATTATACCAAGACAGTTTCGGATATCTCATTGAGTCCCAACGGTTGTAAAGAGTTGCATTTATAGATCCAAAAGACTTCAAGTCTTTTTAACATCTCAAATCTATTGGATCTATGTTTAGGTACGTTTAGGTACATGATCTATTGTAGCAACTGGAACAAACTTTTAGATCATAAAACAAACGATGATTGACAAACTTTTAGATCATAAAACAAACGATGATTGACAAAAGATTACAATTGTGTAATGTTGCAGATACTCAAATTAATAACACTATAATGTCTTTAAAACCATATGTTACTCACACTGACTATCATCACATCAATTTAAACATCGCTAGCAGACTTATTAAACTTGAGTCCGATGTAATTGAAAAAAAGGTACATAAACTCATGAGAGACAGAAGAGACTACCAAGAAGGTAACCCCTGGCATTGGCGAGACAAAAATCTCTCTGAAAAAGAAAGCCTTCCAGAGAAACAACGCTATATAGGAGAAAAAAACAGCAGGGAAAATACCCAAGAAACCTCCCATTGGGCTAAAAAGCATCAACCACATGAACAAAGCTATGGAACGGAAAAACCCAAAAATCGGTATTCAAGGTTCTATACTAACACATCTTATCAGAACAAAAATAAGAACAGAAAAGAGGATGTTAAGACCAACAAAATGAGGAAGAACTCCACACAGATTACTCCAACCAGAAAGGACGATATCCAGAAAAGAAGGAACATCGAACTAACAAAGACAGAAGCTAAACAAGGATGTGAAACCCCTATACCTCATACCCCCATCAGAACACCATCATTAAATAAGAATGACCATTCTCTCACCTCTATGGCTAAGATACTACAGGCAGGTCAGAGCTTTAAGAAAAAATATGAAGCTCTGACCCAAAAAACCAATGAATCTCCTACTGCGCCTAGAAGTGGGTGCCCGGTTTTAAACAAAGGGGGCTCTACTAGTCCGCCCTGCTCACTAAGGAGTCTCATGGATCTTTCAATATATGATCAATGTGAGACCCTAGAGAGTGAAGTCCCAATATTAAATCTCACTGAGGATTCTATCTCTATCATAGACAACACACTATCACAATCTAAGTTAGTACCATTTTTAAAACCAGCTCTAGGAGAAGCTACAGGAGTAATCGAACACAATGGAGCAGGAACATCGATGGATTTTCCAGGGGTACACCTGAAAACCAACCCCCCAGTAGCCCCCATCTTCCTTCCAACAAGTCAAAAAAAAAGAAAAAAAGATACAGAGGATGCAGAGGGGGTAAAAAGAGGAAAGCTAATATAAAACTGGATCCACCGACAGACAAAGCCTCTATGGTAAAAATCTTCAATTTATCAAACTACGAATTAAACCCTTATGAGATATCATTACTTAAAAAGGGTTTATCCTTTTGTCCCACCAATGAAGTGGACCAATTCCAGCTATTTTTGGACCTCCATAAGTTCACCAGAAAGCTTACATTAAAAAGATTTTTCAATATGAATAAACCCAATGTTAAATCTGACACTGCAACCACAGTGGAATACCCCCTGGAGGAGACCATGCAACACCAAGAAGTAAAGGCCCCCTCTACTTTTTATCCTATACAATCACAGGGACATCACATCAATATGTTCCATGAGATGGTATCCCAAGAATTTAAAACATTAAAACAACAAAAGAACAAACAGAAATCGAATCTAAGCTTCAAAGAAAGGGAAGCTATGAAAAAACTCCAGAAAAATAAAGATCTAGTATTCAGAGCAGCTGACAAGGGTGGCGGTCTGGTTATTTTGAGCTATGAACAATACCATAGAGAGGCTCATAGGATTCTTTCTGATAAAGTCTATTACCAAAAAGTAAATGGAGACCCCTTTGTCTCTATCAAGAATCAACTACAAGAAATGTTGCAAGAGGCACATATCAATCAAATTCTTAACAAACAGGAATTACAGTACCTTACTATGGATCATCTCAATCGACCTTATTTTTATTTTCTACCCAAAATTCACAAATCCCTCAGTGACCCCCCAGGACGCCCCATTATTGCCAGCACCAACTCCCCCACCAGTAATCTAGCACATTATTTGGATCTGTTCCTACAAAAATATGTAATCCAACTTCCCAGTTATCTTCGGGATTCTGCCTCTCTTATACAACACCTATCAGAAATCACTTGGGAACCTTCGTATCTGATGGTGACCTGTGATGTCTCTGCACTATATACCAACATTGACCACCAATTGGGTTTGAATGCGGTTAAAGAGTTTCTTGAGACAGATGATGACATCACCGAGCTCCAGCAGGATTTCATCCTGAAAGGATTAAAATTTATATTGGAGAATAACTTCTTCACATACGATGGGGGCGTGTACCATCAATTAAAGGGGACCGCTATGGGGGCCAAAGTAGCCCCCTCGTATGCGAACCTTTTTATGGGGGCCTTTGAAGCCTTACACATTTGGGGCAAACCGAATATTAACAAACACCTGATTTTATATCGTCGCTACATAGACGACCTAGTGTTCATCTGGAATGGTCCACAATCATCTGTTGAAAGTTTCTTGGAACATCTTAATACAAACCAATGGGGCCTGAACTTCACCATCTCTTCCAGTCCAGATAACATCGAATTCTTGGATCTTGTCATTTCTCACAAGGAAAACAGGTTTATAACCTCTACCTTTTTTAAAAAAGTAGATACCAATAGCTATATCGAGTTTGGGAGTGGTCACTATAAAAAGTGGCTAGAAAATGTGCCTTACTCCCAGTATAAACGCATTAGAAAAAATTGTACAGAGGATGCTGACTTCAAAGCAGAAGCAGCTATTCTCCAGAAACGTTTCCGGGAGAAAAAATATCCGCAGGAACTATTATCTTATGCTTATCAGAAAACACAAAATCTATCTCAAAAAGAGTGTCTGATACCTAAGAAGGAGAAGAACTGTAAATCATCTAATGCAGGAGCTGATGAAAAACCTAAAAAGAAGTGGGAACTCAACTTCATTACGACTTTTAACAAATCTGCTCCACAGATAAAGAAGATACTCAGGAAATACTGGTACATCCTTGAGGGAGACCTGCATCTGAAACCATCCCTAGACCCCCAACCCGGGGTCACATTCCGCAAAGCCCCATCTATAAAAAATATTTTGGCACCAAGCCAACTAAAACAACATCAACAAAAGAAACTAGAAACCAGACCATTGGGTAGCTATAGATGTGGCAAAAAGAAATGCAGATGCTGCCAAGAAATTACACACCGACAACAAGAATTTGTCTCACATTCTACAGGGGAAAAATTTCCTATAAAACACCATCTTACATGCGAGACAGAGTATGTCATCTATCTCATTCAATGCCACTGCGGGATCCAATATATAGGGAGAACCACCATGACACTGAGGAACCGCATCAATAAGCATAGGTTCAATATTAAAACAGGCTTCATGCTACATAGCCTTTCTAGGCATTGCATCATGACACATAAAGAAACCAAAACGTTTAGGGTTACTCCCATAGATCATGTACCTAAACATAGATCCAATAGATTTGAGATGTTAAAAAGACTTGAAGTCTTTTGGATCTATAAATGCAACTCTTTACAACCGTTGGGACTCAATGAGATATCCGAAACTGTCTTGGTATAATTTTAAACCTCCTAGCCAGTTTTTTGCATCGCATTCTATGGGCACAGGGAGCAATGTTCCTGTATATCTATAGTTCTAAATAGCTCTCACAATATACCACCCTATGTAACCATTATTTATTTGGGATCAATCAATTATACCAACCAATCTACCACGGGTCCCATACCCGAACGAGTCTCACATGTATCATTATGTGTGTACCTATATCTTGTGTTTGATCTTATACCAGGGACCACAATATGTGGATTTTAATGTATCTTCTCCTTGCAAATGTGCTACTTTGAACAAAGTTTTTATCATATATTTTGATATGGTTGATATATGCCATTCTTTACATATAAGATGCTGCCTGTTAATGATTGCATCATGGATCTTTCTATGTATATACCATTGTATTTTAGTTACTTTTTGAATGTGTTATTTTATTGACAGCAACTTTATACATTTTAAATTTTAATACTATTAATGTCTCCCTGAATATCCTATGGAACTGAGCAGCGCTACCAAACTTGTCCTTTGAGTCTGGTATTCAAAAATCCGTCCGACTCTAGCACATTAAATCTCATTCACTTTATCTATATATACTATTTCACTATTAGGCTGGCCGCGATCCGGGTGCTGCTCTTTACATATCTTTATTCAATCACACGGTATATAATAGTTATACCGGATTATACAGATCTATACAGATCTTTTAAGTCCTTTCGTCTCCGTTTTTTTTATATATTCCAGACCACCTATACTATTCATCTGCTTACCACCCAACCACTTATTATAGCTCTGTGGTAGAGCACTCCCCAGTTTTTAACTTTCCTGTAGAGTGCTTCCTACTAAACGCCTATCATTATGGTGAACATTAATCTCCGCCCCTTTTCAACCCCGCCACGGTATGTATATCGCTTCTAGTGTTGCTCGCGAATATTCGCAATTCGAATATTATTCGCGAATATCGCATATTCGCGAATTCACGAATTTCGCGAATATAGCGCTATATATTCGTAATTACGAATATTCGTTTTTTTTTTTTTGTTTTTTTTTCACAGTACACATCACAGTGATCATCCCTCTCTGCTTCCAGCTTGTGTGGTGTAAAGAAGGCTGTAATACTACTGTGTGAGACTGGCGTGCGAAAATTCGCATATGCGAAAATTAGCATATGCTACTTTTCGCATATGCGAATTTCCACATATGCTAATTTTCGCATGCGCGTATTTTCGCATACGCGAAAATAAAACGAGAATATAACGAATATGCGAATATTCGCGAATATATGACGAATATTCGTCCATATATTCGCGAATATTCGCGAATTCGAATATGGCCTATGCCGCTCAACACTAATCGCTTCCAGTGAAGCGATATCCGTCCAAGCGCTGTCTACAAAGGGATGCCCGTCCTGGTATTAGGACCCACGCCCCGGTTCCATTCCGTCCCTACCTACATAGCGCTTCTTCTTGACAGCAGAGCGCTTTCTGTGAAGCGCTGTCTATCACAGTTAAAATTGAGGACCCGCCCCTCTCTGATTTCGCTACGACGTACATAGCGCTCCTGTTGTTAGCGGAGCTGATCTTGACAGCGGTGGTGAGCGAAACTCACCATGCAACAAAATAGCGATCCACCTATTGATACTTAACACAGGGCTCCCGCTGATCATCCACCCGACTGGTTTTGTGGGTTTCTAGCGGATGTCTTCAAATACCGAACCACATTTTTCTATCAGTATACTATAGTGCAATAAGCCTCAAACCTACCAAATACAACTATTATATATGCCTTTGTTCTTTAGAGACAAATGTCCCTTATGACAAAGTTTGTTTTATGTAAACTATCTAGATTACTAAGAAGATACGTGTGCTTTTCACTACGGCTGGTCTAAGTTACTAGCTTTCCTGAATAGCCTAATTGATTTGACCTTTGAATAGCTGCGTATCTATGCCTATTTAAGTTGCTGCCATTTTTATGTTTGTACATGCACATTTGCCTGAGGAAGTGCCCGATCCGGGCAAGAAACGCGTTGCTACTGTGTGCTTAATAAATACCTTTATATTAATGATGGATGACCACTGAACTCTTCTTCACTGCTGTCCATTGCGCCTATTGAGGATCTTTTTTCCCGTTTCTGTTCCTGATATCTCTGCAAGCCGGCCAGCCACGCTGATACCGGAGGATCCAGGCTGCATCCAGCACACTCTATCATCACTCGAGCTCATCTAGGTGTTGTGCCCATAGCGCAACACCATCTGGTAAGTGGAATACCAACCCCTTCCCTTACCCCAAAGTTTTTTGAAGTATCACACTAGGGGCGCGTGTCTCTTTTTCCTTTTTATCTTGCATGCACTACGGGGGATCGCTTTATTCATCCACCCGGGTTGAGCTGAAGCTCAGAACACCGCTGCCCTCTCCATAGAATACTTTGTAACCTAACTACTACATATCCATTATGGAATACTACAAAAACCGGATGGGCCATAGGGACCAGCAGATAATCAGACTTACTAATGCTGATCCCCACGCAGAAAATATATTGACAGCCATGGACACTAATAACATCTTCACTGTAGATGATGTCAATACTATGACAGACCTATTCAAGACTTTGGAAATCCACTTGAAAACGGAACTTCAACACCAGATCGATGTAACTTTCCTGATTATCTATCTTAAGGAGGGTATAACACCCAGAGGGTTAAGATTAACCATTCCACCTGCTTTTCCTGATGATGTTGATTATTGTAGCAACTGGAACAAACTTTTAGATCATAATACATGTAATATGATTCGCATGTTGATTGACAAAAGATTACAATTGTGTAATGTTGCAGATACTCAAATTAATAACACTATAATGTCTTTAAAACCATATGTTACTCACACTGACTATCATCACATCAATTTAAACATCGCTAGCAGACTTATTAAACTTGAGTCCGATGTAATTGAAAAAAAGGTACATAAACTCATGAGGGACAGAAGAGACTACCAAGAAGGTAACCCCTGGCATTGGCGAGACAAAAATCTCTCTGAAAAAGAAAGCCTTCCAGAGAAACAACGCTATATAGGAGAAAAAAACAGCAGGGAAAATACCCAAGAAACCTCCCATTGGGCTAAAAAGCATCAACCACATGAACAAAGCTATGGAACGGAAAAACCCAAAAATCGGTATTCAAGGTTCTATACTAACACATCTTATCAGAACAAAAATAAGAACAGAAAAGAGGATGTTAAGACCAACAAAATGAGGAAGAACTCCACACAGATTACTCCAACCAGAAAGGACGATATCCAGAAAAGAAGGAACATCGAACTAACAAAGACAGAAGCTAAACAAGGATGTGAAACCCCTATACCTCATACCCCCATCAGAACACCATCATTAAATAAGAATGACCATTCTCTCACCTCTATGGCTAAGATACTACAGGCAGGTCAGAGCTTTAAGAAAAAATATGAAGCTCTGACCCAAAAAACCAATGAATCTCCTACTGCGTCTAGAAGTGGGTCCCCGGTTTTAAACAAAGGGGGCTCTACTAGTCCGCCCTGCTCACTAAGGAGTCTCATGGATCTTTCAATATATGATCAATGTGAGACCCTAGAGAGTGAAGTCCCAATATTAAATCTCACTGAGGATTCTATCTCTATCATAGACAACACACTATCACAATCTAAGTTAGTACCATTTTTAAAACCAGCTCTAGGAGAAGCTACAGGAGTAATCGAACACAATGGAGCAGGAACATCGATGGATTTTCCAGGGGTACACCTGAAAACCAACCCCCCAGTAGCCCCCATCTTCCTTCCAACAAGTCAAAAAAAAAGAAAAAAAGATACAGAGGATGCAGAGGGGGTAAAAAGAGGAAAGCTAATATAAAACTGGATCCACCGACAGACAAAGCCTCTATGGTAAAAATCTTCAATTTATCAAACTACGAATTAAACCCTTATGAGATATCATTACTTAAAAAGGGTTTATCCTTTTGTCCCACCAATGAAGTGGACCAATTCCAGCTATTTTTGGACCTCCATAAGTTCACCAGAAAGCTTACATTAAAAAGATTTTTCAATATGAATAAACCCAATGTTAAATCTGACACTGCAACCACAGTGGAATACCCCCTGGAGGAGACCATGCAACACCAAGAAGTAAAGGCCCCCTCTACTTTTTATCCTATACAATCACAGGGACATCACATCAATATGTTCCATGAGATGGTATCCCAAGAATTTAAAACATTAAAACAACAAAAGAACAAACAGAAATCGAATCTAAGCTTCAAAGAAAGGGAAGCTATGAAAAAACTCCAGAAAAATAAAGATCTAGTATTCAGAGCAGCTGACAAGGGTGGCGGTCTGGTTATTTTGAGCTATGAACAATACCATAGAGAGGCTCATAGGATTCTTTCTGATAAAGTCTATTACCAAAAAGTAAATGGAGACCCCTTTGTCTCTATCAAGAATCAACTACAAGAAATGTTTCAAGAGGCACATATCAATCAAATTCTTAACAAACAGGAATTACAGTACCTTACTATGGATCATCTCAATCGACCTTATTTTTATTTTCTACCCAAAATTCACAAATCCCTCAGTGACCCCCCAGGACGCCCCATTATTGCCAGCACCAACTCCCCCACCAGTAATCTAGCACATTATTTGGATCTGTTCCTACAAAAATATGTAATCCAACTTCCCAGTTATCTTCGGGATTCTGCCTCTCTTATACAACACCTATCAGAAATCACTTGGGAACCTTCGTATCTGATGGTGACCTGTGATGTCTCTGCACTATATACCAACATTGACCACCAATTGGGTTTGAATGCGGTTAAAGAGTTTCTTGAGACAGATGATGACATCACCGAGCTCCAGCAGGATTTCATCCTGAAAGGATTAAAATTTATATTGGAGAATAACTTCTTCACATACGATGGGGGCGTGTACCATCAATTAAAGGGGACCGCTATGGGGGCCAAAGTAGCCCCCTCGTATGCGAACCTTTTTATGGGGGCCTTTGAAGCCTTACACATTTGGGGCAAACCGAATATTAACAAACACCTGATTTTATATCGTCGCTACATAGACGACCTAGTGTTCATCTGGAATGGTCCACAATCATCTGTTGAAAGTTTCTTGGAACATCTTAATACAAACCAATGGGGCCTGAACTTCACCATCTCTTCCAGTCCAGATAACATCGAATTCTTGGATCTTGTCATTTCTCACAAGGAAAACAGGTTTATAACCTCTACCTTTTTTAAAAAAGTAGATACCAATAGCTATATCGAGTTTGGGAGTGGTCACTATAAAAAGTGGCTAGAAAATGTGCCTTACTCCCAGTATAAACGCATTAGAAAAAATTGTACAGAGGATGCTGACTTCAAAGCAGAAGCAGCTATTCTCCAGAAACGTTTCCGGGAGAAAAAATATCCGCAGGAACTATTATCTTATGCTTATCAGAAAACACAAAATCTATCTCAAAAAGAGTGTCTGATACCTAAGAAGGAGAAGAACTGTAAATCATCTAATGCAGGAGCTGATGAAAAACCTAAAAAGAAGTGGGAACTCAACTTCATTACGACTTTTAACAAATCTGCTCCACAGATAAAGAAGATACTCAGGAAATACTGGTACATCCTTGAGGGAGACCTGCATCTGAAACCATCCCTAGACCCCCAACCCGGGGTCACATTCCGCAAAGCCCCATCTATAAAAAATATTTTGGCACCAAGCCAACTAAAACAACATCAACAAAAGAAACTAGAAACCAGACCATTGGGTAGCTATAGATGTGGCAAAAAGAAATGCAGATGCTGCCAAGAAATTATACACCGACAACAAGAATTTGTCTCACATTCTACAGGGGAAAAATTTCCTATAAAACACCATCTTACATGCGAGACAGAGTATGTCATCTATCTCATTCAATGCCACTGCGGGATCCAATATATAGGGAGAACCACCATGACACTGAGGAACCGCATCAATAAGCATAGGTTCAATATTAAAACAGGCTTCATGCTACATAGCCTTTCTAGGCATTGCATCATGACACATAAAGAAACCAAAACGTTTAGGGTTACTCCCATAGATCATGTACCTAAACATAGATCCAATAGATTTGAGATGTTAAAAAGACTTGAAGTCTTTTGGATCTATAAATGCAACTCTTTACAACCGTTGGGACTCAATGAGATATCCGAAACTGTCTTGGTATAATTTTAAACCTCCTAGCCAGTTTTTTGCATCGCATTCTATGGGCACAGGGAGCAATGTTCCTGTATATCTATAGTTCTAAATAGCTCTCACAATATACCACCCTATGTAACCATTATTTATTTGGGATCAATCAATTATACCAACCAATCTACCACGGGTCCCATACCCGAACGAGTCTCACATGTATCATTATGTGTGTACCTATATCTTGTGTTTGATCTTATACCAGGGACCACAATATGTGGATTTTAATGTATCTTCTCCTTGCAAATGTGCTACTTTGAACAAAGTTTTTATCATATATTTTGATATGGTTGATATATGCCATTCTTTACATATAAGATGCTGCCTGTTAATGATTGCATCATGGATCTTTCTATGTATATACCATTGTATTTTAGTTACTTTTTGAATGTGTTATTTTATTGACAGCAACTTTATACATTTTAAATTTTAATACTATTAATGTCTCCTTGAATACCCTATGGAACTGAGCAGCGCTACCAAACTTGTCCTTTGAGTCTGGTATTCAAAAATCCGTCCGACTCTAGCACATTAAATCTCATTCACTTTATCTATATATACTATTTCACTATTAGGCTGGCCGCGATCCGGGTGCTGCTCTTTACATATCTTTATTCAATCACACGGTATATAATAGTTATA
Organism: Hyla sarda; assembly: GCF_029499605.1. NCBI lineage: Eukaryota > Metazoa > Chordata > Amphibia > Anura > Hylidae > Hyla > Hyla sarda. Next base: position 170,692,588 of record NC_079196.1, on the reverse strand, counting down.
CCGGATTATACAGATCTATACAGATCTTTTAAGTCCTTTCGTCTCCGTTTTTTTTATATATTCCAGACCACCTATACTATTCATCTGCTTACCACCCAACCACTTATTATAGCTCTGTGGTAGAGCACTCCCCAGTTTTTAACTTTCCTGTAGAGTGCTTCCTACTAAACGCCTATCATTATGGTGAACATTAATCTCCGCCCCTTTTCAACCCCGCCACGGTATGTATATCGCTTCCAGTGAAGCGATATCCGTCCAAGCGCTGTCTACAAAGGGATGCCCGTCCTGGTATTAGGACCCACGCCCCGGTTCCATTCCGTCCCTACCTACATAGCGCTTCTTCTTGACAGCAGAGCGCTTTCTGTGAAGCGCTGTCTATCACAGTTAAAATTGAGGACCCGCCCCTCTCTGATTTCGCTACGACGTACATAGCGCTCCTGTTGTTAGCGGAGCTGATCTTGACAGCGGTGGTGAGCGAAACTCACCATGCAACAAAATAGCGATCCACCTATTGATACTTAACACAGGGCTCCCGCTGATCATCCACCCGACTGGTTTTGTGGGTTTCTAGCGGATGTCTTCAAATATCGAACCACATTTTTCTATCAGTATACTATAGTGCAATAAGCCTCAAACCTACCAAATACAACTATTATATATGCCTTTGTTCTTTAGAGACAAATGTCCCTTATGACAAAGTTTGTTTTATGTAAACTATCTAGATTACTAAGAAGATACGTGTGCTTTTCACTACGGCTGGTCTAAGTTACTAGCTTTCCTGAATAGCCTAATTGATTTGACCTTTGAATAGCTGCGTATCTATGCCTATTTAAGTTGCTGCCATTTTTATGTTTGTACATGCACATTTGCCTGAGGAAGTGCCCGATCCGGGCAAGAAACGCGTTGCTACTGTGTGCTTAATAAATACCTTTATATTAATGATGGATGACCACTGAACTCTTCTTCACTGCTGTCCATTGCGCCTATTGAGGATCTTTTTTCCCGTTTCTGTTCCTGATATCTCTGCAAGCCGGCCAGCCACGCTGATACCGGAGGATCCAGGCTGCATCCAGCACACTCTATCATCACTCGAGCTCATCTAGGTGTTGTGCCCATAGCGCAACACCATCTGGTAAGTGGAATACCAACCCCTTCCCTTACCCCAAAGTTTTTTGAAGTATCACACTAGGGGCGCGTGTCTCTTTTTCATTTTTATCTTGCATGATTCAAGGCTGGTCATTATCAGTGCAATAAGATGCCATTTAGTACTCGGCAATGCCAAGGCCACGATACTGATGGGTAACTCTCATTACCCTATCGCACTACTTATGGTAAATAAAAAATATTTCTAATATACTTTGTTTAACCCCTTAAGGACTCAGGGTTTTTCCGTTTTTGCACTTTCGTTTTTTCCTCCTTACCTTTTAAAAATCATAACCCTTTCAATTTTCCACCTAAAAATCCATATTATGGCTTATTTTTTGCGTCGCCAATTCTACTTTGCAGTGACATTAGTCATTTTACCCAAAAATGCACGGCGAAACGGAAAAAAAAATCATTGTGCGACAAAATCGAAAAAAAAACGCCATTTTGTAACTTTTGGGGGCTTTCGTTTCTACGCAGTGCATATTTCGGTAAAAATTACACCTTATCATTATTCTGTAGGTCCATACGGTTAAAATGATACCCTACTTATATAGGTTTGATTTTGTCGCACTTCTGGAAAAAATCATAACTACATGCAGGAAAATTTATACGTTTAAAAATGTCATCTTCTGACCCCTATAACTTTTTTATTTTTCCACGTATGGGGCGGTATGAGGACTCATTTTTAGCGCCGTGATCTGAAGTTTTTATCGGTATGATTTTTGTTTTGATCGGACTTTTTGATCACTTTTTATTCATTTTTTAATGATATAAAAAGTGACCAAAATATGCTTTTTTGGACTTTGGAATTTTTTTGCGCGTACGCCATTGACCGTACGGCTTAATTAATGATATATTTTTATAGTTCGGACATTTACACACGCGGCGATACCACATATGTTTATTTTTTATTTTTTTTACACTGTTTTATTTTTTTTATGGGAAAAGGGGGGTGATTCAAACTTTTATTAGGGAAGGGGTTAAATGACCTTTATTAACACTTTTTTTTTACATTTTTTTTGCAATGTTATAGGTCCCATAGGGACCAATAACACTGCACACACTGATCTCTCATCCTGATCACAGGCGTGTATTAACACGCCTGTGATCAGCATTATCGGCGCTTGACTGCTCCTGCCTGGATCTCAGGCACGGAGCAGTCATTCATCGATCGGACACCGGGGAGGCAGGTAAGAGCCCTCCCGGTGTCTGATCAGCTGTTCGGGACGCCGCGATTTCACCGCGGCGGTCCCGAACAGCCCGACTGAGCAGCCGGGTCACTTTCACTTTCACTTTAGAAGCGGCGGTCAGCTTTGACCGCCGCTTCTAAAGGGTTAATACCGCACATCGCCGCGATCGGCGATGTGTGGTATTAGCCGCGGGTCCCGGCCGTTGATTAGCGCCGGGACCGACGCAATATGATGCGGGATCGCGGCGCGATCCCGCTTCATATCGCGGGAGCCGGCGCAGGACGTAAATATACGTCCTGCGTCGTTAAGGGGTTAAAAATAATAAAGTTTTCTATGCTTTATTTGTGCTTAAAAAAGCTCAAAAGCACATTTTCCCCCATCTTATACACACAGAAAGTGCAGCCTGGAGTGCTGAGGGGGGTGTGTGTCCAGCCTCATCCAATCATAGCTCCTCTCACACTTAACTGCCATATGCTGTTGGTTGGACACACCCCCTCAGCACTCCAGGCTGTACTTCCTGTGTTTGGGCTTCGGTCCTAAGTCTGTGTATAAGATGGGGGAAAATGTGCTCTTGAGCTTTTTCTAAGCACAAATAAAATATAGAAAACTTCATTTTTTTTAACCAAAGTATATTAGAAATCTTTTTTATTTGCCATAAGCAGTGCAATAGCAAAAATTAGGTTTAATGAGAGTGCCCATTTAAATACCATATTTATCAGGGTATAACACACACCGGCCTATAACACGTACCCTAATTTTTCCAAGGAAATTTGGTTGAAAAAGTTTTTAGTTTGAAAAATGCGTGTTATACGCTGATAAATATGGTACTTATAAGTCATATAGACGCTATCAGCATGACAAACCATAAACCTAGGCGTTACTTCAACATATGCATAGTCCCAGCAATTCACATCCATGCAGTTAAAATAGTTAAAAAACAAAAACAAAATGAAACATTTCATACTAACGCGTTATTTCACATAATAACCTTCATTCATAATATGCTGTATCTCTCTGTGGGATTGACTATTGCACAATTTCCTACTAGCTTTCTGCTGTAGGGATGAGTGAATTTAATCTGATGAATCCGAATTCTTTGCAAATTTCTGGAAAAATTAGATTTGCAAAAATGCGAATATCGCCGCGATTCGATCACATGAATCACTTCATTAAAGGAGTACTCCGGAGCTAACCTTTTATGGAGGAATTGGAGCATGAGGCAAAGTTATATAACATTCCAATATACTCACGTTTTCCATATGGTCTTCTTCCCGGTCTTCTCCTCGCTTTTCTCTCCGGCCGGAAGCTTGGTCTTTTGATGACGCTCGACCTGTATTTCTTCTTGATCCACCGCCATCTTCGCCTGGTGACTCATCGCTCCCATGAGTCACTGCGGGCTGTGCCAGCCTCCCCGCCCGGAGCCGGCTACTCCCCCAAAGTTAATTTATTCTGCGCATGCGCAGTACTACGCAAATAGCGTCGGGCTAACGCTAGGCTCCTATCGCTGCCTACGTTAGCCCTACGCTATTTGCGTAGTGCTGCGGCATTCTTGTGACACCGCTAGTGCAGTGTTTCCCAACCAGGGTGCCTCCAGCTGTTGCGAAACTGCAACTCCCAGCATGCCCAGACAGCCGAAGGCTGGAGGCACCCTGGTTGGGAAACACTGCACTAGCGGTTTCACAAGAATGCCGTAGCACTACGCAAATAGCGTAGGGCTAACGTATGCAGCGATAGGAGCAGAGCGTTATCCCTACGCTATTTGCGTAGTGCTGCAACATTCTTGTGACACCGCTAGTGCAGTGTTTCCCAACCAGGGTGCCTCCAGCTGTTGCCGAAGGCTATCCGGGCATGCTGGGAGTTGTAGTTTTGCAACAGCTGGAGGCACCCTGGTTGGGAAACACTGTGCTAGTGGGCACATGGATGGGTGGATCAGTGGGCTAGTGGGCACATGGAGAGGGCTGATGAGCTGGGAGAGGGAGGATGGGAGGAGATAACCACAAGGGAAGGAGCTGTGGGCGTCACTTCATTATAATTTATTATAATTTCCTGGGGGGGGGGGAGAGGAGGGGGAGAGAGCAGCAGCTAACAGGAAGCTGGCACAGGGAGTCATGGGAAATGTAGTCTTTATGACATGGCTGCTTACTGCTACAGGTGGCAATTACAAGAGAATGGCTGGGCCAAATTTGACAAATGAGGTATCGTTGGAAAGGTCTTTGAAAGAGCTATCAGATCAGGTAAACTTTTTTTTTAAGTACCAGCGCTCCGGAGTACTCCTTTTAACTCCATTTAGTGCGGTCCAGGCTCCAGGGCATCTAAAATGGCGGATCCACATGTGAGGACATGGGGCGAGGAATCCTTGGAAGGCGGGAGCAAGGGTAGGCGGGATGACCCTGAATCACGTGCAGCATGCAGCCTATCAGCAGCCAGCCACCCCTGTGATGTCACATTATCAGCAGCCATCTTGCGGCCAGTCACTTCAGCCTTTTATTGCAGAGAGAGAGAGAGAGAGAGAGAGAGAGAGAGAGAGAGAGAGGGACAGACAGCAGTGTGTGTTGCACAGAAAAGCATTTTTACAGCAGCGATTCACCTCCCAGTCACATCAGCGTTCTGTTGCAGAGAGGGACAGAGAGCAATGTGTTGCACAGAAAAGCTTTTTTACAACAGCGAATCCCCTCAATCCCAAATCCAGCCTAGAAGCACTGATAGGGAAGGGAGTGAGATTGAGAGAGAATTTTTTGTGCAATTTTGGGTGTAGTACACAGCGACTGTGTGCTGCAGCACTGGTGTGTACAACAACTGAAAAGCTAATAGTAGCCAGCCAGTTAGGATGAGCAGAGCACTAAAAGCATATTGTGCTCTATTAACCTGTTTGGGACAGAGGGCATACAGGTACGCCCTCGCGTCCCGGTACTTAAGGACGGAGGGCGTACCTCCATATTTCCAATCACCGCCGCTCGCCGGGTGGTGATCGGAATGGGATGCCTGTTGAAATCATTCAGCAGGCATCCCATGACATTGCCCAGGGGTGTCCTGAGACCCCCCCCATAACGGCGATTGCTGTGATTGGACGGTCAATTCTGACGGTTCAATGACAGCTTTTCCGGGCAGATCTGGTCTCTAGTGACCCAATTGCCTGGAAAATTAGGATGATTGGATCAGAGACAGCCCCAATCATCCTAAAGAATAGGAACGAGGTGACAGGGGTGCCACCTCCTCCTATCCCCTGCCATTGGTCGGTCATGACTGACCAACCAATGACAGGAGGGGGCGGGGGGTATAAAGTCAAAATCCCCACACTGCCCACCAAAAGAAGTCCAGGCAGAGAGGGGGGCAGAGCATTCGGCATTCCTCACCACCGGCGGCAGCAGCATGTCGGGACTACGATCGCGTGACCTAAGGCAGGGACGATCGGCGTGGGTGGGCCACAGTATGAAGATCGCTGGTAAGTGATGTTCAACTGTGGCCCTCAAGAAGTTGCAAAACTACAACTCCCAGTCAAAGACTGTCTGGACATGCTGGGAGTTGTAGTTTTGCAATATCTGTACAGCCACAGATTGGAGACCACTGTGCAATTATCTCCAAAATGTGATCTGTGGCATGCTGGGAGTTGTAGTTCTGTAACATCTGGCTCTTCAGCTGTTGCAGAACTACAACTCCCAGCATGCCTGGACAGTCTTGGCATACTGGGAGTTGTAGTTTTGCAACATCTGGAGAGGCACAGTTTGGAGACCACTATACAGTGGTCTCCAAACTGTAGACCTCCAGATGTTGTAAAACTACAATTCCCAGCATGCCTGGACAGTCTGGGCATGCTTGGAATTGTAGTTTTGCAACATCTGGAGGTCAACAGTTTGGAGAACACTGTATAGTGGTCTCCAAACTGTTCTCCTCCAGATGTTGCATAACTACAACTCCCAGCATGCCCTTTGGCTGTCAGTGCATGCTGGGAGTTTTAGTTTTGTGGAAATATCCCATCTGTGGACGTAAAATGCTCTGTGGGCGCACAACAAAGCTCAGGCGTGAGAGCGCACTATGTACATTTGAGGCCTAAATTGGTGATTTGCACAGGGGTGGCTGATTTTACAGTGGTTCTGACATAAACGCAAAAAGGAAAACACCCACATGTGACCCTATTTTGGAAACTACAAACCCTCACGGAACGTAACAAGGGGTATAGTGAGCATTAACACCCCACTGATGTTTGACACGATTTCATTGAAGTTGGACATTTTCACAAGGGAAAATAGATGAAAAAGCCCCCCAAAATCTGTAACACCATTTAAGTAAGAAAATACCCCATATGTGGATATAAAGTGCTCTGCTGGCACACTACAATGCTCAGGAGAGAGGGAGCAAAACAGTGGACATCCCCCCCCCACATGTAACCCCATTTTGGATACTACACCTCTCAAGGATGGGTGCAGTGAGCATTTACACCCCATAGGTGCCTGACAGATTTTTTGAACAGTCGTCCGTAAAAATGAAAAATTTTATTTTTCATTTGCACAGCCCACTTGTCCAAAGATCTGTCAAATGCAAGTGGGGTGTAAATGCTCACTGCACCCCTTATTACATTCCATGAGGGGTGTCATTTCTGAAATGGGGTGACATGGGGGGGGGTCCACTGTTCTGGCACCATGGGGGCTTTGTAAATGTACATAATCCCCGACTTCCATTCCAACCAAATTCTCTCTCCAAAAGCCCAATGGTGCTCTTCATCTTCTGAGACCTGTAGTGCACCAGCGGAGCACTTTACAACCACATATGGGGTATTTCCTTAATTGGGAGAAATTGGGCTTCAAATTTTGAAGGCCTTTTTCTCCTATTACCCCATATAAAAATAAAAAATTTGGGGTAACACCAGCATTTTAGTGTTAAAAGCCAAGTTTTTCATTTTTACGGACCACTGTTCAAAAAACCTGTTGTCATGTCTGTCTCAGTCTGTGTTCACACACAACTGTGTGTGAACAGTTTTATGTTTCCTGGTCAGGGAAAAGTTAATGTCTCTGGCTTTTTCAGCTTCAGCCTCTGTTGTCCAATAGCCTTTAGGGTGGGTCTATTTAATGTCAGCCCAGTCTAGCCTCTGTGCTGGATACTTAGATAATTACATCCTGACTTGCTAAGTTGCTGGACATGCAGCTAATGGAGGCTTGGTGAAACACTTTTTGTTTGAGCTTTTAAATCTACTATATCTGTTTTAGCATGCACTTTGTGTTTTCTGGCTTTAGCCAATTTTATGTGGCATGCTCTTAGTGGATTTTAAGCTGTGTTTGTTTAGTCAGTTTTAGGATTAGTTTATCCTTTCTGCTATGTTTCTGTTCACACTGTGTTTTCTCTTGTATCTGTTTATGTGAAGTTCTGTGTTTTATATTTCTGTTTTCCTACTGGGCCTGCATCCTGACCTCTGCAGAGTGTGCCGCTGGCCAGTAGTCTATTTGTAAGTATTATTAATGGCCACTGCTATAGTGGAGTGGAGTGTCCAGTTTGTGTGTCCAGTGTGAACAGTGTCCTATATTAGGCATCCTCCATGTGGAAACGTATTGTCTGCTGGAGGTTTCCTAGGGGTTTGCGATTTCTGTCTTGTGTTCAGTGGGAACAGTGTTATATATCTATATATATATATATATCTATATATACATATATATATATATATATATATATATATATATATATCCTGTGTCTCTGGCATTTCTATTACCTGTCCATGGGGACTTCATGTCTACTGGAGGTTTTGCATAGAGATGCGTATATTCCTGATTAGCTATAGATCCCTGTTTCTGGTCCATTGGAACTTTGTCTTCTGGATGTTATGAGGGATTATGCTATATTCCTCTCTGTTCCTAAAGTCGGATTACTTATTAATTTTCCAGTACTTATTCATTTTCTGTTCCAGTTTTGAACTTCATGTTTATTAGTTCTTGAATTCAGATCTCTGGAGTTCTGTACATTACTACTTATCTATAGTGTCCTCTGTTCACGACCACGGATCTATAGTGTCCTCTGTTCACGACCACTGAGTCCTCTGTTTATGTCCGCTGATCTAAAGTGTCCTCTGTTCATGACCGCTGATCCATAGTGTCCCCTGTGCTACTCACTGATCTGTGTCCTCTGAACTTAATCTGTTATAGAGTTGTATGTTCCTGTTATGTTATGTTTCAGTCAGGCTACCTCTGGCAAGCACATGGAGGGTTATGCGGCCCTCCTAAGAAATGCTACCCCACACCATTATCCACCCACAGCCTAGATGGTCATGCTGGAGGATGTTGCAGGCAGCAGAACGTTCTCCACGGCGTCTCCAGACTCGTCTGTCACATCTGCTCAGTAGCGGTCCTGCTGCTGGGTTGTTTCCCTCCTAAGGCCTCCTCCACGTCTCCTGATGTTCTGGCCTGTCTCCTGGTAGCGCCTCTATGCTCTGGACACTACGCTTACAGACACAGCAAACCTTCTTGCCACAGCTCGCAGTGATGTGCCATCCTGGATGAGCTGCACTACCTGAACCACTTGTGTGGGTTGTAGACTCCTTCTAATGCTACCACTAGAGTGAAAGCACCGCCAGCATTCAAAGTGACCAAAACATCAGCCAGGAAGCATAGAAACTGAGAAGTTGTCTGTGCTCACCACCTGCAGAACCACTTCTTTATTGGGGGTGTTTTGCTAATTGCCTATAATTTCCACCTGTTGTCTGTTGTCTGTTCCATTTGCACAACAGCATGTGAAATTGATTGTCAATCAGTGTTGCTTCCTGAGTGGACAGTGTGATTTCACAGAAGTGTGATTGACTTGGAGTTACATTGTGTTGTTTAAGTGTTCCCTTTATTTTTTTGAGCAGTGTATAATTTATTAGTGTTGCTCGCGAATATTCGCAATTCGAATATTATTCGCGAATATCGCATATTCGCGAATTCACGAATTTCGCGAATATAGCGCTATATATTCGTAATTACGAATATATATATTTTTTTTCTTCACAGTACACATCACAGTGATCCCCCCTCTCTGCTTCCAGCTTGTGTGGTGTAAAGAAGGCTGTAATACTACTGTGTGAAACTGGCGTGCGAAAATTTGCATATGAGAAAATTTGCATATGCTAATTTTCGCATATGCGAATTTCCACGTATGCTAATTTTGTATATGCAAATTTTCACATATGTACATTTTCGCATACGCGAATTTTCGCATATGCGAAAATAAAACGAGGATATAACGACTATGCGAATATTCGCGAATATATGACGAATATTCATCCAAATATTCACGAATATTCGCGAATTCGAATATGGCCTATGCCGCTCAACACTATAATTTATTTGGCATGTCCATTTTCCTTACAAGCAGAGAGTTTCAAAGTTAGAAAAATGCTACATTTTTCATGAAATTTTTGAATTTGTTCACCAAGAAATGTCACAAAAAACAATCTCAGAATCAAATGTATAAGTGAAAGCATCTCATAGTTATTAATGCTTAACCCCTTAAGGACTTAGCCATTTTTTGCAAATCTGACCACTGTCACTTTAAACATTAATAACTCTGGGATGCTTTTAGCTATCATTCTGATTCCGAGATTGTTTTTTCGTGACATGTTCTACTTTAACATAATGGTAAAATTTTGTGGTAACTTGCTTCCTTTCTTGGTGAAAAATCCCAAAATTTTATGAAAAATTTGAAAATTTTGCATTTTTCTAACTTTGAAGCTCTCTGCTTGGAAGGAAAATGGATATTCCAAATAATTATTTTTTTTATTGACATATACAATATGTCCACTTTATGTTTGCATCATAAAATTGATGAGTTTTTACTTTTGGAAGACACCAGAGGGCTTCAAAGTTCCGCAGCAATTTTCCAATTTTTCACAAAATTTTGAAACTCGCTTTTTTTCAGGGACCAGTTCAGGTTTGAAGTGGATTTGAAGGGTCTTCATATTAGAAATACCCCATAAATGACCCCATTATAAAAACTGCACCACCCCCAAAAGTATTCAAAATGACATTCAGTAAGCGTTTTAACCCTTTAGGGGTTTCACAGGAATGGCAGCAAAGTGAAGGAGAAAATTCACAATCTTCATTTTTTTATACTCGCATGTTCTTGTAGACCCAATTTTTGAATTTTTGCAAGGGGTAAAAAGGAGAAAATTTTTACTTGTATTTGAAACCCAATTTCTCTCGAGTAAGCACATACCTCATATGTCTATGTTAATTGTTCGGCGGGCGCAGTAGAGGGCTCAGAAGGGAAGGAGCGTCAAATGGTTTTTGGGGGGCATGTCACCTTTAGGAAGCCCCTATGGTGCCAGAACAGCAAAAAACACCACATGGCATACCATTTTGGAAACTAGACCCCTCGGGGAAGGTAACAAGGGGTAATGTGAACCTTAATACCCCACAGGTGATTCACGACTTTTGCATATGTAAAAAAAAAAAAAATTTTTTTACCTAAAATGCTTGGTTTCCCAAAAGTTTTACATTTTTGAAAAGGGTAATAGAAGAAAATACCCCCCAAAATTTGAAGCCCAATTTCTCCCGATTCAGAAAACACCCCATATGGGGGTGAAAAGTGCTCTGCTGGCGCACTACAGGTCTCAGAAGAGGAGTCACATTTAGCTTTTTTGAAGGAAATTTTGCTCTGGGGGCATGCCGCATTTAGGAAGCCCCTATGGTGCCAGAACAGCAAAAAAAAAAACCACATGGCATACCATTTTGGAAACTAGACCCCTCGGGGACCGTAACAAGGGGTCAAGTGAACCTTAATACCCCACAGGTGTTTCACGACTTTTGCATATGTAAAAAATAAAATTAAAAAATGTACCTACAATGCTTGGTTTCCCAAAAAAATTACATTTTTACAAAGGGTTAAAGCAGAAAATACCCCCAAAATTTGAAGCCCAATTTCTCCCGATTCAGAAAACACCCCATATGGGGGTGAAAAGTGCTCTGCTGGCGCACTACAGGTCTCAGAAGAGAAGGCGTCACATTTGGCTTTTTGAAAGCAAATTTTGCTCTGGAGGCATGCTGCATTTAGGAAGCCCCTATGGTGCCAGGACCGCAAAAAAAACCACATGGCATACTATTTTGGAAACTAGAGCCCTCGGGGAATGTAACAAGGGGTTAAGTGAACCTTAATACCCCACAGGCGTTTCACGACTATTGCATATGTAAAAAAAAAAAAAAAAAAATTTTTACCTAAAATGCTTCTTTTCCCAAAAAATTAAAATTTTTAAAAAGGGTAAAAGCAGAAAATACCCCTCAAAATTTGTAACACAATTTCTCCCGAGTACGGCGATACCCCATATGGGACCCTAAACTGTTGCCTTGAAATACGACAGGGCTCCCAAGTGAGAGCGCCATGCGCATTTGAGGCCTAAATTGGGGATTGCATAGGGGTGGACATAGGGGAATTCTACGCCAGTGATTCCCAAACAGGGTGCCTCCAGCTGTTGTAAAACTCCCAGCATGCCTGGACAGTCAGTGGCTGTCTGGCAATACTGGGAGTAGTTGTTTTGCAACAGCTGGAGGCTCCGTTTTGGAAACCGTGGAGTACCAGACGTTTTTCATTTTTATTGGGGAGGGGGGTTGTGTAGGGGTATGTGTATATGTAGTGTTTTTTACTTTTTATTTTATTTTTTTGTGGTAGTGTAGTGTAGTGTTTTTAGGGTACAGTCACACGGGCGGGGGTTCACAGTAGTTTCTCGCTGGAAGTTTGAGCTGTTGCAGAAAATTTGCCGCAGCTCAAACTTGCAGCCCGATACTTACTGTAAGCCTCCGCCCATGTGAGAGTACCCTGTACATTCACATTGGGGGGGGGGGACATCCAGCTGTTGCAAAACTACAACTCCCAGCATGCGCTGACAGACTGTACATGCTGAGAGTTTTAGTTTTGCAACAGCTGTAGGCACACTGGTTATGTATCACTGAGTTTGTGACCTTACTCAGTGTTTCAAAACCAGTGTGCCTCCAGCTCTTGCAAAACTACAACTCCCAGCATGTACGGTGCATGGTGTAAGGTGACTGCTGGGAGTTGTAGTTTGCAACAGCTGGAGGCACACCGGTCGTGAAACACTGAGTTAGGTAAAAGAAACTCTGAGTTTCACAACCAGTGTGCCTTCAGCTGTTGCAAAACTACAACTCTCAGCAGTCACCGACAGCCAACTGGCATGCTGGGAGTTGTAGTTATGCAACCAGCAGATGCACCACTACAACTCCCAGCATGCACTTTAGCTGTTTGTGCAAGCTGGGAGTTGTAGTTATACAACAGCTGAAGGTACACTTTTCCATAGAAAAAATGTGCCTCCAGGTGTTGCAAAACCATGCCCATAAGGGAATGCTGGGAGTTGTGGTGGTCTGCATCCTGCTGTTGCATAACTACAGCTCCCAGCATGCCCTTTTTGCATGCTGGGAGCTGTTGCTAAGCAACAGCAGGAGGCTGTCACTCACCTCCTGCTGCTGCTCCGCTGCAGGTCAGTCCCTCGCCGCCGCAGTCGCTCCTGGGGCCCGATCCCAAAAGGGACGCCGGGGATCGGGGTCCCCAGCACCCGGGGTCGTCTTCCCGCACCCGCTCACGTCCTCCGGAAGAGGGGCGGAGCGGGTGCGGGAGTGACACCCGCAGCAGGCGCCCTGATTAGTCGGCCGGTGATCCGGCCGACGAATCAGGGCGATCGTGAGGTGGCACCAGTGCCACCTCACCCCTGCAGGCTCTTGCTGTTCGGGGCTGTCAGAGACGGCCCCCATCAGCCAGTAATTCCGGGTCACCGGGTCACTGGAGACCCGATTGACCCGGAATCGCCGCAGATCGCTGGACTGAATTGTCCAGCGATCTGCGGCCATCGCCGACATGGGGGGGCATAATGACCCCCCTGGGCGATATGCCGGGATGCCTGCTGAACGATTTCAGCAGGCATCCGGCGCCGGTCCCCAAACGGCTAGCGGTGGGAACCGGAATTCCCACGGGCGTATGGATACGCCCTGCGTCCTTAAGGACTCGGAATGCAGGGCGTATCCATACGCCCTGCGTCCTTAAAAGGTTAAAGTCACAGAGGTCAGATTTGCAAAAAATGCTCCCGTCCTTAGTGTCAAAATGGGCTCTGTCCCCAAGGGGTTAAGTGTAACCTGTGCATACATCTAATTGGTGTATCATTTTGTTCCTGTTAAAGTCTTAAGATACTGTGAAAGGCCAGGCAAAAGCACACACATGCTGGTATTGTAGACAAATACTGTTTTAAGCGTAGTGGAGCAGATTCTCCCCTCATAAGTGCATACCACATATGTACATCTAAGTGGTGTACTATTTTGTTCCTGTTAACCCCATAAGGACCAGGGGTTTTCCGTTTTTGCACTTTCGTTTTTTCCTCCTTGCCTTTAAAAATCATAACCCTTTCAATTTTGCACCTAAAAATCCATGTGATGGCTTATTTTTTGCGCCACCAATTCTACTTTGTAATGACATCAGTCATTTTACCCAAAAATCTACGGCTAAACGGGAAAAAAAATCATTGTGAGACAAAATTGGAAAAAAAATGCCATTTTGTAACTTTTGGGGGCTTCTGTTTCTGCGCAGTAAATTTTTTGGTAAAAATGACACTTTCTCTTTATTCTGTAGGTCCATACTATTAAAATGATACCCTACTTATATAGGTTTGATTTTGTCATACTTCTGAAAAAAATCATAACTACATGCAGGAAAATTTATATGTTTAAAAAGGTCATATTCTGACCCCTATAACTTTTTAATTTTACCATGTATGTGGCAATATGAGGGCTCATTTTTTGCATCGTGATCTGAAGTTTTTAGCGGTACCATTTTTGTATTGATCGGACTTGTTTATCACTTTTTATTCATTTTTTCATGATATAAAAAGAGGCCAAAAATACACTATTTTGGACTTTGGAATTTTTTGCGCGTACGCCATTGACAGCGCGGTTTAATTAAAGATATATTTTTATAAATTGGACATTTCTACATATGTTTATTTTTATTTACACAGTTTTTTTTTTAAATGGGAAAAGGGGGGTGATTCAAACATTTATTAGGGAAGGTGTTAAATGATCTTTATTCACTTTTTTTTTCACTTTTTTTATTGCAGTGTTATAGCTCCCATAGGGACCTATAACACTGCACACACTGATCTTTTACATTGATCACTGGTTTCTCATAGGAAACCAGTGATCGATGATTCTGCCGCGTGACTGCTCATGCCTGGATCTCAGGCACTGAGCAGTTATTCGGCGATCGGACACCATGAGGCAAGGTAGGAGACCCTCCTCGTGTCCTACAGCTGTTCGGGACACCTCGATTTTGCTGCGGTGATCCAGAACAGCTCCCTGAGCTAACCGGCATGGTTTCAACTTCGAATGCCGCGTCTAAAGGGTTAATAGCGCCGTGATCACTGCCGCAAGCTATTAGCCACGGGTCCCAGCCGTTGTTAGAGGCCGGGTCTGCCCCGCGTTATGGAAAGGGTAAGGTCTCAGGACGTACCGGTATGTCCTTGGGCCTTAACAGGTTAAAGTCTTAAGGGCCTAGATACTGTGAAAGGCCAGGCAAAAGTACATACCTGCTGGTGTTGTAGACAAATTCTGTTTTAAGCTTAGTGGAGCGCATTGTCCTCCCCTCATAAGTGCATACCACATACGTACAACTTAGTGTACTATTTTGTTTTTGTTAAAGTCTTAAGGGCCTAGATACTGTGACAGGCCAGGCAAAAGTACACACCTGCTGGTGTTGTAGACAAATACTGTTTTAAGCGTAGTGGAGCACATTGTCAGCCCCTCATAAGTGCATACCACATATGTACAACTTAGTGAACTATTTTGTTCCTGTTAAAGCCTTAAGGGCCTATATACTGTTAAAGGCCAGGCAAAAGTACATACCTGCTGGTGTTTTAGATAAATACTGTTTTAAGCGTGGTGGAGCGTATTGTATTCCCCTCATATACGCACTAAGTATGTCAGGCAGAGAAGTGCCAGGACGTGCACAGAGGAGTGGCAGAGGCCTAAATTCATCAGGCAGAGGTTGCAGCAGACTAGTGGCGAGTGACAGCAGGAGTGGTAGTAAGAGGCCTGAGCTCCCCGTATCAGCTAGCGGTCGCGTCTCGACCAGCAACCCATCTGCCATCATCGATTGGTTAACACTTCATCACAAGTGACACCTGACAGCCCCAGACAACAGTTGGTGGGTTCCTCAGACACAACCCTCAGTTGGCATGGCCCGGGAGCAGTCCCTGTCCTCCCATTGCCTCTGTCCTGTGCTGTTCCCTCCCCCACAGAAGTATCTTATGCTGTGGGTTCAGCTCCACTATTTAGTGAGGACAATCTACTAGAGGAGAGTCAGCAGCTACTGCAAAGCCAAGAAGTGGAAGAGATATCTGCCGCCTCCTCCGGTAGGTGGGCAAGTAGTCATGAGGAGAGTGGTGTGGGAGGAGGTGTTGTGAGAGTTAAGGCTCCTGAAGCAGACACTGTTGAGGAACCTGAGGAGGACATCAGTGACGTGCAGACACAACTCGATGATGATGAAGCCGATCACACTTGGGAGCCGGGTGCAAAAGGGGCTTCATCATCGTCAGGAGAAGAGGGTTTCAGGATTCCCGTGAGGCAGCAGCTGAGCCAGCAAAGTTGGTAGTCAGCATGGTGGCAGAAATGGAAAGTCTCGAGCCAAACAGGCCTGGGGTAGACAACCTGCTCTGTGGCAGCTTACCTTTCCGGGAGGTAGTTGAACAGGGGTACCTGAAGTCGTCGGCAGTAACAGTCAATCAGTGCGGACTGTTGGTGGGAAAATCAACTACTCGGCGGTGTGGCAGTTTTTCATCAAGCATCCGGAAGATGTTAACCTAGCCAGCCACATACAAGATGTGTCGGCAGACGGTGAAGCATGACCAGGGTCCCAATATTGGCACCATGGCCCTGCATCAACATATGCAGCATCACCATAAAGCAGCCTGGGAAAACCGTGGCTCCGATGTGGTGGTCCACCCAGTGGCATGCCGCTCCCTATTTAAGACAGCCAAGGCTCCACCACCTCAGCCGAATGGAGCTGTGTGTCATTGTCAGGATCCGGACTGGTATGCGGGGTCGACACGGGTAGTGAATCCTCTGTGTCAGTGAGGCGATGGCGTGGGCCATACCAGGGGAACGTAATCTAAGGGGTTACTGGTGTTGACCAGAGCCCGCCGCAAAGCGGGATGGACTTGCTGCGCCAGGTAACCCCCAGGTCGTTCCACCCAATAACGACTCAACCTCACTGACAGCTGAGACAGGCGCGGTACACAAGGAGAAGGCAAGGGCAAGGTCGGACTTAGCAGAAGGTCTGGGCAGGCAGCAACGGTTCGTAGTCAGGGGCAACGGCAAGGGTCTGGATACACAGGCGATAGGCACATGGGAACGCTTTCACTGGCACAAAGGCAACAAGATCCGGCGAGGACAGGAAGGGGAAGTGGAAATATAAAGTGTGGAAGTGATTTGAACTGATTGGGCCAGGCACCAATAGTGGTGCACTGGCCCTTTAAATTTCATATAGCCGGCGCGCCCTAGAGACGGGACGGAGCCGAAGCAGGTCAAGGCAGGTGAGAGGATCGGGATGCGACCCACGGGCGGGCAGGTCCCGGGCAGAAGGACGCCGCGAGCGCTCCGGGGAGGGACAAGGACCCGGACCGCTCGGCGTTACAGTACCCCCCCCCCTTTGGTCTCCCCCTCCTTTTGGAGCCCAGGAATCTGTGGACGAGCTCTTTGTCAAGAATGTTGACCTCAGGTTCCCAGGACCTCTCTTCTGGACCACAATTCTCCCAATCGATTAAAAAAAATCTTTTACCTCGAACGACCTTGAAGGCGAGGATCTCTTTGACCGAGAAGACATCAGAGGAGCCAGAAACAGGAGCAGGAACAGTGTCCTTGGGAGAATAACGGTTAAGTATGAGAGGTTTAAGAAGAGAGACATGGAAAGAGTTGGGAATACGAAGAGAAGGGTTGAAGATGAAGTTGGTAGGAGACGGGATTGATTTGTTTTTTAATTTTAAAAGGGCCAAGAAAACGAGGACCTAGCTTGTAGCTAGGCACACGGAAACGAATGTACCTAGCTGAAAGCCACACTTTGTCACCAGGGGCAACAACAGGAGGAGGTCTTCTTTTACTATCTGCATGTTTCTTCATGCGAGATGAGGCCTGCAAAAGAGAATTACAAGTCTCACTCCAGATGGAGGAAAAATCTTGAGTCAATTCATCCACAGCCGGAAATCCAGAGTAAGAGGGAATAGGGAGGGGGGGGGATCGGGTGACAGCCGTACACCACGAAAAAATGGGGACTTGGAAGAAGACTCAGAATCTTTAAAATTGTATGAAAATTCGGCCCAGGGCAAGAGGTCCACCCAGTCATCTTGATGGGAGGAGACAAAATGACGCAAGTAGTCACCGAGTATTTGATTTACTCTTTCCACTTGACCGTTGGATTGAGGGTGGTAAGCCGAAGAAAATTTTTATTTGATTTTTAATTGACTACATAGCGCTCTCCAGAATTTGGAAACAAATTGGATGCCTCTGTCAGAGACGCTGTGCGTGGGAAGCCCATGGAGGCGAAAAATATGAAGAAAAAATTGTTTCGCCAATTGAGGCACAGTAGGCAGACCAGGCAGAGGGACAAAGTGAGCCATTTTAGAAAAACGATCAACGATCACCCAAATGACTGTATTGCCGTGAGACAATGGAAGGTCAGTAATGAAGTCCATGGCTATATGGGACCTCGGCTGTTCAGGCACAGGCAGAGGAAGAAGAAGACCTGCAGGTTTCCGACATGGGGTTTTGTCAAGGGCACAAACAGTACAAGCCCGAACGAAATCAATCATGTCCTTCTCCAGGGAAGACCACCAATAGTGTCTGGAAAATAACTGCACAGACTTCTTGACACCAGCATGTCCGGCCAAATGAGAGGAGTGTCCCCATTTAAGGATTTTGAGCCGAAGGCGTGGAGGTACGAAGGTCTTTCCCGGAGGAAATTGCACAAGGGTGGTAGGAGCTGAGGAGATAAGGCACTCAGGAGGAATAATGTGCTGAGGAAGAGTTTCAGATTCGGAGACATCGGTGGAACGTGATTGTCAGGATCTGGACTGGTATGTGGGGAGGACACGGGTGGTGGATCCTCTGTGTCAGTGAGGGGATGGCGTGGGCCGTACCAGGGGAACGGAATCTAAGGGGTTACTGATTTTCACCAGAGCCAGCCGCAAAGCGTGATGGACTTACAGCGGCAGGTAACCCCCAGGTCATTCCACCCGATAGCGACTCAACCTCACTGACAGCTGAGACTGGCGCGGTAAACAAGGATAAGGCAAGAGCAAGGTCTGATGTAGCAGAAGGTCTGGGCAGGCAGCAACGGTTCGTAGTCAGGGGCAACGGCAAGGGTCTGGGTACACAGGCAATGGAACACACAGAAACGCTTTCGCAGGGCACAAGGCAACAAGATCCGGCAGGTACAGGAAGGGGAAGTGGGTTTTTATGGAGTGGGGAGTGCTTAGGAACTAATTGGACCAGGCACCAATTAATGGTGCACTGGCCCTTTAAATCTGAAAGAACCGGCACGTGCGCGCCGGGACTGAGCAGAAGGACGGGGCCGGTAAGAGACACGGGATGTGACCCGTGGGCGGGCACGTCCTGCCGTGGGGATCGCATTCCCGCCGAGGGACATAGAGCAGCGCTCCCGGTCAAACTCGCAGACCGGAGCGCTGCAAGCAGAGGAGTAACGCCGCGAGTGTTCTGGAGGGGAAGCTGGGCCAGGAGCGCTCGGCGTGACAGTACCCCCCCTTTGGTCTCCCCCTCTTTTTGGAGCCCAGGAACCTATGGATGAGCTCCTTGTCGAGGATATTGTCCTCGGGCTCCCAAGATCTCTCTTCGCTGGCCACAATTCTCCCAGTCAACAAGAATTTTTTTTTTTACCTATGACGACCTTGGAGGCGAGGATTTCTTTTACCGAGAAGACATCAGAGGACCCAGTGACAGGAGCAGGAACAGTGACCTTGAGGGAAAAGCGGTTAAGAATGAGAGGTTTGAGAAGGGATACATGAAAGGAGTTAGGAATACGAAGAGAAGGAGGAAGATGGAGCTTGTAGGAGACAGGGTTGATTTGACTTTTGACTCTAAATGGCCCGAGGTAACGAGGACCCAGCTTGTAGCTAGGGACACTAAAACAAATATATTTGGCAGAGAGCCACACTTTGTCACCAGGGGCAAAGACAGGATGAGTTCTTCTCTTCTTATCCGCATGTTTCTTCATGCGACAAGAGGTCAGTGAGAGCGACTTTTGTGTCTCTTTCCAGATAGTGGAGAAGTCCAGGGTCAATTCATCTACGGTAGGAACTCCAGATGAAGTGGGGATGGGGAGGGGGGGAAGCGGGTGACGGCCGTACACCACAAAGAACGGAGATTTGGCTGATGACTCAGAGTTTTTGAAATTGTACGAGAATTCAGCCCAGGGTAACAGGTCAACCCAATCATCTTGGCGGGAGGAGACAAAATGTCGCAGATAGTCACCAAGGATCTGGTTCACTCTCTCCACTTGTCCATTGGACTGCAGGTGGTAGGAGGACGAGAAATTTAATTTGATCTTTAATTGATTACAGAGAGCTCTCCAAAATGTAGACACAAATTGAAGGCCTCTATCCGATATGATATGCGTGGGAAGCCCGTGGAGACGAAAAATCTGCAGAAAAAATTGCTTCGCCAACTGTGGAGCAGAAGGAAGGCCAGGAAGCGGAATTAAGTGAGCCATTTTGGAAAAACGATCAACGACCACCCAGATGACAGTGTTGCCATGGGATACAGGAAGATCAGTGATGAAGTCCATGGCTATGTGGGACCAAGGCTGTTCAGGCACCGGCAGCGGATGGAGAAGACCTGAAGGCTTCTGACGAGGGGTCTTGTCACGTGCACATACTGTACAGGCCCGTATGAAATCGGTCACATCCTTTTCCAAGGAGAACCACCAATAGTGTCTGGCAATCAACTGTAAAGTCTTTTTTATTCCAGCGTGACCAGCCAGATGGGAGGAATGGCCCCATTTGAGGATCCGGAGGCAAAGACGTGGAGGAACATAAGTCTTTCCTGGAGGGACAGGTACCAGAGAAGCAGGAGCAGAAGAGATCAGACACTCAGGGGGAATGATGTGCTGAGGAAGGGTCTCGGCTTCGGAGAAATTGGAGGTATGACATTCTTGTCTGCGGGCCAAAAATGGATTTGAAAGTTAAAACGGGCAAATAACAACGACCACCTAGCCTGGCGAGGATTTAGCCTCTGGGCGGACTGGAGATAAGACAGATGGTGATGGGATGAAGGGATCCTTCCAGAAGATGTCTCCACTCCTCAAGGGCCAACTTATTCGCCAATAGTTCACGGTCTCCAATGGAATAATTTTTTTCTGTAGGTGAAAAGGTTTTGGAGAAAAATCCGCAAGTGACATTTTTTCCTTTTGCGGATTTTTGTAGGAGAACAGCGCCGGCTCCTACAGAGGAGGCGTCAACCTCGAGGAAGAAGGGCTTCTGAGGATCTGGTCTGGACAAGACTGGAGCAGAGGAGAAGGCGGCTTTGAGGTGATTAAAGGCTTCCTCCGCCTGTGATGGCCAGGATTTCGGATTTGCATTTTTCTCAGTCAGTGCTACAATAGGAGCAACAATGGTGGAGAAGTGAGGAATGAATTGACGATAATAATTAGCAAATCCGAGAAATCTTTGGATTGCTCGCAGGCCAGTGGGACGAGGCCAGTCCATTACCACAGAAAGTTTATCAGGGTCCATTTTAAGACCTTGTCCGGACACAATGTATCCCAGGAAGGGAAGACTGCTGCGTTCGAATAGACACTTCTCAATTTTGGCGTAAAGTTGATTTTGGCGTAGTCGCTGGAGCACTTGACGAACATGAAGGCGATGTTCATCTAGGTTGGGGGAAAAAATGAGGATGTCGTTAAGGTAGACTACCACACAGGAGTACAGCATGTCCCGAAAAATCTCATTAACAAAGTCCTGAAAGACTGCTGGAGCGTTGCATAGACCAAAAGGCATGACTAGGTATTCAAAGTGTCCATTTCTGGTATTGAAGGCAGTTTTCCATTCATCGCCTGCTCGAATACGGATGAGGTTATATGCGCCCCTTAGATCAAGTTTGGTGAAAATCTTGGCACCTTGCAATCGGTCAAAGAGTTTGGAGATGAGAGGCAGAGGATAGCGTTTTTTTTTACGGTAATTTTATTGAGACATCGGTAATCAATACAAGGGCGGAGTGATCCATCTTTTTTAGCGACAAAGAAAAATCCAGCTCCATCTGGAGAAGAAGATTTCCGGATAAAACCTCTTTTGAGATTTTCTTGTATGTACTCAGACATAGCTTGTGTTTCCGGGGCGGAAAGTGGGTAAATCCTACCGCGGGGCGGTGTGGTACCAGGGAGCAGGTGGATAGGGCAGTCATAGGGTCTATGTGGAGGTAAGACCTCTGCTTGCTTTTTACAAAAGACGTCCGAAAAGTCCTGATAGGCCTTAGGAAGACCTGGCAATTGAGTAGCCATGGAGACCTGGCAGGAGGAAACTGGGTGGAGACATCGCTTGTGGCAAAAAGATCCCCAGCTCTTAATGTCCCCGGTGACCCAGTCGAGGCTAGGCGAATGACGTTGGAGCCAGGGCAAACCCAGAAGAATTTCAGAG
The DNA here is from genome assembly GCF_029499605.1 of Hyla sarda. Taxonomy (NCBI): domain Eukaryota; kingdom Metazoa; phylum Chordata; class Amphibia; order Anura; family Hylidae; genus Hyla; species Hyla sarda. Next base: position 170,670,601 of record NC_079196.1, on the reverse strand, counting down.
GTGCAGTTGGGTAGCACAAAAAATTCAATATGTTCATGATGATGAACTCCAACAGACATGAGTAGCGGTTGAGTGCGGTAACAAGCAAAACAGGATCAAACTGGTCAGTGAGACAAAAATTAAGTCCCTTGGAGAGGACTGAAGTAGTCGCCTCATCCAAAACGTAATCAGAGAGATTGATTATAGCTAAAGTCTCGGTTGCTTTTATTTCCTCCACGAGACACTTTTCCTGTTAATCCCTATGTTTTCTGCCCCGGCCTCGCCTTGTCTTCTTTTCCTAAAGGGGCCGATGTTGGGGCTGTGGGTCTCCCTTTTTGTGCATGATGCGGTTTTTCTTTCTCTGATTCACTGGACTCCAATTCAGTTGTCCAGAAGTCGCTCTTTTTCTACTTAATCTTTCCCCTCTTTTGACATTTTTTAAAGGTAGCGAAAGAAAATACATTGTCAGTGTCGAAATCTAATTCATCCCGTAGGAACTTGTCTCTTTTTGTGTCCTTAATGAGGGATTGTATAGATGTAAGTTTTTTTTCCAAATTTTTCATGAACGCTGAATACTGGGGCTCAGGAAGGCGCACTCTCAATTCTGTCTTTGCTTTGAGGAGTCCTTGTGTAGTCATCTCATGTTCTTTCTCAGTTCTTTTAATGACTAATCTTAACATATTTAAGGAGTAGTCTAGATGAACTTTTGACCATTCAGTCAGGAACTCTCTATCATCAGTGAACTGAGATGGCTCCTTATAGTTCCTGAGTCCACGAGGGACCCGTCCACACTCATCATAAGATCTTAGTGATTTTAAAGTTTTTCAGATAAGTTATTTACTCGGTACTCGAGATTTTTAGGACTCATGATTTGTAGTGCGTCATTGCTGTTGCATACAGTGAAAAAAGTATCTGCATCAGGGCGCCCGGAATTTAGTGTACTTTCTGTGTCTTCCATGATATTTCCACTCAAGTCGTCAACAGCCATTCCTGGTATACGACACTCCTCAGCAGTAACGGTTCAGCGTTAATTCGTGGTCTGATCCGGAACTTAAGTAAGTCCAAAAATGTAGAAGGTGCTGGTTGGATCGGTACACTGATGAGGTGACTACTTAAGTCCTCACCAAGGGACTTAATTTTTGTCTTACTGACCAGTTTGATCCTGTTTTGTTTGAGATTGACTTGCATCGCTCTATGCGCAAAATCGGTCTAAAACATTTTTTTCACAGCAAGACCAGAGAGCCCATACGCACTGAGGGAGAAATACCGGTCAGTATTGGACCATTAGGATTTTCAGTATTGCAGTCAGCCCCTCAGGCTGAATTAGAAGCACTAGTGTTACGCCGAGCGCTCCGGGTCCCCGCTCCTCCCCGGAGCGCTCGCAACATCCTCGCTACGGCAGCGCCCCGGTCGGATCCACTGACCGGGTGCGCTGCGATACCGCCTCCAGCCGGGAAGCGATTCGCGATGCGGGTGGCGCCCGCTCGCGATGCGCACCCCGGCTCCCGTACCTGACACGCTCTCCGTCGGTCCTGTCCCGGCGCGCGCGGCCCCGCTCCCTAGGGCGCGCGCGCGCCGGGTCTCTGCGATTTAAAGGGCCACTGCGCCACTGATTGGCGCATTGGTTCTAATTAGTGTGTTCACCTGTGCACTCCCTATGTATACCTCACTTCCCTTGCACTCCCTCGCCGGATCTTGTTGCCATCGTGCCAGTGAAAGCGTTTCCTTGTGTGTTCCTAGCCTGTGTTCCAGACCTCCTGCCGTTGCCCCTGACTACGATCCTTGCTGCCTGCCCCGACCTTCTGCTACGTCCGACCTTGCTTTTGCCTACTCCCTTGTACCGGCCTATCTTCAGCAGTCAGAGAGGTTGAGCCGTTGCTAGTGGATACGACCTGGTTACTACCGCCGCAGCAAGACCATCCCGCTTTGCGGCGGGCTCTGGTGAAAACCAGTAGTAACTTAGAACCGGTCCACTAGCACGGTCCACGCCAATCCCTCTCTGGCACAGAGGATCCACCTCTTGCCAGCCGAATCGTGACAGTAGATCCGGCCATGGATCCCGCTGAAGTTCCTTTGCCAGTTGTCGCCGACCTCACAACGGTGGTCGCCCAGCAGTCACAACAGATTGCGCAACAAGGCCATCAGCTGTCTCAACTGACCGTGATGCTACAGCAGCTACTACCACAGCTTCAGCAATCATCTCCTCCGCCAGCTCCTGTACCTCCTCCGCAACGAGTGGCCGCCTCCGGCCTACGACTATCCCTGCCGGATAAATTTGATGGGGACTCTAAGTTTTGCCGTGGCTTTCTTTCTCAATGTTCCCTGCACTTGGAGATGATGTCGGACCAGTTTCCTACTGAAAGGTCTAAGGTGGCTTTCGTAGTCAGCCTTCTCTCTGGGAAAGCTCTGTCATGGGCCACACCGCTCTGGGACCGCAATGACCCCGTCACTGCCTCTGTACACTCCTTCTTCTCGGAAATTCGAAGTGTCTTTGAGGAACCTGCCCAAGCCTCTTCTGCTGAGACTGCCCTACTGAACCTGGTCCAGGGTAATTCTTCCGTTGGCGAGTACGCCATACAATTCCGTACTCTTGCTTCCGAACTATCCTGGAATAATGAGGCCCTCTGCGCGACCTTTAAAAAAGGCCTATCCAGCAACATTAAAGATGTTCTGGCCGCACGAGAAATTCCTGCTAACCTACATGAACTCATTCATCTAGCCACTCGCATTGACATGCGTTTTTCCGAAAGGCGTCAGGAGCTCCGCCAGGATATGGACTTTGTTCACACGAGGCGTTTTTTCTCCCCGGCTCCTCTCTCCTCTGGTCCTCTGCAATCCGTTCCTGTGCCTCCCGCCGTGGAGGCTATGCAAGTTGACCGGTCTCGCCTGACACCTCAAGAGAGGACATGACGCCGCATGGAGAATCTCTGCCTGTACTGTGCCGGTACCGAACACTTCCTGAAGGATTGTCCTATCCGTCCTCCCCGCCTGGAAAGACGTACGCTGACTCCGCACAAAGGTGAGACAGTCCTTGATGTCAACTCTGCTTCTCCACGTCTTACTGTGCCTGTGCGGATTTCTGCCTCTACCTTCTCCTTCTCCACCATGGCCTTCTTGGATTCCGGATCTGCAGGAAATTTTATTTTGGCCTCTCTCATCAACAGGTTCAACATCCCGCTGACCAGTCTCGCCAGACCCCTCTACATCAATTGTGTTAACAATGAAAGATTGGACTGTACCATACGTTTCCGCACGGAGCTCCTCCTAATGTGCATCGGTCCTCATCATGAAAAAATTGAGTTTTTGGTCCTCCCCAATTGCACTTCCGAAATTCTCCTTGGACTACCATGGCTTCAACGCCATTCCCCAACCCTTGGTTGGTCCACAGGGGAGATCAAGAGCTGGGGGACCTCTTGTTTCAAGGACTGCCTTAAACCGGTTCCCAGTACTCCCTGCCGTGACCCTGTGGTTCCCTCTGTATCCGGTCTCCCTAAGGCCTATATGGATTATGCTGACGTATTTTGCAAAAAACAAGCTGAGACTTTACCTCCTCACAGGCCTTATGACTGTCCTATTGACCTCCTCCCGGGCACTACTCCTCCCCGGGGCAGAATTTATCCTCTATCCGCCCCAGAGACTCTTGCTATGTCTGAATACATCCAGGAAAATTTAAAAAAGGGGTTTATCCGCAAATCCTCCTCTCCTGCCGGAGCTGGATTTTTCTTTGTGTCCAAAAAAGATGGCTCCTTACGTCCTTGCATTGACTACCGCGGACTTAATAAAATCACGGTAAAGAACCGCTACCCCCTTCCTCTTATCTCTGAACTCTTTGATCGCCTTCAAGGTGCCCACATCTTTACCAAACTGGACTTAAGAGGTGCCTATAATCTCATCCGCATCAGGGAGGGGGACGAATGGAAGACTGCATTTAACACTAGAGATGGACACTTTGAGTATCTGGTCATGCCCTTTGGCCTGTGCAACGCCCCTGCCGTCTTCCAAGACTTTGTTAATGAAATTTTTCGTGATCTCTTATATTCCTGTGTTGTTGTGTATCTGGAGGATATTCTGATTTTTGCTGCCAACTTAGAAGAACACCGCCAGCATGTCCGCATGGTTCTTCAGAGACTTCGAGACAATCAACTTTATGCCAAAATGGAGAAATGTCTGTTTGAATATCAATCTCTTCCTTTCCTAGGATACTTGGTCTCTGGCCAGGGACTACAAATGGACCCAGATAAACTCTCTGCCGTCTTAGATTGGCCACGCCCCTCCGGACTCCGTGCTATCCAACGTTTTTTGGGGTTCGCCAATTATTACAGACAATTTATTCCACATTTTTCCACCATTGTGGCTCCTATCGTGGCTTTAACCAAGAAGAATGCCAATCCTAAGTCATGGCCTCCTCAAGCGGAAGACGCTTTTAAACGGCTCAAGTCTGCCTTTTCTTCTGCCCCCGTGCTCTCCAGACCTGACCCATCTAAACCCTTCCTATTGGAGGTTGATGCCTCCTCAGTGGAAGCTGGAGCGGTCCTTCTACAAAAAAACTCTTCCGGGCATGCTGTTACTTGTGGTTTTTTTTCTAGGACCTTCTCTCCGGCGGAGAGGAACTACTCCATCGGGGATCGAGAGTTACTGGCCATCAAATTAGCACTTGAGGAATGGAGGCATCTACTGGAGGGATCAAAATTTCCAGTTATTATTTACACCGATCAAAAGAATCTCTCCTATCTCCAGTCTGCCCAACGGCTGAATCCTCGCCAGGCCAGGTGGTCTCTGTTCTTTGCCCGGTTTAATTTTGAAATTCATTTTCGCCCTGCCGACAAGAACATTAGGGCCGATGCTCTCTCTCGTTCCTCGGATGCCTCGGAAGTAGAGCTCTCTCCGCAACACATCATTCCTCCTGACTGCCTAATCTCCACTTCTCCAGCCTCCATCAGGCAAACTCCTCCAGGGAAGACCTTCGTCTCTCCACGCCAACGCCTCGGAATCCTCAAATGGGGTCACTTCTCCCACCTCGCAGGCCATGCGGGCATCAAAAAATCCTTGCAACTCATCTCTCGTTTTTATTGGTGGCCGACTCTGGAGACGGATGTTGTTGATTTTGTGCGGGCCTGCACTGTCTGTGCCCGAGATAAGACTCCTCGCCAGAAGCCTGCTGGTCTCCTTCATCCTCTGCCTGTCCCCGAACAGCCTTGGTCTCTGATTGGTATGGACTTTATTACAGACTTACCCCCTTCCCGTGGCAACACTGTTGTTTGGGTGGTCGTTGATCGATTTTCCAAGATGGCACATTTTATTCCTCTTCCTGGTCTTCCTTCAGCACCTCAGTTGGCAAAACAATTTTTTGTACACATTTTTCGTCTTCACGGTTTACCTACGCAGATCGTCTCGGATAGAGGCGTCCAATTCGTGTCAAAATTCTGGAGGGCTCTCTGTAAACAACTCAAGATTAAATTAAACTTTTCTTCTGCTTATCATCCTCAATCCAATGGGCAAGTAGAAAGAATTAACCAAGTCCTGGGTGATTATTTACGGCATTTTGTTTCCTCCCGCCAGGATGACTGGGCGGATCTTCTACCATGGGCCGAATTCTCGTACAACTTCAGAGTCTCTGAATCTTCTTCCAAATCCCCATTTTTCGTGGTGTACGGCCGTCACCCTCTTCCCCCCCCTCCCTACTCCCTTGCCCTCTGGCTTGCCCGCTGTGGATGAAATAACTCGTGATCTTTCCACCATATGGAAAGAGACCCAAAATTCTCTCTTACAGGCTTCTTCACGCATGAAAAAGTTTGCCGATAAGAAAAGAAGAGCTCCCCCCATCTTCTCTCCCGGAGACAAGGTATGGCTCTCCGCTAAATATGTCCGCTTCCGTGTCCCCAGCTACAAATTGGGACCACGCTATCTTGGTCCTTTCAAAATCTTGTGCCAAATTAATCCTGTCTCTTACAAACTTCTTCTTCCTCCTTCTCTTCGTATTCCTAATGCCTTTCACGTCTCTCTTCTTAAACCACTCATCATCAACCGTTTCTCTCCCAAACTTGTTTCTCCCACTCCTGTTTCCGGTTCTTCTGATATCTTTTCCGTAAAGGAGATACTGGCATCCAAAAAGGTCAGAGGAAAAACTTTTTTTTTGGTTGATTGGGAGGGCTGTGGTCCTGAGGAGAGATCCTGGGAACCTGAGGACAATATCCTAGATAAAAGTCTGGTCCTCAGGTTCTCAGGTTCCAAGAAGAGGGGGAGACCCAAGGGGGGGGGGTACTGTTACGCCGAGCGCTCCGGGTCCCCGCTCCTCCCCGGAGCGCTCGCAACATCCTCGCTACGGCAGCGCCCCGGTCGGATCCACTGACCGGGTGCGCTGCGATACCGCCTCCAGCCGGGATGCGATTCGCGATGCGGGTGGCGCCCGCTCGCGATGCGCACCCCGGCTCCCGTACCTGACACGCTCTCCGTCGGTCCTGTCCCGGCGCGCGCGGCCCCGCTCCCTAGGGCGCGCGCGCGCCGGGTCTCTGCGATTTAAAGGGCCACTGCGCCACTGATTGGTGTGTTCACCTGTGCACTCCCTATGTATACCTCACTTCCCTTGCACTCCCTCGCCGGATCTTGTTGCCATCGTGCCAGTGAAAGCGTTTCCTTGTGTGTTCCTAGCCTGTGTTCCAGACCTCCTGCCGTTGCCCCTGACTACGATCCTTGCTGCCTGCCCCGACCTTCTGCTACGTCCGACCTTGCTTTTGCCTACTCCCTTGTACCGCGCCTATCTTCAGCAGTCAGAGAGGTTGAGCCGTTGCTAGTGGATACGACCTGGTTACTACCGCCGCAGCAAGACCATCCCGCTTTGCGGCGGGCTCTGGTGAAAACCAGTAGTAACTTAGAACCGGTCCACTAGCACGGTCCACGCCAATCCCTCTCTGGCACAGAGGATCCACCTCTTGCCAGCCGAATCGTGACAACTAGACTCTCTGATCGACTTGCTGTCAGAAAATGAGAATACTTCTCACACTGTACATGATTTTATATCAGTGCCGGAGTTCACCAGAGGGATTAAATCTAACTTTTGCCCCCCGGTGGCCCCCGGTAGTAGCATTGATTTGTTCTCTCGGCGAGTGTAGGAGGAAATTAAAGCCCTCAGGTACCCCATTGCCCCCCCAAATCTGACATCACAAGAAAAATTCACCTTGGAAAAATGAAAGATGAGGGAAGATATTGTCATCAAAAAGTCAGATAAGGGGGGCAATGTAGTCCTGATAAATAGAGATTATTATTTATTTGAAGCCAAAAGGCAATTAAGTGATTCATGTTCTTACTGTAAATTGAGCTCTAACCCGTTACCAAAATTAATAAATCGATTACGGTCCTTGTTGAGGTGCTAGGTTGAAAAAAATTTACTATCTAATAAAACCGCAGAAAAATTGTTACCGCCACAACCGAAAATACCTAACTGGTATTTTTTGCCAAAAGTGCATAAGACACTTGTGTCCCGACCCGGGAGACCTATTGTCTCCGGGGTGGGGTCACTCACAGAACCCCTATCAAAATTCCTTGATTGGATTCTGCATCCCCTGCTTGTGGAAATACCAGCATTAGTCAAGGATACCAATGAATTTTTACTCACCTTGGAAGGTTTGAGCTGGCCAGAAAACAGTATATTGGTATCCATCGACATTGAAAGCCTGTTTACTAGTATTCGGCAGGCAGGGGCTATTGAGTCCATAAGGGAGAGCCTGTTGCCATCTGATAAAAGTCCAGAATATATCCGGTTCGTGTGTGACGCATTGGATTTTATCCTAACGGGCAATGTGTTTATGTTCGGGGACGAGTGGTATGCCAAAGTAGGAGGAGTGGCAATGGGTACACCGGTCGCGTATACCATTGCCAACCTCTATGTGGCCATTTTTGAAAAAAGATCTATTTTCACTAATAATAACCCCTTTCTTAGACACATTGCCTGTTATCGCCGCTTTGTGGACGATGTGTTCATCATCTGGACAGATGGTGAGACATCCTTCACTGAGTTTGTGGCTACTCTAAATAGAGAGAATAAAATGAATTAAAAATTCACATATAAGGACAATGAAATCATAACAGGGCTATTGTAAACCAACAGCATGCAATTCATTATTACATCACCGTAGCTACCACCCAGACCACGTAAAATCTGCAATCCCTTATGGGCAATTTTTGCACCTGAGAAGGATTAATAGTAAAGAAGAAGATTTTCAGACACAAGCAAATGATTTAATAAATCGCCTCTTGGTGAGAGGCTATCCAAGAGAAATATTAAATAAAGCGTTGATTACAAGTAGAGAAGATCTCCTGAGAGGAATAAAATCGAAAAGAAGAAAAAAATCACAAGAGATCGAAGAGAAAAATAGGAATGAAGTACTGTCATGTGCACAAAGTAAAAAGATCAATAACCCGAGACTGTGCTTTTCTTTTCAATTTAGTCCGATGGCTGAAGCAATCAAAAAATCTATCAGAAATAACAGTTTTTTGTTACAAAATGACAATGATTTAAAAGAGTACACTGGTAACTTTCCGCTCATAACCTTCAAAAAAACAAAAACTATTAGGGACCATTTAGTCTCCAGCAAATTAAAAATGAATAAGAAAGAAAACTGGCTGGGTAAAACTTTAAATCCCGGAAACTATCGATGTGGGACTTGCAAATGGTGCAATTACATCTGCACAGATAAGAGTGCCAATATAGGTGGTATTTTTCATAGTTTTATGGATGTTATGTGCTGCAGATCCAATCATGTAGTGTATGTTATATTGTGTTCCTGTAAGAGGTTTTACATTGGATGTACTGTTAGGGCAATCCGCACTCGCTTTAGGGAACATATTTCGTCGGTTAAAACCGGTAAAGGTTCCCCGAGATTTATTGCTCATATTAACGAAGTACATGGAGGCTCAACTTCAGAGCTAATATTCTTTGGCTTGGAAAAAGTTGAACGAGTGGAAGGGATAGATAGACCCCTACAGAGAGAAGCCAAATGGATCTTAAAGACGGATGCTCAAGGCGGACTCAGTCTGAACGACCGCCTTGACATGAGCATTTATAGGTAGGAGCGCTACAAACTATCCTTCCGTATCTCTAAATAGAATAATACCTCCGGCACTTATGTATTGTGTTGTTTAGTCTGTTACGATGAGAAGTACAGGTTAATTACTGTTTCTTTACATTCTATTGTTTTTAACTTCTTGTCTAGTTTAAATAAAGATGTAAACGCCCCTACCCTGGGGTGTCATGTGATATCAGGTATTTACCTTTTCACTCACCTGAGGTTAGGTGTGGTCTGATGAGGCGCCGAAGAGAAGGCGCGATATGGCTATTATCACGGTTTTAACCTGATTCTGCTCCGGCGTCCCGCATATGGATTCATGGACATTTTAAGCACTCCGAAATAAAGAAAACCTGCACAGCAACGAAAATCATGAGTGCCTTCTATTTCTTTCTACCGAGTACTCCCTTCTTTAATGGTATAGGGTACTATGACTAGTGCATTAACTAGTGCATTTTTTGCCCAGTGAAACCAATAGGACCATTGTGGTCTATGGGGATCTCACGGCATGTTAAACAGTAAGATAAGCAGGACCGTCTCGGCAGCACAGTGGACTGGGAGACCACCACGGGGTCGAGTACCGGGGTAGGACAGAGTGTTACAGTGCTGTGGTTTAACTTTACTTTACTGGAAAAGCAGCTGAGTTACCCATAGCAACCAATCAGATCGCTTCTTTCATTTTTCACAAGACCTCTGCAAAATGAAGGAAGCAATCTGATTAGTTGCTATGGGCAACTCAAAAACTTTTCCTCTGGACAGGTTTTGATAAATCTCCCTCTATGGGGGAGATTCATCAAAACCAGTGTAGAGGAAGAGTTGTGCAGTTGCCCATAGCAACCAATCAGATTGCTTCTTTCATTTTTGAAAAGGCCTCTGAAAAATGAAGGAAGCAATCTGGTTGCTTTGGGCAACTCAGAAACTTTTCCAGGAAAAGTTTCTGAGTTGCCCATAGCAACCAATCAGATCGCTTCTTTCATTTTGCAGAGGCCTTGTGAAAAATGAAAGAAGCGATCTGATTGGTTGCTATGGGCAACTCTGCAGCTTTTCCAGGAAAGTAAAGTTAAACCACAACACTGTAAAACTCTGTCCCACCCCGGGACTCAAACCCGTGGTGGTCTCCCATCCACTGTGCTGTCGAGACGGTCCTGCTCAATGCACCAGTCATAGTTCTCTATACCATTAAATAAGGGAGGACTCAATATTCGCGAATATGCGCATATGCGCATAAATTTTCGCATATGCGGAAAAAATGAATATTCGTAATTACGAATATATAGTGCTATATTCGCAATATTCGCGAATATGCGATATTCATGATTAAAATTCAAATTGCGAATATTCGCGAGCAACACTAATCTCGACCTCCTATCCCATCCTCCTATCCCGACCTCTTATCCTGACCTCCTATCCTGTCCTCCTATCCCGTCTTCCTATCTCGACTTCCTATCTCGACCTCCTATCCCGTCCTCCTATCCTGTCCTTATATCCCGTCTTCCTATCTCGACCTCCTATCCCGTCGTCTTATCCCGACCTCCTATCCCGACCTCCAATCCCGTCCTCCTATCCCGTCCTCCTATCCCGTCCTTCTATCCCGACCTCCTATCCCGACCTCCTATCATGTCCTATCCCGTCCTCATATCTTGACCTCATATCCCATCCTCTCGCGACCTCCTATCCTGTCCTCATTTCCCGAACTCCTATCCCAACCTCCTATCCCGACCTCCTATACCGACCTCCTATCCCATCCAGCTATCCCGTCCTCCTATCTCAACTTCCTATCCTTTCCTCCTATCCCATCCTCATATCCCATCCTCATATATTGTTGTCATATCCCAACCCCCATATCCCGTCCCCATATCCCGTCCTCATATCCCGACCTCCTATCCCATCCTCCTATCTCAACCTCCTATCCCAACATCCTATCCCGACCTCCTATCCTGTCCTCCTATCCCGTCCTCCTATCTCAACCTCCTATCTCAACCTCCTATCCCGACCTCCTATGCCTTCCTCCTATCCCATCATCATATCTCGATCTCATATCCCGTCCTCATATCCCATCCTCAAATCCCTTCCTCCTATCTCGACTTCCTATCTTGACCTCCTATCCTGACCTCCTATCCCGACCTCCTATCCCAACCTCTTATCCCAACCTCTTATCCCAAACTCCTATCCCAAACTCCTATCCCAAACTCCTATCCCAAACTCCTATCCCGTCCTCATATCCGATCTTCCTATCTCGACCTCCTATCTCGACCTCCTTTCCCGACCTCCTATCCTGACCTTCTATCCCGGCCTCCTATCCCATCCTCATATCTCGACCTTCTATCCCGACCTCCTATCCCGACTTCCTAGCCCGTCCTTATATCCTGTCCTCATATCTCGGCCTCATATCCCGTCCTCATATCCTGTCCTCCTATCTCGACCTCCTATCCCTCCCTCATGTCTCAACCGCCTGTCTCGACCTCCTCTGCAGACTTCCTTTCCCAACCTCCTTTCCCTACCTTCTATCCTTACCTCCTATCTCGACCTCCTATCTCGACCTCCTATCCTGGCCTCATATCCCTTCTCGTAATATGTTTACCAGGTATTGAAATATCTCCAGCCGTACAGAAGTTATATGGGAACATACATTTCCCATTGATTTGCATGGGATTGTTAACAAAAACAGTGACCCGACCCTCACAAATGGGGTAGTTAAAAGTTAAATGAACTATCCTATATTTTAAGTGGACATATAAGTAACATGTGACCAAATATTATCAAAATATCTCCTAGCCGTTTGGAAGTTATGCATTAACATATATTTCTCATAGACTTTTATGGGACTTTAAACAAAAACCCTGACCCTGGCAAATGGGGTGAGTAAGGGTTAATCACCTATCCTATGTTTGTTGTACACATATAAATAACATGTGTGCCAAGTTTCATATTAATAACTTTAGCCTTTTGGACGTTATGCAGGAATATACATACATACACACATACATAAACACACATTGGGGTACATGTATCATTTTTTGTCTATTGTAGACACAGATCTACCCCTTTACACTGCTTGTCTAATTTACACTCTTGCTCAAGATTTACTAAAGTTGCGCACGTCCTTTGACAAATTTTGTGCAAATGTAGAAAGGATCCCGCTCGCTCTGCTGTGCACTCCTTCTCTACCGCACAGGTGTGGCATTTTCCCACGGTACACTGCTCATATAACTAGAAGTACCGGAGCAGCAGTGTGCGCCAAACAAAACTCTGCATAATAGTAAAATCATAAATCTTTATAAAGTACACAAAGGGGGAGATTGTCAAAGAGTTTTGCACCAAAAAAACAAACAAACAATTTTGGCGCGAAAGAGCTTTATGCCACGGTTTACACTGTTCACGTCAGTTTTGTAAAAGTGGGCATGCCCACGTACATTGTCTGCTTTACATAATATTTTCAAAGGGGTGAGAGTCCAATTTACATCAAAAACTTCACACCAGCTTTTTGATGGTTGAAGTTTTATTGTTTTGGGGGATTTTTCTTATTTTTAAATTTTTTTTTGGGGGGGGGGAGGTGTTATGTAAGTAATTATATAAAAAAAAAACTATTATTGAAAAAAGTTATAAAAAAAATCTATTTTTTTATTTATTTTTCTTGGTCACTGCACCTGCACTCAGATTTAAGCTCAGAAATGTTTTATTTATACAGTTATTGCTTGTCTGGGCACAAGTAACCATGGAATATTTTGTAATGTTTCCACCAGAATTTTCTTGGATGTAAAAGTTGGCGCAAAATCGACAATTTTGGCACAAAAATTGCCAATTTTGGCACCAAACTCGACAATTTTGGCGCAAAAAAAAAATCCAAAATGGCTGCTAAAAAAATATTTTTTGGTGCAATAAAAAAAATAAGTGCCGCAAAAATGAATTTTCACATATTTTCAAAGCCGCAAAAGAGACCTTTGAAAATGTGAGGAGGAAAGAAAAGGTGTGAGTAATATCGCTGGAACAGAAATTAGTCGTTTTTGAGAATCTCCACCAGAATGTCTGGGTTTTAAAAATATGTAATTTTGCTGAACAATCTGTCCCCTTACCTCTATATCAGTGTTTACCAACCAGAATGCCTCCAAGTGTTGTAAAACTTGGCATGCTGGGAGTTGCAGTTTTGCAAAAGCTGGAGGCACCCTGGTAGCAGAAATTAGTGTGCCAAATGGGTATGCAGCAGAACCAAATGTGTGATTATGTGTAAGCACTCTCAACCCTGCTACACACACCTGATCAAACACTCAGCTCTGCTACATACACACATTCACACACTCAGCTCTGCTACATATACACACTCACACACTCAGCTCTGCTACAAACATACACACACACTCAACTCTGCTACATACACACTCACACACTCAACTCTGCTACATACACACTCACACACTCAACTCTGCTACAGACACACACACTTAACTCTGCTACATACACACTCACACACTCAACTCTGATACATTCACAGTCACACACTCAACTCTGCTACAGACACACACACTTAACTCTGCTACATACACATTCACACACTCAGCTCTGCTACATACACATTCACACACTCAGCTCTGCTACATACACACACTCAGCTCTGCTACATACACACACTTACACACTCAGCTCTGCTACATACACACAATCACATATACATAGACATAACAGCTGTACCTCCTTCTCTCTGCACATACAGTGGTATATTGTTAGCTGTACCATCACCATGGTAACACTACTCTGGTGCAATCTCCTGCACTCATCAAGAACAGAGGGGAGTTAGAATTTTATACAGTCCAAAGTGTGATCTGTGCCAGGAAGTATTTCACCCGCACTATAACCCGGTATATTATCAAGGTTTATTATCCTGGTGTATGGGGTTAGACTGCGGGTGAAGGGTGATCACAATTGTCCATAAACATTGCATTGTTTTTAAAAGGTACATGGAAATATCCCAGAGATAATCTGCCTGGGGGCAGAAGCATAGTAATCTCCGCAATCCACTCTTTGAAAAATGGAACCGATGATTTTGAGCATCTTGCTACGTGCAGTCCAAGATGGCTTATTATTTGCGTTAAAAATATGGTAATTGCGCAAGATTTCTGTGGGTAAATTAAATGTACGCAGTTAATAAATTCGTGCTTACTAAATATGTCACTCCAAGGTACACCAAAACATACACATCTGGAGGAAATGCTCCACCAGAATGTGCGCAAAAAAGATGCAAAAAAACAGCTTGCACAAAATTTTGCGCAAAAATTTAAGTTTTATATATAAAGATTACACACTACATACACCAGTATTTATATGCTATGTATCTTGAATTTGTTATCATGTCATTAGTTACAGAAGGCTCAATAATCTAGAATGGTTTTTCATAGATTCCTTCTCTGTAATGTCTGCATTAGGTGCTGATGGTCATAGAAATCCCTTTCAGGCCATAATTTTTATTATTCATAGTATTACAGAGAAATACAAATAGCTGTATAACTAATAGAAGTAGTGTAGTATAACTGCCAGTTAGCTAGAAACTAAAAATTTTGAAAAATATTGTGTCTTTACCCAATGATGTGGAGTTAATATTGTTATAAATCTATATTATTATGTAGTTTTTATTCACTTTAATAAAATTCAAATTTTTACCCTGATTTTAATCCTAGACTGTTTCTGAACTACCCTGAGACCAAGGTCTTCTATCCCCACTTTGACTTTGATGGATCTGCTGACCTCCTCAACCATGGTGAAAAGATGTTTAATGCTCTTGGAAATGCCATCAGTAATCTGAATAACCACCATAGCCACCCCTACGCCAACAAGTTGAAAGTGGAGCCTAAAATATTTAAGGTAAGGGATATGTGGCTCAAAAACAGTGTGTGAACATAGCCTTAGGCTGGATTCACACACAGTACTTTGGTCCTTTTTTGGGCCTCAGAAGTGAAACTGACAAAAAAAAAACTATAATGGAAAGATTTGCCACTTTTTTCAGTTTGGACTCATTCTGGTTTCTGTAAACATACTGACCAAATTTAGGTTCAAATAAAGGCCCAAAATACTGGCCGGCATTTATCATTGTAGGTGTAAGTGAAGCATTTTTCTACACCTTTTTTTGTGTGCTGGTAATGTGTAGGAAGGAGCACCAAATGTATTAAATGGTCATAGAGCATTTGATAAATTTTGTGCAGGTGACATTTTCTGAAATACACCAAAAAAACTAAGCTAAGTCTAGGCTGGTGTACTATTCACGTTCTATAATGCGTCATAGCGGGTTGGGCCCAGCCTCTAACAATGGCCGGGACCCGTGGCTAATAGCGCACAGCACTGATCGCGGTGTCAGGTGCTATTAACCCTTTAGACACGGCGTTCAAAGTTGAACGCCGCATCTAAAGTTAAAGTAAAACCATGCCGGTTAGCGCAGGGAGCTGTTCGGGATCACCACGGCGAAACTGTAAGACACGAGGAGGGTCTCCTACCTTGCCTCCTGGTGTCCGATCACCGAATGACTGCTCAGTGCCTGAGATCCAGGCATGAGGAGTCAAGCTGCAGAATCATCGATCAGTGGTTTCTTATGAGAAACCACTGATCAATGTAAAAGATCAGTGTTTGCAGTGTTAAAGCCCCTATGGGAGCCATAACATTGCAAAAAAAAGTGGAATAAAAAGTGAATAAGGATCATTTAACCCCTTCCCTAATAAAAGTTTGAATCACCCCCCTTCCCCCCCCCCCCAAAAAAAACTCTGTAAATAAAAATAAAAAGAAACATATGTGGTATCTCCACGTGCGGAAATGTCCAAATTATAAAAATATATTGTTTATTAAATGGCGTACGCGCAAAAAAATTCCAAAGTCCAAAATAGTGCATTTTTGGTCACTTTTTATATCATGAAAAAATGAATAAAAAGTGATCAAAAACTCAGATCAAAACAAAAATGGTACCGCTAAAAACTTCAGATCATGGCTCAAAAAATTAGTCCTCATATCGCCCTGTAGGTGGAAACATAAAATATTATAAGGGTCAGAAGATGACAATTATAAACTTATACATTTTCCTGCATGTAGTTATGATTTTTTCCAGAAGTACGACAAAATCAAACCTATATAAGTAGGGTATCATTTTAATTGTATGGACCTACAGAATAAAGAGAAGGTGTCATTTTTACCGAAAAATGTACTGTGTAGAAACGGAAGCCCCCAAAAGTTACAAAATGGTGTGTTTTTTTTTTCAGTTTTGTCTCACAATGATTTTTTTTCCTGGTTCGCCGTAGAGTTTAATGGTATAAAAAGTGACCAAAAATACGCTTTTTTGGACTTTGGAATTTTTTTTACGTGTACGCTAGAGATGAGCGAATCGAAATTGACAAACCCGAATTCATTACGAATTTCATGAAAAATTCGATTTGCAACGAATACGAATATCGCCGCGATTCTATCACACGGACCGCTTCATTAAACTCCATTTTACAGTGTTCCAGGCTATTGTAGAGCTAAGATGGCGGATCCAAATGTGAGTACATGGGGCAGGGGATTATGGGAGGGCGGGAAACAGCGGCGGGAATGAAGGTAGGCGGGCTGACCCTGAATCACATGTGAGATGCAGCCTATCAGTGTTCACTGATCCCTGTGATGTCACAGCCCCTATATTATCGGCGGCCATCTTGCCTCTCTTCATTTCATCTATGCACTCAGATGGAGAGGACGGGACTGCGTGTGTGTGAATAGCTCATACCACAGCGTTACACTGCAACTGCTAGTCACATCAGCATTAGGGAAAGGCAGGAGTGCAGAGTGCTGTGCTGTTACACTGAGAAGGATCATTGATTGCTAAACCTCCTATTCACGTTATTGAGCATTGCAGCAGAGAGGGGCAGATAGCTGTCAGCTGCCTCATACAGATCTCCAAGCTGCCTGAACTTTCTGAAGCATCTCATCTTCTCATTTTTCAGCCCAATTGAGTTTATTTTTATTTGCTCCACAAATCTTCTGCTGCTCAGAATTGTGTGACAGTGCAATTTAGGGTTTAATCCCTGGATTCTTTTTTTTTTTTGTTGTGCTGCACTGTTGGGTCCTGCTGCTGTTCAGAAAAAAATCATATTAGTGTGGACTTTAGCGCCTTTTTACCATTTTTCACCTGTTACTCTGTCTCTGTGCTAAATTCAGTGTTATACCACACGTTATACACCTGCCGGTGTATTAAAGAAAAAAAAAGGTTTTCCTGCGTACAAATACGCTTAACAGTGCCCTTATCATTGCAAAGGGCCTACATACAAGCAAATAGCCTACCAAATACCACCTTTTTTCAGTCTCTGTGCTAAATTCAGTGTTATAACACACGTTATCCACCTGCCGGTGTATTAAAGAAAAAAAAAGTTTTTCCTGCGTAGAAATACGCTTAACAGTGCGCTCATCATTGCAAAGGGCATACATATAACAAAGAAGTGTACTATTTAGTAACTGTTATTCTGTCTAGGGCCTATATACTGTGAAAGGACAGTTGTAAGTAATCGCCTGCTGCTGTTCTAGACAAATACTGTTTAAAGAGTAGTGTGGTGTATTGTAATACCCTCATAAACGCATTAAGTATGTCAGGCAGGGGAGTGCCAGGACATGCACAGAGAAGGGGCAGAGGCCTATATACGTCTGGCCGAGTTGGCAGCAGACTTGGTGCGAGTGTCAGCAGGAGTCGCAGCAATAGGCCTGAGCTCCCGTTAACACCCAGCGGTCGTGTCGTCGACCCATCTCTCCTCGTCAATTGGTTTGCACCCTCATCCCCATCATCACAAGTGACATCTGACAACCCCAGTCAAGAGTCGGTGGGTTCCTCAGACACAACCCTCAGTTGGCATGGCCCGGGAGCAGTCCCCGTAATCCCATTGCCTTTGCCCTATGCTGTTCCCTCTCCCAAAGAAGTATCTCATGCTTTGGGTTCATAGAGGACAGTCAGCTGCTAATGGGCAGCCAAGAATGTGAGGAGACATGCGTCGCTTGCTCCGCAAGGTGGCCAAGTAGTGATGCGGAGAGTGACGTGGGAGGCGGTGTTTCAATTGTTCAGGGTCCTGAAGCAGACACTGTTGTGGAACACGAGGAGGACATCCGTGACGTGCACACATCTTTTGATGATGATGAAGCCGATCGCAATTGGGAGCCAGGTGCAGAAGCCGGGGCTTCATCATCATCAGGAGAAGAGATTTGCTCTTTGTCTATGAGGCAGCAAGGCAGTAGCACGGTTGGCAATCAGCGTGGTGGTGGCAGTAGTGGAAATTCAGGAGCCAAACGTGCCCGGGGGAGACCACTTGCTTCGCGTCAAGCTACCATTCTGGGAGGCAGTGGAACAGGGGTTCCTGGAGACGGCGCCAATAGCAGTCAAATAGTGCAGACTACGGGTGGGAAAATGAGCTACTCTGCGGTGTGGTTGTTCTTCATAAATAATCCGGAGGACATTAGCGTAGTCACATGCAAAATCTGTAGGCAGAAAGTGAAGCGTGGCCAGGGTCCCAATCTCGGCACCACGGCCCTGCGTCAACACATGATTCGCCACCATAAAGCGGCCTGGGATAACCGTGGCTCCGATGTAGTGGTCCAGTCTGCCGCATCACCCAGTAGCCATCCGCTCCCTCCGTCATCCAGCCAAGGCTCCACCACCTCAGCCGAAGGGAGCATTGTGTCAAACCCTCCTTCTGGCACTCTTGCTTCTTCCGCTTTTTGTCAGCCATTCCGCCAACAATCGATCGGCAAAGCCATGTCCAAGAGACAACAGTATGCGTCCACTCATCCAACGGTGCAGAAGTTGAATGTGCTCCTGTCCAAGTTGCTGGTGTTGCAGTCCCTCCCTTTCCAACTGGTGGACTTTGCAGCTTTCAGGGAATTGATGGCTTGTGCCGAGCCGAGGTGGAGAGTGCCAACCTGTCATTTCTTTGCAAAGAAGGCAGTACCAGCCCTGCATAAGTTTGTACAAGAGAAGGTGGGCCAGTCCTTGAGCCTGTCGGTGTATTCAAAAGTGCACGGCAGCGCCGACGTGTGGAGCTGTAACTACGGGCAGGGACAATACATGTCTTTTACAGCCCACTGGGCAAATGTTGTTCCTGCACAGCCACAACAGCAACTTGGACAGGTCACACCACTTCCTCCTCCACACTCTCGCTCCCAGGCAGTTGGTCCTTTTACAGTGTGCGTCTCCTCCTCTTCCTCCTCCCCCATGTCCTCGGCCTCCACTGCACATCCAAATCTCGGTGGCTCTTCATCGTACCACGTGTGTAGGGCACAGCAGTGTCAAACCGTCCTTCACATGGTTTGCCTTGGCGAACGGAGTCACACAGGGGAGGAACTGCTAAAGTTCATTAGGGAAGAAATCCGAGTATGGCTTACTCCACGAAATCTGGATATGGAAACCATGGTGACCGACAATGGGAAGAACATTGTGGCTGCGCTGCAAAACAGAAGTGTGAACCATTCGCCCTGCATGGCACACGTGTTGAATCTGGTTGTCAAGAAGTTCATCAAGTCTTCACCCCATTTGCAAGACGTCCTGACAATGGCAAGGAAACTGTGCATGCACTTCAGCCACTCGTACACCGCCAAGCACACTTTGCTTGAGCTGCAGCGTCAGAACGGTATCCCACAACATAGTCTCATTTGTGATGTTGCCACACGTTGGAATTCCACCCTCCATATGTTGGACAGACTATACGAACAAAGAAAAGCCATCACTGATTTTTTGATGATCCAGGCAGATAGGAGTACTCCCCTGTGTAACTTCAATGTGAACGAGTGGCAGCTCATACGTGACACCTGCCGTTTGCTGAGGCCCTTTGAGGAAGCCACATTTTTTGTTAGTCGCTCGAATTACGCCATGAACGACGTAATTCCACTCCTTCATTTACTCCAAAAAATGATTGAAAACATGGCTGGTCACGGCAATGGAGATGTTGCGCCTACATCAGAAGGCTACATGAGTCCTGTGGGGGATGAACTGGAGGAGGATGATGAGGGGCAGAGCGGAGCACAGTTTACGGTGGATGAGATGGCCGGTGTTTCTGGTCATTGGACAGGAGAGGAGGAGCAGGAGCAGCCAGAGGAGCTGGAGGGTTATTACGAGGGAGGCGAGACAGAGGACCCAGACACACCGTGGCAGTATGCAGTGGAGATGGAGGCAGATAGTCCCAGCAAGTCACTGTCATAGTGACCCCCGAATTGTCAAAATTTTTCTACGCGATGACTTCTTGATCTCCACCTTATTAGACCCTCGCTACCGGCCCAGAATGGGGGCCTTTTTTACACCCACTGAGAGGGAGGACAAACTGACCTACTACAGGGAGCTTCTACGTAGTCGGTTGGCCGATGCTTATCGGCCACATGGTCCAGCCACTCGCAGGTCTGACTCGGGGGGCCCTCTGCGCTCACCTTCCACTGCCACGGCTGCTGGGGAGGGGAGGGGTGGCAGGAGCAGTACCGGCTCAATCAGCAGCAGCCTGAGTCTACAGTCGCTGATGAGTAGCTTCCTTCAGCCGCATAGTGAAGCTACTCATCAGCAGCAGGTGGACATGGAGCAGGACCTGAACCAGTAGGTGGTAGCTTACCTTGACATGACCCTGCCAACAACCGTTGAAGATCTGCTGGACTTCTGGGCAGCCAAACTCGATTTATGGCCGCAACTAGCGGAGTTTGCCCTGAAAAAGCTGTCCTGTCTGGCCAGTAGTGTGCCATCAGAGCGGTTGTTTAGTGCGGCCGGGGCCATAGTCACCCCAAGGCAAACTCATCTGTCCAATAAAAATGTGGAGAGACTGACGTTTGTCAAGATCAAGGGATGGATCAGCCAGGATTTCAAGCCACCAATGACAGATGGGTCTGAGTAGATTGACCATGCTCCTACAACAAAATTTTCTCTATTAGGGTTGGTTATGAAACCCTCTGGGGCAGACCTCGGCATTGTGCGGCCCGCTTGCCACATACGGCCCTTTGATTGGCTCTGACCGGCCCGCGCTCATTGGGGGACAACTATGCTGCCTAATCTGGGGGACAACTATGCTCCTAATCTGGGGGACAACTATGCTCCTAATCTGGGGGACATCTATGCTGCATAATCTGGGTGACATCTATGCTGCCTAATCAGGGGGACATCTATGTTGCCTAATCTGGGGACAACTAAACTCCTAATCTGGGGGACATCTATGCTGCCTAATCTGGGGGACAACTATGTTCCTTAACTGGGGGACAACTATGCTCCTAATCTGGGGAACATCTATGCTGCCTACTCTGGGGCAGGGGCGGACACAGACAACAGAGGGCCCCTGTGCAAAGAATGTGCCTGCCCCCCCCCCCCCCCAAAAAAAAAAGTAATATGCCATAAAATTGCACTGCAACTCACATTAATCTGCATTAGATAGGCAGCAGTTCCCCCACATTAGGTAGCATAGATTCCCCACATTAGGTAGCATATATTCCCCACATTAGGTAGCATTGCATAGTTTCCCCACATTAGGTAACATAGCATAATTTCCCCACATTAGGTAGCGTAGCATATATTCCCCACATTAGGTAGCGCAGCATATATTCCCCACATTAGGTAGCGTAGCATAGATTCCCTACATTAGGTAGCGTAGCCCCACATTAGGTAGCGTAGCATAGCATATATTCCCCACATTAGGTAGCATGGCATAGATTCCCCACATTAGGTAGCGTAGCATATATTCCCCACATTAGGTAGTGTAGCAAAGATTCCCCACATTAGGTAGCATAGCATATATTCCCCACATTAGGTAGCATAGATTCCCCACATTAGGTAGCATAGCATATATTCCCCACATTAGGTAGCATAGATTCCCCACATTAGGTAGCATAGCATATATTCCCCACATTAGGTAGCATAGATTCCCCACATAAGGTAGCGTAGCATAACCCCAACAAACAAACACACACACACACTCTCACTCACCCACACACTCTTACCTGGCCTGCACTACTTACATTTGCCCATGGGGACTTCCTGGCAGAGGTGCGCGCTATAAGTGACATCATCGCACGCTCTGCGCTGGACGTCAGCGTCCAGGTGCTTGCGATGACGTCACTCACTGCACGCACCTCAGCCAGGAAGTCCCCATGGGCAGATGTAAGTAGCAGTTTAGTGACTGGGCAAGACTGGTTTCCCTGTCATATGTGCACTGGCAGGGCTGCCATCAGAAATTTCGGGGCCCCTTACACAACTCAAGGCCTGAGACCCCCACCGATCACCTCGGTTGAAGTGGTTCTCCAGCTGTTGGAAAGCTAAAACTCCCATCATGTCTGGAGAGCATCAGGCAATGGGAGTTGTAGTTTTGTAACAGCTGAAGAGACACAGATTGGACACAGTTTTACCCATCATCACTGCAGAACTTACAAGTGACTACAGCTCTGATGGGACAGTCATAAGAACACACAATGATGTCAGTGACCTGAGTGACGTCTTCTTTTCTTCTTCATCTCGTCCAGAGACCAGGTCTTCCCCCAGCTCCATCTTCTCTGCAGAGTCTGACATGCAGACATCATTGGCTCCTCACTGTCAGCAGATCCTCATCCTCTGCATGAAGACAATAATCATTATAACCTTGCCAGAAAGTGTAACCTAAATAAAATACTGCCCCACACTGTACCCTGAATATAATACTGCTATACACTGTACCCACTAAATATAATCCTGCCACACACTGTACCCTGAATATAATCCTGCCACACACTGTACCATGAATAGCATACTGCCATACACTGTACCCACTAAATATAATACTGCTATTCACTGTACCCACTAAATATAATACTGCCCCACACAGTACCCTAAATAAAATACTGTCACACAATGTACCCTAAATAAAATACTGCCCCCCACTGTACCCTAAATATAATATTGCCAGACACTGTAACCTGAATACAATACTGCTGTACACTGTACCCACTAAATATAATACTGCTATACACTGTAACCTGAATATAATACTGCCACACACTGTACTCCGAATATAATACTGCCACACATTGTACCCACTAAATATAATATTGCCACACACTGTACCCTGAATATAATACTGCTATACACTGTACCCTGAATATAATAATACTATACACTGTACCCTGAATATAATACTGCTACACACTGTGCCCACTAAATATAATCCTGCCACACACCGTACCCTGAATATAATAATGCTATACACTGTAACCTGAGTATAATACTGCTATACACTGTACCCACTAAATATAATCCTGCCACACACTGTACCCTGAATATAATACTGCTATACACTGTACCCACTAAATATAATCCTGCCACACACTATACCCACTAAATATAATACCTCTTATCCTCTGTGTCCTCATCATTCCTCATCACCCCCATAACCCCTGCCAAACCTCTCCTCAACACTACTATAACCACCCCCGCACCTCTCCTCATCATTACTATAACCCCCCCACACCTCTCCTCATCACTACTATAATCCCCCCCAGGCACCTCTCATCACTACTATAACCCCCCCCCACACCTCTCCTCATCACTACTATAACCCCCCCCCCCCCACACACCTCTCCTCATCACTACTATAACCCCCGCACCTCTCCTCATCACTACTATAACCCCCCCACACACCTCTCCTCATCACTACTATAACCCCCCCACACACCTCTCCTCATCACTACTATAACCCCCGCACCTTTCCTCATCACTATTATAACCCCCGCACCTCTCCTCATCACTATTATAATGCCCCCTGCATATCTCACCACCCCCATAACAACCCCCTGCACCTCTCTTCACCCCCATAACACCCTCCTGCACCTCTTATCACCCCCATAACCCCCCCTGCACCTCTCATCACCCCATAACACCCCCCCCCTCATCACCCCCATAACACCCCCTGCATCTCTCATCACTCCCATAACACCCCCTGCATCTCTCATCACCCCCATAACCCCCCCTGCATCTCTCATCACCCCCATAACCCCCCTGCACCTCTCATCACCCCCATAACCTCCCCATGCACCTTTCATCCCCCCATAACACCCCCTGCACCTCTCATCCCCCCCATAACACCCCCCTGCACCTCTCATTACCCCCATAACCCCCCCTGCATCTCTCATCACCCCCATAACCCCCCTGCACCTCTCATCACCCCCATAACCTCCCCATGCACCTTTCATCCCCCCATAACACCCCCTGCACCTCTCATCCCCCCCCATAACACCCCCCTGCACCTCTCATTACCCCCATAACCCCCCCTGCATCTCTCATCACCCCCATAACCCCCCTGCACCTCTCATCACCCCCATAACCTCCCCATGCACCTTTCATCCCCCCCATAACACCCCCTGCACCTCTCATCCCCCCCATAACACCCCCCTGCACCTCTCATTACCCCCATAACACCCCCTGCACCTCTCATTACCCCCATAACCCCCTGCACCTCTCATCACCCCCATAACCTCCCCATGCACCTTTCATCCCCCCATAACACCCCCTGCACCTCTCATCCCCCCATAACACCCCCTGCACCTCTCATTACCCCCATAACCCCCCCCCCTCTCATCACCCCTATAACACCCCAAGCACCAGTTCCCCTGCACCTCTCATCACCATTGTAGTCTGCAAACAACATAGCCCCCATCCAACCCCCCCCCCCCCCCACACACACACACACACACACACCCCCTTCACTTACTCTGCCGGGGTTCGGTGCAGCTGCTGCTCCTGTCAGAGTGTCACTGCACGGGGAGGATCCGTCGGGAGGCTGCTGGACTGGAGATCGCGCCGGGACAGGTCAGGTGACTGGAGTAGACGTGCGTGCCTGCGCGGGGCACGTCGACTCCCATCAGCCCCTGGCCTGTCCGGCCCTGCCGTACTTCTTAAGGGGCCCGCGCCCTAGAAAGAGCGGGCCTCATAGTCCTGCGGGCCCCCCAGACTATGAGGCCCGGTCATAGTTCTGACGGGTACCCAGCCAGGAGTCAGTGAGTGACAGTCGCAGTCACTCACTGACTAGCCGGAAAAAAAAAAGTACAGGGACGTCCGGGCCTCCCTGAAGCTCCGGGCCCCATACAAGTGTATGGGTTTACCCCCTGATGGCGGCCCTGTGCACTGGGTCCGATGGTAGGACCGGCCCAGCGTGTGAGGGCGGGCCGGGCCCCCTCCCACGCTGGGCCCCTGTGCAGCTGAACCGGCTGCACAGGCGATATGTCCGCCCCTGCTCTGGGGGACAAGTATGCTCCTAATCTGAGGGTCATCTATGCTGCCTAATCTGGGGGACAACTATGCTCCTTATCTGGGGGACAACTATGCTCCTAATCTGGGGGACATCTATGCTGCCTAATCTGGGTGACATGTATGCTGCCTAATCTGGGGGACAACTATGCTCCTAACATGGGGAAAACTGATGCTTCTGGCCTTGGGCCTATAATTTTTTGAAGTTTAGCAGTAGCTAAATACATGATTAATACAAATGTCAACATTGATCTTTAAATGTAAGGGGTTATGAAACCCTCTTGGGTGCTGCGAATGACTGCTCCAGACTCATTCTGTGTCTTTCAGGGTCAATTTACCTCCCTGGTGCCTCAGGCCTTGGGCCTATAATTTTTTGAAGTTTAGCAGTAGCTAAATACATGCTTAATGCAAATGTCAACATTGATCTTTAAATGTAAGGGGTTATGAAACCCTCTTGGGTACTGTGAATGACTGCTCCAGAATCATTCTGGGTCTATCAGTAACTACTTGGCTCCCTGGTGCCTCAGGCCTTGTCCCTTCATTTTTTGGATGCTTAGCAGGCGCTAAATACATGCCTATTGCAAATTTTAAAAATGATTGTTAAATTCTCGGTGCTCTGCCAGGGCCTTCTCCTACCCCTCTGGTGCCGATCCGAGGACCTCACTAAACCGTCCAATCGGTAGTAGCGACGGGCCGTGTGAGTGGTGTGACCCGCACTTACTGGGAATTAATATTTGATGGCAAATAATTGCAATCCAAAATCCCTATCACTAATTGGTTTCAGTGAGTTACACGCTGTCCTTGAAAGATAGAGACACGCCAATGCGTTCAGTGGAGCGCTCGTGCAGCCAGGACATCTGAGGGCGTAACACTGCTTCAACATCATTTTTAGTGAAAATTATGTTTTTCTGGGTATTTTATCAAAACCTTTAAAAAAAAAAAAAAAATGTATATTAAAAATAAATTTAACAATAAAAAAATCAAAGTACATTCAATAATACACAGAGTCATTACATATTAAAAAGACCAGGTTACAATATGATAACATAGATCCTGCTGTTACGAGGTAGTAAAGTCCAATTTATTACAGGTCGGCTTTGGGAGTATGCAGGGAAGACCTGCATTATAGAGTCTTGACAAATTTTCGATATGCGCTTGTTACACAAGGGTACAAATTATTTTTTAACAATTTTGATAACATTTTTGTTTTCTGGGGGTGATTGTGAAGCCCTGGTGTGTAATCGTGCATCAACCTACTCCAGGCTATGTCTTTCAGGCAATCTATGGGTTACTGATGCAGCAGAGGTGGGGCCTGGGTCTTCTAATTTCAATTTTTTAACAAATTTTTAAACATAGAGTCTTCGGAAATTTTGTATATTCGCTTGTTCTTACACAAAGGTATTTCGTTAGCCAATTTCAGAAGATTTTGTGGTTTTCTGGGGGGGGGGGGATTGTGAAGCCCTGGTGTGTACCCGTGCATCAGTCAACTCCAGGCTGTGTCCCTCAGGCAATATATGGGTTCCTGATGCCGCAGAGGTGGGGCCTGGGTCAGGGAATTTCAAATTTTCTCAAAGGTAGCACCCGCTATACTAAATGTTTTTCATAGCCCTGACCGCCCATTTCTGGTTTTGTTACCTTTGTTTAAGAACAAGTGCATATCCAAAATTCTCGAAAACTCTATAATTTTTTCAAAATTTCAGATCAGAAAAGCAGGAGAATCAGGAGCGACAGAAGGAGGGTTTGACACACAGCTCCATTTGGTTGATATGGTGGAGCCTTGCCTGGATGAAGGAGGGAGCAGATGGCCACTGGGTGATGCAGCAGGCTGGACCACTACATCGGAGCCACGGTTCTCCAAGGCCGCTTAATGGTGGCGAAGCATGTGTTGACACAGGGCCGTGGTGCCCACATTGGGACCCTGGCCACGCTTCACCTTCTGCCGACATATCTTTCATGTGGCTACGTTTAAGGAGAAATGCTGCGTTTTACACTCATCCCCTATCCACAGGATAGGGGATAAGTGTTTGATCGCGGGGGGCCCCAGCGGTAGGCAGCTCCAGAAAGGTAGGCTGCCGCGAAGCAGGTGGCCTTCCCCGGGCACGTTTGGCTCCTGAATTTCCCACACCTGTCAGTGAAAGATATACACACGCAAAATGTCTCATATTGTGTTGTTTTTTGGGGTGGATTGTGAAGCCCGGGTGTGTACCCGTGCATCAGTCAACTCCAGTCTGTGTCCGTTAGGCAATATTTGGGTTACTGATGCAGCTGAAGTTGGGCCTGGGTCTAGGAATTTTAATAAAAAAAAATAAAAAATTGTGTGGATCATTATTTTTGGGAAAAAAGTCTTTGGGTGGTCCACTGTCCTGCCTTATAGAGTCTTTTGAAATGTTGGATATGCGCTTCTACTTACACAAAGGTATACATTTAAAAAAAAAAAATTATACAATTTTGTTGATTTTGGGGCGGATAGTGAAGCCCTGTGTGTACTGGTGCATCAGCCAACTCCAGGCTGTGTCCTTCAGGCAATAAATGGGTTACTGATGCCGCTGTGGTGGGGCCTGGGTCTGTGAATTTCAATTTTTTTGTATAGCGGGTGCTACCTATGAGAAATCTTTGTAGAAAACTTCTCATATTGTGTTGTTTTTTGGGGGGATTGTGAGGCCCTGGTGTGTTGTGTACTAGCGCATGAGCAAACTCCACGCTGTGCCATTCAGCCACTAAATGGTCTCCTCTTGCTGCCAACATGTCCATGCTGTGTCATTCAGCCACTATATGGTGTCCTCATGCTGCCAACACCTCCACGCTGTGCCATTCAGCCACTATAAGGTGTCCTCATGCTGCCAACACCTCCACGCTGTGCCATTCAGCCACTATATGGTGTCCTCAAGCTGCCAACACCTCCACGCTGTGCCATTCAGCCACCATATGGTGTCCTCATGCTGCCAACACCTCCATGCTGTGCCATTCAGCCACTATATGGTGTCCTCATGCTGCCAACACCTCCACGCTGTGCCATTCAGCCACTATAGGGTGTCCTCATGCTGCCAACACCTCCACGCTGTGCCATTCAGCCACTATAGGGTGTCCTCATGCTGCCAACACCTCCACGCTGTGCCATTCAGCCACTATATGGTGTCCTCATGCTGCCAACACCTCCACGCTGTGCCATTCATCCACTATATGGTGTCCTCATGCTGCCAACACCTCCACACTATGTCATTCAGTCACTATATGGTCTCCTGACACTGATGCCACCACCAGGCTCTGTCATTGTGCTGCTGTGCGGCAGTGATTCTAAGAGCGATGCCGGTAATCTGCATGCTATTCTGAATAACAGTATTATTTCACTACCCCAGCACACTCCATATGCGTTTTAGGACACAGCAAAGTGTTCTATACCCCTATAGAGGCAGTATGTAGGCCAGGCCATTTTACACCTCAGGACCGGAGCGTTTTTTGCAATTCTGACCACTGTCACTTTAAACATTAATAACTCTGGAATGCTTTTTCTTATCATTCTGATTCCGAGAATTTTTTTTTCGTGACATATTCTACTTTAACATAGTGGTAAAATTTTATGGTAACTTGCATCCTTTCTTGGTGAAAAATCCCAAAATTTGATGAAAAATTTGAAAAATTTGCATTTTTCTAACTTTGAAGCTCTCTGCTTGTAAGGAAAATGGATATTCCAAATAAAAAAAAAATTGATTCACATATACAATATGTCTACTTTATGTTGGCATCATAAAATTGATGAGTTTTTACTTTTGGAAGACATCAGAGGGCTTCAAAGTTCAGCAGCAATTTTCCAATTTTTCACAAAATTTTAAAACTCAATATTTTTCAGGGACCAGTTCAGGTTTGAAGTGGATTTGAAGGGTCTTCATATTAGAAATACCCCACAAATGACCCCATTATAAAAACTGCACCCCCCAAAGTATTCAAAATGACATTCAGTCAGCGTTTTAACCCTTTAGGTGTTTCACAGGAATAGCAGCAAAGTGAAGGAGAAAATTCACAATCTTCATTTTTTACACTCGCATGTTCTTGTAGACCCAATTTTTTTATTTTTACAAGGGGTAAAAGGAGAAAATTTATACTTATATTTGTAGCCCAATTTCTCTCGAGTAAGGACATACCTCATATGTCTATGTAAATTGTTCGGCAGGCGCAGTAGAGGGCTCAGAAGGGAAGGAGCGACAAGGGGATTTTGGAGAGTACGTTTTTCTGAAATGGTTTTTGGGGGGCATGTTCCATTTAGGAAGCCCCTATGGTGCCAGAACAGCAAAAAAAAAAACACATGCCATACCATTTTGGAAACTAGACCCCTTGAGGAACGTAACAAGGAATAAAGTGAGCCTTAATACCCCACAGGGGTTTCACGACTTTTGCATATGTAAAAAAAAAAAAAAAGATTTTCACAAAAATGTGTGTTTCCCCCCAAATTTCACATTTTTGCAAGGGTTAATAGCAGAAAAGACCCCATCTCTTCTGAGTATGGAAATACCCCATGTGTGGACGTCAAGTGCTCTGCTGGCGCACTACAATGCTCAGAAGAGAAGGAGCGCCATTGAGCTTTTGGGAAAAAAATTGTTTGGAATGGAAGTCAGGGACCATGTGCGTTTACAAAGCCCCCCGTGGTACCAGAACAGTGGAACCCCCCACATGTGACCCTATTTTGGAAACTACACCCCTTACAGAATTTAATAAGGGGTGCAGTGAGTATTTACACCCCACTGGCGTTTGACAGATCTTTTGAACGGTGGGCTGTGCAAATGAAAAATAAAATTTTTCATTTTCACGGACCACTGTTCCAAAAATCTGTCAGACACCTGTGGGGCGTAAATGCTCATTGTACCCCTTATTACATTCCGTGAGGGGTATAGTTTCCAAAATGGGGTCACATGTGGGTATTTTTTGGGGGGGGTTTATGTCAGAACCGCTGTAAAATCTGCCACCCCTGTGCAAATCACCAATTTAGGCCTGAAATGTACATGGTGCGCTCTCACTCCTGAGCCTTGTTATGCGCCCGCAGAGCATTTTACACCCACATATGGGGTATTTCTGTACTCAGGAGAAATTGCGTTACAAATTTTGGGGGTCTTTTTTTCCTTTTAACTCTTGTGAAAATAAAAAGTAAAGGGAAACACCGGCATGTTAGTGTAAATTTTTTTATTTTTTTACACTAACAAGCTGGTGTAGCCCCAACTTTTCCTTTTCATAAGGGGTAAAAGGTGAAAAAGCCCCCCAAAATTTGTAGTGCAATTTCTCCCGAGTACGGAGATACCCCATATGTGGCCCTAAACTGTTTCCTTGAAATACGACAGGGCTCCGAAGTGAGAGCGCCATGCGCATTTGAGGATTAAATTGGGGATTGCATAGGGGTGGACATAGGGGTATTCTATGCCAGTGATTCCCAAACAGGGTGCCTCCAGCTGTTGCTAAACTCCCAGCATGCCTGGACAGTCAGTGGCTGTCCGGAAATGCTGGGAGTTGTTGTTTTGCAACAGCTGGAGGCTCAGGTTTGGAAACACTGCCATACAACACGGTTTTCATTTTTATTGGGGGGACAGTGTAAGGGGGTGTATATGTAATGTTTTACTCTTTATTAGGTGTTAATGTTGTGTAGTGTTTTTAGGGTACATTCGCACTGGCGGGTTACGGTGAGTTTCTCGCTAGAAGTTTGAGCTGCGCGAAAAATTTGCCGCAGCCCAAACTTGAAGCAGGAAACTTACTGTAAGCCTGCCCGTGTTAATGTACCCTGTACGTTCACCTGGGGGGGCAAACCTCCAGCTGTTTCAAAACTACAACTCCCAGCATGTACTGACAGACCGTGCATGCTGGGAGTTGTACTTTTGCAACAGCTGGAGGCACACTGGTTGGAAAACCTTCAGTTAGGTTCTGTTACCTAACTCAGTATTTTCTAACCAGTGTGCCTCCAGCTGTTGCAAAACTACAACTCCCAGCATATACTGATCGCCGAAGGGCATGCTGGGAGATGTAGTTATGCAATAGCTGGAGGTACACAACTACAACTCCCAGCATGCCGAGACAGCTGATTGCTGTTTGGACATGCTGGGATTTGCAGTTTTGCAACATCTGGAGGGCTACAGTTTTAGAGAACACTGCAAAGTGATCTCCAAACTGTGGACCTCCAACTGTTGCAAAACTACAATTCCCAGCATGCCCTGACAGCAAACAGTTGTTTGAGCATGCTAGGAGTTGTAGTTTTGCAAGATCTGGAGGGCTACAGTTTAGGGACCACTATATAGTGGTCTCAAACTGTAGCCCTCCAGCTGTTGCAAAACTACATATTCCAGCATGCCCAAACAGCTGTCTCGGCATGCTGGGAGTTGTAGTTTTGCAACATCTGGAGGGCTACAGTTAGAGACCACTGTATAATGGTCTCAAACTGTACCCTCCAGATGTTGCTAGGCAACTCACCGGCTTCCGTCGGATCCAGCCGCACGTCATCGCCGCCCGCCGATCTCCGTCGCCTGCAGCCTCCGACGCCCGCCCGGATCGGTAAGTGGATCTTCGGCGCCGGTCCCCGTCACTTTCCCCGTCCTGCCCCGCCTATTGTGGGAGGGCAGGACGGGGAAAACGAAAGTAAACCCTCCCGCCCCCGATCTGCTATTGGTGGTCGCGTCTAGACCACCAATAGCAAGGATAGGAGGGGTGGCAACCCTGCCACCTCACTCCTATCGCTTCAGGGGGATCGTGGGTGTCTTAGACACCCGCGATCCCCCTTACATTCCGGGTCACCGGGTCACTATAGACCCGTAATGACTCGGAATCGCGCAAATCGCAAGTGTGAATTCACTTGCGATTTTCCGCGATCGCCGACATGGGGGGTCTGATGACCCCCCTGGGCATTTGCACGGGATGCCTGCTGAATGATTTCAGCAGGCATCCCGCTCCGATCCCCGCCCGGCACACGGCGGGGACTAAAACTGCCCATGACGTAAATGTACGTCCCTGGTCCTTAAGACCCAGGGTGTCGGGACGTACCGTTACGTCATGGGTCCTGTAGGGGTTAATATCGATTCGCCGGGAACAAATTCGGATCGAAAGGAACTTTTCAGGAAAATTCGGCGAATCGGCCGAATCGAATATTTGAAAAGTTTGCTCATCTCTAGTCAAGGCAAGCGGCAAAGGTTCGTAGTCAGGGACAACGGCAAGGGTCTGGATACACAGGCTTGGGAACACACAGAATGCTTTCTCAGGGCACTAGGCAACAAGATCCGGCAAGGACAGGAAGGGAAAGTGGGTTTTTATGTGTTTGGGAGTGATTAGCACTGATTGGGCCAGGCACCAATTAGTGGTGCACTGGCCCTTTAAATTTCAGAGAGCCGGCGCGCGCGCGTGCACCCTAGAGAGCCCTAGAGCGCCGGGACATGACAGCAGGGGAACGGGGCCGGTGAGAGGACTGGGATGCGACCCGCGGGCGGGCGCGTCTCGCCACGCGGATCGCATCCCCACCGGTGATAACAGAGCAGCACTCCCGGTCAGCGGGTCTGACCAGGGCGCTGCACGCTGAAGAACGCCGCGAGCGCTCCGGGAACCGCGCAGGGAACCGGAATGCTCGGCGTAACAATCAGTATCGCTTGCTGGACCTGTGGCAACACTGGAAGAGGATTGTGAGGAAGAGGAGTCAGAGGAGGAATGAAGAGGAGGAGGAAGACCAACCACAGCAGGCATCTCAGGGTGCTCCTTGTCAACTATTTGGTTCCCATGGTGTTGTATGTGGCTGGGGGGAAGAAGATGATACCTTCCCTGACATCACTGAGGACGAGGAACGGGACATGAGTAGCTCGGCATCCGTCCTTGTGCAAATGGGGTCTTTCATGCTGTCGTGCCTGTTGAGGGACCCTTGTATAAAAATGATGAAGGAGAACGACCTGTACTGGGTGTCCACGCTACTAGATCCCCGGTATAAACATAAAGTACCTGACATGTTACCGCATTTCAGCAAGGCGGAAAGGATTCAGCTGGTCCAAAATAAATGAAGAAGTATGCTGTACAAAGCGTATAAGGGTCATGTCACAGCACAATAGGGATCTAACAGGGGAAGAGGTGAAAGTAATCCTCCTCCTCCTCCCACGAACACGACGGCAAGGACAGGATGCTGTACAGACATGCTGTTGATGGAGGACATGCGGAGCTTTTTAAGTCCTACGCATTGCCACAGCCCTTCGGGGTCCACCATCAGAAAACGACTTGTCCAACAGGTAGCAGACTACCTGGCCTTAACCGCAGATATCGACACTCTGAGGAGCGATGAACCCCTTGACTACTGGGTGTGCTGGCTTGACCTGTGGCCTGAGCTATCCCAATTTGCGCTCAAACTTCTGGCCTGTCCCGCTTCAAGTGTCCTGTCAGAAAAGACCTTCAGTGCAGCAGGAGGTATTGTCACTGAGAAGAGGAGTCGCCTTGATCAAAAAAGTCTGGATTACCTCACCTTTCTTAAGATGAATGAGGGATGGATCCCGAAGGGACTGACACTGGGCGATACATTTGAATGAACAAGGCCTGATCAGATGAGCTGCCTTGGGCTAAAAATGGTCCACACGCTGCTGTTTTTGAACTCTGAATGCCGTATGACTTGCGTGACTTATCCGCCACCAACTAGGGTTCAAGCCGCAATGTTTTAGGGCACTTTCTGCCTGGCGAAACAATACCAAATTTTTCAGCCAGGTGTACATGCCTAATTTTTCTGGCCTCTGCTGCTGCACTTGTTATGGTGCTGCAATTTTTATGGCCGCTGCTACAGCTGCGACTGTTACGCCGAGCGCTCCGGGTCCCCGCTCCTCCCCGGAGCGCTCGCTTCACTCTCCCCGCGGCAGCGCTCCGGTCACGTCCTCTGACCCGGGGCGCTGCGATTCCGCTGCCAGCCGGGATGCGATTCGCGATGCGGGTAGCTCCCGCTCGCGATGCGCACCCCGGCTCCCCTACCTGACTCGCTCTCCGTCTGTTCTGTCCCGGCGCGCGCGGCCCCGCTCCCTAGGGCGCGCGCGCGCCGGGTCTCTGCGATTTAAAGGGCCACTGCGCCGCTGATTGGCGCAGTGGTTCCAATTAGTGTGTTCACCTGTGCACTTCCCTATATCACCTCACTTCCCCTGCACTCCCTTGCCGGATCTTGTTGCCTTAGTGCCAGTGAAAGCGTTCCTTGTGTGTTCCTTGCCTGTGTTTCCAGACCTTCTGCCGTTGCCCCTGACTACGATCCTTGCTGCCTGCCCCGACCTTCTGCTACGTCCGACCTTGCTTTTGCCTACTCCCTTGTACCGCGCCTATCTTCAGCAGCCAGAGAGGTGAGCCGTTGCTAGTGGATACGACCTGGTCACTACCGCCGCAGCAAGACCATCCCGCTTTGCGGCGGGCTCTGGTGAAAACCAGTAGTGGCTTAGAACCGGTCCACTAGCACGGTCCACACCAATCCCTCTCTGGCACAGAGGATCCACTACCTGCCAGCCGGCATCGTGACAGTAGATCCGGCCATGGATCCCGCTGAAGTTCCTCTGCCAGTTGTCGCTGACCTCACCACGGTGGTCGCCCAGCAGTCACAACAGATAGCGCAACAAGGCCAACAGCTGTCTCAACTGACCGTTATGCTACAACAGATACTACCACAGCTTCAGCAGTCATCTCCTCCGCCAGCTCCTGCACCTCCTCCGCAGCGAGTGGCCGCTCCTGGGATACGCTTATCCTTGCCGGATAAATTTGATGGGGACTCTAAGTTTTGCCGTGGCTTTCTTTCCCAATGTTCCCTGCATCTGGAGATGATGTCGGACCTGTTTCCCACTGAAAGGTCTAAGGTGGCTTTCGTAGTCAGCCTTCTGTCCGGAAAAGCCCTGTCATGGGCCACACCGCTCTGGGACCGCAATGACCCCGTCACTGCCTCTGTACACTCCTTCTTCTCGGAAATCCGAAGTGTCTTTGAGGAACCTGCCCGAGCCTCTTCTGCTGAGACTGCCCTGTTGAACCTGGTCCAGGGTAATTCTTCCGTTGGCGAGTATGCCGTACAATTCCGTACTCTTGCTTCAGAATTGTCCTGGAATAATGAGGCCCTCTGCGCGACCTTCAAAAAAGGCCTATCCAGCAACATTAAAGATGTTCTGGCCGCACGAGAAATTCCTGCTAATCTACATGAACTTATTCACCTAGCCACTCGCATTGACATGCGTTTTTCCGAAAGGCGTCAGGAACTCCGCCAAGATATGGACTCTGTTCGCACGAGGCGTTTCTTCTCCTCGGCTCCTCTCTCCTCTGGTCCCCTGCAATCTGTTCCTGTGCCTCCCGCCGTGGAGGCTATGCAGGTCGACCTGTCTCGCCTGACACCTCAAGAGAGGACACGACGCCGTATGGAGAACCTCTGCCTGTACTGTGCTAGTACCGAACACTTCCTGAGAGATTGTCCTATCCGTCCTCCCCGCCTGGAAAGACGTACGCTGACTCCGCACAAACGTGAGACAGTCCTTGATGTCTACTCTGCTTCTCCACGTCTTACTGTGCCTGTGCGGATGTCTGCCTCTGCCTTCTCCTTCTCTACAGTGGCCTTCTTGGACTCTGGATCTGCAGGAAATTTTATTTTGGCCTCTCTCGTCAACAGGTTCAACATCCCGGTGACCAGTCTCGCCAGACCCCTCTACATCAATTGTGTAAATAATGAAAGATTGGACTGTACCATACGTTTCCGCACGGAGCCCCTTCTTATGAGCATCGGATCTCATCATGAGAGGATTGAACTTTTGGTCCTCCCCAATTGCACCTCGGAAATTCTCCTTGGACTTCCCTGGCTTCAACTTCATTCCCCTACCCTGGATTGGTCCACTGGGGAGATCAAGAGTTGGGGGTCCTCTTGTTCCAAGAACTGTCTAAAACCGGTTCCCAGTAACCCTTGCCGTAACTCTGTGGTTCCTCCAGTAACCGGTCTCCCTAAGGCCTATATGGACTTCGCGGATGTTTTCTGCAAAAAACAAGCTGAGACTCTACCTCCTCACAGGCCTTATGATTGCCCTATCGACCTCCTCCCGGGCACTACTCCACCCCGGGGCAGAATTTATCCTCTCTCTGCCCCAGAGACTCTTGCCATGTCCGAATACGTCCAGGAGAATCTAAAAAAGGGCTTTATCCGTAAATCCTCCTCTCCTGCCGGAGCCGGATTTTTCTTTGTGTCCAAAAAAGATGGCTCCCTACGTCCTTGCATTGACTACCGCGGTCTTAATAAAATCACGGTTAAGAACCGCTACCCCTTACCCCTCATCTCTGAACTCTTTGATCGCCTCCAAGGTGCCCACATCTTCACTAAATTGGACTTAAGAGGCGCCTATAACCTCATCCGCATCAGAGAGGGGGACGAGTGGAAAACGGCATTTAACACCAGAGATGGACACTTTGAGTATCTGGTCCTGCCCTTTGGACTGTGCAACGCCCCTGCCGTCTTCCAAGACTTTGTCAATGAAATTTTTCGTGATCTGTTATACTCCTGTGTTGTTGTATATCTGGACGATATCCTAATTTTTTCTGCCAATCTAGAAGAACACCGCCAGCATGTCCGTATGGTTCTTCAGAGACTTCGTGACAACCAACTCTATGCCAAAATTGAGAAATGTCTGTTTGAATGCCAATCTCTTCCTTTTCTAGGATATTTGGTCTCTGGCCAGGGACTACAGATGGATCCAGACAAACTCTCTGCCGTCTTAGATTGGCCACGCCCCTCCGGACTCCGTGCTATCCAACGCTTTTTGGGGTTCGCCAATTATTACAGGCAATTTATTCCACATTTTTCTACCATTGTGGCTCCTATCGTGGCTTTAACCAAAAAAAATGCTGATCCCAAGTCCTGGCCTCCTCAAGCAGAAGACGCCTTTAAACGACTCAAGTCTGCCTTTTCTTCGGCTCCCGTCCTCTCCAGACCTGACCCTTCCAAACCCTTCCTATTGGAGGTTGATGCCTCCTCAGTGGGAGCTGGAGCTGTTCTTCTACAAAAAAATTCTTCCGGGCATGCTGTCACTTGTGGTTTTTTCTCTAGGACCTTCTCTCCAGCGGAGAGGAACTACTCCATCGGGGATCGAGAGCTTCTAGCCATTAAATTAGCACTTGAGGAATGGAGGCATCTGCTGGAGGGATCAAGTTCTCCTGTTATTATCTACACCGACCACAAGAACCTCTCCTACCTCCAGTCTGCCCAACGGCTGAATCCTCGCCAGGCCCGGTGGTCTCTGTTCTTTGCCCGATTTAATTTTGAGATTCACTTTCGTCCTGCCGATAAGAACATTAGGGCCGATGCTCTCTCTCGTTCCTCGGATGCCTCAGAAGTTGAACTCTCTCCGCAACACATCATTCCACCTGACTGCCTGATCTCCACTTCTCCTGCCTCCATCAGGCAGACTCCTCCTGGAAAGACCTTTGTTTCTCCTCGCCAACGCCTCGGAATCCTCAAATGGGGTCACTCCTCCCATCTCGCAGGTCATGCGGGTATCAAGAAATCTGTGCAACTCATCTCCCGCTTCTATTGGTGGCCGACTCTGGAGACGGATGTTGTGGACTTTGTGCGAGCCTGCACTATCTGTGCCCGGGATAAGACTCCTCGCCAGAAGCCCGCTGGTTTTCTTCATCCTCTGCCTGTCCCCGAACAGCCTTGGTCTCTGATTGGTATGGATTTTATTACTGATTTACCCCCTTCCCGTGGCAACACTGTTATTTGGGTGGTCGTTGATCGATTCTCCAAAATGGCACATTTCATCCCTCTTCCTGGTCTTCCTTCTGCGCCTCAGTTGGCTAAACAATTTTTTGTACACATTTTTCGTCTTCACGGGTTGCCTACGCAGATTGTCTCGGATAGAGGCGTCCAATTCGTGTCTAAATTCTGGAGGGCTCTCTGTAAACAACTCAAGATTAAATTAAATTTTTCTTCTGCATATCATCCCCAGTCCAATGGACAAGTAGAAAGGATTAATCAGATCTTGGGTGATTATTTGCGACATTTTGTTTCCTCCCGCCAGGATGACTGGGCAGATCTCCTCCCATGGGCCGAATTCTCGTATAACTTCAGGGTCTCTGAGTCTTCCTCCAAATCCCCATTTTTCGTAGTGTACGGCCGTCACCCTCTTCCCCCCCTCCCTACTCCCTTGCCCTCTGGTCTGCCCGCTGTGGATGAAATTTCTCGTGACCTTTCCATCATATGGAGAGAGACCCAAAATTCTCTCTTACAGGCTTCATCACGCATGAAGAAGTTCGCGGATATGAAAAGAAGAGCTCCCCCCGTTTTTTCCCCTGGAGACAAGGTATGGCTCTCCGCTAAATATGTCCGCTTCCGTGTCCCTAGCTACAAGTTGGGACCACGCTATCTTGGTCCTTTCAAAATTTTGTGTCAAATTAATCCTGTCTCTTATAAACTTCTTCTTCCTCCCTCTCTTCGTATCCCTAATGCCTTTCACGTCTCTCTTCTCAAACCACTCATCCTCAACCGTTTTTCTCCCAAATCTGTTCCTCCCACTCCTGTTTCCGGCTCCTCGGACATCTTCTCGGTCAAAGAAATTTTAGCTACCAAAAAGGTCAGAGGGAAAAAATTTTTTTTAGTGGACTGGGAGGGTTGTGGTCCTGAAGAGAGATCCTGGGAACCTGAGGACAACATCCTTGACAAAAGTCTGCTCCTCAGGTTCTCAGGCTCTAAGAAGAGGGGGAGACCCAAGGGGGGGGGTACTGTTACGCCGAGCGCTCCGGGTCCCCGCTCCTCCCCGGAGCGCTCGCTTCACTCTCCCCGCGGCAGCGCTCCGGTCACGTCCTCTGACCCGGGGCGCTGCGATTCCGCTGCCAGCCGGGATGCGATTCGCGATGCGGGTAGCTCCCGCTCGCGATGCGCACCCCGGCTCCCCTACCTGACTCGCTCTCCGTCTGTTCTGTCCCGGCGCGCGCGGCCCCGCTCCCTAGGGCGCGCGCGCGCCGGGTCTCTGCGATTTAAAGGGCCACTGCGCCGCTGATTGGCGCAGTGGTTCCAATTAGTGTGTTCACCTGTGCACTTCCCTATATCACCTCACTTCCCCTGCACTCCCTTGCCGGATCTTGTTGCCTTAGTGCCAGTGAAAGCGTTCCTTGTGTGTTCCTTGCCTGTGTTTCCAGACCTTCTGCCGTTGCCCCTGACTACGATCCTTGCTGCCTGCCCCGACCTTCTGCTACGTCCGACCTTGCTTTTGCCTACTCCCTTGTACCGCGCCTATCTTCAGCAGCCAGAGAGGTGAGCC
This sequence comes from Hyla sarda, assembly GCF_029499605.1. Classification (NCBI taxonomy): domain Eukaryota; kingdom Metazoa; phylum Chordata; class Amphibia; order Anura; family Hylidae; genus Hyla; species Hyla sarda. The sequence goes on along the minus strand of NC_079196.1, from coordinate 170,631,095 downwards.
GTTGCTAGTGGATACGACCTGGTCACTACCGCCGCAGCAAGACCATCCCGCTTTGCGGCGGGCTCTGGTGAAAACCAGTAGTGGCTTAGAACCGGTCCACTAGCACGGTCCACACCAATCCCTCTCTGGCACAGAGGATCCACTACCTGCCAGCCGGCATCGTGACAGCGACAATATCAAATTTTCCAGCCAGGTGTACATGCCTAATTTTTCTGGCCTCTGCTGCTGCACTTTTTCTGGTGCTGCAATTTTTCTGGCTGCTGCTACAGATGCGGCTGCGACAATACCAAATTTTTCATCCATGTGTACATGCCTTGGGTTCAAATGCTGCCTCAAGGGGGGCTCTAACTATGTGATGCCTAAAGGGGGGCTCTATGTGCTGCCTAAAGGGGGCTAAAGCACGTTATTCCAAACCATTTAGGAATGTTAGGTGATTTATGCCCTTTATGGATTAAAACCAGACTCTGCATCAACTATGTAATTTTCCATCCATGGGATCCCACTCTGGCACGCCACAGTCCAGGTGTTAGTCCCCTTGAAACATCTTTTAAATCACTATAGTGGCCAGAAAGAGTCCCTGTGGGTTTTAAAATTTGCCTGCCCATTGAAGTCAATGGCGGTTCGCCCGGTTCGCGAACTTTTGCGGAAGTTCGCGTTAGCGGTTTGCAAATCGAAAATGTTATGTTCGCGACATCACTAGAGTTGGCAGGTTTTCTGGGACATTTCTGAATTTCCCAAAGTTGTTTGTCCTTTCTAAGAGCTTTGGCATATGCAATATAGGTGGATTCCATATAACTTTTTTGTATTCTTATTGTCTTAGCTGAACCATAATTGGGCATAATAGATTGGGTTTTGGGAGGTTTGAATTTTACTTCCTTTCTTATTCAATATTCTAATACAAGCTGTTTGCTATCTCATTGCTTTTGATACCTTTGTCTTATGTATTCAGTCAAGGGTTATTATCCCTGGATTGGTTTTTGCTTATTGTTCGAGAAAGTTTAATACAAATTATTTGAAAAAACAAACAAACAAACTAAAACAAACCTAAAAATAAACAAACAATTTATTTTCCTTCTGCAGCCCATGTCTAAAACCATGAAGGATGTCATGGCTGATCACTTTCCTGATGAATTCACCTCCGAAGCAAAGGCTGCATGGGACAAATTCCTTTCTGAAGTCTCTACTGATAAATAAATGCTCTTGGGCTAGAAGACTACATCAGTACCTGCAGCCAGGGGCGGATGCAGAGTCGAGTCTCGGGAGGGGCACTATTAGAGTATTTTGTGTTGACAGACAGAAAATAAGATGTTGCTTACGGAACTTACAATATTATTAAATGTATCATACAGTCCTAACCTTGTTTAAGACTCTTAGGCCATGTTCACATGTCAGGATAATTATCAAATATACCAATTGCCACAGAATGGGAAAGTGCTAAAGAGGTTTTTACCATTTAAAACTACAGCTTCCAGTATGACCTAAGAAGTGGTAAGGGGATGCTGGGAGTTGTTGTTTCACCCATCGTTACTGCAGAACTTCTTCAGTGACTACAGCTCTGATGGGACACACACAGGAGGATACAGAATGATATCAGTGACTACAGGTGATGTCTTCTCTATAGTCTTTCCTTATCTAATTCAGATGTACATACCGCCAGGAATTGTTTCAGCTAAATGTTCTCTCTGCAGAACTTGATGCCCAGACGTCTCCTCACTATGTCAGCGGATTCTGATCCTCTATATGAAAACAATAATTATTATAATACTGCCAAACACTGTATTCTTCGAATATAATACTGGCACATACCTTCTGAATATAATTCTGACACACTGTACCTCCTGAATATACAACACACTGCACCCTTTGAATATAATACCGCCACACACCGTACCCTCTGAATATAATACTATCACACACCGTACCCTCTGAATATAATACTACCACACACTGCACCATCTAAATATAATACTACCACACACTGTGCTCTCTGAACATAACACTACCACACACTGTGCCCTCTAAATTTTATACTAACAAACACTGCACTCTCTGAATATAATACTACCACACTGTGCCCTCTAAATTTAATACTACCACACACTGCACTCTCTGAATAGAATACTACCACACACTGTACCCTCTGTATATAATACTACCAAACACTGCACTCTCTGAATATAATACTACCACACACTGCACTCTCTGAATATACTACCACACACTGTGCCCTCTAAATTTAATACTACCACACACTGCACTCTCTGAATAGAATACTACCACACACTGTACCCTCTGTATATAATACTACCACACACTGCACTCTCTGAATATAACTTGCTGTGCAGTGCACCCTCTGAATAAAATACCCAAATGTATTGTGGCCCATAAAAAAATGTACCACCCCAGAAATTCCTCATAATCTACAATATACTTCTGAAATGCAGAACACTCTGTGCCTTCACATATAGTAATAATGCCCCATCTTGTGCCCCTACATGTAATAATTATGACCCGTCCTGTTCCCCCCACATAATAATGCCCTGTGCCCCTAACATATATTGCCCCCTGTGCTGTGCCCTTCACATATAATTCCCCGTTCTTTGCCCCTCACATATAATGCCCTCATCATGTGCCCCTCACATATAATGCCCCCTGTCCTGTCCAGTCAGGGGGCATTATATGTGAGGGGCACAGCACAGGGGGCATTATATGTTTGTGGCACATGACAGAAGCATTATATGTGAGGGGCACAGGACAGGGGGCATTATATGTGAGGGGCGCATGATGGTGCATTATATATGAGGGGCACAGGATGGGGACATTATATATGAGGGGCGCATGATGGGGGCATTATTTGTGAGGGGCACAGCACAGGGGGCATTATATGTGTGGGGCACAGCACAGGGGGTATTATATGTGTGGGGCACAGCACAGGGGGCAATATATCATATAATGCCCCCTGTGCTGTGCCCCACACATATAATACCCCCTGTGCTGTGCCCCACACATATAATGCCCCCTGTGCTGTGCCCCTCAAACATATAATTGATATGTGTGGGCACAGCACAGGGGGCATTATATGTGAGGGGCACAGCACAGGGGGCCCCCCCTGTCATGTGCTCTGAACATATAGTGCCCCAAGTGCTTTGCCCTGCAGCACCTCACATTAAAAATTCCCCTTTCTATCCCCCCCCCCCCCCCTAAGTTTTTAAATCCCCCTCCCCCTCCGATAAGTGCCCTTAACAGTGGCACATATTCTGTCTCCCAAATCCCCTGGGCCCTGAGCATACTCTTCTTACTTACTGTATGCTGGCGGCGGGGACGGGATTTCCGTGCAATGACGTCACATCATCGCGCCGGCCTGCAGAGGATCGCGTCCCTGCACCTCACACGCTGTGTACTCACAGAGTGTGAGACTGCCTAGGTTAGTGAATGGTGGAGCGGAAGCTTACAGCTTCGGCTCCACCATTCTAGGGGGCGGGGGACAGCAATCTCGGGGGGGCAATTGGCCCGTTGCCCCCCCCCCCCTGGATCCGCCACTGCCTGCAGCACACTATCCTGTGGGAAGTTAGGAGGAAACTACGCACATAAGTTTTTTATCAAATCCATAGCCAGTCAAAGAACATGATTCAGCTGCAATATAATTTTGAGTTTTCTTAGCAGTCTTTGGCTGCCTACGGCTAAGTTTCCACTTGTTTTTCTTCTGGCAGTTTTTGGAATACTGCCACTCCAGTTTTTGAGCCAAAGCCAGAAATGTATTAAAAAGGAATAGGACGTATAAAGGAAGGACTTATACTTCCCCTCCCTTATGGATCCACTTCTGACTTTGGCTCGAAAGCTGCAGTTTCCAAAAACTGCCAGAAAAAAAACCAAGTGGAAACTTAGCCTACTACTTGTGTCTACCACTTGTTTATCACAATAAATCTGGTGTAGTCTCCAATAAAAGTGCATATATTATTATTACAGGTCACATATACCTGACCAGTTATCTATTTCTTTTTAGCTTTACCCATTTTAGAGTTTCGGGCTATATCATATTAAATTTAAAACTTTAGTGCATAAAGGATACTTTCATGTGTTTTTAATTAAATATAAGGCTCTTCTGTCAAATAATTAATTATCTATTTAGCTTTTTCCCTATGAGGTTGTGTGTATGTGTCCTCCATTACTATTGTTTTCATCAAGGTGACAAAAATAAATTGTCTTCACATGTGTGGGATTCAAATTTTTTGCTTTTTTCTACCTCACTCCGCAAGAATTAAAACACACTATGCAAATTAGAATTCCTGATAGTGACCATAGAAATGGTGACATTAGCATGTGACCGAGTCACTAAATACCTACTCACAACCCACCAGCACATGCTTACACACTGTAATTATATGTATTAAACAATAGGTTAGGCTGTAACCATACTATCAGGAAAAAAATGTACGTACGTAGGGACCCAGTTTCCACAAATGTTGGCGCACATTAAGAATAATGGGTGCACTGAAAGGGGTACTCCGGTAGAATTTTTTTTTTAAATCAACTGGTGCCAGAAAGTTAAATAGATTTGTAAATTACTTTAACCCTTAAGGACCAGGCATGTATGAGTCCGTCCCTGCACCCTGGGTCTTCAGGACCAAGCACGTACTCATAGGTCCGTGGGAATTTCGGTCCCTGGATGTCGGATGTTGTGCGGCAGGCTCCCTGGATCCGACGGAAGCCGGTAAGTAGCCTAGCAACATCTGGAGGGTACAGTTTGAGACCACTATACGTGGTCTCTAAACTATAACCCTTCAGATGTTGCAAAACTACAACTCCCAGCATGCCCAGACAGCTGTTTGGGCATGCAGGGATTTGTAGTTTGGCAACAGCTGGAGGGCCCCAGTTTGGAGATCACTGGCTGTGATCTCTAACTGTGGCCCTCCAGATGTTGCAAAACTGCAACTCCTAGCATGCCCAAACAGCAGTTTGCTGTCTGGGCATGCTGGTATCTGTAGTTTTGCAACAGCTGGAGGTCCACAGTTTGGAGATCTCTAAATTGTAGCCCTACAGATGTTGCAAAACTGCAAATCCCAGCATGCCCGTCACCATGCTGGGAGTTGTAGTTGCGTACATCCAGCTGTTGCATAACTACATCCCTTCGGCGATCAGTACATGCTGGGAGTTGTAGTTTTGCAACAGCTGGAGGCACACTGGCTGGTAAATACTGAGTTAGGTAACAGAACCTAACTGAAGGTTTTCCAACCAGTGTGCCTCCAGCTGTCGCAAAAGTACAACTCCCAGCATGCACTGTCTGTCAGTGCATGCTGGGAGTTGTAGTTTTGAAACAGCTGGAGGTTTGCCCCCCCCCCCATGTGAACGTACAGGGTACATTCACACGGGCAGGTTTACAGTAATTTTCCTGCTACAAGTATGAGCTGCGGCAAATTTTTCACCGCAGCGCATACTCCTAGCGGTAAGCTCACTGTAAACTGCCGCCAGTGTGAATGTACCCTAAAAACACAACACTACACTTCACTAACACATAATAAAGGGTAAAACACTACATATACACCCCGTTACACTGTCCCCCCAATAAAAAAGAAAAATGTGTTGTACGGCAGTGTTTCCAAAACGGAGCCTCCAGCTATTGCAAAACAACAACTCCCAGCATTTCCGGACAGCCACTGACTGTCCAGGCATACTGGGAGTTTAGCAACAGCTGGAGGCACCCTGTTTGGGAATCACTGGCGTAGAACACCCCTATGTCCACCCCTATGCAATCCCTAATTTAGTCCTCAAATGCACATGGCGCTCTCTCATTTTGGAGCCCTGTCGTATTTCAAGGAAACAGTTTAGGGCCACATATGGGGTATTTCCGTACTCGGGAAAAATTGCCCAACTAATTTTGGGGGCTTTTTCTCCTTTTACCCCTTATGAAAAAGAAAAGTTGGGGTCTACACCAGCCTGTTAGAGTAAAAAAAAAAAAAAAAAAAAAAAAAATTACACTGACACGCGGGTGTTGCCCCATACTTTTTATTTTCACAAGAGGTAAAAGGAATAAAAGACCCCCCAAATTTGTTACGCAATTTCTCCTGAGTACGGAAATACCCCATATGTGGGCGTAAAATTCTCTGCGGGCGCACAACAAGGCTCAGGAGTGAGAGTGCACCATGTACATTTGAGGCCTAAATTGGTGATTTGCACAGGAGTGGCTGATTTTACAGCGGTTCTGACATAAACGCAAAAACATAAATATCCACATGTGACCCCATTTTGTAAACTACACCCCTCACGAAACGTGACAAGGGGTATAGTGAGCCTTAACACCCCCACAGGTGTTTGATGAATTTTCATTAAATTTGGATGGGAAAATGAAAAAAAAAAAAAAATGTTTTCACAAAATGCTAGTGTTACCCTAAATTTTTCATTTTCACAAGGGAAAATAGGAAAAAAGCCCCCCAAAATTTGTAACCCCATTTCTTCTGAGTAAGAAAATACCCCATATGTGGATGTAAAGTGCTCTGCTGGCGCACTACAATGCTCAGAAGAGAAGGAGCGCCATTGGGATTTTGAAGAGAAAATTTGTCCAGAATTGAAGGTCACATGTGTTTACAAAGCCCCCATGGTACCAGAACAGTGGACCCCCCCAACATGTGACCCCATTTTGGAAACTACACCCCACACGCAATGTAATAATGGGTACAGTGAGCATTTACGCTCCACAGGGGTCTGACAGATTTTTGGAACAGTGGTCTGTGAAAATGAAAAATTTAATTTTTCATTTGCTCAGCCCACTGTTCCAAAGATCTGTCAAACGCCAGTGGGGTGTATATGCTCACTGCACCCCTTATTAAATTCTGTGAGGGGTATAGTTTCCAAAATGGAGTCACATGTGGAGGGCAGAGCATTTTATGTCCTATTTTGGGGTATTTCCATACTCAGAAGAGATGGGGTTACAAATTTTGGGTGTCATTTTCTCCCATTACCCTTTGTAAAAATGGTAAATTTGGGGGGGGGGGGGGAAACTGCACTTTAGGGAAAAAATTTTTTTTTCATTTACACATCCAACTTTAATGAAAAGTCGTCAAACACCTGTGTGGTGTTAAGGCTCACTGGACCCTGTGTTACGTGCCTTGAGGGGTGTAGTTTCCAAAATGGTATGCCATGTGGAGTTTTCTGCTGTTCTGGCAACAGAGGGGCTTCCTAAATGTGACATGCCCCCCAAAAACCATTTCAGCAAAATACACTCTCCAAAATGTTACTTCTTCCCTTCTCAGCCCTCTACTGCGCCCTCCGAACACTTGACATACACATATGAGGTATTTCCTTACTCAAGAGAAATTGGGTTACAAAAACTGGGTCTACAAGAACATGCGAGTGTAAAAAATGAAGATTTTGAATTTTCTCCTTCACTTTGCTGCTATTCCTGTGAAACACCTAAAGGGTTAACACACTTACTGAATGTCATTTGGATACTTTGAGGGGTGCAGTTTTTATAATGGGGTCATTTATGGGGTACTTCTAATATGAAATCCCTTCAGATCTACTTCAAAACTGAACTGGTCCCTGAAAAATTCCGATTTTGAAAATTTTGTGAAAAATTGGAAAATTGCTGCTGAACTTTGAAGCCCTCTGATGTCTTCCAAAAATAAAAACATGTCAACTTTATGATGCAAACATAAAGTAGACATATTGTATATGTGAATCAATATATAATTTATTTGGAATATCCATTTTCCTTATAAGCAGAGAGCTTCAAAGTAAACAAAAATTCAAAATGTTAAATTTTTTCATGACATTTTGGAATTTTTCACCAAGAAATTATTCAAGTATCATTTAAAATCTACCACTGACATAAAGTAGAATATGTCACGAAAAAAGAATCTTGGAATAAGAATGAAAAGTAAAAGCATGCCAGAGTTATTAATGTTTAAAGTGACAGTGGTCAGATGTTCAAGATGTTAAAAAAATGGCCGGGTCCTTAAAGGGGTACTCCGGTGCTTAGACATCTTATCCCCTATCCAAAGGATAGGGGATAAGATGCCTGATCGCGGGAGTAGCGCCGCTGGGGACCCCCGGGATCTTGCACGTGGCACCCTGTTTGTAATCAGTCCCCGGAGCGTGTTCGCTCCGGGTATGATTACCGGTGACCACGCGGCCGGCGGCGTGTGACGTCACACCTCATCCCCCGTGTGACGTCACGCTCCGCCCCTCAATCCAAGCCTACGGCAGCAGGTTCCCCACATTAGGTAGTAGCAGGTTCCCCACATTAGGTAGTAGCAGGTTCCCCACATTAGGTTGTAGCAGGTTCCCCACATTAGGTAGGCAGCAGGTTCCCCACATTAGGTAGGCAGCAGGTTCCCCACATAAGGTAGGCAGCAGGTTCCCCACATTAGGTAGGCAGCAGGTTCCCCACATTAGGTGGGCAGCAAGTTTCGCACATTAGGTGGGCAGCAAGTTCCCCACTTTAGGTAGGCAGCAAGTTCCCCACATTAGGTAGGCAGCAGGTTCCCCACATTAGATAGAAGCAGGTTCCCCACATTAGGTAGTAGCAGTTTCCCCACATTAGGTAGTAGCAGGTTCCCCACATTAGGTAGAAGCAGGTTCCCCACATTAGATAAAAGCAGGTTCCCCACATTAGGTAGTAGCAGTTTCCCCACATTAGGTAGTAGCAGGTTCCCCACATTAGGTAGTAGCAGGTCCCCCACATTAGGTAGAAGCAGGTTCCCCACATTAGGTAGAAGCAGGTTCCCCACATTAGGTAGCATTTTCGATTACCCCGCTACCCCCCCCCCCCCCCGACTTACACACACAGACACACACAGAAACACACAGACACCCACACATGCACACACACATAGACAGACAGACACAAACACATGCACACACATAGACAGACACACACACACATAACATAGACAGATAGACACACACACATAGACAGACAGACACACACACATGCACACACATAGACAGACAGGCACACACACATGCACACACACATAGACAGACACACACACATGCACACACATAGACAGACAGACACACACATATGCCCACACACATAGACACAAGCAGACAGACACCCACACATGCACACACATATGCCCACACACATAGACACAAGCAGACAGACACCCACACATCCACACACGCAGACAGACCGACACACACATAGACAACCTTACCTGTCCTGCACTGTGCTTCTCCTCTCCGGAGTAGTGGAGAAAACTGTGTCTTGAAGCGTTCTGTATCCCGACTAGCTGAGGAAAGTGCTGTGTCACTGTGCTGAGACACTGTGATTGGTTGATGGGGGGGGGGGGGGGGCGTGTGCAGTCTCTGCTTTGCTCAGGACACAGAACTGCTTCAAGACACAGTTTTCTTCACTACATACCTGGCGCGGGCCACAAACTTTCGTTCCGCAGGCCGCAAATGGCCCGCGGGCATGGAGTTTGAGACCCCTGCTCTAAATGAATGCCGGGTGCAGCAGGAAGATAGCGGATAAGGTGTCTAGGGTCGGAGTACCCCTTTAACCCCTTAATGGCCACGGACGTATATTTACGTAATGTGAAGCGCGTTCAGGAGCTGAGCGCCCTTCATATCTGCTGGGTCCCAGTTGCTACCAGCAACCAGGACCCGCAGCTAATACTGGACATCGCCGATCGGGCTAATGTCGGGTATCTAAACTGGGAGAAATCACTGCCGATTAGCTCAGCGGAGCTATTCGGGACTGCCGCTATAAAATCGCGGTGACCCAAACAGCTGAGAGGACAGTGGGAGGCACCTTACCTTGTTCCACACTGTCGGATTGGCATTTTATTGCCCAAGCCTGAGATCCAGGCTTGAGCAATCAAGCTCAGATAACACTGATCAATGGTACGCTATGGCATAGCATTGTTCAGTGTATGCAATCAAAGGATTGCATGTAATATTCCCCTATGGGTCTTAAAAAAAAGTGTAAAAAAAAGTGAATAAATGTGATTTAACCCCTTCCTGAATAAAAGTTTAAATCATCCCTTTTTCCCATTTAAAAAAAAAAAATGTAATCAAAAATAAACGTGTGGTCTCGCCACATGCATAAATGTCCAAACTATAAAAATATAAAGTTAACTAAACCGCACAGTTAATGGGGTACATGTAAAAAATTCCAAAGTCCAAAATTGTGTATTTTTGGTCACTTTGTGTATCCTAAAATTTTTTATAAAAAGCGATCAAAAAGTCCCATCAAAACAATCGTGGTCCTGATAAAAACTACAGATCATGGCCCAAAAAATGAGCCCCATACCGCCCCGTATATGGAGAAATAAAAATGTTATAGTGGTCAGAATTTTACAATTTTAAACATACTAATGTTGGTGCATGTAGTTTTAAGTTTTTTTAAAGTAGCAAAATAAAAAAATAAACTATATAAAGTGGGTATCATTATAATCATGGACCTACAGAAGAAATATATAGTGTCATTTTTACCGAAAAGGAAACTGCATAGAATCGGAAGCCCCAAATGTTACAAAATATTTCTTTTGCCATACATTTTTGGGTGAACTGATTGATGTCCTTACAAAGTACAATTGGTGGTATAAAAAACATACGGGTCTGTAGGTGCAAAATTTTAAGCGTTCTGATTTTTAGAAAATGAGGTGGAAAATACAATGTGAAAAAAAGAAAAAACCTGTGGTCTTTAAGGGGTTAAGGACCAGGCCAGTTTCATTTTTCCATTTGCGTTTTTTCCTCCTCTCCTTCTAAGAGCCATAACTCTTTTATTTTTCCATCAGCATACCCATATGAGGTCTTGTTTTTTGCAAGACCAATTGTTCTTTGTTAAAACACCTTTCATTTTACCCTTAAATATGTGGCGCATACTTCTGTGGGTCAATACAATTAAAATGATACCCATTTTTACATGCTTACATTTTTACATGCTTTTCTATTACTGAACAACTCAAACTTTTTCTAACAAAATGAGTATGTTTAAATGGGTACTCTCATTAAATAAAATTTTTTTAATTAAGTAGATTATGCCTAAATAAAAATCTTTCTAATATATGTCATTAAAAAAATATCTATCTTTCATTGTTTATTTTACATTTGAAATCCTGGCCACTAGGTGTCATTTGAAATATCCCCGCCCCTGCAGCTCCCTCTTCTCATTGCAGCGCGCGAGCTGCAGTCTCTCAGATACAGTGGAGAGAGAGATGTCACGCCCCCTCCATTCATTTCTATGGGAGGGGGCATAACGGCCGCAACGCACCCTCCCATAGACATGAATGGAGGGGGCGTGGCGTGATGTCACGTCCCCGTCTCGGAAGCCCGGCGGTTTCCGAACCTGCAGACGCAGCTACGCATAGAATGCGGGCTGCTCCACGGAGATCGCAGGGGGGTCACAGCGGCGGGCCTCCCACGATCAGGCATCTTATCCCCTATCCTTTCGATAGGGGATAAGATGTTTTTGCCCGGAATACCCCTTTAATAATAAATTCAGGGATAGAGATAGTTAGTGTCAGGGACAGATGGGGCGGGGGATTAAGGATAGTTTAGTTGTTGATAGCTACTCTTTAAAATAGCTCTATTCTGACCCTATACCTTTTTTATTTTTCCGTATATGGGGCTGTATGAGAGCAAATTTTTTTGTGCCGTGATCTTTAGTTTTTATCAATACCAATCTTGCATATATGTGACTTTTCAATTACTTTTGATTGAATTTTTCTGGGATATGATGTGACCAAAAAGCAATTTCCAACTTTAAAAAAAATAAAATTTACACTGTTCATTGTACGGGATCATTGACATTATATTTTAATAGTTTGGACATTTACGTACGTAGCAATACCACATGTTTGTTTATTTTGTTTTTCGTTATTTTTTACACTTTTTTTGTAAAATGGGAAAAGAAGGGAATTTTTATTGTAGGGAGGGACTTATTTACTTTTACCGGTGGCCTTACCTGGAGCAGCGGCGGGACCGAGGAGCAGCGCGGGACTGGCCACGTGGACGAGCAGCGACGGGACCGGCAGGTAAGTACATGGTCCTCAGAGGCAGCAGGGAAGATCTTCACAGCTGCCTCTAGGAGTCTGAAAACTACAACTCCCATCATGCCTAGACAGCCTTTGGCTGTCTGGGCATGCTGGGAGTTGTGGTTTTGCAACATCTGGAGAGCCCCAGCTTGGAGACCATTGTATAATGGTCTCCAATCTGTGCTCTTCCAGCTGTTGCAAAACTACAACTCCCAGCATGCACTGACTGTCCAGGCATGCTGGGAGTTTTAGTTCAGCAACATCTGGCCCTTCAGATGTTGCCAAACTACAACTCCCAGCATGCCCTTCAGCTGTCTGGGCATGCTGGGAGTTGTAGTTTTGCAACAACTGGAGACACACTGTCTGTTTCTAACTCAGTGTTTCCTAACCTGTGTGCCTCCAGACCATGCATGCTGGGAGTTGTGGTTTTGCAACAGCTGGGGCACCCCCCCCCCCCCCTGTGAATGTACAGGGTACATTCACATGGGCGAGGGTTTTACAGTGGGTTTCTCGCTGCAAGTTTGAGATGCAGCAAATTTTGCGCTGGGAAATTCGCTGTAATCTTCCGCCCGTGTGACTGTACCCTAAAAACACTACACTACCACAAAATAAAATAAAAAGTTAAAAATACTACATATACACATACCCCTACACAGCCCCCCTCCCCTCCCCCAATAACAACGTCCGGTACGCCACTGTTTCCAAAGCAGAGCCTCCAGCTGTTGAAAAACAGCAACTCCCAGTATTGCCGGACAGCCATTGACTGTCCACGCATGCTGGGACTTTTGCAACAGCTGGAGGCACCCTGTTTGGGAATCACTGGCGTAGAATACCCCTATGTCCACCCCTATGCAAATCCCTAATTTAGGCCTCAAATGCACATGGCGCTCTCTCACTTCGGAGCCCTGTCGTATTTCAGGGCAACAGTTTAGGGCCACATATGGGGAATCGCCGTACTCGGGAGAAATTGCGTTACAAGGTTTGGGGGGCTTTTTCTCCTTTAACCCTTCATGAAAAGGAAATGTTGGGGTCTACACCAGAATGTTAGTGTAAAATTTTTTTTTTTTTTACACTAACATGCTGATGTTGCCCTATACTTTACATTTTCACAAGATGTAAAAGGGGAAAAAGCCCCCCAAAATTTGTAACGCAATTTCTCCCAACTACGGAGATACCCCATATGTGAGCGCAAAGTGCTCTGGGGGCGCACAACAAGGCCCAAAAGGGAGAGTGCATCATGTACATTTGAGGTGATTTGCACAGGGGTGGCTGATTGTTACAGCGGTTTTGACAAACGCAAAAAAAACAAAAACCCCACATGTGACCCCATTTCGGAAACTACACCCCTCACGAAAGCAGTGAGAATTTACCGCCCACAGGTGTCTGACGGATCTTTAGAACAGTGGTCAGTGAAAATGAAAACTTTTGTACAGCCCACTTTTCCAAAGATCTGTCAGACACCAGTGGGGGCCAAATGCTCACTGTACCCCTTGTTACGTTCCTCAAGGGGTCTAGTTTCCAAAATGGTATGCCATGTGTTTATTTTTTTTGCTGTTCTGGCACCATAGGGGCTTCCTAAATGTGACATGCCCCCCGAGCAAAATTTGCTCTCAAAAAGCCAAATATGACTCCTTCTTTTCTGAGCATTGTAGTTCGCCCATAGTGCACTTCAGGTCAACTTATGGGGTACCTCCATACTCAGAAGAGATGGGGTTACAAATATTGGGGGGATTTTCTGCTATTAACCCTTGCAAAAATGTGAAATTTGGGGGGAAACACACATTTTAGTGAAAAAAAATTTTTTTTTTACATATGCAAAAGTCGTGAAACACCTGTGGGGTATTAAGGCTCACTTTATTCCTTGTTACGTTCCTCAAGGGGTCTAGTTTCCAAAATGGTATGCCATGTGAGGGTTTTTTGCTGTTCTGGCACCATAGGGGCTTCCTAAATGCAACATGCCCCCCGAGCAAAATTTGCTCTCAAAAAGCCAAATATGACTCCTTCTCTTCTGAGCATTGTAGTTCGTCCTTAGTGTACTTCAGGTAAACTTCTGGGGTACCACCATACTCAGAAGAGAAGGGTTTACAAATTTTGGGGGTATTTCCTGCTATTAACCCTTGAAAAAATGTGAAATTTGGGGGGAAACACACATTTTAGTGAAAAATTTTTTTTTTTTTACATATGCAAAAGTCGTGAAACACCTGTGGGGTATTAAGGCTCACTTTATTCCTTGTTACGTTCCTCAAGGGGTCTAGTTTCCAAAATGGTATGCCATGTGAGGGTTTTTTGCTGTTCTGGCACCATAGGGGCTTCCTAAATGCAACATGCCCCGCAAAAAACATTTCAGAAAAACGTACTCTCCAAAATCCCCTCGTCGCTCCTTCGCTTCTGAGCCCTCTACTGCGCCCGCCGAACACTTTACATAGACAAATGAGGTATGTGCTTACTAGAGAGAAATTGGGCAACAAATAGAAGTATACATTTTCTCCTTTTACCCCTTGTAAAAATTCAAAAATTGGGTCTACAAGAACATGTGAGTGTAAAAAATGAAGATTGTGAATTTTCACCTTCACTTTGCTTCTATTCCTGTGAAACACCTAAAGGGTTAAAACGCTGACTGAATGTCATTTTGAATATTTTGGGGGATGCAGTTTTTATAATGGGGTCATTTGTGGGGTATTTCTAATATGAAGGCCCTTCAAATCCACTTCAAACCTGAACTGGTCCCTGAAAAATTGTGAGTTTGAAAATTTTGTGAAAAATTTGAAAATTGCTGCTGAACTTTGAAGCCCTCTGGTGTCTTCCAAAAGTAAAAACACATCAATTTTATGATGCAAACATAAAGTAGACATATTGTATATGTGAATCAAAAAAAATGTATTTGAAATATATATTTTCCTTACAAGCAGAAAGCTTCAAAGTTAGAAAAATGCAACATTTTTTAATTTTTCATCAAATTTTAGGATTTTTCACAAGGAAAGGATACAAGTTACTACAAAAAATTTACCACCATGTTAAAGTAGAATATGTCACGAAAAAACAGTCTCAGAATCAGAATGATAACTAAAAGCATCCCAGAGTTTTTAATGTTTAAAGTGACAGTGGTCAGATGTGCAAAAAACGCTCTGGTCCTTAAGGCCAAAATGGGCTTGGTCCTTAAGGGGTTAAACTCAAACTACACACATGCAGCAGGAATCAAACACTGCAAATAGTACAAATGCTGCAAAGAAAAAGAATAAACAGTCTGAAAAATACATACAAAAAGCATAAATGTTACCATGTGGAGGCCAAGTCATGTACACCTACCCCAACGCGCGTTTCACTATTGGACGCTTCGTCAGGGGGTGTGGCTAACTTTTAACAAGGTAGTAGTGTATATATCACAAAGCAGTCAAGCAGTCACTATATGGTGTCCTCATGCTGCCAACACCTCCACGCTGTGCCATTCAGCCACTATATGGTGTCCTCATGCTGCCAACACCTCCACGCTATGCCATTAAGCCACTATATGGTGTCCTCATGCTGCCAACACCTCCACGCTGTGCCATTCAGCCACTATTTGGTGTCCTGATGCTGCCAACACCTCCACTCTGTGCCATTAAGCCACTATATGGTGTCCTCATGCTGCCAACACCTCCACGCTATGTCATTCAGTCACTATATGGTCTCCTGACACTGATGCCACCACCAGGCTCTGTCATTGTGCTGCTGTGCGGCAGTGATTCTAAGAGCGATGCCGGTAATCTGCATGCTATTCTGAATAACAGTATTATTTCTCTACCCCAGCACACTCCATATGCATTTTAGGACACAGCAAAGTGTTATATACCCCTATAGAGGCTGTATGTAGGCTAGAAATAGCCTTTTTTTAATATTGATTTGCCACAAACAAATTCGGATCGAAACAAACTTTTCGGGAAAATTTGGCGAATCGGCCGAATCAAATTTTTGAAAAGTTCGCTCATCTCTACACCTGACCATTGGACTGGGGATGGTAGGCAGATGAGAATTCCAAACTGATGCTAAGACAGAAACAGAGGGCTCACCAGAATTTGGACACAAACTGTACTCCGCAATTCGAGACGATGTTTTCTGGAAGACCATGTAGACGGAAGATATGAAGTAAGAAGTGCTTAGCCAGTTGTGGAGCTGATGGGAGAGGAACGAAATGAGCCATTTTAGAAAACCGGTCTACGACAACCCAGATGACTGTGTTATCACGTGATGGTGGAAGGTCGGTAATAAAATCCATAGCGATGTGAGTCCATTGAATCTCCGGAATGGGCAACGGCTGCAAAAGTCCTACAGGTCTCAGTCGGGAGGTCTTGTCTTGAGCACAAGTGGTACAGGAATGCACAAATTCAGAGATAATGTGTTCCAGACATGGCCACCAAAAGTGTTGGGAGATAAAAAGACGTGTCTTGCGTACCCCAGGATGGCCAGCCAATAAGGAAGAATTTTGCGTCTCAATCTGACTGGTACAAAAGTTTTACCAGGAGGTTGCTGTAGAAGATTGGCAGGAGCTGCAGAAATCAGACGATCAGGAGGGATAATATGTCTTGGAGTGGAATCCAAACCCACAACGTCAGAAGATCTGGAGAGGGCATCTGCTCTGATATTCTTATTAGCTGGATGGAAATGAATAAAAAAAACTTAAATCAGGAGAAGAACAAACACCACCTTGCCTGTCGAGGATTCGAATGTTGGGCTGACTGGAGGTACAGAAGATTCTGGTGATCAGAATACATACTGATTGAATGTGGAGATCCTTTCAACAGATGTCGTCACTCCTTTAAGGTGAGCTTTATAGCAAGCAGTTCACGATCTCCGATGGAGTAGTTTGTCTCCACTGTCGAGAAGGTCTTAGTAAAGAACCCACAGGTCACACTTTTTCCCTTGGCACTTTTCTGGGTAAGAATGGCGCCTGCTCCAATGGAGGAAGCATCAACTTCCAAGGCAAAAGGTTTTCCCGGATCCAGTCTTGATTGAGCTGAATTAAAAGCAGACTTTAAGCTGGAGAAAGCTGCTCAGCCTCAGGGGGCCACAACTTCGGGTTAGTGCCCTTCTTGGTGAAAGCTACAATGGGAACCACCACAGAAGAAAAATGTGGGATGAACTGACGATAGTAGTTTGCAAATCCCAGGAAACGTTGAATAGCCCGCAGACCGGTAGGGCGAGGCCAATCCAAAACCGCAGACAATTTTATTGGATCCATTTGAAGTCCTTGATGAGAGACAATGTATCCTAGAAAAGGAAGACTGGATTTCTCAAATAGGTATTTCTCCAGTTTGGCATAGAGATGATTCATAGAGATAGGACCAGATGAACATGAGTACGATGCTCCTCCAAGTTGGAAGAATAAATTAGTATGTCATCCAGATAAACGACTACACAGGTATAGAGAAGGGCGCAGAAGATATCATTGACGAATTCCTGGAAAACAGCTGGAGCATTGCATAAGCCAAAAGGCATCACAAGATACTCAAAATGTCCATTGCAGGTGTTGAAAGCCGTTTTCCATTCTTCTCCCACTCAAATTTAAATCAGGTTGTAGGCACCACGTAAATGCAGTTTGGAGAAGACTTTGGCCCCCTAAAGATGATCAAAAAGTTCTGAAATTAGAGGAAGATTATAACGATTCTTGACCGCGATCTTGTTGAGACCTCTATAATCAATACAAGGACGGAGAGAACCATACCTTCTTGCTGACAAAGAAGAACCCGGCTCCGAAGACTTCCGGATAAATCCTTTTTGTAGGTTCTCTTGGATGTATTCTTGCATGGCTTGAGTCTCTGGGACAGACAAAGGATAGATTCTACTCCGAGGTGGCATAGTCCCAGGCAGTAAATCAATCGGGCAGGACGATGTGGAGGCAAAGTCTCGGCCAGTCTTTTGCAAAAGACAACAGAAAAATCTTGATAAGGGGTAGGCCGACCTGGCATGGGAGAAATAGCAGAAGGAATTTTAGGCTGGACTGACTCTAGACAACGATTATGGCAGCATTGTCCCCAGCAAGTGACCTCTCCGGATTTCCCATGAAGCTGCGAGTTGGAGCCAGGGAAGACCGAGAAATATCTGGGAAATACAATGTGGTAGCACAAAGAATTCAATCCTTTCCTTATGTGAGACTCCCACCTGCAGAAGAAAAGACTCCGTGCGATATAGAACTCTACAGTACAGATTTTGTCCAGTGACGGAAGAGATGAACAGTGGCTTGGCAAGGCGACTCACTGGAAGGCGATATTCATGCACGAAAGAGGCATCAATAAAATTGCCAGCAGAACCAGAGCCCAAAAATGCTGTAACGAAGAAGGAAGTCTGGGCAGAAACTTGAACTTGTACGGAGATATTTAAACGGGGAGGGACGATGCACACACCCAGAGAAGTCCCTCCTACATATCCTGGGTTCGGACGTTTTCCTGGAATCTGAGAACGGGAAGGACAGTCTTTGAGGAAATGTTCCTGAATGGCACAATATAGAAACAAACTCTTGCTGCGACTTCTGGATCATTCCTTCAGTGTGAGACGAGTATGATACTTTGGCATAACCTTTTCAGATAATCCACTTTCTTTTTGGAGCTCCTCCTGTCTTTCGGAAAAGCGTACGACCAAATGGATCAGCTCACACAGGTTAGATGGAGAATCTCGTGCAGCAAGAGTGTCCTTTATACTACTAGAAAGTCCTTTTTTATATATATATAGCACACAAGGCCTCGTTGTTCCATGCCATTTCTGAAGCAAGGATACGAAACTGGACTGCATAGTCTCCCACGGATGAAACCCCTTGACTTAGGTTAAGGAGAGCCAACTCAGCAGAGGAGACACATGCAGGTTCCTCAAAAACGCTGCGGAATTCAGCCAGGAAAGCCTCAAGGTTAGAAGTAATTGGATCGCTACGATCCAAGAGCGGAGTAGCCCAGGCCTGGGCCTTCCCAGACAAGAGACTGATCACAAAGGCCACCATAGCACGCTCCGTAGGAAATAGATACACCATAAGCTCCAGGTGCAAGGAGAATTGCATCACAAAGCCTCTACATTGCTTAGAATCTCTGTCAATCTTCATGGGAAGGGTAAGACGGAGCTTTGAAGCTGAAGGAACTGCAGGAACCGGTGGAGACTGCTGCTGCATAGACAGAAGTAGCTGCGCCATGGCGGACAGTTGATTAAATTGCTGCACCTGGTAGACCAACTGCTGCGACTGACGGAGCACTTCGGAGGAGAGATCCGGATCCTCAGGCAGGGGTACCTCAGCGGGATCCATGGCCGGATCTTACTGTAAGACTCACCGAAGACGGCAGGTACCCAGGGAGTAGATGATCCGTAAAACCAGGGTAGTCTGGAATAGGTGATGTAGTAGATCCGCTGGACCTGTGTGGCCGTGCCAGGGAGCGGATTCTAAGGTGCCGCTGGTTTTCACCAGAGCCCGCCGCAAGGCGGGTTGGGCTTGCTGCGGCAGGCGACACCCAGGTCGCTACCCCTGGCACGATTCGACTACACAGGCGGCCGAAGTGAAGCGTGGTACCAAAGGAATAGGCAGGACATAGTCGGGCAGGCTAGAGGTCAGGGCAGGCAGCACGGAAGCATAGTCAGTGGGGTAGCAGAAGGTCAGTAGGCTAGCGGCTGGAATCATGGTCGGGTCACGGAATTTAAAGGACTGGTACATGGCAAGGAATAACAAGAACTGCTTTCTCTAAGGTGCAAGGAAAACAAAGATCCGGCAGGGGTACAAGGGAGGAGCAAAAATTTATAAGAAAGGTGCAGGTGCGAGCATTAATTACGGGTGCACTGGCCCTTTAAATTTCAAAGCTCTGGTGCGCATGCTAGGAGGCGGGGGCGCGCACGTCGGAGCTGAAGGACAGAGGCCGGGGACGGAGGTTGGAGACGGGCTGGGACTAGCACGCGGTGCGATTCGATTCCCAGCCCTGCCGGGAGCTGAGACATGGGGAGAGATGCGCTCATGGCCGGTATGTCCGGCCAGAGCGCAGCACGTTACACTTAAGCTATATAGAGCTATATAGAGCAGTTTCCCCTCTTTGGTTGTCACTTACATGCATGAAGTCAGGGAATGACATAATCCTGCCATCCTGCAGCCCTCACCCTCTGGAGAGACACAGATGATGTGGTTTCTGCCCTGTATTAATGGCTTATGCTCCCATTAGTGCTGAGAACTGGGAGGTGTGTGCAGCCTTAGCCAATCGGACACTCTATGCTGCTCAGATAAGAAGGGTGGGGACTAGTCTTAGAGAGTGAGCTGAATGGCAAAGCAGAGCTGCCATGATTGCTGGGAGATGTAGGCAAGAGGAGGGAAGGATAACAAAGAATATCAAGCAGCCAGAGAAGACAACAGGGGCCACAGGAGCCATGCATATCAGGCAGAATGGTCAGTATTCAGGTAGGCTGGCGGCTTTATATATGCAAACAATTTACATTGAGAAGAAAAACATGTAGCGACTCTCACTTAGTTGTGACTTCACTTTATTTATTTGTCAATCTTCTTATAAAAACACAAACAGTAGTGGGTTAAAAACAAAGGGAGAAATAGTAGTGGATGCAGGGGATCAATGAGATAACAGTCTGTTTCGCTTCCAATTTATTACTTACCGCAGCACATGTCGTGTATTGCTTAATGTGCCCGTGCAGACTGTTTTATGTAGGAAAGACTAAGGAACAACATGATTCATTGAACATAAGTTACAAATCCATGATAACAATCCTGAAGGATTAGTATTAGCCGTCTTGGAACACATTGATACATGTGAAAGTGAGACAGATTGGGACAGACATGATGAAAAAAAGAAGTCCTTTAGATCAGTAGGTTAAATGCTTTAGGCCCTCTAGGGCTGAATAAACATAATCATATGTCTTTCTTCATATGAATGCACATGTCATTATAGGATATCATATTATCAGTACTTGATAACATGATTTTAAATACAATGTTTACCTGTGGTGTTAGTCACTCCCCTGGGTGTGCATATAAGAACAGGTCACGCTATCCTAGCATAGAGGCCAAACAAAGCTTCGGAAGGAAGCGAAGAAGACTGTTGTCTCATTGTTCCCTGCATCCACTACTATTTCTCACTTTGTTTTTAATCCACTACTGTTTGTGTTTTTTATAAGAAGATTGCCGAATAAATAAGAAGAGAATTCACAACTAAGGGTGAGTCGCTACGTACTTTTCTTCTCCATGTAAAGTGTTTGCACATAACAATAACTATATCAGACGTATAGTACCACCTAACACAAAGTGAGAGGCTGTGAATATAATTAAGGACTAGCTCCCCTGCTGTGCCTCAGTCTGACCTTCTTTCACTAAAAAAAAAAAAAAAAAAATTATATATATATATATATATATATATGTGTATATATATTTATTATTATTTTTTTAACTTGAGTACCCCTTTGAAGCCAAAAAGGCTCTATATACTATGTTAGTCAATTCATTTTCATGTATAGTATATAACAATAGAATACTATGTAGAATAGAAAAAGTCAGTGTATAAAATCCATATTGTATTCATGACACTAAATATTCTATTTAGAAAACAAGTAACAATAAAAGGGCAATTGTACAATATTAAGTTGTATTATTATTCTATTATGCCAATTTTAATATTGGGTTTTTCTGTACGGTACAGGTATATTTTCAGTTTCATCATACTGGTATAAAAGCATAGGTGCAGGTTTCTGCTGATGATCAATAATCAGTACAATGAGCTAAAGAAGAACTTACGGACATAAAGATTTATGGGATGTCATATTGCATATGGCGCTGAGTGAGTTTGGTTGTGAGGGTGAGATTAGGTTGTGGCCAATAGAAATAAAATGCAATTTGTGTATATTGTACCTGTATTCTTTAAAAAGCTTTAACAACAGTTGGACTATTCTTCAGTTTCCAAGTCAATCTAAGACTCACCAACTCCACTTCACAATGGTTCTGTCTGTAAAAGAACGGGGTCTCGTCCAGTCTCTTTGGATCAAGATTGCTCCTCGATCCAGAGAATTGGGTGCTGAGGTTTTCAAAAGGTAATAAGCATTTCTGTTTGTCTATCAAGCAATACAAAACAGCCACTGTATACAGTAATTAGCAGGAACCTCTGGCTATAGTATCTGTAATAGCAATATGCATATCTTAGAACATTATTAAGACTACAACACTCCATCTCAGATGTTCCATGCTAGTATTGTGGTGTGGGGTAACTGTATGATGTGACAGAGTCACAAATGTAGGGGAAGAGTGGTGCAGTTGCCCATAACAGCCAATCCAATTGCTTCTTTAATTTTTTTATAGGCCTCTGAAAATGAAATAAGAAATCTTGTTGCTATGGGTAACTGCACCACTCTTCCGCTACACAGGTTTTGATGAATCTCCCCCAATATCTCTGCTGTTGAATCAATTACCAAGCCCTGGTTTCTATGGGTACCCACATGGTGTACAATATATCGGAGGAATCAGACACAGACACTTGGCAGATCTGAGTATCATTGACAACAGCTTCATGTTTATTAAAAGGTTCAAGCAATATTTATATGTTGCATAGTAATACATGTCTCAAGAAGGATCAAAGGTCATTGTGGTTACCTAAAAGCTGGATATAGGGAACAGGTGCAAATGTATCCAGCTTTAACAATATTCATCCCACATGTGGAGCAGGATTCTATTCACTCAATTTTACTAAGGGCCAAGTTTCGATCAAGACTACTTAGGCCATTAGTTACAAAGTACTTACTGATTAGAGTCCTCATAAAACTTCTAGGTGAAGTGTAAGATTGAATATATTTTTTATGAGAGGTAGATCTTTATTCCTACTTTAACAATAATCCCACTTATTTTCATTTTAAAAATATATTTAATCATTTAATCAAATTTTTTTTATAGCTTAATAATCAAAATGTGGAGTGCTCTCACATAGGCTGGGGACTTAATCCTAAATCCCCCCCCCCCCCCCCCCCCCCACACCCAGTCCTATCACCAAGCTCTAATTGCTCATGGATCATTGGATAGTGTTGTATGAGTATTGGAGTGTATGCAGCTGGAACAGTGACACTGAGCACATTCTTCTTACATAAACCAGAACATTTGGGAGTGAGAAACATAAAAGTTTTGCATAACACATAGACTAGTAGAACAACAAGTGTACCATGTATAATAATCTGCATGAGTCCAACTATCAATCCATAAATATCTTTAAACCAGCGCGCAGGATTTAACACTGAAAAGGCTTCCTTCCTCCGACCAACTGTCTTTAGTGTTATCATGCTCCTTGACGCAACTTTCTCTCATATCTGTTATTATTTTAATTCCAGCTTGCTCCTGCAAATTACCTGCTGGATATAGTGGCAGTAGGTTGGTCCAATTATTTGACAAAAAGCCAGTTGGGCGGCTGTGATGTAATCTAATACTATTGCATGCTGATTTTCAACTTCAATTATTTGTAACATAATAACATAGTTCATAAGGTTGAAAAAAGACCAGAGTCAATCAAGTTCAACCTATAACCCTAATGAGTACCTACTGAATTGATCCCGAGGAAAGCAAAAACCCTCATACTCGAGGTGGAAATTCCTTCCCGACTCAAAATATGGCAACAGAATAAATCCCTGGATCAACATTCTGTCCCTATAGATCTAGAATCCATAACCTGTAATGTTTTTATTCTCCAAAAATGAATCCAGGTCCCTTTTAAATTATTTTACAGAGTTCACCATGACCACCTTCTACGGCAGAGAATTCCACAATCTCACTGCTCTTACAGTAAAGAATCCCCTTCTGTGCTGGTGTAGAAACCTTCTTTCCTCTAAACATATCTTGTAAAAGATACAGTCCTGGGTACAAATAGATCATGGGAGAGATCACTGTAAGGACCCCTGATATATTTACACAGTTATTAGGTCTCCCCTAAGTCTTCTTTTTTTTAAACTAAATAACCCCGATTCTGATAATCTTTCTGGGTACTGTAGTCCTCCCATTCCCCGTATTACTCTGGTTTCCTGTCTTTAAACCCTCTCCAGCTCCACTATATCTTTCTTGTACACTGGTGCCCAGTACTGTACACAGTATTCCATGTGTGGTCTGACTAGTGATTTGTACAGTGGTAGAATTATTTCCTTGTCGTGGGCATCTATGCCCCTTTTGATGCACCCCATTAATTTATTTGCCTTGGCAGCAGCTGCCCAACACTGGTCACTACAGCTAAAGTCTACAGCCAAGTCCTTTTCCGCGTCAATCGTCCCAAGTTTTCTCCCATTTAATACATCATCCCAGCCCGGATTTTTTTTCCCCATGTGCATAACCTTACATTTATCAGTGTTAAACCTCATCTGTGTCAGGATCCGGACTGGTATGTGGAGAGGACACTGGTGGTGTATCCTCTGTGTCAGTGAGGTGATGGCGTGGGCCGTACCAGGGGAACGGAGTCTAAGAGGTTACTTGTTTTCACCAGAGCCCGCAGCAAAGCGGGATGGACTTGCAGCAGCAGGTAACCCCCAGGACGTTCCACCCGATAGCGACTCAACCTCACTGACAGCTGAGACAGGCGCGGTACACAAGGACTAGACGGAGGAGAGGTCAGACGTAGCAGAAGGTCATGGCAGGCCGCGAGGTTCGTAGTCAGGGGCAACAGCAGACGGTCTGGGTACACAGGCTTGGGAACACACTATAACGCTTTCACAGGGCACAAGGCAACAAGATCCGGCAAGGACAGGAAGGGGAAGTGGGTTTATATATGTTTGGGAGTGATCACCACTGATTGGGCAAGGCACCAATCAGTGGTGCACTGGCCCTTTAAATTTCAGAGAGTCGGCGCGCGCGCCCCAGAGAGCGGGGCCGCGTGCGCCGGGACATGACAGCAGGGGAACAGGACAAGTGAGATGAATGGGATGCGACCCGCGGGCGAGCGCGTCCCGCTACGCCGATCGCATCCCGGCCGGCGATAACAGTGCAGCGCTCCCGGTCAGCGGGTCTGACCAGGGCGCTGCACACAGAAGAACGCCGCGAGCGCTCCGGGGAGGAGCAGGAACCCGGAGCGCTCGGCATAACAATCTGCCGCTTCCCAGCCCAAACCCCCAACCTATCCAGATCCATTTGTAATAGTGCACTGTCCTCTATAGTGTTTACCACTTTACATAGTTTAGTATCCTCTGCAAAGATTGCTACTTTACCATTCAACCCCTCCACAAGGTCATTAATGAATATATTAAATAGAATAGGACCCAAGACTGACCCCTGTGGTACCCCACTAGTAACAGTCACCCAATCAGAATAAGTACCATTAATAACCACCCTCTGTTTCCTATACTTACCCACTTGCACACATTTCCCCCCAGTCCAAGCATTCTCATTTTATGCACCAAACTTTTATGTGGCACTGTATCAAATACTTTGGAAAAATCCAGATATACGACATCCAGTGATTGCCCCATGTCCAGTCTGGAGCTCACCTCCTCATAAAAGCTGATCAGGTTAGTTTAACAGGACCGATCCCTCATAAAGCCATGCTAATATGGAGTCATACATTTATTTTTATCAAGATACTCCAAAATAGCATCCCTTAGAAAACCTTCAAACAATTTAGATACAACGGAGGTTAAACTAAGAGGCCTATAATTCCCGGGGTCACCTTTTGATCCCTTTTTAAATATTGGCACCACATTTGGTCCTAAGTCCTAAGGAACAGTTCCTGTTACTATAGATTTCCTGAATATTAAAAATAGGGGTTTTTCTCTTACATTACTTAATTTCTTTAGAACACGGGGGTGAATGCCATCTGGACCTGGTGATTTTGTCTATTTTGATTCTTAGTAGGTGGCACTGCACTTCGTCCTGGGTTAGACAGGTGACCTGTATTGGGGAGTTTACCTTATCACGCTGTATTTCACCTGGCATTTCATTTTCCTCAGTAAATATAGTGGAGAAGAATTTGTTTAATATATTTGCTTTTCATGATCCCCGTTTTATAATTTCTTCTTTATTGTTTTTAAAAGGGCAACAATTTCATTTTTAACCTTTTTGCCATTTATAAAATTGAAGAACACTGGGGTTAGTTTTACTCTCTTTGGCAATGAGTCTTTCTGTCTCTATTTTTGCGGCTTTTATCAGTTTTTTACATATTTTACATTTTTCTCTATAGCTTTTAATGCTTCTTCACTACCGTCCCATTATAGTAGTTTAAATGCTTTGTCGTTTATTGCCCCCTTAACATTTTTATTCATCCATATTGGTTTTCTTTTATTTATGACCATTTTATTCCCATAAGGTATATATACCTCTTACAGTCTCCCATTTAGTTTCAGTATTTTTGAGGACGTTATCCCATTTTGTATTGTTAAGGGCTTCTCTGAGTTGATCAAACCTTCCTAAAGTTCATTATTTTTGTGGCTCCTCGAGAGATTCCCTTATTGAAGAAGTGGTAATAATGTATTATATTATGATTAGAGATGAGCGAAGCGAAGTTGACGAACCCGAATTCATTATGAATTTCATGAAAAATTCGTTTTGCAACTAATGCGAATATCGCCACAATTCGATCGCGCGAATAGCTTAATTAAACTCCATTTCACAGCGTTCCAGGCTATTGGAGACCTAAGATGGCGAATCCACATGTGAGTACATGGGGCAGGGGATTATGGGCGGGAAACAGCGGTGGGAATGAAGGCAGGCGGGCTGACCCTGAATCACATGTGAGATGCAGCCTATCAGTGTTCACTGACCCCTGTGATTTCACAGAACCTATATAATCGGTGGCCATCTTGCCTCTCTTCATTTCATCTATGCACTCAGATGGAGAGGACGAGACTGTGTGTGTGTGAATAGCTCATACCACAGCGTTACACTGCAACTGCTAGTCACATCAGCATTAGGGAAAGACAGGAGTGCAGAGTGCTGTGCTGTTACTCTGAGAAGGATCATTGATAGCTAAACCTCCTATTCACGTTATTGAGCATTGCAGCAGAGAGGGGCAGATAGCTGTCAGCTGCCTCATACAGATCAACAAGCTGCCTGAACTTTCTGAAGCATCTTATCTCCTCATTTTTCAGCTCAATTGAGTTTATTTGTTTTGCTCCACAAATCTTCTGCTGCTCAGAATTGTGTGACAGAGTGCAATTTAGGGTTTAATCCCTGGATTTTTATTTTTTTGTGGTGCTGCACTGTTGGGTCCTGCTGCTGTGCAGAAATACATAATTGTTCAGTGGACTGTAGTGCATTTGTACGATTTTGTACCTGTTAATCTGTCAAGGGGCTACATACTGTGCAAGTCCAAATAATAGTATTCACCGGCTGTTTGTTTTTTTTAAACAGTTTTTTCTGCATATAGTTACGCATATATAACTGCCCTCATCAGTGCATACCGCATAGGTACATCCAAGTATTGTACCATTTAGTACCTGTTAAGCTGTCAAGGTGCTCCATACCGTCAAAGTCCAAACAATAGCATCCACCGGCTGGTGTTTTACAAAAATACAGATTTGTTTCTGCTAATAGTTAGGCATATTACTGCCCTCATCAGTGCATACTGCATAGGTGCATCCAAGTATTGTACCATTTAGTACCTGTTAAGCTGTTAAGGTGCTCCATACCGTCAAAGTCCAAACAATAGTATCCACCGACTGGTGTTTTACAAAAATACAGAGTTTTTTCTGCATATAGTTATGCATATTACTGCCCTCATCAGTGCATACTGCATAGGTACATCCAAGTATTGTACCATTTAGTACCTGTTAAGCTGTCAAGGTGCTCCATACCGTCAAAATCCAAACAATAGTATAAACTGGCTGGTGTTTTACGAAAAATACAGATTTTTTTCTGCGTAAAGTTAGGCATATTACTGCCCTCATCAGTGCATACTGCATAGGTACATCCAAGTATTGTACCATTTAGTACCTGTTAAGCTGTCAAGGTTCTCCATAACGTCAAAGTCCAAACAATAGCATTCACCGGCTGGTGTTTTACAAAAATACAGAGTTTTTTCTGCGTATAGTTACACTTATTACTGCCCTCATCAGTGCAGACCGCATAGGTACATTCAAGTATTGTACCATCTAGTACCTGTTAATCTGTCAAGGGCCTACATACTGTGAAAGGACAGCCGTAAGTAATCACCTGCTGCTGTTCTAGACAAATACTGTTTAAAGAGTAGTGTAGCGAATTGTAATACCCTCATAAACGCACTAAGTATGTCAGGCAGAGAAGTGCCAGGACGTGCACAGAGAAGTGGAAGAGGCCTAAATACTTCAGGCAGAGTTGGCAGCAGACTTGGGGCTAGTGGCAGCAGAAGTCGCAGCGAGAGGCCTGAGCTCCAATTATCAGCCAGCGTTCATGTCTCCACCAGCATCCCATCTGCCGTCGTCGATTGGTTAACACGCTCATCCACATCATCACAAGTGACATCTGACACCCCAAGTCAACAGTCGGTGGGTTCCTCAGACACAACCCTCAGTTGGCATGGCCCGGGAGCAGTCCCTGTCCTCCCATTGCCTTTGTCCTATGCTGTTCCTTCTCCTAGAGAAGTATCTAATGTGGGTTCAGCTCCATTATTTACTGAGGACGATCTAATAGAGGACAGTCAGCAGCTACTGGAGAGCCAAGAAGGGGAGGAGACACGCGCCGCTTGCTCCGCTAGGCGGCCAAGTAGTGATGCGGAGAGTGACGTGGGAGGCGGTGTTGCAAGTGTTCAGGGTCCTGAAACAGACACTGTTGGGGAACCTGAGGAGGACATAAGTGACGTGCACACAACTGTTGATGATGATGAAGCCGATCGCAATTGGGAGCCGGGTGCAGAAGGGGCTTCATCATCATCAGGAGAAGAGAGTTGCGGGTTGCCCTTGAGGCAGCAAGGCGGTAGCACGGTTGACAGTCAGAGTGGTGGCAGGAGTGGAAATTCAGGAGCCAAACGTGCCCGGGGGAGACCACCTGCTTCGCAGCAGCCTACCTTTCTGGGAGGTAGTGGAACACGGGTTCCTGGAGACGGCGCAGGTAGCAGTCAATTAGTGCAGACTGCAGGTGGGAAAATCAGCTACTCGGCAGTGTGGAAGTTTTTCATAAGGCATCCGGAAGAGGTTCATGTAGCCACATGCAAAATCTGTCGCAGAAGGTGAAGCATGGCCAGGGT
This sequence comes from Hyla sarda, assembly GCF_029499605.1. NCBI lineage: Eukaryota > Metazoa > Chordata > Amphibia > Anura > Hylidae > Hyla > Hyla sarda. The sequence goes on along the minus strand of NC_079196.1, from coordinate 170,602,006 downwards.
CCCAATGTCAGCACCACGGCCCTGCGTCAACACATGCTTCGCCACCATAAAGCGGCCTATGAGAACCGTGGCTCTGATGTAGTGGTCCAGCCTGCTGCATCACCCAGTGGCCATCCGCTCCCTCCTTCATCCAGCCAAGGCTCCACCACCTCAGCCGAAGGGAGCTGTGTGTCAAACCCTCCTTCTGTCACTCCTGCTTCTCCCGCTTTTAGTCAGCCATTCCGCCAACAATCCATCGGGGAAGCCATGTCCAAGAGACAACAGTATGCGCCCACTCATCCAACGGTACAGAAGTTGAATGTGCTCCTGTCCAAGTTGCTGGTGTTGCAGTCCCTCCCTTTTCAAGTGGTGGACTCTGCACCTTTCAGAGAATTGATGGCTTGTGCCAAGCCGAGGTGGAGAGTCCCAAGCCGTCATTTCTTTGCGAAGAAGGCAGTACCAGCCCTGCATAAGTTTGTACAAGAGAAGGTGGGCCAGTCCTTGAGCCTGTCGGTGTGTTCAAAAGTGCACGGCATCGCCGACGTGTGGAGCTGTAACTATGGGCAGGGACAATACTTGTCTTTTACGGCCCACTTGGTAAATGTGGTTTCTGCACAGCCACAACAGCAACTTGGACAGGTCACACCGCTTCCTCCTCCACGCTCTCGCTCCCAGGCAGTTGGTCCTGTTACAGCGTGCGACGCCGCCTCCTCATCCTCCACCGTGTCCTCGGCCTCCACTGCACGTCCAAATCTCGGTGGCCCTTCATCGTACCATGTGTGTAGGGTACGGAGGTGTCAAGCTGTTCTTCACATGGTTTGCCTTGGCGAATGGAGTCACACAGGGGAGGAACTGCTAAAGTTCATTCGTAAAGAAATCCGAGTATGGTTTACTCCACGAAATCTGGAAATGGGAACCATGGTGACCGACAACGGGAAGAACATCGTGTCCGCACTGAGACAAGGAAGTGTGAAACATGCATGGCACACGTGTTGAATCTGGTTGTCAAGCACTTCCTCAAGTCTTCACCCCATTTGCAAAACATCCTGAAAATGGCATTGCGCCTACATCGCTTCGAAGCGCATTGGCGTGAAATGTGCATTGGGGTAGGTGCAGGTAACTACATGGCTCTGTTGTGGTAATATATACTTGTCCTTTTCTCTGACTGTTGTTGCACTTGTACTCAGTTTATTTAGCTATACTGCATTGTCTGCATTTCTTCATTGAGTCCCCTGTGTATGCAACGTTTGTCAGTGTTCTTTTTATTCAATACCCTTTACTTTTAGCCTGTATGTTCCTGCCTTTTCTTCCAGCTGTGTACACTGTGCTTTTTAATTGCTATGATGAACATTTTATATGATTCTCAATAAATAAACTTTAGCAATGTTTCATACATTCTTGTTGCTGACGCTTTTGTTGTTGGTGTTAGTAGCTAATACATGCTTAATGCAAATTTCAACTATGATCTTTAAATTCTCGGCGCTCTGCTAGGGCCTTCTCCTACCCCGCCGGGGCCGATCCGAGGACCTCAATAAACCATCCAATCGGTAGTAGAGACATGCAAAGGGCAGGGACTTAATGAACCTGAGCTTATGACCCGCGCTTAGTTGTGATTCTTCTTTCCTGGCAAATAATTGCAATCCCTGATCCCTATCGCGAACGGGGTTCAGCAGGTTACCCGCACCTGTCGGTGAAAGATAGACACACGCTGGTCCCTTCAGTGTAGCGCGCGTGCAGCCCGGACATCTGAGGGCATAACACACCTGTTGTTGCTCGATCTCGCGAGTGATCGTGCAATGTAAGGGGTTATTAAAGCCTCTTGGGTACTGCTGATGCCTACTCCTGACTGCTCCTGTGTCTTTCAGGAACTACTTGACTTCATGATGCTTCCTGGCTTGGGCCTTTAATTTTATGATTTTTTAAATACATACATACATGCTAAATTTCAACATTTATGGTGCAATGTATGGGGATATTAAACACTCTTGGGTACTGTTTTTTCACAGTAATAAACTTGAATTTTCCACAATAATAACGATTACACCATTGAACGAATGTTGCGTGTGATTTTTTAAAGTAAAATTTTCAAAAAAAAATACGCAGAGGGATGAACTCTGCTTCTTTATTTCATAAAAAATTATTTTATAGAAGAATGTATTTTGGTGGTCCACCGTCCTGCATTATAGAGTCTTCTGGACTCTTGGATATGCGCTTGTTCTTAAACAAAGGTACAAAAACCAAAAATGGCCGGTCAGGGCTATGGAGACGTTGCGCCTACATCTTACGGCCACAGGAGCCCTGTGGGTGCTTGTGAGATTAGGTCCTTTGTACCCACATGGCAGGGTCCGGGACACAAATTTTGATTTAAATTTCAAATAAAAAAATCACACATTTCAATGGTCTCCTCATGCTGCAGCCAACTCCAGGCTGCGTCATTCTGGTAATATATAGAGAGCACTCGCTGCCCTAAATTTTCATTAACATTTTTCGTCAAAAATGTTTGTCTTTTTTATTAGGGATTGTGAAGCTTTGATGCGTCCTCATGCATCAGCCAACTCCAGCCTGTGTCATTCAGGCAATATATGGTTTACTGATGGCGCTGTTGGGCCTGGGTCTGGGAATTTCAAATTTTCTCATAGGTAGCACCCGCTATCCAAAAGTCTTCTTCATAAATTTCTACAATTGTTGTGTTTTTTTGGGAGGGATTGTGAAGCCCTAGTGTGTACTCATGCATCAGCCAACTCCAGGCTGTGTCATTCAGGCAATATATAGGTAGCACCCGCTGTCCTAAATATTCTTAAAATTATTGTAAAAATGTTTGTTTTTTTCTTTGCGATTCTGAAGCCCTGGTGTGTACTCAATGCTGCTTCCTGCTACACTCTGTCAGCCCGTTGGTCCTGCAACAGTGTGCTACTCCGCCTCCACATCCTCCACTGTGTCTTAAGCCTCCACTGCCTGGACAAGTCTCAGTGGCCTTTCAGCATACCATGTGTGCAGGTCACGGCGGTGTCACGTTGTTCTTCACATGGTTTGCCTTGGCGAGAAGTCTTGGAAACTATGGCCGGTCAGGGCAATGGAGATGTTGCGCCTAAATCTCATGGCCACATGAGCCCTGTGGGGGCTTGTTGGATTTGGTCTTTCGTACCCACACGATGGGGTCCGGGACACTCAAAGTTTGTTTTAATTTTCAAATAAAAAAATGATGGCGCTGCTGGGCCTGGGTCTGGTAATTTACAATTTTGTCATATGTAGCACCCGCTATCCAAAATCTTTTTCAAAAATTTCAAAAATTGTTATGTTTTTTGGGAGGGATTGTGAATCCCTGGTGTGTGCTCGTGCATCAGCCAACTCCAGGCTGTGTCATTCAGGCAATATATGGGTTACTGATGCCGCTGAGGGGCCTGGGTCTGGTAATTTAAAATTTTCTCATAGGTAGCACCCGCTATCCAAAATCTTTTTCAAAAATTTCTAAAATTGTGGTGATCTTTGGGGGGGGATGGTGAAGCCCTGGTGTGTACTCGTGCATCAGCCAACTCCAGGCTGTGTTATTCAGGCAATATATGGGTTACTGATGCCGCTGTGGGGCCTGGGTCTGGTAATTTCTAATTTTCTCATAGGTAGCACCCGCTATCCAAAATCGATTTTTCAAAAATTTCTAAAATTGTGGTGTTTTTTGGGGGGGGATTGTGAAGCCCTGGTGTGTACTCGTGCATCAGCCAACTCCAGGCTGTGTCATTCAGGCAATATATGGGTTACTGATGCCACAGTTGGGCCTGGGTCTGGGAATTTCACATTTTCTCATAGGTAGCACCCGCTATCCAAAATCTTCGGTTTAAATTCTTAATTCATCTTTTAATCTTAGGGATTGTTAAGGCCTAGTGCCTACTCATGCTGCTGGCAACTCCGGGCTGTGCCATTCATCCACTATGTGGTCTCCTCATGCTGCCAACACCTCCATGCTGTGTCATTCAGCCACTATATGGTCTCCTCATGCTGCCAACACCTCCACGCTGTGTCATTCAGCCACTATATGGTCTCCTCATGCTGCCAACACCTCCACGCTGTGTCATTCAGTCACTATATGGTCTCCTGACACTGATGCCACCACCAGGCTCTGTAATTGTGCTGCTGTACGGCAGTGATTCTAAAAGCAATGTCGGTAATCTGCATGTTATTCTGAATAACAGTATTATTTCGCTAACACAGCACACTCCATATGCGTTTTAGAACACAGCAAAGTGTTCTATACCCCTATAGAGGCTGTATGTAAGCTACAAATAGCCTTTTTTAATATAGATTCGCCGCGGAAAAATTCGGATCGAAGCAAACTTTATCGGAAAATTCAGCAAATCGGCCGAATCGATTTTTTTAAAAGTTCGCTCATCTCTAATTATGATCACTATTTCCTAGGTATCCTTCTACTTGCACATTAGTTACTCTGTCAGGTCTGTTGGTTAATATTAAGTCCAGTAGGGCCCCCCTCTGGTTAGGCCCTGCACCATCTGGGACAGATAATGGTCTTTAGCTATAGTCAGAAACCTGTTTCCTTTATGAGATTCACAGGTCTCAGTCTCCCAGTTTATATCAGGATAGTTAAAATCCCCCATTATTATCACCTCATTCTGATTTGCTTCCTTGTTTATTTGCCTCAGTAATTGATCTTCTGCCTCTTCTGCCTGTGACTGGACTATATTTGTTTGATTCACTAAGTCTAATATAGTAAAAATTTGAATATCTAAATAATCAGTGTTAATTTTAATTTCTCATGCTAATATACCTTCCCAATACAACATTTGCTCTGATGTCCTGTTTATGCATTCACTAACATTTTCTATATGCAGTCCCCAACATTTAGTTTGTGCACTGTCCTGTAGACTTGTGCAGAACCAAAAGTTATGCTTCGTTTCCTTACGTTTATTTTCGGATAAAAAAAAATTCGGTTCTATTCAATATTCACAATGAAATAAGTTTTTTCTTTCTGTCTTCGGACACAGTTGGAATTTTTTTTGGATCTATTCGTTATTCGTGTTTTATTACTTACTAAGCCGAATTTGTTATTTGGATAGATTCATTATTTCTAACTAATAACGGAAACAGAATAAATGAATAAGCAGATAGGCTACATCTTTTCAACAAACTTTAATGATCCTCTTGTAAAAAAGGACCAATGAAATAAATCGAATGAATTCATTACTGCCGATACACATTTAACGAATGCATTCTTTAGTTCGTCTTGAGCTTTCGGCAATGCATTGTTCGGATTATAATTTTTTTTTTTTTCAGAAATTTTTGAAAAAATTATTTTGTATATTTGGATCGATCCGAACATACAATTTCAGTAAAATTCGTGTGAAAATGTTTTAGTGACTAAACTAATTGCACATATCTACTGTTCTGTCCATTACACATCAGTGTAGGTGTGTGAGGTAAAAGTGAATATCCGTCTTCTACCTGTCACAGTTTTCTCTAGAGGGAAAAGAAGCTGCAGTCTTAGTCTTCTAACCAAAAGGCACAACATCATGGCCATCTTGGTCTGCAACTGCAATTCGGTCAAGTACTAGCCATGAGTCTTCTAACCATGCAGCTACTGATAATGCTACTGTCGCATGACTAATGTCACCCTTAACTCTGTAAGTGTACCTCAAAATTTGAGACAGATTTCTTACTTGCTGTACAGTGAGTGGTATTCCTAGGTATGGCATAGTATGTGCAGCTATGGGAATATGCGTGCATACCCAGTAATCTTTTTGCCTCTCTTCTGGGTCAAATGCATTTACAAGTGATATGTGATGTTTGATAAACGTATTGTCCCATTCACTATTCAATATGTAATTTTGCACTCTCATGGGGAGTGCCAGTATCATCAATCCTAGTAGCAGCTGAATCATCATTGTCACTTCCTCTGGTCTCACTCTCTTGCAGTGACTGGCGTGTACCCAGGTGATACCCCCTTGCTGAAAACCTCCTCTCTCAAACATCTTCTTTCTCCCAACACATGCCTCACTGCCTTTTCTTTAACAAACAATCTCCTTTGCACTCTCATAGCCATCGGGAATACTTTTCCCAGCCCCCACTGATCCAACCATATGGATTAAAATGCAGGCTACAGCAAAGAGATTAAAGAAGAAGTCTCATGCATGGAAGTACAGAAAAACATATCCCCTATCCGCAGGTTAGGGGATAAGTTTTAGATCGCGGGGGATTCGAGTGCTGTGGCCCCCTGCGATCATCTGTATGGAGCCCCAGCTCTCCCACAGAGTAGCGCAGCACGCCAGCCGCCCGAAGCGGGCCGCCACGCCGCCTACCATATATCTCTATTGGAGAGCTGTTTGGCAATCTCTGGTTCTCCCATAGAGATATATGGAGGGGGAATCGCAGCCCCTGCTGGGGGCAGGGGGCATGACGCGCGACTCTGTGGGAGAGCTGGGGCTCCATACAGATGATTGCGGGGGGCCACAGCACTCGGACCCCTACAATCTAAAACTTATCCCCTAGTTTTAACCGTAGAACCTCTCACACAGAGATTAACCTCTAAATCTCTGATAATACACAGAAATTATCCTTAGAATTTCTAACACAGGAATAAACCGCAGGATCCCACTTACACACCCGTTGAACAATAAGGGACACAGGAAACCACTCCACAGTATGATGTCCAGCAATTCTTTATAGAACCCACAGAGCCAAACTTACAAGACAGGCTAAAGATGGGCAGGCAATGTCAATAAACAGTTCCATAGACAAACAGCACATATAGCAAGCAAACAGTTAACATAACAGACAAGCAAACAGCAAACATAGATCACTCATGTGGGTACTCGATTAGGGAACATGTAAGACAACAGCAGTTATTCTAAGACTCTTCCCTAACACAAGGTGGAGGAGAAGGGTTACAATTGTTCACCTGTACACGGGTTTATCTCGTCCACGCTGGAAGTAGGGGACTTTCTAACTTTCTAGACAACTGTGATCAGCTTACCAGTTCTCCCAGGTTTCGGCACCATTTATTGTTGAATCAATTACCAAGCCCTGTTTTCTATGGGTACCAACGTGGTGTACGATATTTTGAAGGAATCAGACACACACACTTGGCAGTTCTGAATATCAATGACAACAGCTTCCTATTTATTAAAAGGTTCAAGCAATAGTTATATGTTACATAATAATACATTTCAAGAAGGATCAAAGGTCATTGTGGTTACCTAAAATTCAGATATAGGTAACAGGTGCAAATTTATCCTCATTCAACAATATTCATCCCTCCTGTGGAGCAGGTGGGATGATAATCTATTCAATCTATACTTTTTAGGGCCAAGTTTCGATCCAGACTACTTAGGCCATTAGTTACAAAGTACTTACTGATTAGTAGGGAATTTTATTAGAGTCCTATATATATATATACATATTCACCAAAATATTGTGCATAAATTCATTATATTAGAAATCATAGAAGAGCAATATTTCATTTCATGCAAAAATATACAAAGTTGCACTTATGTACAAAATACAAATACATATGATGTGATACTTCAACAGACTTAAATAAAAGATTTGCATGTTTACTCAACACTTACATAAAAAGAATATCACATATTTCTCAAATGGCACTACAGAGAAAAAAAAGGCAGAGCCTCCCATGGGACAGTTCATCTGGTACAAGTGTGAATATGCAAAGTGGTGAGATATTTACTCAACTCTGGGTTTTGGTAGAAGACACAACCACGTTGCAGAGTATTGTATAGAATTTGCGGTGCAGCCACCCGGGGATCAGGTCCATAACGTTCCAGCTGATAGTAGTAGGCAGATACAAGGATAGCAGCGCTATCTGGAAAATGCAGGGATGTAGAGGCGCAATCCGCATCAATGCATGACAATGCGAGGGTGGTATTGTATAAGATTCCTTTATTCAGCCAGCATCAGGCGTGTTTCGGGGCGGCACATCCCTTTCTCAATGAAAATTGCCTTTAAAGGGGTACTCCACCCCTAGACATCTATCCTTTGGATAGGGGATAAGATGTTTGATCGTGGGGGTCCCGCCGCTGGGGACCCCGGCAATATAGCATGCGGCACCCACCTGTTTCTGGTCCGGAAGCGTTGGAGGGTGGGTCCCAACCACGGGAACGGAAGTTCATGACATCATGACTCCGCCCCCCGTGGAACGTCACACCCCGTCCCCTCAATATCACTATTTAAAACAAAAATGGCGCGTAGATAAAGCCTGATTGACAGGTCGCGTAATGTGAATGGCGCCTCACAAGAAGCGCTTATTGATGACGTGTTCACAGAATACGGAGAGTTAAAAGAGTCAAATAATCTTAAAACAATAAAATTGAGAATTAATGTATTTGGTGTGGGTTCATATTTTGTTTATAATCCTGTTATATAGTGTTGATGCAAGTATGTATGTTGGGCAGGATTTTTCTTAAAAACTTTAACTTATCTAGTTAGGTATTTTTCGTGTTCTACATTTTCGCCATTCATATTTTTGAGAGGCGGTAGATAGAACAGACCATATTATCTGTCTATTCCTGTTGTTCTTTTTTGGCAAGTTTCATTCTTTGTTCTTTACCTTTCTGCTCCAGGATCCTGACTGCGGGCTTACACTGGCTCCGCGAGTGTATTAGCGCATGCGCAGTGAAGTTCCGTGGTTCGGAACTATGACAGTTCGTACTGGCATTGCGCTTGCGCATTGCGTGTGTGCCAGTACAGTATGTGATGGTATATAGGGTAAGAAGAAATTAGACATTATCCAAACATTAATTTAGTCCTGACGGGTGTAGCGTGTCCATCTTATATATATCCAATAAGATTCACGTTTACAGAGATTGCTCAAGCAGTCATCTGTGTCTTCTGATATTTGTTTGATTGAGGTTACAGAGAATTCTTCCATCTTGCTGTCATGTCTCTCCATTGCATGTCGGGAGACGCTATGTTTGGTGAATTGGTGGATATTTGAATCTATGTCAGTTTATTCTGCTTTTCAACTGTTGTGTAGTCCGTCCAATGTACTGTAATTGGCATGTGCATTCAATCAGGTATATAACATACACTGAACTGCAGTTCATTCTAGTTTTTATCTGAAAGGTCTCTCCAGTCTGTTTACTGGTGAAGGAGTTAAAATTGAGACATTCGCCAGTATATCCTTGTATGAAGGACATACCAGAGCCCGCACACCAACGCCAAGGTTTCTCAAATGGCGCGGGACCTAACGCTAAACCTACCTGTGCGTGATAAGCAAAACAGGGGCCAGTGGGCAATTAAGGCAGCATTCGGTCGACTCACAGCATCCTCCCAGGTACCCTCCAGCGTGGCTGCAAGCCCACACATACAATGGGAGGAGAGAGGCAAGCTGCAAGCCCCACCTAAGTTGGCTAATATAGGTGCATGGCCTCACAGGTGCTACCCTAATGCTGCCTGGAAGATATTCAAGGTGCATTAACATATGGAGTTTACACACTTCCAAATATAAAATTTAAACAGACAACAAAGAACGTGGTCTCAAATGGCTGGAGGTGCTCAACCCCAAATGCGGTTGTGCATTTATACCGGGGGAGCAGATCCTGCCCTTGTAGTCCATTGCTAGGGGCGATCCCCAGCATAAAAATGCATAAAATGGAGGATGCCTGCAGCGGACTACAAGTTCCACAATAGAATCCTACACCACATGGACGGTGTGGATGTGTAACAATTAGAATAATACAATACAGGAATATGGGTGCACTACTGTGGTAGATGTATACAATGACATTGGCTATCCCTCAACACTGATGTTAAAATTGAAACATTCGCCAGTATATCCTTGTATGAAGGACATACCAGAGCCCGCACACCAATGCCAAGGTTTCTCCAATGGGCCGGGACCCCACACGTTCTTTGTTGTTTGTTTAAATTTTATAATTCATAGATAGCCAGCACGGCACTACTTCCCCTTAGGTGTAGAACGGTGATGAAACGGCAGACTGAGACTGGGAATGCTGGAGGTGGTGCTCTGACTAGCAATAGTGCTAGTGGAATCGCAACAAAGAAATAATCGGCAACTCACCGCGGACAGCTGAGTAAATCTTCTTTTATTTCATACTCACAAATGTATCATATGGGAAGAGGGTAGTACCCCTTTCCCATATGATACATTTGTGAGTATGAAATAAAAGAAGATTTACTCAGCTGGCTGCGGTGAGTTGCCGATTATTTCTCTGCTTCTTTGTTGCTGTTACGCCGAGCGCTCCGGGTCCCCGCTCCTCCCCGGAGCGCTCGCAACATCCTCGCAATCGCAGCGCCCCGGTCAGACCTGCTGATCGGGTGCGCTGCGATACCTCTTCCAGCCGGGATGCGATTCGCGATGCGGGTGGCGCCCGCTCGCGATGCGCACCCCGGCTCCTGTACCTGACTCGCTCTCCGTCGGTCCTGTCCCGGCGCGCGCGGCCCCGCTCCTTAGGGCGCGCGCGCGCCGGGTCTCTACGATTTAAAGGGCCACTGCGCCGCTGATTGGCGCAGTTGGTTTAATTAGTGTATTCACCTGTGCACTTCCCTATATAACCTCACTTCCCCTTCCCTTCCTTGCCGGATCTTGTTGCCATCGTGCCAGTGAAAGCGTTTCCCAGTGTGTTCCTAGCCTGTGTTCCAGACCTCCTGCCGTTGCCCCTGACTACGATCCTTGCTGCCTGCCCCGACCTTCTGCTACGTCCGACCTTGCTCTTGTCTACTCCCTTGTACCGCGCCTATCTTCAGCAGTCAGAGAGGTTGAGCCGTTGCTAGTGGATACGACCTGGTTGCTACCGCCGCTGCAAGACCATCCCGCTTTGCGGCGGGCTCTGGTGAAAACCAGTAGCAGCTTAGAACCGGTCCACTAGCACGGTCCACGCCAATCCCTCTCTGGCACAGAGGATCCACCTCCTGCCAGCCGAATCGTGACAGTAGATCCGGCCATGGATCCCGCTGAAGTTCCACTGCCAGTTGTCGCCGACCTCACCACGGTGGTCGCCCAGCAGTCGCAACAGATAGCGCAACAAGGCCACCAGCTGTCTCAACTGACCGTGATGCAACAGCAGCTACTACCACAGCTCCAGCAATCATCTCCTCCGCCAGCTCCTGCACCTCCTCCGCAGCGAGTGGCCGCTTCCGGCCTACGACTATCCTTGCCGGATAAATTTGATGGGGACTCTAAGTTTTGCCGTGGCTTTCTTTCACAATGTTCCCTGCACTTGGAGATGATGTCGGACCAGTTTCCTACTGAAAGGTCTAAGGTGGCTTTCGTAGTCAGCCTTCTGTCCGGAAAAGCTCTGTCATGGGCCACACCGCTCTGGGACCGCAATAACCCCATCACTGCCTCTGTACACTCCTTCTTCACGGAGATTCGAAGTGTCTTTGAGGAACCTGCCCGAGCCTCTTCTGCTGAGACTGCCCTGCTGAACCTGGTCCAGGGTAATTCTTCCGTTGGCGAGTACGCCATCCAATTCCGTACTCTTGCTTCCGAATTATCTTGGAATAATGAGGCCCTCTGCGCGACCTTTAAAAAAGGCCTATCCAGCAACATTAAAGATGTTCTGGCCGCACGAGAAATTCCTGCTAACCTACATGAACTCATTCATCTAGCCACTCGCATTGACATGCGTTTTTCCGAAAGGCGTCAGGAGCTCCGCCAGGATATGGACTTTGTTCGTACGAGGCGTTTTTTCTCCCCGGCTCCTCTCTCCTCTGGTCCTCTGCAATCCGTTCCTGTGCCTCCCGCCGTGGAGGCTATGCAAGTTGACCGGTCTCGCTTGACACCTCAAGAGAGGACACGACGCCGCATGGAGAATCTGTGCCTGTACTGTGCCGGTACCGAACACTTCCTGAAGGATTGTCCTATCCGTCCTCCCCGCCTGGAAAGACGTACGCTGACTCCGCACAAAGGGGAGACAGTTCTTGATGTCTACTCTGCTTCTCCACACCTTACTGTGCCTGTGCGGATATCTTCCTCCATCTTCTCCTTCTCTACTATGGCCTTCTTGGACTCCGGATCTGCAGGAAATTTTATTTTGGCCTCTCTCATCAACAGGTTCAACATCCCGGTGACCAGTCTCGCCAGACCCCTCTACATCAATTGTGTTAACAATCAAAGATTGGACTGTACCGTGCGTTACCGCACGGAACCCCTCCTAATGTGCATCGGACCTCATCACGAAAAAATTGAGTTTTTGGTCCTCTCCAATTGCACTTCCGAAATTCTCCTTGGATTACCGTGGCTTCAACGCCATTCCCCAACCCTTGATTGGTCCACAGGAGAAATCAAGAGCTGGGGTACTTCTTGTTTCAAGGACTGTCTTAAACCGGTTCCCAGTACTCCCTGCCGTGACCCTGTGGTTCCCCCTGTAACCGGTCTCCCTAAGGCTTATATGGACTATGCTGACGTATTTTGCAAAAAGCAAGCTGAGACTTTACCTCCTCACAGGCCTTATGACTGTCCTATTGACCTCCTCCCGGGCACTACTCCACCCCGGGGCAGAATTTATCCTCTGTCCGCTCCAGAGACTCTTGCTATGTCTGAATACATCCAGGAAAATTTAAAAAAGGGGTTTATCCGCAAATCCTCCTCTCCTGCCGGAGCTGGATTTTTTTTTTGTGTCCAAAAAAGATGGCTCCCTGCGTCCTTGCATTGATTACCGCGGACTTAATAAAATCACGGTAAAGAACCGCTACCCTCTACCTCTTATCTCAGAACTCTTTGATCGCCTTCAAGGTGCCCACATCTTTACCAAACTGGACTTAAGAGGTGCTTATAATCTCATCCGCATCAGGGAGGGGGACGAATGGAAGACTGCATTTAACACCAGAGATGGACACTTTGAGTATCTGGTCATGCCCTTTGGCCTGTGCAACGCCCCTGCCGTCTTCCAAGACTTTGTTAATGAAATTTTTCGTGATCTCTTATATTCCTGTGTTGTTGTGTATCTGGACGATATTCTGATTTTTTCTGCCAACTTAGAAGAACACCGCCAGCATGTCCGCATGGTTCTTCAGAGACTTCGAGACAATCAACTTTATGCCAAAATGGAGAAATGTCTGTTTGAATGTCAATCTCTTCCTTTCCTAGGATACTTGGTCTCTGGCCAGGGATTACAAATGGACCCGGATAAACTCTCTGCCGTCTTGGATTGGCCACGCCCCTCCGGACTCCGTGCTATCCAACGTTTTTTGGGGTTCGCCAATTATTACAGACAATTTATTCCACACTTTTCCACCATTGTAGCTCCTATCGTGGCTTTAACCAAGAAAAATGCCAATCCCAAGTCCTGGTCTCCCCAAGCGGAAGACGCATTTAAACGGCTCAAGTCTGCCTTTTCTTCTGCTCCCGTGCTCTCCAGACCTGACCCATCTAAACCCTTCCTATTGGAGGTAGATGCCTCCTCAGTGGGAGCTGGAGCGGTCCTTCTACAAAAAAATTCTTCCGGGCATGCTGTTACTTGTGGTTTTTTTTCTAGGACCTTCTCTCCGGCGGAGAGAAACTACTCCATCGGGGATCGAGAACTACTGGCCATTAAATTGGCACTTGAGGAATGGAGACATCTGCTGGAGGGATCAAAATTTCCAGTTATCATTTACACCGATCACAAGAATCTCTCCTATCTCCAGTCTGCCCAACGGCTGAACCCTCGCCAGGCCAGGTGGTCGTTGTTCTTTGCCCGTTTTAACTTTGAAATTCATTTTCGCCCTGCCGACAAGAACATTAGGGCCGATGCCCTCTCTCGTTCCTCGGATGCCTCGGAAGCAGAGGTCTCTCCGCAACACATCATTCCTCCTGACTGTCTGATCTCCACTTCCCCAGCCTCCATCAGGCAAACTCCTCCAGGGAAGACCTTCGTTTCTCCACGCCAACGTCTCGGGATTCTCAGATGGGGTCACTCCTCCCACCTCGCAGGCCATGGGGGCATCAAAAAGTCCCTGCAACTCATCTCTCGTTTCTATTGGTGGCCGACTCTGGAGACGGATGTTGTTGATTTTGTGCGGGCCTGTACTGTCTGTGCCCGGGATAAGACTCCTCGCCAGAAGCCTGCTGGTCTCCTTCATCCTCTGCCTGTCCCCGAACAGCCTTGGTCACTGATTGGTATGGACTTTATTACTGACCTACCCCCATCCCGTGGCAACACTGTTGTTTGGGTGGTCGTTGATCGATTTTCCAAGATGGCACATTTTATTCCTCTTCCTGGTCTTCCTTCAGCGCCTCAGTTGGCAAAACAATTTTTTGTACACATTTTTCGTCTTCACGGTTTGCCCACGCAGATCGTCTCGGATAGAGGCGTCCAATTCGTGTCTAAATTCTGGAGGGCCCTCTGTAAACAGCTCAAGATTAAATTAAACTTCTCTTCTTCTTATCATCCCCAATCCAATGGGCAAGTAGAAAGAATTAACCAGGTCCTGGGTGACTATTTACGGCATTTTGTTTCCTCCCGCCAGGATGACTGGGCAGATCTTCTACCATGGGCCGAATTCTCATACAACTTCAGAGTCTCTGAATCTTCTGCTAAGTCCCCATTTTTCGTGGTGTACGGCCGTCACCCTCTTCCCCCCCTCCCTACTCCCTTGCCCTCTGGTTTGCCCGCTGTGGATGAAGTAACTCGTGATCTTTCCACCATATGGAAAGAGACCCAAAATTCTCTTTTACAGGCTTCATCCCGCATGAAAGGGTTTGCCGATAAGAAAAGAAGAACCCCCCCATTTTTGCTCCCGGAGACGGAGAGAGGTATGGCTCTCCGCTAAATATGTCCGCTTTCGTGTCCCCAGTTACAAACTGGGACCACGCTATCTTGGTCCTTTCAAAGTCTTGTGCCAGATTAATCCTGTCTCTTACAAACTCCTTCTTCCTCCTTCTCTTCGTATTCCCAATGCCTTCCATGTCTCTCTCCTTAAACCACTCATCATCAACCGTTTCTCTCCCAAACTTGTTTCTCCCACTCCTGTTTCCGGTTCTTCTGACATCTTCTCCGTAAAGGAGATACTGGCCTCCAAGACGGTCAGAGGAAAAAGATTTTTTTTGGTAGATTGGGAGGGCTGTGGTCCTGAAGAGAGATCCTGGGAACCTGAGGACAATATCCTAGACAAAAGTCTGGTCCTCAGGTTCTCAGGCTCCAAGAAGAGGGGGAGACCCAAGGGGGGGGGTACTGTTACGCCGAGCGCTCCGGGTCCCCGCTCCTCCCCGGAGCGCTCGCAACATCCTCGCAATCGCAGCGCCCCGGTCAGACCTGCTGACCGGGTGCGCTGCGATACCTCTTCCAGCCGGGTTGCGATTCGCGATGCGGGTGGCGCCCGCTCGCGATGCGCACCCCGGCTCCCGTACCTGACTCGCTCTCCGTCGGTCCTGTCCCGGCGCGCGCGGCCCCGCTCCTTAGGGCGCGCGTGCGCCGGGTCTCTACGATTTAAAGGGCCACTGCGCCGCTGATTGGCGCAGTTGGTTTAATTAGTGTATTCACCTGTGCACTTCCCTATATAACCTCACTTCCCCTTCCCTTCCTTGCCGGATCTTGTTGCCATCGTGCCAGTGAAAGCGTTTCCCAGTGTGTTCCTAGCCTGTGTTCCAGACCTCCTGCCGTTGCCCCTGACTACGATCCTTGCTGCCTGCCCCGACCTTCTGCTACGTCCGACCTTGCTCTTGTCTACTCCCTTGTACCGCGCCTATCTTCAGCAGTCAGAGAGGTTGAGCCGTTGCTAGTGGATACGACCTGGTTGCTACCGCCGCTGCAAGACCATCCCGCTTTGCGGCGGGCTCTGGTGAAAACCAGTAGCAGCTTAGAACCGGTCCACTAGCACGGTCCACGCCAATCCCTCTCTGGCACAGAGGATCCACCTCCTGCCAGCCGAATCGTGACAGTTGCGTTGTTTAAATTTTATACTTATATGTTAATATCTTTCAGGCAGCATTAGGGTAGCACCTGTGAGGCCATGCACCTATATTAGCCAACTTAGGTGGGGCTTGCAGCTTGCCTCTCTCCTCCCATTGTAAGTGTGTGCTTGTAGCCACGCTGGAGGGTACCTGGGAAGACGCTGTGAGTCGACCGAATGCTGCCGTAATTGCCCACTGGCCCCTGTTTTGCTTATCACGCACAGGTAGGTTTAGCATTAGGTCCACGGGACATTTGAGAAACCTTGGCGTTGGTGTGCGGGCTCTGGTATGTCCTTCATACAAGGATATACTGGCGAATGTCTAAATTTTAACATCAGTGTTGAGGGATTAGCCAATGTCATTGTATACATCTGCCACAGTAGTGCACCCATATTCCTGTATTGTATTATTCTAATTGTTACACATCCACACCGTCTATCTGGTGTAGGATTCTATTGTGGCACTTGTAGTCCGCTGCAGGCATCCTCCATTGTATGCATTTTTATGCTGGGGATCGCCCCTAGCAACAGACTACAAGGGCAGGATCTGCTCCCCCAGTATAAATGCACAACCGCATTTGGGGTTGAGCACCTCCAGCCATTTGAGACCATGTTCTTTGTTGTTTACTGGTGAAGGAGGTTACACCATTGTTTAAATAGTTTGCAGGTCTTGTTCCAGCATTTAAAACATGTTTTGGTTGTGGAAATAGCTGTTTTTGTTGTTGGCTCTTTTTCTTTAAACGACTGGGGGCTACTTGGTTTTTAATTGTTTTGACCCTACTGTATGTAAACCCAGGGTTAGATGGTAATATCTTTTTCAATATTGGGTCATTGGTATATTCCAGTGGGTGTTAAATATTTTTTTAATGGATTTGTAGCCAGCTGAATAGTCAGTTATAACATTTTATTTGTATTTCTCTGTTGGTTTATTTCTTTCTTCTGTTGGTTGTGCTGTGCGGGATTATAATGCTCTCGCATATGCTTCATTTATGATGAGTTTTGGATATCACTTCTCAGACAGCCTTTTCTTTGTGATTTAACTTTGTGATTCAAAATCTGTGTTTTTTGTGCAATTTCGGCTTACTCTATGGAATTGGCCATATGGTACGCTTTTTTTTTCCATTTTTGGAAATGACAACTCTTGAAGTCCAACAAGCTGTTGCAGTCTACAGATTTGAAGTATGTTTTGGTGATAATGGGTGTATTTTCTGAGGTGAGCTCCAGGTCTAAATATTCTATTTCTTCTTCTGTACATTTCCCAGTTAGTGTGAGGCTGTAATTGTTAGTATTTAAGTGATTTGTAAAGGCAGTGAATTGATCTTCTGTTCCATTTCAGATAAAAAGCAGGTCGTCAATGTATCTTTTGTACAAAATTATGCATTGACTCTAGGGAAGGTTACTGTATATAAAGTTGTTTTCAAATGCCCGCATGTAGAGATTTGCGAAGGCCGGGGCAAATTGCGTACCCATCGCCGTTCTGGTTGTCTGTAAGTATATATTCTCTTCAAAGTTACATAGTTACATAGTTAGTACGGTTGAAAAAAGACATACATCCATCAAATTTAACCAGGGAATTGAAGGGTAGGGGTGTGGCACGATATTGGGGAAGGGATGGGATTTTATATTTCTTCATAAGCATTAATGTTATTTTGTTCCAGGAATATATCTAACCCTATTTTAAAGCTGTAAAATTTTCCTGCTGTGACCAGTTTCTGAGGTAGACTGTTCCATAAGTTTGCAGTTCTTATGGTAAAGAAGGCGTGTTGCCCCTTGAGACTAAACCTTTTCTTCTCCAGACGGAGGGAGTGCCCCCTCGTCCTTTGAGGGGTTTAACCTGGAACAGTTTTTCTCCATATTTTTTGTATGGGTCATTAATATACTGATATACATTTATCATATCCCTTCTTAAACGTCTCTTCTCAAGACTAAACAATTGTAACTCCTTTAATCCCTCCTCATAGCTAAGATGTTCCATGCCCCATATTAGTTTAGTCGCGCGTCTCTGCACCCTTTCCAGCTCCACAGTGTCCCTTTTATGGACTGGTGCACAAAACTGAACAGCATATTCCAGGTGAGGTCGTACCAATGCTTTATAAAGGGGGAGTATTATATCCCTGTCCCTCGAGTCCATGCCTCTTTTTATACATGACAATATTCTGCTGGCCTTGGAAGCAGCAGCCTGACATTGCATGCTATTCTGTAGTCTGTGATCTACAAATACACCCAGTTCCTTCTCTACTAGTGACTCTGCCAGTTTAATCCCCCCTAAGACATACGATGCATGCATGTTATTAGTACCCAGATGCATAACTTTACATTTATCCACATTGAACCTCATTTGCCAAGTGGATGCCCAGACACTTAGTCTATCCAAGTCATCTTGTAACCTATACACATCCTCTATAGACTGTACCGTGCTACAAAGCTTGGTGTCATCTGCAAAGATAGAAACAGAGCTGTTAATGCCATCCTCTATATCATTGATAAATAAATTAAACAACAGCGGGCCCAGTACTGAACCTTGGGGTACACCACTAATAACCGGGGACCAATCAGAGTACGAATCATTGACCACCACTCTCTGGGTACGATCCATGAGCCAGTGTTCAATCCAGTTACAAACTAAAGTTTCCAAACCCAAAGACCTTAACTTACCTGTCAGACGTCTATGAGGGACAGTATCAAACGCTTTAGCAAAATCCAGAAACACTATATCCACAGCCATTCCTCTGTCAAGGCTTCTACTCACTTCTTCATAAAAGAAAATTAGATTGGTTTCACAACTTCTATCCTTAGTAAACCCATGCTGGCTATCACTTATAATACAATTATCCCCTATGTATTCCTGTATGTAATCCCTTATAAGTCCTTCAAACAATTTACCCACAATGCACGTTAGACTTACCGGTCTATAGTTTCCTGGGGAAGACCTAGAGCCCTTTTTGAAGATTGGCACCACATTCGCCTTGCGCCAGTCCCTTGGCACAATACCAGACACCAGTGGATCTCTAAATATCATGAACAGGGGTGCAGATATTACTGAACTTAGTTCTCTAAGAACTCTTGGGTGCAATCCATCTGGCCCTCGAGATTTGCTTACATTTATATTCCTTAACTTACCTTGTACCATTTCTACATTAAGCCAGTTCAGTACATTACATGATGTGTTACCAGCACTGACCTGTCCAATGTCAGCTCCTTCTTCCTTAGTATATACAGAACTAAAGAGGTAAAAACTAATAGGTAGTACATGACCCCCACGAAAACAGCTAAATTTAAAACGACTAATTCTTCCTTGTGTTGGCGTTGTGTTACACAGGAGGGGTCAATGCTACACATATGGTGGGATTGAATAAAAATACAGCCCTTCTGGAACAGTATTTATCATATATTATCCAGATTATTAGAATTAGATGATATCCAGGGTTGGGGCCCAGGAATGGCCCTTCTGTTCCTGGGACTAGAGACATTCTCATTAGAGAAAATAACAATAAGCTATCACACCTTAGCAACGGCCCGTGTAGGTATTGCAAAATGCTGGAAAACCCAGGAACTCCCACAAATACCGGGTATACTAAGAAATTTAAAACAGATTTGCACTATGGAGAATCTGAGATTAGATAGTCTGCCTAACCAAAGAAATGGAAGTAAATGGAGAAAAATTGGGGAATTTTTCGAAACACAAATCCAAAAATTAGGTAACTGAGGGGAAACTAATAATATAGAGATGGAAGGTAGAGGGAAGCAGTGGATTCTGGGTGAATGTTGAGAGTATGAATGGAAAAGAAGAGAGATTTAAACTTCCTAAATCTATGTTGTTTAGTGCTATTAAATAGCATTTGTTTGAGTTTTTTTCTTGTATGGGTTTAAAAATACAATAAAAAAAAAATATTAAGGGGTCCTAGATGCTCTGTCCTTGTTTTTTTTTTTTGCATTTATATATCTAAAAAAATATTTAGGGTTAGTTTTGCTTTCTTTGGCCACCTGTCTCTCATTTTGAATTTTTGCTGTTTTTATTACATTTTTACAGATTTTATTAAGCTTCTTGTACTGTTTAACCCCTTAACGACGCAGGACGTATATTTACGTCCTGCGCCGGCTCCCGCGATATGAAGCGGGATCGCGCCGCGATCCCGCATCATATTGCGTCGGTCCCGGCGCTCATCAACTGCCGGGACCCGTGGCTAATACCACACATCGCCGATCGCGGCGATGTGCGGTATTAACCCTTTAGAAGCGACGGTCAAAGACCGCCGCTTCTAAAGCAAAAGTGAAAGTGACCCGGCTGCTCAGTCGGGCTGCTCGGGACCGCCGCGGTGAAATCGCGGCATCCCGAACAGCTGACAGGACACCGGGAGGGCCCTTACCTGCCTCCTCGGTGTCCGATCGGCGAATGACTGCCCCGTGCCTGAAATCCAGGCAGGAGCAGTCAAGCGCCGATAACACTGATCACAGGCGTGTTAATACACGCCTGTGATCTGTGTAAAAGATCAGTGTGTGCAGTGTTATAGGTCCCTATGGGACCTATAACACTGCAAAAAAAATGTTAAAAAAAAAGTGTTAATAAAGGTCATTTAACCCCTTCCCTAATAAAAGTTTGAATCACCCCCCTTTTCCCATAAAAAAAATAAAACAGTGTAAAAAAATAAATAAACATATGTGGTATCGCCGTGTGCATAAATGTCCGAACTATAAAAATATATCATTAATTAAACCGCACGGTCAATGGCGTACGCGCAAAAAAAGCGCATTTTTGGTCACTTTTTATACCATTAAAAAATGAATAAAAAGTGATCAAAAAGTCAGATCAAAACAAAAATCATACCGATAAAAACTTCAGATCAAAAAATGAGTCCTCATACTGCCCTGTACGTGGAAAAATAAAAAAGTTATAGGGGTCAGAAGATGACATTTTTAAACGTATACATTTTCCTGCATGTAGTTATGATTTTTTCCAGAAGTGCGACAAAATCAAACCTATATAAGTACGGTATTATTTTAACTGTATAGACCTACAGAATAATGATAAGGTGTAATTTTTACCGAAATATGCACTGCGTAGAAACGGAAGCCCCCAAAAGTTACAAAATGGCATTTTTTCTTCGATTTTGTCGCACAATGATTTTCTTTTCTGTTTTGCCGTGCATTTTTGGGTAAAATGACTAATGTCACTGCAAAGTAGAATTGGCGACGCAAAAAATAAGCCATAATATGGATTTTTAGGTGGAAAATTAAAAGGGTTATGATTTTTAAAAGGTAAGGAGGAAAAAACGAAAGTGGAAAAACGGAAAAACCCTGAGTCCTTAAGGGGTTAAATGTTATAGCTGACCCCTCAGATTTGTATTTTTTGAAGGCTATTTTTTTTGTTGTTTATTGCTCTTTTAACATCATTTGTCAGCCATGTAGGATTTAATTTTAATCATTTATATTTGTTCCCCTTTGGTATATATTTAGCTGTATAGTTATTTAGAGTTGATTTAAAGATGTCCCATTTACCTTCTGTATCAGTATTTGAGAACACCTCCCCCCAGTCTATGTCCTGTAGTGCAGCCCTCAGCCCAGGGAAGTTTGCCTTTTTAAAGTTATATGTTTTTGCCTTCCCCGTCTGTCTTTGTTTTCTACATTTTAAGTCAAAAGTAACTATATTGTGGTCGCTATTACCAAGGTTTTCCCGCACAGTTACATTACCAACCAGCTCTGCGTTGTTGGAAATGATCAGATCCAACAAGGCATCACTTCTTGTTGGGTCCTCCACAAACTGGCCCATAAAATTATCCTGCAATAAATTCAGGAATTGTCGCCCCTTTGTAGTTTTAGCTAACCCTGGACCCCAATCCATATCTGGATAGTTAAAATATCCCATTATTGCCACTGTACCTGCCCAGGCCGCCCCCTCTATTTGTTTAT
The DNA here is from genome assembly GCF_029499605.1 of Hyla sarda. Taxonomy (NCBI): domain Eukaryota; kingdom Metazoa; phylum Chordata; class Amphibia; order Anura; family Hylidae; genus Hyla; species Hyla sarda. The sequence continues at coordinate 170,580,265 of NC_079196.1, read as the reverse complement.
GCAGCCGACCTTCTATCTCTTCAGTGATATTAGGGGGTCTGTAGATTACACCAAATATTATTTTTTCAGTATTTCCCTCCTTTTTTAATTCTACCCACAGTGATTCCACATCCTCAGAATCATAACACACTATGGCATCGTTCACACTGACTTTCATACCACTTACATGTTACATACAGACAGACTCCACCACCTTTTCTGTTCATTCTATCTTTGCGAAACAATGTAAACCCCTGCAGATTGACAGCCCAGTCATGCGAGGAGTCCAGCCATGTCTCAGTGACCCCAACTATATCAATATGTTCCTCCAGTATCAAGGCCTCAAGCTCCCCAATTTTATTTGCTAGGCTTCTGGCATTTGTGACCTATATTTCTACTGAGGAAAAGGCCCGAGGCCTTGAAACGCGTCTAGAATCCTATCTTATACTTGCATATATCCATATCTATCTAAAAGCATCATTAATCCAGCAAAATACAGAACTTTGCTTGCAACTGCTGGAAGTCCCCAGTTTCGGGACAACCACTACTGCTGCTCCACGCGCGCATTAGCGCTTAATTCACACGAGGGACACCGCTCCTGATTTCACCACTGCTGCCACTACATCGCCGCACTACCGCTATCTCCACACGCCACTTACAGACCCACGGCATACCTGCTGGGCCAAGCTACTGGAGACCGATACCAGTCATTGCCGGAGGCTGACACCTCCGTGCCACACCGCAGAGCCGGCTGTTAGAACGATCCCAGGAGTGGTGAGTGGTGCTGTGCACCGGACCCTGTGCTTTCACTGCTATCTTCAAACCTACAAATAAAATCTGTGCTACTGTGCCACCAACGTACATAAAGACTGTACTTTCAATGCTGGAAACATTACAAAACTGATACCCTTGATTAAGATTGACAGTATATTGAAGTGCTGGATACATTGCATTCTAAAACTGTTACTATTCATTCTGATTGCCAGTATACAGATAAGCTAACATCGCATTCAGGTATCTGAAGGACTTGATATTGAGAGACATTTAATTTCCTAAATAGAGCTTTACAATTTAATAACAAGGACTATTTACTTTAATAAGGACTATTTATCCCAATTTTTTTACCTACCATTTTAGATGCAAGTTGCTGATTCATTATTGATTTTATCATTTGATTTTAGTATTTGCCTTACTAATTACTCATATCTTGTATATCTACATTTGCTAAATTTTTGCTGTGTTCTATGTCCCATGCAAGGGCCCTGCAGGGACAGTGAACAATAGCTATTAACATACATATTATCAAATAAATACTTTTATTTCTAATACCTGGATCATCTATTACTATCTACTATTTCTTCCTTATATATACCTTGAGGACTGGTCTTTTAGCTGTTTTCATCAGCTTTATCCATAATTTGTGAACATACACTTTACATTTCCATCCTTTATGTTATTGGGGTTAATGGGATTCAAGGGTGTAAGTTTTATTTTCCTATGAAGCCTATTCCTATTAACTATTCTAACCCCTCCCTCCGCTCCACCCCCAGGTACATTTATAATTCCCACCTCTCTATGTACACTATCTTCCCCCTCTTTGCTGTAGGTTCCCTCCCCCCAAGTCCCTAGTTTAAACACTCCTCCACCCTTCTAGCCATGTTCGCTCCAAGCACAGCTGCACCCTCCCCATTCAGGTGCAGCCCGTCCCTACGGTAGATACGATAACCGACAGTGAAGTCGGCCCAGTTCTCCATTAACCCAAACCCCTCCTTCCTAAACCAGCTTCTGAGCCACTTGTTTACCTCCCTGATCTCCCGCTGCCTCTCTGGTGTGGCTTGTGGTACTGACAGTATTTCAGAAAATACTACCTTGGAGGTCCTTGCCTTAAGCTTGCAGCCTAAGTCCCTGAAATCATCTTTAAGGGCACTCCACCTACCTCTTACTTTGTCATTGGTGCCAATATGTACCATGACTGCTGGGCCCTCTCCAGCCCCGCCCAGCAACCTGTCAACCCGATCGGCGATGTGCCGAACTCGAGCGCCAGGCAGACAACACAGTGTTCGGCGATCCCGGTCTTTGGGACAGATCGCCCTGTCTGTCCCCCTAATAATTGAGTCCCCCACCACTAGTACCAGTCTGGCCTGCCCTGCGCTCCTCCCTCCCTCCTTTCTGGAGCAGACACCCCCCTGGTGGTCAGAGGCAGTATCCTGCTGCAGTTCTGCTAGCTCTGTAATGGCTAGCTTATCTGCCAAGCGGGCAAACTTGTTGGGGTGTGCCAGTTCAGGACTAGCCTCCCTGACACTTTTTCTCCTAACCCGCTTTCTAACTGTAACCCAGCTAGCTGGCCCACTATCCTCCCCCACCTCTACCCCAGATAGTACCTGCTCAGTGAGCAGGAGACTCCTCTCCGGGTTGTCAATGCATCTCAATGTTGCAAGCTGTTCCTCTAGATCCAGGATCTGGGCTTCCAAATGAACAACTCGCTCACATCTCACACAGCAGTATGCACCCTCGAACTGCTGCTTAAGGATTGCATACATCGTGCAGGATGTACAACGGACTGCATTTTCCAACATAGAGGCCATCTAGTTATGGAGATTTCACAAATGTATAGGCAAAAACAGACAGTCAAAATTACACTTCAAATTTTTTGTAGACCTTGTGGGTTCAGAAATTAACACTCACAGCGATCTCAACCTCCTGCTTTCAAACTCCTGTTTTTGAAACTCCTCTTTCAAGCCCACTCTTACACAGGAACACTCAGAAAGAGCAAGCTCAATAAAGAGTCCCAAGCTACGATTTATACACCTGTGCCCATCAACTCCTCCCCCTAGAGGTGGAACAGAGAAAAAGAGAAAGAAAAAAAATAAAGCAGAAAAAGGGTGTTTAAACTCTAACAGTTATCCCACTATGTGCAAGAGAAAAAGACTTACCCAAAATATGAATGAGGACTATAGGCAGACACACCCACTCCACAGTTGAAATAGTTATGGGACAAAATAAATGATGATGTTGGTGATGAATTCTTTTTGTTCAATTTGTATGGAGATATCTGCAGCTAAGACGGCTGATATGACATCAAGTCCATGTTTGTCTGGAATGTTTGAATAGAGGGCGGACACATCCAGGGTGGCCAATTTGTAGCCAGATTTCCAACTGAGGGGTTTGAGTAGTTCAATTAGGGTAGGTGTGTCCTTAAGATACGGTGGGAGTTTTATGATATATTTTTGTAGCAGGATATCTACATAGTTTGATAGATTGCTGGTGATTGAATTGATTCCCGAAATGATTGGGCAGCCAGGGGGATTGACAGGCTCTTTATGGATCTTGGGTAAGTGGTAAAATAGTGGCATTCTAGGGTTCCGAATATTTATAAAGTCACATTCATTTTTATTTAGAACTCCAAGATCAAATGCGTCATCGATGAGAGTACTACATTCACCCATATAAACGGCGGTGGGGTCTGATGGTAGTTGGATAAAGTAGTTTCAGTCAGATAGGATTTTTGATGCTTCAGCGGTGTATGTAGGATGATCCTGAATGACTATCCCACCGCCTTTACCTGCACTCCTTATGACAATGTGCCTATTATTTGCTAGTTCTTTCATGGCTTTTTCATCTTTTACTGGGAAGTTCCGCTTGATTGATTTGTTGTTGTTGATTTTTGAGAAATCTTCTGCCACTAGGGCATAGAAGGTTTCCACAAATTCTCCTTTATGGTGTGTAGGGTAGAATTTTGATTTAGGTTTTAAAGCTGTAAAGGTAACTGGTGGATCCAGACTGGTGGTAGGGGTGTCCTGAATGGTAGAAGGTTTTGTTCCATTTTGTTCCATCATGGAAAAATGACGGGTGAGGGTAAGTTTTTTGATGTAAGCATTGAGGTCTATAAATAATTGGAATTCATCTATTTTGACTGTAGGGCAGAAAGATAGTCCTTTACTCAGGACATCTCTCTCTGCCTGTGATAGCAAATGGCTGGATTGGTTGAATATTTTTAGCGTAGTTTCTTGTTTTTCTTTGGTTTCGGTTTGTTTGGATCTTCTTGTCCCCTTTCCTCTATGTCCCCTTTTTGTTTTTCTTCTTCCAGGTTCTTTCTTTTTTGTCTTGCCGGACTGTAGTATTCTGTAATCAGTGTTTTAAGCATCTCGGGTCTGCCATGTAGCATGGGGGTGGGTGTCAGAGCTTGGGGTAACTCTAAAAAAGCCAGCAAGCATCTGTGTGTACCTGACGGTGTGGTGAAAAACTCTTGTCCTGCTTCCTCCATATTCCTGATGGTAGTATTTGGGCTCTCATTTAAGTGTTGTGTGCCCATGAATGTTATGCTGGGTGTCCATATTCTATCGGGAAGATGGACTAAATTGTTAGATAGTGACCCTAGGTAACCTAGGTCTTCTGGGTTTACTTCATAGAAAGGTGTCGGGGGAAGGGCCAGTGATGATAGTTCCCATGCTTCTTGTAATAGTATATCCAGGTCTGATGGTACCCCTACTCTGGAGTAGACCTCTTCTAGAGATGGGGTAAGGTCCTGTGTAGGGCTAAGTTGGACCGATATTTGGCTTAGTATTAGTCCCTCCATATGGTCTTCTCTAGGGCTCTCAAATTCAGGGGTGTTCCTGGTTCTCACAGGTGTTTGAGTTGTGAGGTTTTTTTTTTACAAAGAAGGGTAATTCCTTTGTGATGTTGTTTTTCTGGGTATCAGGAGTGTCTCCTCTGTTGGGGATGCTATCCATTCATTGAACTACTCAAACCCCTCAGTTGGAAATCTGGCTACAAATTGGCCACCCTAGATGTGTCCGCCCTCTATTCAAACATTCCACACAAACATGGACTTGATGTCATATCAGCAGTCTTAGCTGCTGATATCTCCATACCAATTGAACAATGTCCCATAACTATTTAAACTTTGAAGAGAATATATACTTACAGATGACAGGAACGACGATGGGTACGCATTTCGCCCCGGCCTTCGCAAATCTCTACATGGGGGCATTTGAGAAAAACGTTATATACAATTTGAAAGCAAAAGAAACACAGAAGGTGGCAATCACCATTCAGGAGGTCTTTATTCACCATTCGGGAACCGGACACAGGTAACAGGTGGGGGAGTGGGGTGGAGGACGGGGCTGCCGGAACAAGTTGTTTTACATACAGTAACCATCCCTGGAGTCAATGCATCATTTTGTACAAAAGATACATTGATGACCTGCTTTTTATCTGGAATGGAACAGAAGATCAATTCACTGCCTTTACAAATCACTTAAATACTAACAATTATAGCCTTACACTAACTGGGAAATGTACAGAAGAAAAAAATGGAATATTTGGACCTGGAGCTCCCCTCAAAAAATACATCCATTATCACCAAAACATACTTCAGATCCGTAGACTGCAATAGCTTGTTGGACTTCAAGAGTTGTCATTTCCAAAAATGAAAAAAAAGCATACCATGTGGCCAATTCCATAGAGTAAGCCGAAATTGCACAAAAACTACAGATTTTGAATCACAAAGTAAAATCATAAAGAAAAGGCTAACTGAGAAGGGGTATCCAAAACCTTTCATAAATACAGCATATGCAAGAGCATTATAATCCCACACAGCACAACCAACAGAAGAAAGAAATAAACCAACAGAGAAATACAAATACAATTTTATAACAGACTATTCAGCTGGCTACAAATCCCTTAAAAAAATATTTAACACTCACTGGAATATATTACAGCATGACCCAATATTGAAAAAGATACTACCATCTAACCCTAGGTTTACATACAGTAGGGCCAAAACAATTAAAAACCATGTAGCCTCCAGTCGTTTAAAGAAAAAGAGCCAGCAACAATAAACAGCTATTTCCACAACCAAAGGATGTTTTAAATGCCGGAACAAGACCTGCAAACTATGCAGCAATTTAAACAGTGGTGTAACCTCCTTCACCAGTAAACGGACTGGAGAGACCTTTCAGATAAAAACTAGAATGGACTGCAGTTCAGCGTATGTTATATACCTGATTGAATGCACATGTCAATTACAGTACATTGGATGGACTACACAACAGTTGAAAAGCAGAATAAACTGACATAGATTCAAATATCCACCAATTCACCAAACATAGTGTCTGCCGACATGCAATGGAGAGACATGACAGCAAGATGGAAGAATTCTCTGTAACCGCAATTGAACAAATATCAGAAGACACAAATGACCGCTTCAGCAAACTCTGTAAACGTGAATCTTATTGGATATAAAAGATGGACACGCTACACCCGTCAGGACTAAATGAATGTTTGGATAATGTCTAATTTCTTCTTACCCTATATACCATCACAGTAATGTCCAGATAATGCACAACCCATCCCAGCAATCTTTGCATTATATCCTCCCATGCTGTAATCTCCCAGAAATGGCTAGATAATTAATAACCAACCCCAGTGGTACAATTATTATACTCTGCCAAGTGCTGTATACCTAATCATAACACCCAACACACTATATTTCCTCTGCCTTCATTTTATCAGGAATATTTAAATACACACTCCATGTACTATATTGATATTCCCTCAGGTTGTATCCCTCCAAGAATACCAGTATAAATGTAAAACTAGACCAAGTAGTCCATGCATCAAATGTACAAACACATTCCATGTAATATATTGTCTCAGGCTGCGCTTCCCCAGCAACCCCTGAACCATTGATAAATCAACCCCAACATCATGCACTGCATTCTTCCAGATCTATAATAATAAGGAGAGAGACAAGGAAACCTTAGACCGGAATATCTACCAACCAATTAGATTCATTCAACTTAACTACATACCAGGACCCAGGTTTAATATCCCTAACAGTCTACAATGAACATGCACTTTATAACCACTAAAACATGTAGAAACTTGATTGCGATACCTCTATGGAACATACCAAACCTTCATCCTGTGTTCTCCTATGAATGAAGATCCCTATCTGTAACTTCGTGAGCATCGTACTGGCACACACGCAATGCTCAAGCGTACAAGTTGTAAAAACTGTCATAGTCCCGAACCAAGGAACTTCACTGCGCATGCACTAATACACTCGCTGCACCAGTGTAAGCCCGCAGTCGGGATCACGGTGCAGAAAGGTAAAGAAGAAAGAATAAAACTTGCCAAAAAGAACAACAGTAATAGACAGATAATATGGTCTGTTCTAACTACCTCCTCTCAAAAATATGAACGGCGAAAATGTGGAACAGGAAAAAAACCTAACTGGATAAGTTAAAGTTTTTAAGAAAAATCCTGCCCAACATACATACTTGCATCAACACTATATGACAGAATTATAAACAAAATATGAAACCACACCAAATACATTAATTCTCAATTTTATTGTTTTAAGTATATTTGACTCTTTTAACTCTTCGTATTCTGTCATCAATATGCGCTTCTTGTGAGACGCCGTTCACATTAGGCGACCTGTCCATCAGGCTTTACCTACAGGCCCTTTTTTGATTTAAATAGTGAATATGTTATCGATGTCTGTTAAAGCCAATTTTCATTGAGAAAGGGATGTGCCGTCCCGAAACGCCTCTGATACTGGCTAAATAAAGGAATCTTATACAATACCACCCTCGCATTGTCATGCATTGATGCGGATTGCGCCTCCACATCCTGGCATTTTCCAGATAGCGCTGCTATCCTTCTATCTACATATTTCTCAAAGACTTTGAAAAAAATATACATTTCTTTATAAATCTCTATAATCGCTCCCCACAAGACAGAAAAAAAAAGAAAAAAAAGAAACGAGAATTTTTTAAAAATTCATTTAAACTCCCCAATTTTCCCAATGTTTGGCTCTTTTTATATTAACTTCTCCCCCTTTTTTGCTCATTACAGTGATCTCTTACTTTTTATTTCTTTCTACTAACAGTTCCCATACCTGCATGGATGGAATTTTCATAGCAAACCAATTGCTAACTACCGTATTTATCGGGGTATACCACGCACCGGCCTATAACACGCACCCTCATTTTACCAAGGATATTTGGGTAAAAAAAGTTTTTTACCCAAATATCCATGAAAAAATGAGGGTGCGTGTGTGCGCGTGTATACCCCGATATACCCCCAGGAAAGGCAGGGGGAGAGAGGCCGTCGCTGCCCGCTTCTCTCCCCCTGCCTTTCCTGGGGTCTAGAGCGCTGCTGTCGGCCCTTTTCACCCCCTGGTTATCGGCGCCGCTGCCCGTTCTGTCCCCCTGACTATCGGTGCCGGCGCCGATTGCCAGGGAGAGAGAAGCGGCGCCGACAGCCAGGGGGAGAGAAGGGGCAGCGGCACCCATTGCCGGCGCCGCTACCCCGTTGCCTCCCCCCATCCCCGGTGGCATAATTACCTGAGTCTGGTCCGCGCTGCTCCAGGCCTCCGTCGTGCGTCCCCAGCGTCGTTGCTATGCACGGTGCGGCGCTTTGACGTCATGCGCCGCGCCGTTCAGCGCATAGCAATGACGCCGGGGACGCACGACGGAGGCCTGGAGCAGCGCGGACCAGACTCAGGTAATTATGCCACCGGGGATGGGGGGAGGCAACGGGGCAGCGGCGCCGGCAATGGGTGCCGCTGCCCCTTCTCTCCCCCTGGCTGTCGGCGCCGCTTCTCTCTCCCTGGCAATCGGCGCCGGCACCGATAGTCAGGGGGACAGAACGGGCAGCGGCGCCGATAACCAGGGGGTGAAAAGGGCCGACAGCAGCGCTCTAGACCCCAGGAAAGGCAGGGGGAGAGAAGCGGGCAGCGACGTCCTCTCTCCCCCTGCCTTTCCTGGGGGTGTATCGGCGTATAACACGCACACAGACTTTAGGCTAAAAATTTTAGCCTAAAAAGTGCGTGTTATACGCCAATAAATACGGTATTAATAATACTCCTAAAAAGACAAGTTTAGACACCAGTTTACATTTTGAAGCTTCTATTCCGTGTGTATTACCCAAGATAACCATAATTAAATGAACTTCTAGATTCACATTCATACAAATTTTTAACAATTGAAACCCAGAGAGCCTTTGCATGTGAGCATTTCCATAGAAGAATGTTCAAATCTCGCATCACTCAGGAGGACATTAAGCAGAGGCTCTCACACCATATTTAAAAAGACTCTCAGGTTTATAATCTATTAATAATTATAAATTGGATTATTTTATGATTCTTATTTATTGAAAAACATTTTCAGACTTTTCAATATAGTATTTAATTCAGACTCCGATATTTCACCCATTTCCTTTTCCCATCTTTTCTTACTCAGAAATTCAACTTCTCGAGAAACAGTATAATTAATAATTGTATGCAAAAATGATTGACTTTTAGTGATATTTCCCATATTGTGATTTTACTAATAAATCTTTATTCGTACTATACTCCTAGTATCAGAGGAGTATAGTTCTTCAAAAAAAAATCTAAACTCATTAATTTTCATTAATCACTGTCTCTCCTTTTTTGTTAAGGATAAATTTGACCTTAGAGCAGTCCCTTTGATTTGCAATAATATTGCAGCAGTCCCTTTGATTTGCAATAATATTGTCAAGAAATGTATTCGGTTTACCACCCTCCTGGAACTTTTTTTTTTGGCCCAGAAAGAAAAGTTTATTTTGAATTTTGTTTTGTAAATGATTGTTTCTTTTCCTCTAATTGCAATAATATTTCAGGGGTAGGATCATATTCCAAGATTTTATCATTTTCTTCAACCCCCCTGGTTAATTTATCCTCCACTTGACAAATTTTTTTCTTTAGAAATATATATATATTTTTTTACACAATAGGCCTCTGACAAAGGCCTTCAAAGCACACCAAACATTCCCCAAACTGTCTGGCCCTTTGTTAATCACCCAAAATTCATTTATATCTTTCCCTATTTCCTCTAGATCTTCAATCATAGTTAGCCAAAAAGGATTAATTTTATAATTAAAATTAGACAAACATATGCCTCTATTCCCAATTTCGAATACTAGCTTCATATCTTAAAGAACTACAACTTTCCACTGCCAACATATTACTGAAGACTAAGTCAATTCGAGAAGCAGTATTATATGATGAACTGAAACATGAATATGCTTTTTTATTTCCATACAACTTTCTCCAGATATCAAAATAACCCAACTGTTTCATGAAAGAGCACAAGGGGGACGAATATCTTGAGTTCATAATTTTAGAAGAAATCTGATCTAAATTGGAATCGAGAATACACTTAAAATCCCCACTGAGGTATATTTAATTGTTCTCTTTAATCTTGATTAAATCAATCAAAGGGTCAAAAACAGAATGAGGGAGGAACATAAAAAAAGCAAAAATAACCTTTTTGGAGTCCAGAACCCCCTCCATAACAATATATCTTTCCCTCTCATCAAAAATTTTCGAAAGAAGAATAAAATTAATACCCCTTTGAATATAAACCGATACCCCGGAAGAATAAGGAGAACCATAGGAGTGAAATTCCATCGAAGCCCAGCTCCTAATAACCACAAAGTTACAGTCTTTACTAATATAATTCTATAAGATACATACAATAGCTGGAAGATGTCGTGTAGCACAATCAAATACAGAGCATCTCTTAATTTTTTCTCTCATAACCCTCACATTCCATATTAATATTCTAGTAGCCATACACAGTCATAGAATACAAAATAAAAATATTTTAAAAAAAAACCTTCCCTGTCCTGTAAGGAGGCACCTCCTATACCCCCCCCCCCCCCTTCCTCACCTCCTAAGTGTCCCTATATACCCCATTGGGATTCTTACAAGTCACATAAGACTTCCTACGCTCCTCCCACACGATCCCCTGTCTCTGCTCCCTCAAATGAAAAAATAGGGGAAACAAAAATCACAGCCCATCCCTTCCCTCAATGAAAGAAGGGAATACTTTACATAGTTAAAGTATATGCTTATAGCCACTACAAAGTGATACAATTAACATAACATAATTAACCTCTTCAGGACGAAGGGCGCATGCATACACTCTGGATCCTGAGTCCTTAAGGACGTATGGATACGCACGTGGGAATTCCGGTCCCCGCCGCTAGCCGGTGATTTTCGGCAGATACGGGTCATACCGATGTCCGGTGACCCGGTAACCCAGAAAATCAGGGGGATCAGGGGTGTTCAAGACACCCCTGGTCCCCCTGAAGGGATAGGAGTTAGGTGGCAGGGGTGCCACCCCTCCTATCCCTGCTATTGGTCATCAAGAAGCGATGACCAATACCAGATTAGGGGCGGGGTGGGTTAAAGTTCGGTTCCCCCGTCCTGCCCACCGACGGTAATCCGGGCAGAAAGGGAAACTGTAGCGGTGGAGGTCCCTTACCTGACCGGTGGCGGCAGGCGGCGGGTCCCTCGTGGCTCCCTGGGGAAGACTGCGGAAGCCGGTGATTAGTTGCCTAGCAACATCTGGGGGGGCTAAAGTTTGGAGACCACTATACAGTTGTCTCTAAACTGCATTCCCCCCCCCCCAGATGTTGCAAAACTACAACTCCCAGCATGCCCAGACAGCCGTAGTTTTGCAAGATTTAGAGGGCTACAGTTTGGAGATCAGTGTGCAGTGGTCTCTAAACAGTGGTCCTCCGGATCTTGCAAAGCTACAACTCCCATCATGCCCACACAGCAGTTTGCTGTCTGGGCATGCTGGGATTTGTAGTTTTGCGACATCTGTAGGGCCACAGTTTGGAGATCACTGTGCAGTGGTCTCTAAACTGTAGCCCTCCAGATGTTGCAAAACTGCAAATCCCAGCATGCCCAAACAGCAAACAGCTATCTCGGCATGCTGGGAGTTGTAGTTGCGTACCTCCAGCTGTTGCATAACTACATCTCCCAACATGCTCTTCGGCGATCAGTACATGCTGGGAGTTGTAGTTTTGCAACAGCTGGAGGCACCCTGGTTGGAAAATACTGAGTTAGGTAACAGAACCTAACTGAAGGTTTTCCAACCAGTGAGCCTCCAGCTGTTTCCTGCTTCATGTTTGAGCTGCGGCAAATTTTCTGCCGCAGCGCAAACTCCTTGCAGCAAACTCACTGTAAACCTGCGCCAGTGCGAATGTGCCCTAAAAACACTACACTACACTAACACATAATAAAGGGTAAAACAAGACATATACACCCCCTTACACTGTCCCTTCCAATAAAAATAAAAAACATTGTAAGGCAGTGTTTCCAAAACGAAGCCTCCAGCTGTTGCAAAACAACAACTCCCAGCATTTCTGGACAGCCACTGACTGTCCAGGTATGCTGGGAGTTTAGCAACAGCTGGAGGCACCCTGTTTGGGAATCACTGGCGTAAAATATCCCTATGTCCACCCCAACGCAATCCCTATTTTAGTCCTCAAATGTGCATGTCGCTTCAGAGCCCTGTCGTATTTCAAGGAAACAGTTTAGGGCCACATGGGGGGTATTTCTGTACTCGGGAGAAATTGAGTTACAAATTTTGGGGGTCTTTTTCTCCATTTACCCTTTATGAAAAGGAAAAGTTGGGGTCTACATCAGTGTAAAAAAGTTTTTTTTTTAAACTACCATGCTGGTGTGGTCCCATACTTTTTATTTTCACAAGAGGTAAAAGGAAAAAAAGACCCCCAAAATTTGTAACGCAATTTCTCCTGAGAATGGAAATACCCCATATGTGGCGAAAAATGCTCTGCGGACGCACAACAAGGCTCAGGAGTGAGAGCGCACTATGTAAATTTGAGGCCTAAATTGGTGATTTGCACAGGGGTGGCTGATTTTACAGCGGTTCGGACATAAATGCAAAAAAGTAAATACCCACATGTGACCCCATTTCGGAAACTACACCCCTCACAGAACATAACCAGGGGTATAGTGAGCCTGAACAACCCACAGGTGTTTTTTGTTTTTTTTCTGTTCTGGCACCATAGGGGCTTTCTAAATGTGACATGCCCTCAAAAACCATTTCAGCAAATTTGCTTTCCAAAAGCCAAATGTGACTCCTTCTCTTCTGAGCATTGTAGTGCGCCACACATGTGGTATTTCCATACTCAGAAAGGATGGGGTTACAAATTTTGGGGACTTTTTCTCCTATTACTCCTTGTAAAAATGTAAAATTTGGGGAAAAACAGCATTCTACTGAAAAACAATTTCATTTACACGTCCAACTTTAACGAAAAGTCGTCAAACACCCGTGGGGTGTTAAGGCTCACTGGACCCCTTGTTACGTTCCCTGAGGGGTGTAGTTTCCAAAATAGTATGTCATGTGGGGGTTTTCTTGCGATTTTGGCACCATAGGGGCTTCCTAAATGTGACATGCCCCAGAAAACCTTTTCAGAAAAACTCATTCTATAAAATCCCATTGTCGCTCCTTCCCTTCTGAGCCCTATAGTGCACCCACAGAACACTTCACATCCACATATGAGATATTTCCTTACTCGAGAGAAATTGGGTTACACATTTTAGGAAGATTTTTCTCCTTTTACACCTTGTAAAAATTCAAAAACTGGGTCTACAAGAACATGCGAGTGTAAAAAAATGAAGATTTTGAATTTTCTCCTTCACTTTGCTGCCATTCCTGTGAAACACCTAAAGGGTTAACACACTTACTGAATGTCATTTTGAATACTTTGAGGGGTTCAGTTTTTATAATGGGGTCATTTGTGGGGTATTTCTAATATGAAGGCTCCTCAAATCCACTTCAAAACTGAACTGGTCCCTGAAAAATTCTGATTTAGAAAATTTTGTGAAAAATTGGAAAATTGCTGCTATACTTTGAAGCCCTTGATGTGACATTGATGTGTTTTCAGTGTGCAAAATTGCGCAAGAGATCGATTTGCACAAATTATGAATTACTTACTAAAGTTAAAATCACACACAGGACCGAGTGATTTTGAGAAAGTTGTAAAAATGACAGTGGAGAAGATGCTCCAAACTTTGGCACAAAAACACACTGCACCAAAGTATTGCGCCAAAGTTACGGGAAAAAACACATAAATCCTTTGATAAATACCCCCATATTGTATATATGAATCAATATATAATTTATTTGGGATGTCCATTTTCCTTATTAGCATTGAGTTTCAAAGTAGAAAAAAAATGCAAAATTTTTAAATTTTTCTTCAAGTATCGACAAAATGTTACCACTAACATAAAGTAGAATATGTCAAGAAAAAACAATCTCGGAATCAGAATGAAAAGTAAAAGCATCCCAGAGTTATTAATGCTTAAAATGACAGTGGTCAGATTTGCAAAAAAGGTCTCCGTCCTTAAGGTGAAAATGAGCTGCATCCTTAAGGGGTTAAAAAGCATCATTAGCATCTTTATTATTCCTGGCTCAAGGGACTAGTTATTAGCATAATATTACTAGGCGCTTTAAACCAGTTAAAGGGCAGTGCTAGCAATCCCATAACTGCTTCATAATAGCACTATTACTAAAGCCTCCCAAGTCAATAAATATTATTCATGGTTCACATAGGAACAGATGGGTGATTCCAATTTCTTACATGTTCATATAAGTAAGTTACCACACATAGCATTAATATGCATGATTAAACTTAACTAATTGATGGGACTGCTGTTTAACATAGAGCCACACCAACAGGCATGCTATTCATAACTCAAATAAATACTTATAGCCAATTCATAACAATATAATTAATATGAGTAATTCAGTTATATCTAATTGATAGATGCATTACTAGCATGATGATTCCTGTACATAGGAATTATTCATGATTCCCATAGACGTATATAAACTATTCCCTTCAATTCGTATCAAGACTGTTAATTAAAATAATATTTCTGCACATGATTCACATTTTCTGAACATGATTTAATATTACTGGACCTGGACATGATTCAAGGCTGGTCATTATCAGTGCAATAAGACGCCATTTAGTACTCGGCAATGCCAAGGCCACGATACTGATCATAGAACACATAGAACACTTAAATACCATATTTATCGTGCTATAACATGCACGTTTGAAAAATGTGTGTTATACGCTGATAAATACGGTACTTATAAGAAAGTCATATAAACGCTATCGGCGTGATAAACCATAAAGCTAGGCGTTACTTATGATTCAACATATGCATAGTCCCAACAATTCATATCCGTGCAATTAAAATAATTAAAAAACAAAAACTAAAAAAAACATTTCATAGTAATGCGTTATTTTTGGTTATGTTTTTTCACATAATAACCTTCATTCATAATATGCTGTATCTCTCCGTGGGATTGACTATTGCACAATTTCTTTATTAGCTTTCTGCTGTAGGGATGAGCGAATCAAATCTGATGAATCCGAATTTGTTACGAATTTCAGGAAAAATTTGATTTGCAACTAATGCGAATATCGCCACGATTCGATCACACGAATCGCTTCATTAAACTCCATTTAGTGTGGTCCAGGCTCCAGAGCATCTATAATGGCGGATCCACATGTGAGGACATGGGGCAAGGAATCCTGGGAAGGCGAGAACAAGGGTGGGTGGGATGACCCTGAATCACATGCAGCATGTAGCCTATCAGCAGCCAGCCACCCCTTTGATGTCACAGCCCTATATAATTAGCAGCCATCTTGCGGCAAGTCATTTCAGCCTTTTATTGCAAAGAGAAAGAGAGAGGGACAGACAACAGTGTTTGTTGCACAGAAAAGCATTTTTACAGCAGCGATTCACCTCCCAGTCACATCAGCGTTCTATTGCAGAGAGGGACAGAGAGGAGTGTGTTGCACAGGAAAGCTTTTTTACAGCAGCGTCCCGGTACTTAACCCCTTAAGGACTCAGCCCATTTTGGCCTTAAGGACTCAGACAATTTAATTTTTACGTTTTCATTTTTTCCTCCTCGCCTTCTAAAAATCATAACTCTTTTATATTTTCATCCACAGACTAGTATGAGGGCTTGTTTTTTGCGCGACCAGTTGTCCTTTGTAATGACATCATTCATTATATCATAAAATGTATGGCGCAACCAAAAAACACTATTTTTGTGGGGAAATTAAAACGAAAAACGCAATTTTGCTAATTTTGGAAGGTATTGTTTTCACGCCGTACAATTTATGGTAAAAATGACATGTGTTCTTTATTCTGAGGGTCAATACGATTAAAATGATACCCATTATTATATACTTTTCTATTATTGTTGCGCTTAAAAAAAATCACAAACTTTTTAATCAAATTAGTACGTTTATAATCCCTTTATTTTGATGACCTCTAACTTTTTAATTTTTCCGTATAAGTGGCGGTATGGGGGCTCATTTTTTGCGCCATGATCTGTACTTTTTTTTATACCACATTTGCATATAAAAAACTTTTAATACATTTTTTATAATTTTTTTTAATAAAATGTATTAAAAAAGTAGGAATTTTGGACTTTTTTTTTCGTTCACGCCGTTCACCGTACGGGATCATTAACATTTTATTTTAATAGTTCGGACATTTACGCACGCGGCAATACCAAATATGTGTATAAAAAATGTTTTTTACGCTTTTTGGGGGTAAAATAGGAAAAAACGGACGTTTTACTTTTTTATTGGGGGAGGGGATTTTTCACTTTTTTTTTTATTTTACTTTTACATTTTTTTACATTTTTTTTTTACACTTGAATAGTCCCCATAGGGGACTATTCATAGCAATACCATGATTGCTAATACTGATCTGTTCTATGTATAGGACATAGAACAGATCAGTATTATCGGTCATCTCCTGCTCTGGTCTGCTCGATCACAGACCAGAGCAGGAGACGCCGGGAGCCGGACGGAGGAAGGAGAGGGGACCTCCGTCCGGCGTTCTGAATGATCGGATCCCGGCATCTGAGGGGTTAATGGCGGACGCCCGTGAGATCGCGGGCGTCGGCCATTGCCAGCGGGTCCCTGGCTGCGATCAGCAGCCGGGATCAGCCGCGCATGACACAGGCATCGCTCCGATGCCCGCGGTTATGCACAGGACGTA
Source organism: Hyla sarda (assembly GCF_029499605.1). Taxonomy (NCBI): domain Eukaryota; kingdom Metazoa; phylum Chordata; class Amphibia; order Anura; family Hylidae; genus Hyla; species Hyla sarda. Next base: position 170,563,401 of record NC_079196.1, on the reverse strand, counting down.
AATGTACGTCCTGGTGTGTTAAGTACCACCTCACCAGGACGTACATTTACGTCCTGCGTCCTTAAGGGGTTAAGGACAGAGGGCGTACCTGTACACCCTCCACATTTCCAATCACCGTCGCTCGCCAGGCTGTGATCGGAGCAGGATGCCTGCTGACATCTTTTAGCAGGCATCCTGTGACATCGCCCAGGGGGTCCTGTGACCCTCCCCCCATAACGTTGATCGCTTTGATTGGACGGTCAATTCTGACCATTCAATGACAGCTTTTCCAGGCTGATCGGGTCTCTAGTGACCCGATTGCCTTGAAAATAAGTATAATCGGAGCTGTCAGCCCCGATCATCCTAAAGAATGGGAGCGAGGTGGCAGGGGTGCCGCCTCCTCCTATTCCCTGCCATTGGTCGATCAGGACTGATCGAGCAATGACAGGAGGGGGCAGGGGTAATGAAAGATGAGGTGTCACTCACCACCAGTGGCAGCAGCAAGATGTCAGGACGACGATCGCGTGACTGGCGATGGAGACAATCGGCATGGGCGAGCCACAGTATGAAGATCCCTGGTAAGTGATCTTAAACTGTGGCCCTCAAGAAGTTGCAAAACTACAACTCCCAACCAAAGGCTGTCTGGGCATGCTGGGAGTTGTAGTTTTGCAACATCTGGAGGGCCACAGATTGGAGACCATTGTGCAATGATCTCCAAACTGTGTTCTGTGGCATACTAGGAGTTGTAGTTCTGTAACATCTGGCCCTTCAGATGTTGCAGAACTACAACTCCCAGCATGCCTGGACAGTCTGGGCATACTGGGAGTAGTAGTTTTGCAACATCTGGAGAGGCACAGTTTGGAGACCACTATACAGAAATTGTGTTACAAATTTTGGGGGGCTTTTCCTCCTTTTACCCCTTATGAAAAGGAAAAGTTGGGGGCTACACCAGCATGTTAGTGTAAAAAATGAAAACATTTCACAAGAGGTAAAAGGAGAAAAAGACCCACCAAATTTGTGACACAATTTCTTTTGAGTACAGAAATATCCCATATGTGGACATAAAATGCTCTGCGGGCGTACAACAAGGCTCAGGAGTGAGAGCGCCATGTACATTTGAGGCCTAAATTGGTGATTTGCACAGGGGTGGCTGATAGTTACAGTGGTTCTGACATACACACAAAAAGGAAAACACTCACATGTGACCCCATTTTGGAAACTACAATCCCCCCCCCCACTCCACAAGTGTTTGCTGACTTTTCGTTAAAGTTGGACGTGAAAATGAAAAATTTGATTTTTTTCACTGAAATGCTGGTGTTACCCCCAATTTTTCATTTTCATACCCCATATGTGGATGTAAAGTGCTCTGCTGACACACTTCACTGCTAAGAAGAGAAGGAGCAAAACCTGTTTTTTGGAGAGAATTTGGCTGGAATTGAAAGCCATGTGCATTTAAAAAGCCCCCATGCTGCCAGAACAGTGCCCCCCCCCCCCCATGTGAGCCCATTTTGGAAACTACACCCCTCAAGGAATGTGATAAGGGGTGCATTGAGCATTTACGCTGCCCCACAGGAGCCTGACAGATTTTTTGAACAGTTGTCCATAAAAAGGAAAAATAACATTTTGTCAAATGCCAGTGGGGTGTAAATGCCCACTGCACCCTTTATTACATTCTGTGAGGGGTTTAGTTAACGAAATGGGGTCACATGGGGGGGTCCACTGTTCTGGCACCATGGGGACTTTGTAAACGCACATGGTCCCCAAATTCCATTCCAACCAAATTCTCTCTCCAAAAGCCCAATGGCGCTACTTCTATTCTGAGACCTGTAGTGAGCCAGCAGGGCAGTTTACGACCCCATATGGGGTATTTCCTTACTTGGGAGAAATTGGGCTTCTAATTTTGGGGGCCTTTTTCTCCTATAACCCCATGTGAATATTTTAAATTTGGAATAACACCAGCATTTTAGTGTTAACAAACTAATTTTTCATCTTTACGGCCCACTGTTCAAAAAACCTGTGAGGTGTAAGTACTCACTCTAACCCTTGTTATGTTCCTTGAGGGGAGTAGTTTCCAAAATGGTGTCAAATGTAGGGGGTTTCCGCTGTTCTGGCACAATGAGAGCTTTGTAAAAGTCAAATTTTAACGTCCAACTTTAACGAAAAGTCATCGATCACCTGTGAGGTGTTAAAAGAGATAAAGGAAAAACAGGGAATGTCCCCCTAGTGAAGTACAGTAGAGCAATATAATAATGAAAAATGGTGTTAATATCACTCACCATGTGATGTTGCGCTCAGAGCATAACACCTTTTCTCTCATGTAGAATGGGTCTTTGGATCCTACAGCTAGCAATCCCTCCGAACGCTCACTGGAGTCATCGGTAGTAATAGTGCAGATAGGTAAAAAAAGGAATTTTTCTTGCAGCGCTGGACCAACACGGTTGTAAAGAGACAAGACTCTTAAAGGGTATAATCAGATGGCATTTATTAAAAGCACATCAACGTGTTTCTGGCCCAGAGTGGGCCCTTCCTCAGGAAAAGGTGCTGATCTGCACCTTCAGCATCGATCAGAACCTTTTCCTGAGGAAGGGCCCACTCTGGGCCAGAAACGCGTTAGTGTGCTTTTAATAAATGCCATCTGATTATACCCTTTAAGAGTCTTGTCTCTTTACAACCGTCTTGGTCCAGCGCTGCAAGAAAAATTCCTTTTTTTTACCTATCTGTACTGTGAGGTGTTAAGGCTCACTGTACACATTGTTACATTCCTTAAGGGGTGTAGTTCCCCAAATAGCAATTTTTTTTTGCTATTCTGGCAACCTGGGGACTTCCTAAATGCAACATGCCCCCCCAAAAAACCAAAGTGCAATATTTGTTCTCTAAAATCCCAAAGTTGCTCCTTCCCTCCTGAGCCATGTTGTGCGCTCCCAGAGCACTTTACATGCACATTTGAGGTATTGCCATACTCAAGAGAAATTGGGTTACAAATTTTGGGGGAATTTTTCTCCTTTTACCCCATGTAAAAATAAGAAAAATGAGGCTACAAGAACATGTTAATGTAAAAATTGGAGATTTTGAGATTTCTCATCAGTTTTCACATTGATGCTATTCCTGTGAAACACCTAAATGGTTAACAAACTTTCTGAATGTAATTTTGAATACTTTCAGGGGTGCTGTTTTCATTATGGGGGATTTCTTACAGAAAAGCCCCTCAAATCCACTTCAAACTGAACTGGGCCCTAAAAATTTCAGATTTAAAATTTTTCTTGAAAATTTGAAAAAATTCCTGCTTTACTTTGAAGTCCTCTAATGTCTTCAAAAAGTAAAAACATGTCAATTTTATGATGCCAACATAAAGTAGACATATTGACTGGCATTTATCATTGTAGGTTTTAGTGAAGCATTTTTCTACACCTTTTTTTGTGTGCTGGTAATGTGTAGGAATTTATTAAATGGTCACAGAGCATTTGATACATTTTGTGCAGGTCACATTTTCTGAAATTTCTCTCTTCACATACACCAAAAAGTTAAGCTAAGTCTGGGCTGGTGTAGTTTTAGAGACTTTTCAGTGACTTTCCACCTTTTTGCGCCTTTTCACAAAAAGGCGCAGTTCATAAAATCCTTCCATATCATGTGTATTGCCAAAATCAGTGAATTGCAACTCAAAATCAGCAGAAACGTGTAAACCAAAAGACGCAAAAAAGGTGCAAATAGACTCAACTTGCGCCTTTTTTGCAACTTGTGTAGACACAAAAAACAGTCTAAAGACAATGATAAATGTCGGCCATTGAATATGTGAATCAATATACACTGCTCAAAAAAAATAAAGGGAACACTTAGATAACACATCCTAGATCTGAATGAATGAACTAATCATAAGAAATAGGGATCTCTGAGGAAGGAAAGCGTACTTTCAGAAACACGTCAGATCCTTTTTTGGCCCTAGGCTCTGCCAGTAGTGACATCACTAGTAGCTTTTTGGGTCATGTCTTTGCGCTGTATTAGCGGGGAAGCAAGCCGGTGAGATGCTTCCGGCCGGAGCAGATCTCCCGGCGTTTGGCTCCCTGCTATCCCGATACTCTGCGTTTGTTATAGGACTACTCAAGCTCCATAATTGGAATTACCGCAGGATATCAGAATTTAATGAAGTGAACAGGAACCTCACACCGAAGTGGTACAATCATCGCTATCAAGAGAGTGGATTACTGAGTTAAAGGAAATGTATTTCAGCGCCGGTTCAGCTCCACTATTTAGTGAGGATGATCTACTAGAGGACAGTCAGCAGCTACTGCCCAGCCAATAAGTGGAGGCGGGCAAGTAGTGATGAGGAGAGTGGCGTGGGAGGTGGTGTTGCGAGCATTAAGACTCCTGAAGCAGACACTGTTGAGGAACCTGAGGAGGACATCAATGACGTGCAGACACAACTTAATGATGATGAAGCTGATCACACTTGGGAGCCAGATGCAGAAGGTGCTTCATCATCATCAGGAGAAGAGGGTTGCAGGTTGCTTGTGAGGCAGAAGCTGAGCCAGCAAGGTAGTAGCATGGTTGGCAGTCAGCATGGTGGCAGAAGTGGAAAGTCTGGAGCCAAACATGCCCGGGGTAGACCACCTGCTTCGCTCAGCCTACCTTCCCAGGAACAGGGGTTCCTGGAGTCGGCGGCAGTAGCAGTCAATCAGTGCGGACTGTTGGGGGGGATATCAGCTACTCGGCGGTTTGGCAGTTTCTCATCAAGCATCCAGAGGATGTTAACCAGGCCACATGCAAAATGTGTCAGCAGAAGGTGAAGCATGGCCAATGTTGGCACCATGGCCCTGCGTCAACATATGCAGCATCACCTGGGATAGCCGTGGCTCCAATGTGGTGGTCCAGTCGGCTGCATCACTCAGTGGCACGCCGCTCCCTGTTTCAGCCAGCCAAAGCTCCACCACCTCAGCCGAATGAAGCTGTGTGTCATACCCATCTGTCGCTCCAGGTTCTCCTGCTTCTACTTCGAGTCAGTCATTCCACCAGCAATCCGGGAAGCCATGTCGAAGAGACAACAGTAATCTCCCAATCATCCAGTGGCGAAGAAGCTCAATGTGCTCCTGTCCAAGTTGCTGATGCTACAGTCCCTCCCTTTTCAAGTGGTGGACTCTGCACCTTTCAAAAAACTGTTGGCTTGTGCCGAGCTGAGGTGGAGAGTCCCAAGTCATCATTTCTTTGTGAAGAAGGCAATACCAGCCTTGCACAATTTTCTGGAACAGAAGGTAGGCCAGTCCTTGAGCTTGTCGGTGTGTACCAAAGTGCACGGCAGCGCCGACGTATGGAGCTGTAACTTCGGTCATGGACTATACATGTCCTTTATGGCCCACTGAGTGAATGTGGTTCCTGCACAGCCACAACAGTAACTTAGACAGGTCACGCCGCTTCCTCCTCCATGCTCTCAGCCCAGTGGTCCTGTGACAGTGCGTGACTCTGCCTCCTCATCCTTCACCGTGTCCTCAGCCTCCACCACACCGACAAGTCTCAGTGCCCTTCCAACATACCATGTGTGCAGGGCACGGCGGTGTCACGCTGTTCTTCACATGGTTTGCCTTGACGTCCAGAGTCACACAGGGGAGGAACTGCTAAAAGTCATTCATCAAGAAATTGAATCATGGCTTACTCCACGAAAACTGGAAAAGGGCTGAAATATATCAGTCTGTGTGTTTTGCAACAGCTGGAGGCACCCTGGCTGGGGACCACTGCTTAAAAGGGGAACTTCCGCTGGCAACCTTTTTTTCTTTAAAGCAACTAACTACTTCAGTATTCAAAGTGCTGAAATATATCAGTCCGTGTGTTTTGCAACAGCTGGAGGCACCCTGGTTGGGGACCACTGCTTAAAAGGGAAACTCCGCTTGCAAGCTTTTTTTCTTTAAAGCAACTAACTACTACAGTATTCAAAGGGCTGAAATATATCAGTCCATGTGTTTTGGAACAGCTGGAGCCACCCTGGTTCGGGACCACTGCTTAAAAGGGGAACTCCGCTGGCAAGCTTTTTTTCTTTAAAGGGTAGCTCCCACCATCCTATTTTTTTTCTGTCCCTGCCTATTGCCAATCTATCCCTAACCCCCTCCCTGCTTTTAATTTTTCTTTTTACTATATTAAAAATAACTTTATGTCTGCCTGGTAGTGTGCTCACTACCAGGCAGACTTCCCCAGCAGGCACCACATCACTGATGCCCGCCGGGGACAACACTTCCGCCCTTAGTTTATCTACACAGGGTGCCACCAGCTGTTTCACCACTACAACTCCCAGCTTGCCCTGACATCTATAGGCTGTCAGGGCATGCTGGGAGTTGTAGTAGTGAAACAGCTGGAGGCACCCTGTGTAGATAAACTATAAGTTTATCCCCACAGGGTGGGGATTAAGCCCCCCCCCCCCCCCATACCCCGTTCCCTCCATCAAAATACCACCTTTTTTGGCTGTGAAATAAAATCAGTCAGTTCACTTCACACTTGGGAGTTTTTGGGCCTGCTGGGCTCATTGTCACACTAGTGCAAATCATATGTGGTGTGACTGTAGTGTAAATTTGAAAAAAAAATCCTTTTTTTGGCTGTGAAATAAAATCAGTCAGTTCACTTCACACTTGGGAGTTTTTGAGCCTGCTGGGCTCATTGTCACACTAGTGCAAATAATTTTTGGGGTGACCGTAGTGTATATTTGAAAAAAAAAAAAAAACTTTTTTGACTGTGAAATAAAATCAGTCAGTTAACTTCACACTTGGGAGTTTTGGGGCCTGCTGGGCTCATTGTCACACTAGTGCAAATCATATGTGGTGTGACAGTTGTGTAAATTTAACAAAAAAAATTAAATTTTGACTGTAATAGATTGAATAGCAGTTAGTTGTCTGCAAGCGTGTGTCAGGCCTACAGCGTCTACTCTCCGTCTACGTCTGTCAAGGACATGTTTGAGCGTAAGATGCCAATGTCACAAGGTCACCCCCTAGCCCGGAGTCTGACAGCTGGCTTGTCTGAACTCATAGCCCGCCAGCTTTTAAAAAATTAATAAAAATTTTTTTTTTTTACATTTTAAAAAATAGCTAACGTTTTTATTTTTTTAGCTATTGGGACACCGCAGTGGAAGGTACCCGGCCAAAATTTCTTTGCACAAAAGGCAATCCCCAACCGGCAACAGGAAGTAATGGCATGTCTGGCACACAGTGTTGGGGCAAGGGTCCATCTGACCACTGATACCTGGTCTGCAAAGCATGGTCAGTGCAGGTATATCGCCTACACTGCGCATTGGGTAAACCTGGTGACGCTGTGCAGGGTTGCCGCGGTGGATTTTGAATGAAGACGGGCCTCTTGAAGCTGATTGGTCACTCGCTGCTGGATGGTATGGGGCCGACCAATCAGGAACGTGCCGTACATGGCTGTGTACAGTTACGCTGTCATAGGAAAAAGTCGGTGAGGGGATGTCATCCAAACATGGGCATGGGGTTGGTAGGCTTAACTCTGATTGGCTGTTCGGGATGTGAGCCAATCAGAAAGGGGATGTATGAGTTCAGGTTGCAAGTCTTTGCCGCTGGTGGTGGCAGGATGTCTTTCAAATCTTTCAGCCAATCGCTGCTGGGCAGGTCCGGGCGACGACCAATCAGGTTAAAGACGTATAATTCCTCTTTGGGGGATTCCTAGAGGCATCGGCGGCAAATCTTTTTTGAAGAATTCGACCAATCGCTGCTGGGCAGGTCCAGGCGGCGACCAATCAGGGATGAGACGTGTATTTCCTCTTTGGAGAATTCCAAGAGGCATCGGCAGCAACTCTTTTTTGAAGAATCCGACCAATCACGTTCCGTCTGGGTAAGGAGGCGACCAAGGATGACTTGCATGACTTATCCACCACCAACTATGGTTCAAGCCGCAATGTTTTAGGGCACTTTCTGGCTGGGAAACAAACAGAAATTTTTCTGGCTGCTGCTACAGCAGCGGCTGCAACAATACCAAATTTTTCAGCCATGTGTACATGCCTAATTTTTCTGGCACTCTCTGCTGACATCTCTGTCCATCATGCCAGTGAGGCGCTTGATTTGCGACAGCCCAACACGTTGGAAATCATCACTCCTAATGTTTGACAGCCTGCTCCAACAAGAAAAAACCGTTAAAGAATATTTGTATGACCGGGGTGCTAGGACATCATCTGCGGAGCTGGGAATTTTTTTGCCACGTTACTGGACGCTCATGCGCAATGCCTGTAGCCTCATGCGTCCTTTTGAGGAGGTGACAAACCTAGTCAGTTGCACCGAAGGCACCATCAGCGACATCATACTATTTGTTTTCCTCCTGGAGCGTGCCCTGCGAAGAGTGCTGGATCAGGCAGTAGATGAGCGTGAAGAGGAAGAGTTGTGGACACCAGCACCACCAGAAACAGCCTTATCAGCATTGCTTGCTGGACCTGTGGCAACGCTGGAAGAGGATTGTGAGGAAGAGGAGTCAGAGGAGGAATGTGGCTTTGAAGAGGAGGAGGAAGACCAACCACAACAGGCATCCCATTGTGCTCATTGTCACCTATCTGGTCCCGTGGTATTGTACGTGGCTGGGGGGAAGAAGATGATACCTTCCCTGACATCACTGAGGACGAGGAATGGGACATGAGTAGCTCGGCATCCAACCTTGAGCAAATGGGGTCTTTCATGCTGTCGTGCCTGTTGAGGGACCCTTTTATTTTGAGAAGGATTTCTTTGTGTTTTTCACCGTCCTGCATTATAGAGTCTTCTGGACTGTATGAATATTTAAACTTGAATTTTCAAGAGTATTAACCATTACTCAAAGGAACGCTTGTTGCGTGTGATTTTTTTAACTTAAATTTTCAAAAGTAAAATACAGAGAGGGAAGAACTCTGTTTCTTTATTTGATGAAAAATTTTATTTAGAAAATGATTTCTTTGTGTGTTTCTCCGTCCTGCATTATAGAGTCTTCTGGACTCTTGGATATGCGCTTGTTCTTATTTTTCAGCCATGTGTACATGTCTAATATTTCTGGCCTCGGGTGCTGCACTTTTTCTGCTGCTGCAATTTTCTGGCCGCTGCTACAGCAGCGGCTGCAACAATACCAACTTTTTCAGCCATGTGTACATGCCTAATTTTTCTGGTACTCTCTGCTGACATCTCTGTCCATTTTAGCAACCGTGCATATTAGTTGTATGCTAAGGTTAGCATGGTGGCTCAGAGGTTAGCACTGCTGCTTTGCAGCGCTGGGGCCTTGGGTTCAAATCCCACTATGTGCTGCCTAAAGGGGGGCTCTAACTGTGTACTGCCTGTAGGGGGGATCTAACTATGTGATGACTAAAGGGGGGATCTAACTATATGCTGCCTAAAGGGAAGCTCATTCCACTGCTTCATCTACTACAACACGTGTTGAAAATGATGGCTGGTCAGGGGCACTGGAGATTTGGCACCTACATCTCATGATCACATGAGCCCTGTGGGGGCTGAACTGGAGGAGGAGGGGGAGGGGCACAGTGGAGCACAGTTTAACCTCCTGAGCGGTATTCCCGAGCGTGACTCGGGGTTAATTTTCCCTGCCAGGATCGGTAACCCCGAGTCACGCTCGGGGTAGAATTACAGAGTTCCTGGCCGGGCTGCACGATATATCGCAAAAGCAATGCGATATAGCGATGCCGCCCCCGGGAAAACATGCGATTATCTGCTCTCGTCGGCTCCCGTTGCGGGGGCCGGACAGAGCAGGTAAAGAAAAATACTAAAAGTCAGTGTTTCCCTACCAGGGGGCCTCCAGCTGTTGCAAAACTTCAACTCTCAGCATGCCCGAACAGGCTGTCCGGGCATGCTGGGAGTAGTAGTTTCACAACAGTTGGAGGCACCCTGCTAAATGTAAAAGGAAAAAGTAGTAAAATAAAAAAAACTTTTGCTCACCTAGTCCCGGTCCCTGAAGATGTTGTTCCCCTCCGTGCGCTCTGGTACCTGCTCTATTCATCTTACAGGACCTTTCACTTTTCAGCCAATCACAGGCCGCAGTGGTGTAAAGCCTGTGATTGGCTGAAGGGGAAAGGGCTTGTTCTGCAGCAAATACACTAGGTTTGAAATCTGCCCGGCAAACCTAGTGTATGATACTGCAGGACAAGGTGACAAGGGGGGGGGGGGAAGAGTGTGACAAAGAGGGGAATGTGACAGAGGGGGGGATGTGACAAGGGGGGGGGAATGTGACATGAAGGGGGGGGGAATGTGACAGGGGGGGAATGTGACAAGGGGGGGAATGTGACAAGAGGGGGGAATGTGACGGGGAGGGGGAATGTGACATGAAGGGGGGGGGATGTGACAAGGGGGGAATGTGACAAGGGGGGGAATGTGACAAGAGGGGGAATGTGACAGGGGAGGGGGAATGTGACATGAAGGGGGGGGGGAATGTGACAAGGGGGGTAATGTGACAAGGGGGGGGAATGTGATAGAGGAGGGGGAATGTGACATGAAGAGGGGGGATGTGACAAGGGGGGGAATGTGACAAGGGGGGGAATGTGACAAGGGGGGGAATGTGACAAGGAGGGGGGGAGAATGTGACAAGGAGGGGGGGAGAATGTGACAGGGGGATGTGACAAGGGAGGGGGAATGTAATGGGGGAGATGTGAAATGGGCGGGGGGAGATGTGAAATTCAGTGCAAAAAATTGTACCGCTTTTGGTACAAATTTCCAGAAAGAATCATACCGCCAGGGAGGTTAGGTTTTGCAAGATGGGCAGTTTTTCTAGTCATCTGACAGGAGAGGAGGAGCAGGAGCAGCTAGAGGAGCTAGAGGGTTATGAGGAAGGTGAGACAGAGGACCCAGGCACACCATGGCAGTATGCAGTGGAGATGGAGGAAGAGAGTCATTCAGAGTCACTTGCACAAATGGCACGATGCATGCTCACTTCCTTGCGTTGACTTGTCACCACTCGGCTGTGGAATGACTTCTGGCTCTCCACCTTATTGGACCCTCGCTACTGGCTTGAAATGGGAGCCTATTTCACACCCTCGCAGGTCTGACTTGGGGGGCCCTCTACGCTCACATTCCACTGCCATGGCTGCTGGGGAGGGGTGGGGTGTCAGGAGCAGTACCAGCTCCATCAGCAGCAGCCTGAGTTTACAGTCGCTGATGAGTAGCCTTCTTCACCTGCATAATGAAGCAACTCATCAGCAGCAGGTAGACCTGGAGCAGGACCTGAACCAGCAGGTGGTGGCATACCTTAACATGACTCTGCCAACACACCTTGAAGATCCGCTGGGCTTCTGGGCAGCCAAACTTGATTTGTGGCCCCAACTAGCTTGTCTGTCCACGAAAAATGTGGAGAGACTGACCTTTGTGAAGATGAATCAGGCATGGATCAGCCAGGATTTCCACCCACCAATGCCTGATGCATCAGAGTAGATTGACCATGGTGCCACACCAACACTTCACAAATTTGGATAGTGCTAAACATATTTAAGGCGCTGCTTCCCAGTTACAGACATTCCTCCGCATCAGACCAAAGTAAATATTGAAGATATGCATTTGCTAAAATCTTTTCTTAGGACAATATATACCATATTTAGCGGCATATAACATGCATTTTTAGGCTCAAATGTTTAGCCTAAAGTCTATCTGCATGTTATACGCCGATAAGCCTCTGCAGTTCAATGATTTAAAGTGGGTGCTTTAAATCAATGAACTGCAGCGGATTTTGCAGGTCCAGAGACCTGCTGTCGCTGCCGGCTTCTCTGCCCCTGCCTATCCTGGGGTCCAGAGACTGCCCCATTACCGCTGCCCCATTACCTCCCCCATCCCCCCTGGTTTTTCTGACCCCGCAGAAGCCCCCAGGAAAGGCAGGGGGAGAGAGGCCGTCGCTGCCCGCTTCTCTCCCCCTGCCTTTCCTGGGGTCTAGAGCCCTGCTTTTCTCCCCCTGGCTATCGGTGCCGCTGCCCCATTGCCTCCCCCATCACCGGTTTTATAATTACCTGTTGCCGGGATCAGGTCCGCACTGCTTTTGGCTCCGGTCCGCGGTGCTTCTGGCTCCGGTGTGGCGTCTATGCGTCGTTGCTATGCGCTGCGAGGCGCAATGGTGACTGACGCGACGTCACTCATCATTGCGTAGCAACACATAGCAACGACGCATAGACGCCACACCGGAGCCAGAAGCACCGCGGATCGGAGCCAGAAGCAGTGCAGACCCGACCCCGGCAACTGGTAATTATAAAACCGGGGATGGGGAGGCAATGGGGCAGCAGCGCCGATAGCCAGGGGGAGAGAAGCGGCGGCAGCAGGGCTCTAGACCCCAGGAAAGGCAGGGGGAGAGAAGCGGGCAGCGACGGCCTCTCTCCCCCTGCCTTTCCTGGGGGCTTCTGCGGGGTCAGAAACAGTTTATCTGGGTATACACATGCACACACACGCACCCTCATTTTACCAAGGATATTTGGGTAAAAAACTTTTTTTTACCCAAATATCCTTGGTAAAATGAGGGTGCGTGTTATAGGCCAGTGCGTGGTATACCTCGATAAATACGGTATGTACCCAACATTTTTTTTAAATCAAACAAAAGGAAAGGTGTGCAAAAAACACCATGTGCCACCTACACCACCAAGTATTGTTGTGATGCAAAAATCTCTAAAAGGTGGAAGGGAACAACGTATGGTCCTTTGTAACTGGTGGAGGTGAAAACTTCCCCTGTAAGGCCCTACTCTCCCATTATTAATTCCCTTTTGGCAAGTGTTACTCACCCTAAAAAGCGTGGCCCCAAACAGGAACCTTTCCCTATTTCCCCCTACAAACACTGCCATATCCCAGGGTTTTTAGGTGGAAATAGAGAGAGTTTCCTGTGTGGGGGTGCCCTTTTTAGGGTGAGTAACACTTGGCAAAAAGTGAATTAATAGGGCGGGAGTAGGGCCTTACAGGGGAAGTTTTTACCCCCACCTGCCCACCTTTTCGAGGAAAGTGTTACTCGTCTTAAAAAGGACGGCCCCACACAGGAACCAATCCCTAATTCCACCTAAAAACCCTGGGAAATGGCAGTGTTTGTAGGTGGAAATAGGGAGAGGTTCCTGTGTGGGGCTACCCTTTTTAGGGCGAGTAACAATTGCCAAGAAGGGAATTAATAATGCGAGGGTAGGGCATTACAGTGGAAGTTTTTACCCGGTTACAATGGACCATACGCTGTTCCCTTCCACCTTTTAGAGGTCTTTGCATCACATTAATACTTGGTGGTGTAGGTGGCACATGGTGTTTTTTGCACACCTTTCCTTTTGTCTGATTTAAAAAAAAAATGTGGGTCCATATATTTTATCCTAAGCATATTAACCCCTTAAGCGGTTTTTCCGCTTTTGCATTTTCATTTTTTCCTCATCACCTTCTAAAAATCATAATGCTTTCAATTTTGCACCTAAAATTCCATATTATGGATTATGTTTTTTACTTTGCAGTGACATTAGTCATTTTAACAAAATATCCACAGCGAAGCGGAAAAAAAATTCATTTTGCGACAAAATTGAAGATAAAATCCCATTTTGTAACTTTTGGGGGCTTATGTTTCTACACAGGAAAGGTGTAAAAATGACATCTTATTTTTATTCTGTAGGTTCATACGGTTAAAATGATACCTTACTTATATAGGTGTGATTTTGTATTACTACTAAAAAAAATCATAACTACATGCAGGAAAATGTATACGTTTAAAATTGCCATCTTCTGACCCCTATAACTTTTTTATTTTTCCGTATATGGGCCAGTATTAGGGCTAATTTTTTTGCGCCGTGATCAGAAGTTTTTATTGGTGTCATTTTTATATTGATCAGACTTTTTGATTGCTTTTTATTCATTTTTCATGACATAAAAAGTGAACAAAAATACGCTAAATTGGACTTTGGAATTTTTTTTGCGCGTACGCCATTGACCATGCAGCTTAATTAACAATATATTTTTATAGTTCAGACATTTCCGCTCGTGGTGATACTAAATATGTTTATTTTTATTTACGCAGTTTTTTTTTTTAAATGGAAAAAATTGGGGTGACTCTTACTCTTATTAGGGAAGGTGCTAAATGATCTTTAACTTATTTTTTTATAATTTTTTTTGAAGTTATAGAGTTTTAGGAAGTATGGACATTTTGACCGCCGCAATCCGCCCAAAAAAGGAAATATATTGCATCCTCCATTTCTCCAACAAGGAGCGCAACTCCCTGAACAACGGGGGGGAAATTTACCAAATATAGTGAGGAATAGTTTGGGGAGAGGGAGACTCCCAGGTATGTAATAGCAGAGGGAGACCAGGGAAAAGAATAGTTAGAATGCAGCAGGGACACCAGGGAGGATGGGAGATTCACCGGCATGGCTTCAGATTTGGAGAGATTGACTTTGTACCCCGAAACTAGGCCATACTCGTGTAAGAGTTTATATAATGCTGGTAAGGATAAGAGGGGGTTAATAAGGGTAAGCAGGACATCATCTGCAAATAGACAGACCTTAAAAATTATCTCGTGAAGAGTGATGCCCGAGATATCCGGATTCCCCAGTATCAAAGCTGCAGGCGGCTCTATGCACAGGGCAAAGATTAGGGGGGACAACGGAAAGCCCTGCCTGGTGCCATTGCAAAGGGTAAAAGGAGGGGAGGAGTTAGACGGAAGCTTAAGAGAAGCAGTAGGGGAGGAGTAGAGACCCTGCAGAAAGTTGCCCGCGATTCCAAATTTCTGAAGAGTGGCAAACATAAATTGCCAGCCCAGTCTATCAAAAGCCTTTTCGGCATCCAAGCTTAAAAGTAAGGCTTGTTCAGATCTCTTATTAAGTAGGTCAATGAGATCCACAACCCTTCATGTGTTATCACCGCCCTGCCTACAGGGGATAAAACCCACTTGGTCCTTATGAATGAGGGTGGGGAGAAAATGACAGAGGCGGGATGCCAGAATTTTAGAGAACAGTTTTAGGTCCGAGTTCAAAAGGGCAATAGGCCTGTAGCTAGATCAATCATAGGCTTCGGAATCAGTATAACTAAGGAGTGAAGAAAGGTCTGCGGGATCCCCTCTCCCCCAAGAAAGAGTTAAACAAAGGGACTAGGGAGGAGGATAGAGAAATAGCCGTTTTTAATAGCAATTTGCTGCAAATATATTCAGACTGAAAATAATTTTTTTACGATTAATATCATGTGATACTGAGCTTTCCATTTTATCCAATCTCAGCTTTACTATATTTGGAACATGAGATAACTTCCAATTTCTAGCTATTGTGGTGCGGACCACTGATAATAAAGCGAGAGCTTTCCAGATGTGAAATGCAGTGAGAGACGCTTGCAGGTTAAAGGGGTACTCCCGTGGAAAACGTTTTTTTTTTTTTTTAAATCAACTGGTGCCAGAAAGCTAAACAGATTTGTAAATCACTTCTATTAAAAAATCTTAATCCTTCCAGTACTTTTTAGGGGCTGTATAAAAAAGAGAAATCCAAAAAAGAATTGCATTTCCTCTGATGTCATGACCACAGTGCTCTCTGCTGACCTCTGCTGTCCATTTTAGGAACTGTCCAGAGCAGCATATGTTTGCTATGGGGATTTTTTCCTGCTCTGCATAGTTCAAGAAATGGACAGTAGAGGTCAGCAGTGAGTACTGTTGTAACGCCGAGCGCTCCGGGTCGCGCTGCTTCCCCGAAGCGCTCGCGGCATCCTCCCTCTAACAGTGCTCCGGTCACTGCTCCTGACCGAGAGCGCTGTCCCCCTGTCAGCGGCAGGGATGCGATCCGAGTGGCGGGACATCCCCGCTCACGGATCGCATCCCAAGTCACTCACCGTCCTCCCGCTGCTGCTTCCTCCCGGCGCGCACGGCCCCGCTCCTTAGCGCGTGCGCCAACTTGCTGAGATTTAAAGGGCCAGTGCACCATTAATTGGTGCCTGGCCCAATCAGTCCAAAACGTATAAAAACCCACTTCCCCTTCCTGTCCTTGCCGGATC
Organism: Hyla sarda; assembly: GCF_029499605.1. NCBI lineage: Eukaryota > Metazoa > Chordata > Amphibia > Anura > Hylidae > Hyla > Hyla sarda. Next base: position 170,547,517 of record NC_079196.1, on the reverse strand, counting down.
TTGTTGCCCTAGTGCCCTGAGAAAGCATTTTGTGTATCCCTAGCCTGTGAATTCAGACCCTTTCCCGTTGTCCCTGACTACGAACCTTTGCCACCTACCTTGACCTCTTGCTACGTCCGACCTTGCCTTCGCCTTGTCCTTGTGTACCATGCCTTTCTCAGCTGTCAGTGAGGTCGAGTCGCTATCAAGGGATACGACCTGGGAGTTACTGCCTCAGCAAGTCCATCCCGCCTTGTTGCGGCGGGCTCTGAAAACCAGTAACTTCTTAGAACCGGTCCCCTGGTATGGCCCACGTCATTGCCTCACTGACACAGAGGATCCACTACCCGTATCCTACCCGCACACCAGTCCGGATCCTGACAGTAGATCCGGCCATGGATCCCACTGAGGTGCCGCTGCCAAGTCTCGCTGACCTCACTACCGTGGTTGCCCAGCAGTCTCAGCAGATCGCCCAACAAGGACAACAGCTGTCGCAGTTGGCTGCCATGCTCTAGCAGTTTCTGCCTCCACAGCATCTACCATCTCCTCTGCCAGCTCCAACATCTCCTCCACTCCGAGCTGCCGCTACTTCCTCTAGAGTCCGTTTGTCTCTTCCTGAGAAATTTGATGGGGACTCTAAGATGTGCCGGGGGTTCCTGTCCCAATGTTCCCTGCACCTTGAGATGATGTCGGACCAGTTCCCCACAGAACGGTCTAAGGTGGCTTCGTGGTCAGTTTACTATAAGGAAAGGACTTGTCCTGGGCCACACCGCTTTGGGACTGCAACGATCCTGCCACTGCTTCCATCCAGTCCTTGTTCTCCGAAGTACGCAGTGTCTTCAAGGAGCCAGCCCGGGCCTCCTCTGCTGAGACGGCTCTTCTGAATCTCGTCCAAGGGAGCTCTTCAGTGGGCTAATGTGCCATCCAGTTCTGCACCCTCGCCTCTGAGCTAGCTTGGAACAATGAGGCCCTGCACCAGTCTTGTCCAGGCCAGATCCTCTGAAGCCTTTTTTCCTTGAGGTTGACACCTCCTCAGTGGGAGCTGGAGTTGTCCTTCTCCAAAAAAACGCTAAGGGAAAACACGTCACTTGCGTGTTTTTCTCCAAAACTTTTTCTCCTCCTGAAAAAAACTATTCTATAGGGGACCGTGAACTGTTGGCCATCAAGTTGGCACTTGAGGAATGGAGACACCTCCTGGAGGGATCCCTTCACCCCATCACCATTTACACTGACCATAAAAACCTGTCTTATCGCCAATCCGCCCAGTGGTTAAATCCTCGCCAGGCCAGATGGTTGTTGTTTTTTGCCCGCTTCAATTTTTAAATCCATTTTCGTCCTGCAGACAAGAATGTCAGGGCTGATGCTCTATCACGTTCCACCGATGCCTCAGAAGCCAAGACTCTTCCTCAGCGCATCATACCTCCTGAGTGTCTGATCTCTCCTGCTCCTGCTTCTCTGGTGCCAATTCCTCCAGGAAAAACCTATGTTCCTCCACGTCTTCGCCTCCGGACTCTCAAATGGGGCCATTCCTCCCATCTGGCTGGTCACGCTGGAATAAAAAATTCTATACAGTTGATTGTCAGACACTATTGGTGGTCCTCCCTGGAAAAAGATGTTACCGATTTCGTACGAGCCTGTACAGTGTGTGCACGTGACAAGACTCCACACCAGAAGACTGCAGGTCTTCTCCTTCCTCTGCCGGTGCCTGAACAGCCTTGGTCCCACATAGCCATGGACTTCATCACTGACCTTCCTTTATCTCATGGCAAAACTGTCATTTGGGTGGTCGTTGATCGTTTTTCCAAAATGGCTCATTTTGTCCCGCTTCCTGGCCTTCCTTCTGCGCCACAGTTGGCGAAGCAATTTTTTCTGCAGATTTTTCATCTTCACGGGCTTCCCACGCATATCGTCTCGGATAGAGGCGTTCAGTTTGTTTCATAATTTTGGAGAGTACTCTGCAATCAATTAAAGATCAAATTGAATTTCTCTTCCTCCTATCACCCCCAATCCAATGGACAAGTGGAAAGAGTGAACCAGATTCTTGGTGACTACTTGCAACATTTTGTCTCCTCCCGTCAAGATGATTGGGTCGACCTTTTGCCCTGGACTGAATTCTTGTACAATTTCAAAAATTCTGAGTCTTTCTCCAAATCTCCATTTTTTGTAGTGTACGGCCGCCACCCGCTGTCCCCCCTCCCCATTCCCACTTCATCTGGAGTTCCTGCCGTGGATGAATTAACCCGGGACTTCTCTATCTGGAAGGCGACTCAAAAGTCGCTCTTACTGGCCTCTTCTTGCATGAAGAGACATGCGGAGAAAAAGAGAAGAACTCCTCCTGTCTTTGCCCCTGGTGACAAAGTGTGGCTCTCTGCCAAATACATACGGTTTCGTGTCCCTAGCTACAAGCTGGGTCCTCGTTACCTCGGGCCATTTAAAATCAAAAACCAAATAAATTCTGTCTCCTACAAGCTCCATCTTCCTCCTTCTCTTCGTATTCCTAACTCTTTTCTTGTCTCCCTTCTCAAACCTCTCATACTTAACCGCTCTTACCCCAAGGTCACCGTTCCTGCTCCTGTCACTGGGTCCTCTGATGTCTTCTCCGTGAAAGAGATTCTTGCCTCCAAGTTTGTCCGAGGTAAACATTTTAATCTTATTGATTGGAAGAATTGTGGCCCGGAAGAGAGGTCTTGGGAACCCGAGGTCAATATTCTTGACAAGGAGCTAATTCATAAATTTCTGGGTCCCAAAAAGAGGGGGAGATCCAAGGGGGGGGGGGGTACTGTAACGCCGAGCACTCCGGGTCCCGCTGCTTCCACGGAGCGCTCGCAGCATCCTCCCTCTAACAGTGTTCCGGTCACTGCTCCTGACCGAGAGCGCTGTCCCCCTGTCAGCGGCGGGGATGCGATCCGCGTGGCAGGACATCCCCGCTCATGGATCGCATCCCAAGTCACTCACCGTCCTCCTGCTGCTGCTTCCTCCCGGCGTGCGCGGCCCCGCTCCTTAGGGTGCGCACGCGCCAACTTGCTGAGATTTAAAGGGCCAGTGCACCATTAATTGATGCCTGGCCCAATCAGTCCAGAATGTATAAAAACCCACTTCCCCTTCCTGTCCTTGCTGGATCTTGTTGACCTAGTGCCCTGAGAAAGCGTTTTGTGTATCCCTAGCCTGTGAATCCAGACCCTTTGCCGTTGCCCCTGACTACGAACCTTTGCCGCCTGCCTTGACCTCTTGCTACATCCGACCTTGCCTTAGCCTTGTCCTTGTATACCATGCCTTTCTCAGCTGTCAGTGAGATCGAGTCGCTATCAGGGGATACGACCTTGCGGCGGGCTCTGGTGAAAACCAGTAACTTCTTAGAACCGGTCCCCTGGTACGGCCCATGTCATCGCCTCACTGACACAGAGGATCCACTACCCGTATCCTACCCGCACACCAGTCCGGATCCTGACAACTGTGGTCATGACATCAGAGGAAATGCATTTCTTTTTTGATTTCTCTTTAGTATACAGCCCCTAAATAGTACTGGAAGGATTAAGATTTTTTTATAGAAGTGATTTACAAAAAAAAAAGTTTTCCACGGGAGTACCCCTTTAACCTTTTGGGGACGAAGGGCGTATCCATACGCCCGTGGGAATTTCGGTCCCCGCCGCGCTCCGGGTGGGGACCGGGGTGACTGCTGATATCGATCAGCAGGCACCCCGCGCAAATGCCCAGGGGGGGTCATCAGACCCCCCCATGTCGGTGTTCGGCGCAAATCGCAAGTTAATTCACACTTGCGATTTGCGCCGATTCTGGGTCATTATGGGTCTATGGTGACCCGGTGATCCAGAACATAAGGGGGATCGCGGCTGTCTAAGACACCTACGATCCCCCTGAAGGGATAGAAGTGAGGCGGGGCAGAACGGGGAAATGTCAGAGGACCGGCGTCGAAGATCCACTTACCCGTCCGGAGGCAGCTGGCGATGGTGATCGGCGGGCGGCGACGTTGTGCGGCAGAAGAGGACAGCTCCCTGGATCCTACGGAAGCCGGTAAGTTGCCTAGCAACATCTGGAGGGCTACTGTGGTCTCTAACCTGTAGCCCTCCAGATGTTGCAAAACTACAACTCCCAGCATGCTCAGACAGCTGTTTGGGCATGCTGGAATATGTAGTTTTGCAACAGCTGGAGGGTCACAGTCTGGAGTTCACTGTGCAGTGGTCTATAAACTGTAGCCCTCCAAATGTTGCAAAACTGCAAATCCCAGCATGCCCAGACAGCAAACAGCTGTCTCGGAATGCTGGGAGTTGTAGTTGCGTACCTCCAGCTGTTGCAAAACTACATCTCCCAGCATGCCCTTTGACTTGGTTGGAAAATACTGAGTTAGGTAACAGAACCTAACTGAAGGTTTTCCAACCATTGTGCCTCCAGCTGTTGCAAAAGCACAACTCCAAGCATGCACGGTCTGTCAGTAGATGCTGGGAGTTGAAGTTTTGCAACAGCTGGAGGTACACTGGTTGAAAAATACTGAATTAGGTAACAGAACCTAACTGAAGGTTTTCCAACCAGTATGCCTCCAGCTGTTGCAAAAGTACAACTCCCAGCATGCACGGTCTGTCAGTACATGCTGGGAGTTGTAGTTTTGAAACAGCTGGAGGTTTGCCCCCCCCCCCCCCCCATGTGAATGTACATTCACACAGGCAGGTTTACAGTAAGTTTCCTGCTTCAAGTTTGGGCTTTTCGCAGCGAGAAACTCACCGTAACCCGCCAGTGCGAATGTACCCTAAAAACACTACACTACGCTACACTAACACATAATAAAGGGTAATACACTACATATACACCCCCTTACACTGCCCCCCCCCCCCCCCCCAATAAAAATGAAAAACGTATTGTACGGCAATGTTTCCAAAACGGAGCCTCCAGCTGTTGCAAAACAACAACTCCCAGCATTTCTGGACAGCCACTGACTGTCCAGGTATGCTGGGAGTTTAGCAACAGCTGGAGGCACCCTGTTTGGGAATCACTGGCGTAAAATATCCCTATGTCCACCCCAACGCAATCCCTATTTTAGTCCTCAAATGTGTATGTCGCTTCAGAGCCCTGTCGTATTTCAAGGAAACAGTTTAGGGCCACATATGGGGTATTTCTGTACTCGGGAGAAATTGAGTTACAAATTTTGGGGGTCTTTTTCTCCATTTACCCTTTATGAAAAGGAAAAGTTGGGGACTACATCAGTGTAAAATTTTTTTTTTTTAAACTACCATGCTGGTGTGGTCCCATACTTTTTATTTTCACAAGAGGTAAAAGGAAAAAAAGACCCCCAAAATGTGTAACGCAATTTCTCCTGAGAATGGAAATACCCCATATGTGGGCGAAAAATGCTCTGTGGACGCACAACAAGGCTCAGGAGTGAGAGTGCACTATATTCATTTGAGGCCTAAATTGGTGATTTGCACAGGGGTGGCTGATTTTACAGCGGTTCGGACATAAATGCAAAAAAATAAATACCCACATGTGACCCCATTTCAATTTTTTTTGCATTGTGATCTGACGTTTTTATCGGTACCATTTTTGTTTTGATGGGACTTTTTGATCGCTCTTTATACATTTTTATTGAACTATGCAACACTGAAGCACAATGTTCCAATAGCAGCCTCAGCATTGCATAGTTTATTCAAACAGTGTGCATCCATATTGGGAAGCATTTCTGTTGTAGATGTTGTCTTAAAAACACTTATGCACACTGCAACAGCAAAAATGTATCTGAGCTGGTGTTACTTAGAAATCACTTTTTCCACAGTATCTATTTAGAGTCATTCACACAGCACTGTATCTCACAATTGAATACACTCCCCTTGATATCTTTCAGCTGTATGCACTGATAATTGCACAAAGTCCCATTAGCAGCGTCAATATTGCACAAGATCACATCAGCAGCTATATATGTTAGGTAAATCCCGTTGCAGCCAGTTTACAATTTACAAGTTCATCCCTCAAATTACACGTCCTCTGAAAAAAAACCAGAGGGTATTCTTCTGTCAATTCTGAGTATGCAGTATTTTAAAAACAATTATGTATGCTTATGGATAAGTTACGGTCCCGAAGATACACTGAATCATTTATTCTGGAAGCTTTTAATAGGGCTAGGAAACAGAAATGTTGAGACTTAACTTTGGGAGTAGGAAATGGAAAAATCAAATAAAACTTTCAATTTTTCTTTTGAATATAGTGCAGAAGCTGATGCGATAAAACAAGCTATTAATAAAAAATGGCATACCTGGCAGACTGGTGGTGAGACTTATCAGACTTGACAAAAGAATGCCCTCTAGTTTCTTTTCGCAGGACGTGTAATTTGAGGGATGAACTTGTAAAAAGTTGTTTGTCGACACCTAATGTGAACTGGCTGCAATGGGATCAACCTAAGGGAAATTTTCAATGCATACAGTTGGGTTCAGTTATACACAGTTACTGATTTTATCACATGTAGATCTGATTTTATAGTATACGCTTTAATCTGTCCCTGCAAGAAATGTTACATTGGTAAAACTATACATCCACTTTTCCACAGTATAAGGGAACATCTGAATTCCTTGTGAACTTGAAGGGGATCTCCCCAGTTCATAACACAAATGAATCTAGAACATGTTGGGAATCTGAATGGATTACAGTTCTTGGGTCTGCAACACATACATACAGACAGCAGTTTGGACAGACACACAAGATTACTACAAGCCGAAGCTAGATGGATTATCTGAACAGGGCCACTGGCATTTTAGGATTAAATGATCATAATGATTTGTCATCTTTTTTACTATGTGAAGTTTATTGGTCGGGTAAAATTGTTATTTTATTTAATTTTTTTATTTCAACGACAATTATACATTCCATATAATATCGCATTTCCATTATTCTTTGTCTATTATCAATATTTCAGAAAACTTTTTTCCTTTTTATGCCTCCCCCCCTGTACATTTCTCCAATCCAGTTCCAGTGCCCTTTCCGACCCTCGCCACTGAAGATTCCTTTTGCCTTATCTAATACTACCTCTCCTCCTCTCCCCCCTCCCCCCCTAAATAGACCTTCCTATCGTTAAAACCAAACAGAAAAAACAAAAAAATTGCATTTGGCTCCTCCCCCCCTCAGAATCCAACTTTCAGTCCAGACACAGCCACATTACTCATTTCCTCCCTCTCACCTATTTCCTCACTCGCACTCTCCTGGACGCTCTCCCCTTATTATTATTATTTATTTATTTTTTCCCTTTCCCTACGAATTCAGTATTTACAAATTTCTTCCCCTTGCCAGCAAAGAGCGCTGCGCCTTCACGCCCCACTCCTCCCTGGCTACTTGTGTTCCACTGCTGATGCGTTTATTATGCACCCCCCTGGATTAACAAAGTCGGGGAGGACCTATAAAAATATATTTTTCCTTATTTTTATTTTTATTTTTTTATATAGGGGAAACTTATCATATTTAATTCATTCACTTGATCCAGTTTAAGGGTTCTCAATCACTCAATTATCATTCCAACTTGGAGAGGAGAGGAACGAGGGAGGAGAGCCAAGAAACCGGAAAGAAAAACCATAAAGGCAAACAAACAGCCAAAGAAAAAAAGAAAGAAAATAAAAAAAGACAATAGTACCTACCCATCTTGTAATTGTTACTGGCTTCGGTCGGACAGAGCACCTCTCCTTACAAATATATAAATATATATATAATCATCCCCCCCCCCCCCCCTATCGCACCCCATGGCAGAAGGGAAATTTTTTTTTATATAATATTCCCACCTTATACCTTTTTCTAAGACTCTACACCAAACACAATCTTTCTCTCTCTCTCATACCTTCAATCCACCTATCCCAAATTAGGGGGAACTTAGCCAAGCACCCAGCCTTAGCTGCCCAACAGAACTCAAAATTCATCATCTTCCATACTGTAGCTTAAAAGTTCGTCAACATTTGGAGCTTCTTTAGACATCCATTTTCTTGCCACCAATAGTCTTGTTGCAAATTGCCCTTTCCCTCTTAGAATCTTGTCCATCTTTCTTCCTTCCGTTCTTTCTCCCCCTGATAACCAAGATATCAATTTATCTCCTTCCTTCAATTCTAGCCTTCCTTCTATTATCCTTACCAGAGGCAGCTCTAGACTTTTTGAGGCCGTAGGCGAAAATAAATCTGAGGCTCCCCAAACGTGATAAAAAGAAGAAGAAAAAAAAAAAGTAAGCAGGCGATTCAAAGAACACTATAGAATCAGGAACACAAATGTGTATTCCTGACCCTATAGTGGTAAACTATTTAGCACCCCACATCCCCTTTAAATTTAGAAAAAAGGTACCTTAATTTTAGATTTGCACAAGTCCGCCAGCGCTGGATGCGCCAAATTGGCTGACATAATCTAAATTGTTTATCTCAGTCAATCACAGTCCTTTCCTATAGGAAAGCATTGGATTGGCTTAAAACTTCAATTCTGATGTCAGCCAAGGAGTCAACTTTCTATTGCTCTCCTTCCCTTTTCTTTGCTCTCCTTCCCCTTTTATTTGCTCTCCTTCCCCTTTTCTTTACTCTCCTTCCCCTTTTCTCTGCTCCTCTTCCTCTTTTTTTTGCTCTCCTTCCCTTTTCTCCGCTCTCGTTCCCCTTTTCTTTGCTCTCCTTTTGCTTCCCTTCCCTTTTCTATCCTTTCTCTGCTCCTCTTCCAAATTTTTCTGCTCTCCATCCCATTTTGTTGTCTCTTCTTCCCATTGTATTTGCTCTCCTGCGGCTCTTCATCTTATCTGCTGCTCTAACATCCCTTTTCTTTGCTCTCCTTCTGCTCCCTTACCCTTTGCTCACCTTCACTGCTCCTCTTCCCCTTTTTTCTGCTCTGTCCTATTTTGTTGTCTTTTCTTCCTATTTTATTTGCTCTCCTTCCTCTCATCTGCTGCTCTAATATTCCCTTTCTTTGCTCAACCTTCCCCCTTCCTCTGCTCTTCTCCCCTTTTCTCTGTTCTGCTTACTTTTTCTCTCTTGTGCTCTGCTCGTGCTCACTTTCCTGCAGCAGCAGCTAGTCTTCTTTCTTCCTCTTCTTTTCTTCTTCTTGGTACCGTGAGTGGGGGAATGCAGGGAGGGGTTACGTCACGTCATGACGTAATAGGCATTGCGGAATGTGGATTGGTGGATTGCCGGGTCAGAAGGCGGATTGGAGGGGACTCACTCCAGCATCAGGATGAAACGGACAGTAATATACCACGGATGCGATCAGGTGGCAAGAAAGGGGCTAATCAATTAACCCCTTAAGGTTTTTCCATTTTTGCACTTTCGTTTTTTCCTCCTCGCCTTTTAAAAATCATAACCCTTTCAATTTTGCACCTAAAAATCTATATTATGGCTTATTTTTTGCACCACCAATTCTACTTTGCAGTGACATCAGTTATTTTACCAAAAAATCTACGGCGAAACGGAAAAACAAAATCATTGTGCGGCGAAATTGAAGGAAAAATGCAATTTTGTAACTTTTGGGGGCTTCCGTTTCTACGCAGTACATTTTTCAGTAAAAATGACACCTTATCTTTATTCTGTAGGTCCATACGATTAAAATGGTACCCTACTTATATAGGTTGCATTTTGTCGTACTTCTGGAAAAAATCATAACTACATGCAGGAAAATTTATACGTTTAAAATTGGCATCTTCTGACCCCTATAACTTTTTATTTTACCGCATATGGGGCGGTATGAGGGCTCATTTTTTGAGCTGTGATCTGAAGATTTTAGCGGTACAATTTTTTTTATTGATCAGACTTTTTGATCGCTTTTTATTCATTTTTTCATGATGTAAAAAGTGACCAAAAATACCATATTTTGGACTTAGGAATTTTTTTGCATGTACACCATTGACTGTGCGGTTTAATTAATGATATATTTTTATAGTTCGGACATTTATGCACGCAGCGATACCACATATGTTTATATTTATTTTTATTTACATGTTTTTTTTTATGGGAAAAGGGGGGTGATTTGGACTTTTATTAGGGAAAGGGCTAAATCACATTCATTAACTTTTTTTACACTTTTTTTTTGCAGTGTTATAGCTCCCATAGGGGGCTATAACACTGCACACACTGATTTTATACTCTGCATTGATCAGTGTTATCGGCGGTCGATTGCTCAAGCCTGCATCTCAGGCTTGGAGCAATCAATCGCCGAAGGGACGTGCCGGAGGAAGGTAAGAGGACCTCCGCTCGCATCCCAGCTGATCGGGACACCGCATTTTCACTGCGGTGGTCCCGATCAGCCACACTGAGCAGCCGGGAAGCTTTTACTTACGTTTAAGATGCGGCGTCTAAAGGGTTATTAACAAGCGGCACCGCGATCAATGCCACGTGCTATTAGCCCCAGGTCTCGGCATGCAGCATGTTACATGCCGGGACCGACCCGATATGACACAGGGTCACCACATGAACCCGCATTATATCGCGGGAGCCAGACAAGGACGTAAATATACGTACTTGGTCGTTAAGGGGTTAAAAAAAATTGCCAGGAAAGACTGCAGCCTGCAGTTCTCTAATTACACCAGGGGTCTCAAACTCAAATTATCTGGGGGCCACTGGAGGTAGCAACTGGGTGAGGCTTAGGCGTATGCGTCCTGTACATATAATGCACCCATAATGCGCCCCTTACATATAGATAGTAGCAGGTTCCCCACATTAGGTAGTAACAGGTTCCCCACATTAGGTAATAGCAGTTTCCCCACATTAGGTAGTAGCAGGTTCCCCACATTAGGTAGTAGCAGGTTCCCCACATTAGGTAGTAGCAGGTTCCCCACATTAGGTAGAAGCAGGTTCCCCACATTAGGTAGTAGCAGGTTCCCCACATTAGGTAGAAGCAGTTTCCCCACATTAGGTAGAAGCAGTTTCCCCACATTAGGTAGAAGCAGTTTCCCCACATTAGGTAATAGCAGGTTCCCCACATTAGGTAGAAGAAGGTTCCCCACATTAGGTAGAAGAAGGTTCCCCACATTAGGTAGTAGCAGGTTCCCCACATTAGGTAGAAGCAGGTTCCCCACATTAGGTAAATATACGTACTTGGTCGTTAAGGGGGTAAAAAAATTTACCAGGAAAGACTGCAGCCTGCAGTTCTCTAATTACACCAGGGGTCTCAAACTCAAATTATCTGGGGGCCACTGGAGGTAGCAACTGGGTGAGGCTTAGGCGCATGCGTCCCGTACATATAATGCACCCATAATGCGCCCCTTACATATAGGTAGTAGCAGGTTCCCCACATTAGGTAGTAGCAGGTTCCCCACATTAGGTAATAGCAGTTTCCCCACGTTAGGTAGTAGCAGTTCCCCCACGTTAAGTAGCAGCAGGTTCCCCACATTAGGTAGTAGCAGGTTCTCCACATTAGGTAGTAGCAGGTTCCCCACATTAGGTGGAAGCAGGTTCCCCACATTAGGTAGTAGCAGGTTCCCCATATTAGGTAGTAGCAGGTTCCCCACATTAGGTAGTAGCAGTTTCCCCACATTAGGTAGAAGCAGTTTCCCCACATTAGGTAGAAGCAGTTTCCCCACATTAGGTAATAGCAGGTTCCCCACATTAGGTAGAGGAAGGCTCCCCACATTAGGTAGAAGAAGGTTCCCCACATTAGGTAGTAGCAGGTTCCCCACATTAGGTAGAAGCAGGTTCCCCACATTAGGTAGTAGCAGGTTCCCCACATTAGGTAGTAGCAGGTTCCCCACATTAGGTAGTAGCAGGTTCCTCACATTAGGTAGTAGCAGGCTCCCAACATAAGGTAGCAGCAGGTTCCCCACATTAGATAGGCAGCAGGTTCCCCACATTAGGTAGGTAGCAGGTTCCCCACATTAGGTAGAAGCAGGTTCCCGACATTAGGTAGTAGCAGGTTCCTCACATTAGGTAGAAGCAGTTTCCCCACATTAGGTAGAAGCAGTTTCCCCACATTAGGTCATAGCAGGTTCCCCACATTAGGTAGAAGAAGGTTCCTCACATTAGGTAAAAGCAGGTTCCCCATATTAAGTAGTAGCAGGTTCCCCACATTAGGTAGTAGCAGGTTTCCCACATTAGGTAGTAGCAGGTTCCCCACATTAGGTAGTAGCAGGTTCCTCACATTAGGTAGTAGCAGGTTCCCAACATAAGGTAGCAGCAGGTTCCCCACATTAGGTAGAAGCAGGTTCCCCACATTAGATAGGCAGCAGGTTCCCCACATTAGGTAGGTAGTAGCAGTTTCCCCACATTAGGTAGTAGCAGGTTCCCCACATTAGGTAGTAGCAGTTTCCCCACATTAGGTAGCATTGTCGTTCACCCCCCACCCCACCCCCGACTCTCACACACACAGACACCCACATATGCACACACATGGACACACTTACCTGTCCTGTGCTGCGCTTCTCCTCTCCGGCAGCGGCCTGACGAGTGACGTCACTGACGTCCTCCTGTGCGTCGACATGCGCGACGTCCCTCACCAGACTCGGTGCCGGCCGGCTAACCGGAGACCAGGAGGAGGAGGGCGAGGTAAGTGAAGCCTTCCGGCATTTAGCGTTGCTTGCCCGAAGCAGGGCTGAATGCCTGAAAAAGTTACCTGCCCTGCACCCAGAACTGCATGTCCCAGGCGTCGGGCAATACAAATTACACATACCTGGTGCGGGCCACAAACTCTCGTTCCGCAGGCTGCAAATGGCCCACGGACCGGGACTTTGAGACCCCTGAATTACATGATTTAGGCGGCCGCGAGGCCCCTTTTAGCACGAGGCCTTAGGCGGCCGCCTAAATCGCCTAATTAGAGAGCCACCTCTGATCCTTACCACCTTCATCCAGAATTCTTTAAGCACAGGACACTCATAATCCATATGGAAGAACCCCATTCCTTCATTCTCACATCTTGGGCATTTGTATTTTTTACGTTTGTCTATTTTTCCCAGAAGTTGCGGCGTGTAATATAACCTGTGTGTTATAAAAAATTGTGTAACTCTTTGTGAACTGTTTTTAATAATATTCAAGTTCTCTTGCCAAATCCCCCTCCATTCCCTTTCTATTACTTGTCCTATATCCTTCTCCCATTCTTTTATACTAAAGTGCTTTTCTCCTTTCTTTTTAACATCCACCATTATTTTGTACATCTTAGAAATTATTTTTTTTATCGTGCCTTCCCTTAACACCTTCATTATGGGGCAGTCATTAATTCTCAATTCCTCTTTCTTATCTATTTTTTTGACTGCCTCTCTTAACTGTGCATACCTAAATAGTGACATCATACTGCTAGGAATTTTATACTGTGCGCTCAGATCCTCAAATGTTCTGAGTCTTCTTCATTGTGCTACAAATTTCAAATTATATTTACTCCAAAATCGCCATTCCTGCCCCTCTAATTCTTTAAATATTTTGTTGTTAATCTCGTATATACAAATGAACCTTTCACATTCATTACTTTTTCATTCGTTCCCATACTTCACCCACCATTTTCTCTATGGGGTTCTTTCCACCCAGCTTGGATTCTAGGAATTCTCCCATATCCTCACACTCATCTTTTTTTTTCTTTTATCATATTCGCAAAGACATCTGTTTCTTTCCATTTCTTTACATACCTCAACTGTGCTGCTATATAGTATAATCTAAAATCTGGAACAGCTAGTCCTCCATTATTCACCCCTCTGCTTAGATAACTTCATTTCATTCTTGTTTTTTTCCCCTTCCGGACAAGTTCTCTTTCCATAGTTTCAATTGCTTTAAAAATTTGTTCTCCTAACCAAACCGGACTATTGGTCAACACAAACAGTATCTGAGGTAAAATTATCATCCTCAATAAGCCAATCTTGTCCGCCATACTGAGTGGTAGGCCTAACCAGATTTTTATTTTTGCTTTTATTTTTCTCAAGATGGGCCAGACATTTAGTTTCGGATATTTTTGAATTTGCTTTCCTAAATTTATTCCTAGATACATAAACGTTTCTCCGTCACCTATTATCTTTAATCTCTCATGGGACATTTGCTTGTTTAATGGCATTAATACAGTTTTGTTCCAGTTTATACTTAATCCTGATTTATTCCCAAATTCCTCTATTTCCTCTATGATCTCCTTCAATGTCTGCTGCGTATTTCGAATAAAAAGCAATATGTCATCTGCAAAAAGTGATAATCTGTCCTCTGTCCCCGCCATTAACCTGTTGGGGACGAAGGGCGTATCCATACGCCCGTGGGAATTTCGGTCCGGGATATCTATCAGCAGGCACCCCATGCAAATGCCCAGGGGGGTCATTAGATCCCCCCCCCCCCCCATGTCGGCGATCGGCGCAAATCGCAAGTGAATTCACACTTGCGATTTGCGCTGATTCCGGGTCATTACGGGTCTATGGTGACCCGGTGACCCGGAATAGAAGGGGGATCGGGGGTGTCTAAGACCCACGATCCCCCTAAAGCGATAGGAGTGAGGTGGAACGGGTGCCACCCCTCCTATCCCTGCTATTGGTGGTCTAGACGCGACCACCAATAGCAGATCTGGGGCGGGGGGGTTAACTTACGTTTTCCTCGTCCTGCCCACCCACAATAGGCGGGGCAGAACGGGGAAAACGAAGAGGAGCGACGCCGGAGTCCACTTACCCGTCCAGAGGTAGCGGAGCGACGGCGATCGGCGGGCGGCGACGGAGATCTGTGGCGGCGTGCGGCAGAAGAGGACGGCTCCCTGGATGCGACGGAAGCCGGTGAGTAGTTGCCTAGCAACATCTAGAGGGCTACAGTCTGAGACCACTATAGTGGTCTCTAGACTGTAGCCCTCCAGATGTTGCAAAACTACAACTCCCAGCATAGCCAGACAGCTGTTTGCTGTGTGGGCATGCTGGAATTTGTAGTTTTGCAAGAGCTGGAGGTCTACAGTTTAGAGACCACTGCACAGTGATCTCTATACTGCCCTCTAGATCTTGCAAAACTACAACTCCTAGCATGCCCACACAGCTGTTTGCTGTCTGGGCATGCTGGGAGTTGTAGTTTTGCAACATCTGGAGGTCCACAGTTTGGAGATCACTGTTCAGTGGTCTCTAAATTGTAGCACTCCAGATGTTGCAAAACTACAAATTCCAGCATGCCCACACAGAAAACAGCTGTCTCGGCATGCTGGGAGTTGTAGTTGCATACCTCCAGCTACTGCATAACTACATCTCCCAGCATGCCCTTCTGTGATCAGTACATGCTGGGAATTGTAGTTTTGCAACAGCTGGAGGCACACTGGTTGGAAAATACTGAGTTAGGTAACAGAACCTAACTGAAGGTTTTCCAACCAGTGTGCCTCCAGCTGTTGCAAAACTACAACTCCCACCATGCACGGTCTGTCAGTACATGCTGGGAGTTGTAGTTTGGAAACAGCTGGAGGTTTGCCCCCCCATGTGAACGTACAGGGTACATTCACACGGGCGGGTTCACAGCAAGTTTCCTGCTTCAAGTATGAGCTGCGGGAAATTTTTCGCCGCAGCGCAAATTCCTACCGGGAAACTCACTGTAACCCGCCAGTGTGACTGTACCCCAAAAACACTACACTACACTAACACCGAATAAAGAGTAAAACACTACATATACACCCCTTACACTGTCCCCCCCCCCCCCCCAATAAAAATGAAAAACGTATTGTATGGCAGTGTTTCCAAAACGGAGCCTCCAGCTGTTGCAAAACAACAACTCCCAGCACTTCCGGACAGCCACTGACTGTCCAGGCATGCTGGGAGTTTAGCAACAGCTGGAGGCACCCTGTTTGGGAATCACTGGCATAGAATACCCCTATGTCCACCCCTATGCAATCCCTAATTTAGTCCTCAAATGCGCATGGCGCTCTCTCACTTCGGAGCCCTGTCTTATTTCAAGGAAACAGTTTAGGGACACATATGGGGTATCTCCGTACTCGGGAGAAATTACACTACAAATTTTGGGGGGCTTTTTCTCCTTTTACCCCTTATGAAAAGGAAAAGTTGGGGCTACACCAGCATGTTAGTGTAAAAAAGAAAAATGTTTACACTAACATGCTGGTGTTGCCCTTTACTTTTTATTTTCACAAGAGGTAAAAGGAAAAAAAGACCCCCAAAATTTGTAACGCAATTTCTCCTGAGTACGGAAATACCCCATATGTAGGCGTAAAATGCTCTGCAGGCGCACAACAAGGCTCAGGAGTGAGAGCGCACTATGTACATTTGAGGATGAAATTGGTGATTTGGGGTGGCTGATTTTACAGCGGTTCTGACATAAACCCAAAAAAATAAATACCCACATGTGATCCCATTTTGGAAACTACACCCCTCACGGAATGTAACAAGGGTTATAGTGAGCATTTACGCCCCACAAGTGTCTGACAGATTTTTGGAACAGTGGTCCGTGAAAATGAAAAATGTAATTTTTTTGTTTGCACAGCCCACTGTTCCAAAGATCTGTCAAACGCCAGTGGGGTGTAAATGCTCACTGTTCCCCTTATTACATTCCGTGAGGGGTGTAGTTTCCAAAATGGGGTCACATGTGGGGGGGTCCACTGTTCTGGCACCACGGGGGGTTTTGTAAATGCACATGGCCCCTGACTTCCATTCCAAACAAATTATCTCTCTAAAAGCTCAATGGCGCTCCTTCTCTTCTGAGCATTGTAGTTCGCTCGCAGTGCACTTGACGTCCAAACATGGGGTATTTCCATTTTGGGGGGCATTTTCTCCTATTACCCTTTGTAAAAAAGTAAAATTTGGGGAAAAAACAGCATTTTAGTGGAATTTTTTTTTCATTTACACATCCGACTTTAACAAAAAGTTGTCAAACACCTGTGGGGTGTTAAGGCTCACCGTACCCCTTGTTACGTTCCTTGAGGGGTTTCGTGTCCATAATAGTGTGCGATGTGGGGTTTTTTGCTGTCCTAGCACCATAGAGGCTTCCTAAATGGGACATGCCCCCCAAAAACCATTTCAGAAAAACTCACTCTCCTAAATCCCATTATTGCTCCTTCGCTTCTGAGCCCTCTAGTGCACCCGCCGAACACTTGACATACACATATGAGGTATTTTCTTACTCGAGAGAAATTGGGTTACAAATTTTGAGAGGATTTTTTTCCTTTTACCCCTTGTAAAAATTCAAAAACTGGGTCTACAAGAACATGCGAGCGTAAAATATTTAAGATTTTGAATTTTCTCCTTCACTTTGCTGCTATTCCTGTGAAACACCTAAAGGGTTAACACACTTACTGAATGTCATTTTGAATACTTTGAGGGGTGCAGTTTTTATAATGGGGTCATTTATGGGGTATTTCTAACCAGAAGACTCTTCAAATCCACTTCAAACCTGAACTGGTCCCTGAAAAATTCTGATTTTGAAAATTTTGCGAAAAATTGGAAAATTGCTGCTGAACTTTGAAGCCCTCTGATGTTTTCCAAAAGTAAAAACTCATCAATTTTATGATGCAAACATAAAGTAGACATATTGTATACGTGAATGAATATATAATTTATTTGGAATATCCATATTCCTTATAAGCAGAGAGCTTCAAAGTTAGAAAAATGCAAAATTTTCTAATTTTTCATGAAATTTTTGAATTTTTCACCAAGAAATAATGCAAGTATTGACGAAAATTTAGCACTAACATAAAGTATAATATGTCACGAAAAAACAGTCTCGGAATCAATTTTATAAGTAAAAGCATCCCAGAGTTATTAATGCTTAAAGTGACAGTGGTCAGATTTGCAAAAAATGCTCCCGTCCTTAGGGTCATAATGGGCTCCGTGCCCAAGGGGTTAAAACCCCTCTAGCCTCTTGTTATTCCTGATCCTTATTGCCAATGGATCAATATATAGGACAAAGATATGGGGGGACACAGGACAGCCTTGTCTGGCTCCTCTGGTAAACTGAAATCATTCCGATTGTACACCATTTATCAGAACCGCTGGCCTAGGGGAATCATACAAGATTCCCATCCATTTCATAAATCCCTCCCCAAACCCATATCCCCTCATTGTCAAAGGCCTTAACAGCGTCCAATGACAGGATGGAGCAGCCCCACCCCCTCATATGCTGACTTCCAAACAATCTCCTCACATTATCTGCAATAGTTCTTTCCCTCATACATCCACATTGGTCTTTCGAGATTAGTAAGGGCATTACCTTCGCCAATCTCACTGCTAGGATCTTTGCCAATATCTTCATATCGGTATTTAGCAGTGAGATTGGCCTTTATGCATCCGGCTCATATTCATCTTTTCCAGGTTTAAGAATTAACGTTATTACTGCTTCCTTCATTGAGGGGGGCAATATTCCTCTCTTTGAAATGTCTTTAAATAATTTCACTAACCTAGAAACTAAAATACTCACATACTTTTTATACAGCTCGAATGGTATCCCATCCGGGCCCGGAGCCTTAGATCTGTGTGCCTCTTTTACCACCTTCCATACTTCACTTGGGTAAAATTGTTATTATGTATTTCATTTCATGTTGCCTTTATTATGAGAATGTTTTTATGTGGATCATTATTAATAGGTGCACCAAGGTTTAAGCAGGCAGACTGCCTCCTTTTCCCAGCATACCTTGAGAAAGCGTCACTGTGACATGAAACAAGCGCATTATTGCTGTATGTAATGCATCCTCATTTGTATGCTCTGCTAAAGCAATAAAGCAGCAAGTTTTTGCAACAGTACTCCAGGTGCTGTGTCATCCTTCTTCTGTTTGGTGAGATACTTATTACATTTTGAAAGACACGGCCACCGTAAGGTTGAACCTGCATGAGATTTGGAACTGTGCTTAATAGGTGTAGTGGTGCCGACAGCATATCACTAGACTAGCGTTGTTATATTGCTATTATAATTACTATATCTGGAGGTTCTTACTGATTACTGTACATAGTGTTTTTTTTGTACTTTTTTTTGACCTACATACATTCTATTGGTAATATTTTAATTTATTTATTAAAAGCTACGTATTTCTCATTTATGTTTTCATATAATGAAGTCTTTACTATCTGGTTTGGATTGACCTATAGCTTTCTATATGATTGCATGCCACCATAAGGTGACTTTAGTACTTACCTGCCAGACAGCAATGGACATGCTTAGGAAAGATCTGTTCTTGTCTTGGGGCTAAATGGATGTGTTGTAAGTCCACCATAACGCTGTTGCTTTCTTTTTGTCAAATGGCTATTTCCTGTTGGAGTTCCCTCCCTGCAACTACAAGTCCCAGTCCTTTGTTTGTAAGTGTGAGGTCACTTTTCTCCCTCCCACACATCAGGCGCCTCACCCATTGCAGCATGAAACTACAATTCCCTGCAGCCCTGTGGAGAATGATCTCCCTCCCACCCAGTAGTCACTCCATTCATTGAAGCAGACAGGAACCCTTTCAACACCTGACTAGTGATGCAATGCCTTGGGCCACACTGCAACTTGGGAAAACCTGAGACAACACTCATTTTGTATGCTGATAAAAATAAATGTTGAGCCACAGATCACATAAGAATTGCGAGACCAGTCATCAAACAGAGGTACAGACACTATATTATGAACTACACACATTTTACAGCATATCTCGACCTCATATCCTGTCATCATATCCCGTCCTCATATCCCGACCTCATATCCCATCCTCATATCCCGTCCTCATATCCCATCCTCACATCCAGTCCTCTATCTAAACCTCCTATCCCATCCTCCTATCTCGACCTCCTATCCCATCCTCTTATCCCGTCCTCCTTTCCCGTCCTCCTATCTCAACCTCCTATTTAGACCTCCTATCCCGATCTCCTTTCCCAACCTCCTATCCCATCCTCATATCCCGACCTCCTATCCCGTCCTCCTATCTCAACCTCCTATCCTGACCTCATATCCTGTCCTCATTTCCCAACCTCCTATCTCGACCTCCTATCTCGACCTCCTATCCCAACCTCCTATCCCAACCTCCTATCCTGTCCTCCTATCCGTCCTACTATCTCGACCTCCTATCCCGTCCTCCTATCCCGTCCTCCTTTCCTGTCCTCCTTTCCCGTCCTCCAATCTCGACCTCCTATCTCGACCTCATATCTCGACCTCCTATCCTGACCTCCTATCCCGACCTCCTATCCCGTCCTCATATCTCGACCTCCTATCTTGACCTCCTATCCCGACCTCCTATCCCGACCTCCTATCCCGACCTCCTTTCCCGTCCTCATATCTCAACCTCCTATCTCGACCTCCCATCCGACCTCCTATCCAAACCTCCTATCCAGTCCTTATATCCCGTCCTCATATCCCATCCTCATATCCCGTCCTCTTATATCTTGACCTCCTATCTTGACCTCCTATCCCGACCACCTATCCCGTCCTCATATCCCGACCCATAAAATGTATACCAGGTATTGAAATATCTCCAGCTGTACGGAAGTTATGTGCGAACATACATTTCCCATAGATTTGATTGGGATTTCAAACAAAAACCCCGACCCTCACAAATGGGGGTAGTTAAGGGTTAAATTAACTATCCTATATTTTAAGTGGACATATAAGTAACATGTGACCAAGTATTTTCAAAATATCTCCAGCCGTTTGGAAGTTCTGCAGTAACATATATTTCCCATAGACTTGGAACTTTAAACAAAAACCCTGACCCTGGCAAATGGGGGTGAGTAAGGGTCAAATTACCTATCCTATGTTCATTGTTGACATATAAGTAACATGTGTGCCAAGCTTCATGTTAATATCTTTAGCGGTTTGGACGTGATGCTGGAACATACACACATACATACACACACACCTGGGCCCTCATTTTCTATTGCAAACCCGACATGTTTTGTCGGGTTGTGCACCAGATTCTGTCGCATTGTGCCAGAAATTCTGTCTGCGCCAACAGAATTTGTGCCAGAATTGAAAAAACCCGACTAACTCTCCATTTTGCAAAGAAAACCCGAAAAAGGGGCGTGGTCACCGGGAAAATGGGCGTGGTCTCAAAAAGGGGCGTGTTTTCGACATTTTCACAAAAAAACTACATATTTACTAAGATTTCCACATAAAATCTGGTGGATTTGAGCTGAGGAAAACCAGACAGATCAGAGCATGTGTAAAAAAAAAAAAAAAAAAAAAAAAAAGCAAAGTGTAGGGAAAGTGGAAAATGTAGGGAAACCTTAGTAAATACAGTGGGAAATAAATTGTAGGGAATTAAAACCCACAAACAAACCTACACTCCACTTTCAGTAAATGAGTGCCATTGAGTTTTATATATATAGATTACACACTACATACACCAGTATTTATATGCTATATATCTTGAATTTGTTATCATGTCATAAGGTACAGAAGACTCAATAATCTAGAATGGTTTTTCATAGATTCCTTCTCTGTAATGTCTGCAATAGATGCTGATGGTCATGAAAATCCCTTTCTGGACATAATTTTTATTATTCATAGTATTACAGAGTAATAAAAATAGCTGTATACCTAATAGAAGAAGTGCAGTATAACTGCCAGTTAGCTAGAAACTAAAAATGTTGAAAAATATTGTGTCTTTACCCAATGATCATCTGAGTGGGGAGTTAATATTGTTATAAATCTATATTATTATATAGTTTTTATTCACTTTATTATAATTGTATCCTAGAATGTTTGTGACCTACCCTCAGACCAAGGCCTTCTATCCCAACTTGGACCTGTCTGATGGATCTGCTGACCTCCTCAACCATGGTGAAAAGATGTTTAATGCTCTCGGAAATGCCGTCAGTAATCTGAAAAACCATGATAAGACCCCGTCCAGTGGGGACACCGATAGCGACCTCTTCGCCAAGAACTTGAATGTGGACCCTGGAAACTTTCAGGTAAGGGATATGTGGCTCAAAAACAGTGTGTGAACATAGCCTTAGGCTTGATTCACTCACAGCACTTTGGGCATTTTTTGGGCCTCAGAAGTGAAACTTACACAAAAAAAAAAACTATAATGGAAAGATTTGCCACTTTTTTCTGTGTTTGGACTCATTCTGCTTTCCGAAAACATACTGACCAAAATAAGGTCCAAATAAAGGCCCAAAATACTGTCCGGCATTTATCATTGTAGGTGTAAGTGACGCATTTTTCTACACCTCTTTTTTTGCGTGTGCTGGTAATGTGTAGGAAGGAGCACCAAATGTATTAAATGGTCACAGAGCATTTGATATATTTTGTGCAGGTCACATTTTCTGAAAATTCTGTCTTCACATACACCAAAAAGCTATGTCTGGGCTGGTTTAGTTTTAGAGACTTTTCAGTGGCTTTCCACCTTTTTTGCACCTTTTCACAAAAAAGTGCAGTCCATAAAACCCTTCCATATCATGTGTATTGCCAAAATCAGTGGCAACTCAAGATCAGCAGAAATGTGTCAACCTAAAGGTGCAAAAAAGGAGCAAATAAACCCTGCTTGTGCCTTTTTTTGTGCCTTTTCTAGACACAAAAAACTGTCTAAAGACAATGATAAATGTCGGCCACTGTGTATGAGACATTCACAAAACGCGTTTCTGGATATTAATAATCCTTTCTTCAGGCGTGACCAAGAAAGGATTATTAATATCCAGAAACGCGTTGTGTGAATAAAAGAATTTAAAGACACCTACTAGTATCCTGGAACTTGTCTGCAACAGCGCGACCCCAGCTTCCGATCTTCTCCTTCCCTTAATGTCTCTTACACGCCGGTGGATCCAGCGTGGGAAGCTGCAGCAGTTGCTATACTAAGCATACATCAGCGTTGTGCCTGGAATATGCACAACCTCACCAGGTGAGTGCGTTCCTCACTCACCTTAATAATCCGACCTGGTCTGGAAGATTCCACACAGAAGCGCTCTGTTGTTTTTTGGCCACTGTGTATGACTCCAGTATTAAATTGAATACCAATATTTTTTGATTTATAATGATTAACAATTAAACTTATTAGTGTGTTATATCTATAACGCCCCATGGGGGTAGACTCACTGTACCACAAGTGTCTGTTGGCCAGGGAGGCAAATGGGACAAACTGACACTTAACTGGCATCAGATGCAGCAGAGCAGATGCTGTGAGAACAGCAGAGCTGAGAAGGCTGCAGGTGCAGCTAGGTGGAACAAGCTTGGGGGCCAACAGAGGCCTGGTCGACAGTCCAATTTCATACAGAGGAGAGACAAGGCAGGATCCAAGGGAAAAGGCACAAGTAAAGTCCAGAAGGCAGGCTATGGCAGGAAACACTTAGATGGCAGACAAACTCAGAGACCTTTGTTGTGTTAGAACTACACAATTGCAAATGCATCAGGGAACAGGTAGAGCAAAGTTATATAGGCAGTGTCTGGCAGAGATTAGAAGGGGATCCATTAGGGAGTGCATGCTGGCCCTATAAATCTCTGCCAGTGATTGTGCGGCCCCTAGAGGACAATGAGGAAACTGCAGCAATGGCTAAAGCTGCAGTAGAGAGTCCAGAGGAGGAAGGCCAGGGAACACAGCAGACACATGGCACAGAGGATGTCACCTGCCGCTTTTACTAAATTTATTTAGGGAGTAATATGTCCCAGAATAGCGGGGCACAAACTAATGTCATAGGCGTGCGCACAGGCACCCCCTAATCCCCACGGCCGCAGAGCAAAAGGGGCAGCTGCCTCGGGCCCTGTAATTCCTGGGGGCCCAAAAGCAGCTCGCCCCTTTTGCCCCATGGGCCCTGATAAAGCTGATATAGGCTGGCAGGCCAGGCGTCAGGGGCCCGGCCAAAATGTTAGTGGGAGGGGGCCCGGGGGGAAAGAGACCTTTTTATGTTCGCCGCCGTCACTCATCCCCAGGCAGCCAGTACTGCAATGGCTGTCTGGGAGATGGTCACGTGACGTGACGTGACGTGCGACATCACAGGCGGCATCATAGAGAGGAGCGGAGCAGAGAGAGTCTCCCGCTCCTCTCAGTCCCCACACAGCCGCTTCTAGGATCCAGGCCGCAGCAGGGGACCCACCGCCGGATATGTGAGTATGTATAATGTGTGTGTGTGTGTGTGGGGGGGGGGGGGTATTTATTATATAGTGTGCGTGCGTGCGTGTGTGTGTTGGGGGATATTTATTATATAGTGTGTGTTTGGGGGGGGATTTATTATATAATGTGAGGGGGATTTATTATATAATGTGAGAAGGGAGGAAATTATACATGTGAGGGGAGGATAATAATGATTATTATAATCCTCCCCTCACATATATGTAACATCTCCCCCTCACATGTATAATCTGATAATCCCCTCCTCACATTGTTAATCCCCTCACATATATAATATCATAATAAGATTATATGTGAGGGGATAATCAATGTGAGGAGGGGATTATCAGATTATACATGTGAGGGGGAGATGTTACATATATGTGAGGGGAGGATTATACTAATCATTATTATCCTCCCCTCACATGTATAATCTGATAATCCCCTCCCCCGTACTTATCCTGTACTGATCCTGAGTTATATCCTGTGTTATACCCTAGAGCTGTACTCACTATTCTGCTGGTGAGGTCACTGTGTACATACATTACATTACTTATCCTGTACTGATCCTAAATTATATCCTGTAGATCTTTTATTAAAATTTCAAACATAACAATAAAAAAATTACAAAACATAAACATATCATATCCGACAGAACATATCAATATAATGATCATAAAACCAACACAATAGCATAAAATACAACAACGGTCCACCCCACACTCATTCCTGCACACAAACAAATATATACAATATTTACAAAAGACAGATTCCTATAATACCCATAATACCCATACCATACTAATAAACTATATACACTAATACTAAATGTGAATTTCCTGGCCCAGTTGCAATACCAAAAACCCAATACCAGTAATATACCAAAAAAAATAACAACAACAACAATAATAATATATACAAAATAATAAAAACCAACACAAACAAAATAACACCACTTTTTTTTTTTTTTTGGCCCTGAGCTGGTCCCGCATCCCATGCCCCCAGTACATGTTACCAGACGTCCATGAACCAGTCCAGGATTTTCTGTATATATAAAAGTCCCATACAAACCCCCTCCCCCCTTTTTAACCCACCACCCAACCTAAACTAAACCCAAACCCCAGGTGGCATCATACAATATATACAATATATACATTACATAAAATATACACAGACTAACAAGATATACAATACATAAGTATACAAATAGACTACAACAATAAATACAATAACAAATACATATAACACTATAAGCCAAACAACAAACCCCTAAAGCTCAAATTCAGTGCCTGCAAGCCCTATATTACCATAAACCAACTGCTCAAAACAAAAAGACTAATGTGCCAGCATCAGCCCACCACCAGGGGGGGACAACAGGCTAAGGCACTTTAAAGGCAGAGCCCCTCCATAGACGAGAGGCCCTGCCAGCACCCAGCCTCTCGTACTCCAGAGAACGCACCTTCACCAGGTCACCGAGAATGTTCCTAACCACCACATCCACAGGGAGGATTTTACGCTGCGTCGACACTAAACACTGTGCGTTCCACGTGTAGTACCTAACCACTGAGCTGACTAGGAATAAAGTGCACCGGTCCCAGCCTCCAAGGTTTCTGAATGCCCCATAGGCCCATTCCGCATAGGAGAGACTGGCCAGCCGAGGCCAACCAATGGAAGCGCCCACCCTGGTGTAAACCTCTGTGTTAAAGGGACAATGAAGCAGAAAATGCTCCATGCTTTCCAGCATGCCTCCACACTCTTCGCGGGGACATCCCCGGTCATCAGAGCTCCTGCACTTCAGATTGTCCCTCACACACAGTTTCCCATGGAAGCAGCACCAAGTCAAGTCCCAAAACTTCAAGGGGATCCTGATAGAATTCAAAAGCTCTAAACCCACCTCCAGATCCCGACTTGGGCAGTCCTTGAGCGCCAATGGCCTCTGGAAATGAGAAGACAGGACCCTCTTGTCAAGGAATTTCCTCGACAGAGTCCTAATCTCCCACATCCCCAGACCCCACCGACGAATAACCTTCAGAACCGGGGTAGCACAAGCCGGGAGATGCCCGTGTGGTGTGCGAAGATCCTTCACTTGCCCTCCTGTCTCCCATTCCTGGAAGAAAGGCTGAAACCATCCCCTACAGGAGGATACCCACGGAGGAGCCCTCTCTGACCAGAGGTTTGCTATATTGGTCTTAAGAAAGGTATTCACTAGGAATACCACGGGGTTGACCATACACAACCCCCCTAGTCTCCTTGTACGGTAAGTAACCTCCCTCTTCACTAGGTTCAGTCTGTTCCCCCATAACATCTGGAAGAATACACTGTAGACCCGGGTCCAAAGAGGTTCTGGCAACATGCATACACTGCCCAGGTATATCAGTAAAGGGAGCAGGAATGTTTTGATCAGGTTAACCCTTTCCCGGAGGGTCAAAGACCAACCCTTCCACTGATCCACCTTCTGAGCGGCGATCTTAAGCCTGCTGTCCCAGTTTTGTTTGGGGTAATCCCCTTGGCCAAATTCGATGCCGAGAACTTTTGCAGATTCCTGGGGCCCTGGAAGGGCGTCCGGGAGATCAAAACTAGGATCTCCCCCTCCCAGCCAGAGACTCTCGCACTTATCCCGGTTGATCTTGGACCCGGATGCCTCCGAGTAGCGGTCCACCTCTGACATCACCCATTGGCCTTCCTCTTGTGAGGAGACAAACACGGTGACATCATCAGCATACGCTACCGCCCTCAGAGCCAAATCCGGCACCGCCAGGTCCATTCTCACCCCCGCCAACGGTCCACAATCAATCCTCCTAAGGAAAGGATCAATTGCAAACACGTACAGCAACGGGCTCAAAGGACAACCCTGACGGACGCCAGACCCAACCTCAAAAGAGCGGCCAATCCAACCATTCACAAGCGGGAAACTCTCTGCCCCTGCGTACAAGATCTTAAGCCAATCAACAAACCCCCCCGGCAGGCCATATCTCAGAAGAACAGACCAGAGGTACTCATGGTTAACCCGATCAAACGCTTTTGCCTGATCCAAGGACAGCAAGTACCCCTTCCAGTGGCCAGCCCTACCCTGCTCCACAGCCTCTCGGACACTGAGCACAGCACTAAATGTACTGCGGCCCGGAACAGAGCAATTCTGAGCCCCCGAAAGGAGCCGGGGTGCAAACTCCACCAGCCGGTTAAACAGCACTTTTGCCAGAATCTTTCGGTCCACATTGAGA
Organism: Hyla sarda; assembly: GCF_029499605.1. Taxonomy (NCBI): domain Eukaryota; kingdom Metazoa; phylum Chordata; class Amphibia; order Anura; family Hylidae; genus Hyla; species Hyla sarda. The sequence continues at coordinate 170,520,446 of NC_079196.1, read as the reverse complement.
AGCGCTATGGGACGCCAATTCTCAATGTGGAACGGGTCTTTACCCTTTGACAGGATGATCAGCGCTGACCTCCTCATTGACTTTGGCAGAGTGCCCGAGGATAGACACTCATTAAAAACTGCAGTCAAGAGGGGAACCAAAGTGTCCTTAAAGGTCTTATAGAACTCAGATGTTAAGCCATCCGGACCGGGTGACTTCTTGAGGGCAAGCCCATCAATAGCCATCCTGACTTCCTCTTCCCGGATCATCTCTGTCAAAACTCCTGGTTCAGGGACGGTTTCAGCCAAGAAAGCTGATACCTTATCTCGATCTAGATCCTTCCTTCCCAAGAGGTGCGAGTAGAAGGATCTGATGACCTCCAAGATCCCTGATCTGGACCTTTTCAAGGATCCCGTACTATCAATCAGTCCTGAGACTATTTTACTATTCATTGACATCTTGCAGTTTCTGTAAGGGTCAGGCGAGCGGTACTTCCCGTAATCCCTCTCAAAAACCAAAGATGCGTGTCTGTCGTATTGGCACTTCATCAACAAGGACTTCACTCTGGAGATATCGTCACGACTACCTCCAGTCGAGACAAGGTGCTCAAGTTTCTTCCTCAGGCCCTGGTACAAACGGTACCTGTTTAGGCTTCTGAGGCCCGAGAGCTGGCGGAAGAATGTCGCAACCCTTTCCTTGAAGATCTCCCACCACTCTGACTTACTGCTACAAAGGCCCAGCAATGGTACCTGGCTCTGAAGAAAATCCTCAAAGGACTGTCTTATCTCCGCTTCTTCCAAGAGAGACGAATTCAGCTTCCAATAGCCTCTGCCCATCCGGGGGGTCTCTGTGACATTCAGAGAAAACAAAATTAAACAGTGATCGGAGAACTCCACCTCAACAACAGACACTGCTGAAGAGACGGCTTCTTCCTTTAAATAAAACCTGTCTATCCTAGACCTACAACTACCCCTATGATAGGTGAATCCCGCGTGGCCTGGGGTGTGCCGGATGTGGACATCCACCAGGCGAGCCTCATTCGCTATGCTATTAAGGGCGACGCTATCATAAGTCAGCTTGTCTCTGGAACCTCCCCTGTCTTGGGGCCTCGTGACAGCATTGAAGTCCCCTCCAAAGACCACCTGCCGACTTGTAAAAAGATAGGGCTTAATCCTCATAAAGAGGCACTTCCGGTCCCACTTAGACTGTGGGCCGTAGATGTTAATAAGGCGAAGTTCTTGTCCCCTCATGAGGACATCTAAGATCAGGCACCTCCCCATTTCTAACTCGATAACCCGTCGGCATTCTACCGCTGCGGTAAAAAGGACCGCCACTCCGCTATACGGCTCGGCCCCAAGAGACCAGTAGGAGGGCCCATTCCTCCACTCTCTTTTAGCCTTGTAGATAGATGACATATCTGTTAGCCTGGTCTCCTGCAAAAATAAAATATCAGCATTAATATGGGCAAAAAAATCATAGGCAGCAAAACGAGCTGTATCTGACTTAATGCTGGCGACATTAATGGACGCCAGCGTCAACGGAGAGGGTGCCGCCATCAAGGGTGATTGAGTTAAACAGCTTTCTTTTTCCCACTCCCCTTCTCACCCTCCACATCAGAAGAACTCTTCACCCTCTTTAGAGAAATGGAAGTGTCCATCTCACCAGACGTCGTTTTACTTTCCTCGTCTCCGGATTCTAGGCCAGTCCCTTCCCCCGAGGACATAACCTCCCCAGGGGAAGAGGACTCGGCGCCCCCTGGAAGCCCCTCTGCCACCTCCCCCTCATCCTCCCCTTCCGAAGAAGAGGAGGAGATGTCCATGAGGGGTCGGAATCGATTGGAAAGGCCAACCAGAGGGGAGTCAGTTTTGCCTTCCTTTGGCACCTGGACCAGGGTGGGAGAAGATCTTAAATCTCCCTTTTTTTTTTTACTTGTACCCCGCTTTCGTGTCTCCTTCTGCCATCCCACATCATCCTCCTCCACGCTATCTGAGGAGATGGCACCTTCCTCATTCTGGATCCTCCTGACCTCCTCATTCAGCTCGCCATCCCTCAGGGTCTCAGCAGCAAGGTTGGCCTCTGGGACAGAATGAGAGGTCGTCCCAGTAACCCGGGCTTTCCCCATCACCCTATCCCTTTGGCGTTTATCAAGACGTCTTAGTTGGGCTGGTGTCTTTCTCTTGCTGTTCCTCACTGACCCCTCAGTTCCTCCACCCCTGCTAGTCCCCTCCCCAGCAGATTCCGGCTCGTGATCTTCACCCGCTGGGGACAAGACTGCATTAGCGAAAGAATGAGGACAACGACTAAATGGGTGACCTAAGTCACCACACAGGTGACACCTAATCTCTGCACAAGATGCGGCAAGATGGCCTACACCCCCACACAAGGCACATTTCTGCACCGTACAGTTTGCACTGAAGTGTGTGGGGTCACCACATCTGTGACAGAGCTTCGGCTGACCCCGGTAGAAAATCTGGATACGATCCCTGCCGAGAAAGGCAGAGGATGGAATATGGGTAACTGTATTTCCTGAACGTTTAAGTTTAACCAAAAACGTCCAGGCTCCTGACCAGATGCCAAACTCGTCCCTGTTCTTCTGCGGGACCCCCATTACCTCGCCATACCATCCTAACCAGGTGATGATGTCAACATAAGAGAGTGATTCGTTACGGGTCAAAACGGTCACTCTCTTGATTTCGTTTTGACGAGACAATGCCTGTACGGCAAAGTCTCGCCAGCCGGGCTCATTCTTTACCAATTCATAATTCGACCAGAAAAGCTCAAGCCCCTCTGGCCGAACAAAACTGATATCGAATTCAGGAGCACCGTAGGGATGTATCAAGGCAAAGATATCAACTGCCTTGAAGCCCATCTTTAGCAAGAGCTCAACCACTTTGGTCCTTGAAGGACACATATCTTCGCCCTGCCACCGAAGACGGACCACATTCCTACGGTTACTACCTGCCCCGGCTGTTGGGAGGGACCACACAGTATCGCCCCCTCTTTCCTCTCGGAAGGCAGAGAGACCGTGTCTCTCTATCCAGAAGGACAGATCAACTGCTCTACCCTCTACATTAATCGACCTTTCCCCCTTTTTCAGAGCCTCCAGGAGACGTCGCTGCAATAAACCGTCCCTAGAGTCAGGAGACGAGGAAAGTATTCTACTTCCCCCAGCAGTGACATTGGCATAACTCCTATGATCTGTCACCACTGGGGGGGCAACCGGACCAGACCCTACACCTACACCACTTCTAATGACAACATCCCCACCACCCCCAATAACAACATTAGCACTTCCCCCAACAACATTGTTTCCAATAACATCATCTGTAGTCCCATCACCACCCCTAATTTCAGCAACAGCAAAATGACCTTCTCCAATAACATTAACCTCCATCCGCTCCCCAGTCATACACCCCGTACCCCCATTTACCTTCTCATTCACACTGGCTGGACCAGAAACAGATAATCCGGCAAACGATGACGATGATGACATTTTTTCCCGTTTTGCCTCAGCATCACGGGGCACTAGGGCTGGGACAACCTCCGCTGGCCCTTTAAGGGACCGGGCAGCATGCTTGCCCAGTCTAGAGGAGGCCCCAGCCCTGTTCTTATTAGTGCCCTCCGCCTCATCAGCATCATCTCCAGTCTTTTCATGGCGCCGCTGATCAATGGGATCAGCGGCACCAATACAAAACAAACGTTTTTCTTCACTTTTGGAAGTGTCCGTTATGCCCTTTACTACCTCCGGCACTGAGTCACCCCCCTCTCCCACAGGGGAGCGAACTACAGCACCGGAGTCTGCCTCTCTGCCCACCGCTGGGCCGCCCTCACTGTACGGCCTTTCGGCCGATGCCTTCTCTGCTCCATCCCTGCTACTGCAAACAGGCATGGAGCTCTGCGCCCTTTTAGTATCTTTACTCTCCCCGCACCTTTGCACCGAGTCCACCACAGAACACGGGCTGGGCTGGGTAACGGGGCTTGCACAATGAGCTGACCCTGCGACCGACTCAGGGTATATAGGGAGGGGGGTGTAGATGTAACTCACCACTTCTTGCTGCTTTGGCTTGGTCTTCTTTTTCTTCTTACCCCCAGGTGCCTCATTTGGGAGCTCATCTCCAAACATCAGGTTCTGAGGACACACTGGGGATTCCAGCATGCGGATCTGGGCCATTAGCGCCCCTCCCTGGTAGCTGCTGTCACTGTCCTCCCCTGAGTCGGCAGGTGATACTGCTGGTTGCTGTGCAGGGGGCCCACTGTACGGGGCCTGCTGCTGTTGCCGCAGGCCACCAGGTGGATCTGGCTGTTGTTCTTCCTCCATCTCCTCCACATCATCCACCTGGCTCTCAGGTTGCAGCCTCATCAATCTTTTATTTTTATCTTCTTCTTTCACCCTGAAGCGCTCCTCATTTTCCAGTTTCTCTTTAAATGGACCACTCTTATCCAATAATTCGGCTCTCCTCTCCTCCAAAACTTGTATTTCAGACATGAGTCCCTTTATCTGCCCCTGGATCTCTGTCTTTTTCCTTTTTGGAGTAATCTTGGCCTTGGCACGGGCACACCGCAGTTCCTCTCGGAGCCTCCTGATGGCCTTACAGGCGTCTTCATACTCACGGAGGTGACTTTTTACCCGGGAGGTATAGGTGGAAATAGACTCCCGGGTCCTCAGCACTCCCCAGCCTTCCTCACTGAGGTCGGCTTCACCTCCGTGAGCACTCTGCCTTCTTCCAGACAAACCCAGCTTTCCGCTGGCTGCACCCAGCTTTTCCGAGGAGGATCCAGCCTTGCAGCTTCTCACCTCTGTGCGGGGAGTTGGAGCAGCATTGCTGCGACTCCTAGTAGAACGCCTCACCCCCAAATCCTCCGATGTTCCGGCCGCTTGCTGGCCTCTACTGCTCCCCTGTGGCCTATTCCGAGGAGCAGAAGCCTGGGCCTCGCCTCCCTCACTCATGCCTGGAAACCCACTCCCTCCCTGGGGAGGAGGAAGCAGGCCCCAGGTGGAACAGATGGTAATTCCCTGGAGCTCAGGAGGCACAGCAGACACACACAGCACAGCTGAAGCACGACCACACCCGCAACTAATTGGTCAGCACTCCAGAGCTGTACTCACTATTCTGATGGTGAGGTCACTATGTACATACATTACATTACATTACTTATCCTGGACTGATCCTGAGTTATATCCTGTAGATCTTTTATTAAAATTTCAAACATAACAATAAATAATTACAAACATAAACATACCATATCTGACAGAACATATCAATATAATGAATCATAAAACCAACACCATAGCATAAAATACAACACCGGTCCACCCCACACTCATTCCTGCACACAAACAAATATATACAATATTTACAAAAGACATTCCTATAATACCCATAATACCCATACCATACTAATAAACTATATACACTAATATACCCTAATACTAAATGTGAATTTCCTGGCCCAGTTGCAATACCAAAAACCCAATACTAATAATATACCAAAAAGAACAACAACAATAATATATACAAAATAATAAAAACCAACACAAACAAAATAACACCCCTTTTTTTTTTTTGGCCCTGAGCTGGTCCCGCATCCCATGCCCCCAGTACATGTTACCAGACGTCCATGAACCAGTCCAGGATTTTCTGTATATATAAAAGTCCCATAAAAAACCCCTCCCCCCTTTTAACCCACCACCCAACCTAAGCTAAACCCAAACCCCAGGTGACATCACACAATATATACAATATATACATGATGTAAAATATACACATACTAATAATATATACAATACATAAGTATACACATAGACTACAACTATAAATACAATAACAAATACATATAACACTATAAGCCAAACAACAAACCCCTAAAGCTCAAGTTCAGTGCCTGCAAGCCCTATATTACCATAAACTGACTGCTCAAAACAAAAAGACTAATGTGCCAGCATCAGCCCACCACCAGGGGGAGACAACAGGCTAAGGCAATTTAAAGGCAGAGCCCCTCCACAGACGAGAAGCCCTGCCAGCACCCAGCCTCTCGTACTCCAGAGAGCGCACCTTCACCAGGTCACCGAGAATGTTCCTAACCACCATATCCACAGGGAGGATTTTACGCTGCGTCGACACTAAACACCATGCGTTCCATGTGTAGTACCTAACCACTGAGCTGACTAGGAATAAAGTGCATCGGTCCCAGCCTCCAAGGTTTCTGAATGCCCCATAAGCCCATTCCGCATAGGAGAGACTGGCCAGTCGAGGCCAACCAATGGAAGCGCCCACCCTGGTGTAAACCTCTGTGTTAAAGGGACAATGAAGCAGAAAATGCTCCATGCTTTCCAGCATGCCTCCACACTCTTCGCGGGGACATCCCCGGTCATCAAAGCTCCTGCACTTCAGATTGTCCCTCACACACAGTTTCCCATGGAAGCAGCGCCAAGTCAAGTCCCAAAACTTCAAGGGGATCCTGATAGAATTCAAAAGCTCTAAACCCACCTCCAGATTCCGACTTGGGCAATCCTTGAGCGCCAATGGCCTCTGGAAATGAGAAGACAGGACCCTCTTGTCAAGGAATTTCCTCGACAGAGTCCTAATCTCCCACATCCCCAGACCCCACCGACGAATAACCTTCAGAACCGGGGTAGCATAAGCCGGGAGATGCCCGTGTGGTGTGCGAAGATCCTTCACTTGCCCTCCTGTCTCCCATTCCTGGAAGAAAGGCCGAAACCATCCCCTACAGGAGGATACCCACGGAGGAGCCCTCTCTGACCAGAGGTTTGCTATATTGGTCTTAAGAAAGGTATTCACTAGGAATACCACGGGGTTGACCATACACAACCCCCCTAGTCTCCTTGTAAGTAACCTCCCTCTTCACTAGGTTCAGTCTATTCCCCCATAACATTTGGAAGAAAACACTGTAGACCCGGGTCCAGAGAGGTTCTGGCAACATGCATACACTGCCCAGATATATCAGTAAAGGGAGCAGGAATGTTTTGATCAGGTTAACTCTTTCCCGGAGGGTCAAAGACCAACCCTTCCACTGATCCACCTTCTGAGCGGCGATGTTAAGCCTGCTGTCCCAGTTTTGTTTGGGGTAATCCCCTTGGCCAAATTCAATGCCGAGAACTTTTGCAGAATCCTGGGGCTCTGGAAGGGCGTCCGGGAGATCAAAACTAGGATATCCCCCTCCCAGCCAGAGACTCTCACACTAATCCTGGTTGATCTTGGACCCGGATGCCTCCGAGTAGCGGTCCACCTCTGACATCACCCATCTGACCTCCTCTTGTGAGGAGACAAACACAGTGACATCATCAGCATACGCTACCGCCCTCAGAGCCGAATCCGGCACCGCCAGGTCCATTCTCACCCCCGCCAACGGTCCACAATCAATCCTCCTAAGGAAAGGATCAATTGCAAACACGTACAGCAAAGGGCTTAAAGGACAACCCTGACGGACACCAGACCCAACCTCAAAGGAGCGACCAATCCAACCATTCACAAGCGGGAAACTCTCTGCCCCTACATACAAGGTCTTAAGCCAATCAACAAACCCCCCCCCCCCCCCCCCCCCCCGGCAGGCCATATCTCAGAAGAACAGACCAGAGGTACTCATGGTTAACCCGATCAAACGCTTTTGCCTGATCCAAGGACAGCAAGTACCCCTTCCAGTGGCCAGCCCTACCCTGCTCCACAGCCTCCCGGACACTGAGCACAGCACTAAATGTACTGCGGCCCAGAACAGAGCAATGCTGAGCCCCCGAAAGGAGCCGGGGTGCAAACTCCACCACCCGGTTAAACAGCACTTTTGCCAGAATCTTTCTGTCCGCATTGAGAAGTGCTATGGGACGCCAATTCTCAATGTAGGACTGGTCTTTACCCTTTGACAGGATGATCAGCGCTGACCTCCTCATTGACTTTGGCAGAGTGCCCGAGGATAGACACTCATTAAAAACCGCAGTCAAGAGGGGAACCAAAGTGTCCTTAAAGGTTTTATAGAACTCAGATGTTAAGCCATCCGGACTGGGTGACTTCTTGAGGGCAAGCCCATCAATAGCCATCCTGACTTCCTCTTCCCGGATCATCTCTGTCAAAACGTCAAGAGAGGGTCTACTCCTGGTTCAGGGACGGTTTCAGCCAAGAAAGCTGATACCTTATCTCGATCTAGATCCTTCCTTCCCAAGAGGTGCGAGTAGAAGAATCTGACGACCTTCAGGATCCCTGATCTGGACCTTTTCAAGGATCCCGTACTATCAATCAGTCCTGAGACTATTTTACTATTCACTGACATCTTGCAGTTTCTGTAAGGGTCAGGCGAGCGGTACTTCCCGTAATCCCTCTCAAAAACCAAAGATGCGTGTCTGTCGTACTGGCACTTCATCAACAAGGACTTCACTCTGGAGATATCGTCACGACTACCTCCAGTCGAGACAAGGTACTCAAGTTTCTTCCTCAGGCCCTGGTACAAACGGTACCTGTTTAGGCTTCTGAGGCCCGAGAGCTGGCGGAAGAATCTCGCAACCCTTTCCTTGAAGATCTCCCACCACTCTGACTTACTGCTACAAAGGCCCAGCAATGGTACCTGGCTCTGAAGAAAATCCTCAAAGGACTGTCTTATCTCCGCTTCTTCCAAGAGAGACAAATTCAGCTTCCAATAGCCTCTGCCCATCCGGGGGGTCTCTGCGACATTCAGAGAAAACAAAATTAAACAGTGATCGGAGAACTCCACCTCAACAACAGACACTGCTGAAGAGACGGCCTCCTCCTTTAAATAAAACCTATCTATCCTAGACCTACAACTACCCCTATGATAGGTGAATCCCGCGTGGCCTGGGGTGTGCCGGATGTGGACATCCACCAGGCGAGCCTCACTCGCTATGCTATTAAGGGCGACGCTATCATAAGTCAGCTTGTCTCTGGAACCTCCCCTGTCTTGGGGCCTCGTGACAGCATTAAAGTCCCCTCCAAAGACCACCTGCCGACTTGTAAAAAGATAGGGCTTGATCCTCATAAAGAGACACTTCCGGTCCCACTTAGACTGTGGGCCGTAGAGGTTAATAAGGCGAAGTTCTTGTCCCTTCATGAGGACATCTAAGATCAGGCACCTCCCCATTTCTAACTCGATAACCCGTCGGCATTCTACCGCTGCGGTAAAAAGGACCGCCACTCCGCTATACGGCTCGGCCCCAAGAGACCAGTAGGAGGGCCCATTCCTCCACTCTCTTTTAGCCTTGTAGATAGATGACATATCTGTTAGCCTGGTCTCTTGCAAAAACAAAATATCAGCATTAATATGGGCAAAAAAATCATAGGCCGCAAATCGAGCCGTATCTGACTTTATGCTGGCAACATTAATGGATGCCAGAGTCAACGGAGAGGGTGCCACCATCAAGGGTGATTGAGTTAGACAGCTTTCTTTTTCCCACCATCCTTCCCATCCACCCCACCACCCTCCTCATCAGATGATGGTTTACCCCTTTTAAGTGAAATAGATGTGTCCATTTTCCCTTTATATACATTTTCCTCGTCCCTCTGGGCCAGTCTCCCCCCCTGAAGACATAGATTCCCCGGGGAAGAGGACTCAGCGTCTCCTGTGAGCGCCACCGCAACATATGGAACCTCACTCCCAGCCCCCCCCCCCTCCTCCGAAGAGGAAATGTCGCGGAGGGCTCGGAACCGGTTGGAGAGACCAATCAGAGGGAGATCAGTTGTACCTTCCTTTGGCATCTGGCGGGTGGGTGGGAGAAGATCTTACATCTCTCCTTTTCTTATTCTTCCGAGTACCCCGCTTTGTTTCTGCCCATCCCCCACTGTCCTCATCCGCGCTCCCACCATGGGAGGACAGTGAGGAGACGGCATCCCCCTCTTTGTGGATCTTCCCAATCTCCTCATCCAGTTCACTATCCCCCAGGGCCTCAGCAGTAAGACTGGCCGCAGGGACAGGATCAGGAGTCACCCCAGTTGGTTGATGCTCCGGTGAGTCCTGAATCTCCCTGTCCCTTTGACGCTTCTCGAGACGCCTCAGTTGGGCAGGCGTCTTCTGCTTACTTTTCTTCCCTGGCCCCTGCACCCCTTCATCCCCGACAGCCATCCCCCCAGCAGAATCCACCTCACGGCTTACTCCCACCGGGGCAACAACCGCGTTGACAAAGGAACGAGGGCAGCGACTGAATGGGTGACCTAAGTCACCACACAGATGACACCTAATCTCTGCACAAGATGTAGCGAGATGGCCTATTTCCCCACACAGAGTGCACTTCTGCACAGTGCAATTGGCACTAAAATGTGTGGGGTCACCACATCTGTGACAGAGCTTCGGCTGACCCTGGTAGAAGATCTGGATATGATCCCTTCCGAGGAAGGTCGCAGTTGGTATATGGGTAACGGTGTTTCCTGAACGCCTAAGCTTGACCATAAATGTCCAGGCCCCTGACCAGATGCCATATTCATCCCTGTTCTTTTTTGGGACCTCCACCACCTCACCATACCGACCTAGCCACGTCATGATGTCAATACAAGAAAGCGATTCGTTACGGGTTAAAACGGTCACCTTCTTGACATTATTTTGGCGAGACACTGCCTGAATGGCAAAGTCTCGCCAGCCGGGCTCATTCTTTACCAACTCATAATTCGACCAGAAGAGCTCAAGCCCCTCCGGCCGAACAAAGCTGATATCGAACTCAGGGGTACCATAAGGATGTATTAAGGCATAGATGTCAGCTGCCTTAAAGCCCAACTTCAGCAGAAGCTCAACAACTTTAGATCTTGGAGGACATGTATCACTGCCTCTCCACCTCAGCCGGACCACATTCCTTCGGAGACCACCTGGCCCGGCTGTTGGGAGGGACCACTCAGTATCCCCCCTCTTTCCTCTCGGAAGGCTGAAAGACCATGTCTTTCTATCCAAAAGGATAGATCAACCTCCCTACCCTCTACATTGATTGATCTCTCCTCTCTCCTTAAGGCCCCCAGGAGACGCTGCTGCAAACTGCTCTCCCCAGAGCCAGAGGACGAGGAAGCTGCCCCCCTTCCCCCAGCGGTGACATTCGCGTAGCTGCGGACGGGTGCTGCCACCGCTGGGGGTGCAACTGGACTAGGCCCTACATTCCCACCACTAATCTGTGCCCCTTCACCACCCTCCTCCACATAATCCATACCCAAACCATTGATCCCTATTTTAGCTGATGTGCCCCCCATACCTCCACCCGTGCTACAGCCCAAACCACCATTCAAAGCCCCAGACAGATTTTTAGTAACAGATGAATTATTCCCCTCATTCACACCCTCAGTCACTCCAACATTAACCTCCACATTCATACTGGCTGGACCGGTGCATTCTGGCGCAGATTTTGTACTGTCAGCATCACTGGGTACCAGGGCTGAAGCCATCACCACAGGACAGGTCACCGGTCCCTTATACAAGGATTGGGAAGCCTGCCTAGCCTGTTTATTAGCGGCCCCAGCCCTGTTTTTACCGGTACCCTCCGCCTCATCCGTACTAGAATGTCCAGCTCCTGGGCTCCGCTGATCTGGATCAGCGGCGCCAATGCAAAACAAAAGTTTTTTCTACTTTTGGGAGAATCTATTTTTCCCTTAGCCACCACGACTACCTCCGGCACTGAGTCACCCCCCTCTCCCACAGGGGAGCGAACTACAGCGAACTACAGTCTGCCTCTATGCCCACCGCTGGTCCGCCCTCACTGTACGGCCTTGTGGCCGATGCCTTCTCTGCTCCATCCCTGCTACTGCAAACAGGCATGGAGCTCTGCGCCCTTTTAGTATCTGTACTCTCCCCGCACCTTTGCACCGAGTCCACCACAGAACACGGGCTGGGCTGGGTAACGGGGCTTGCACAATGAGCTGACCCTGCGGCCAACTCAGGGTTTACAGGGAGCGGGGTGTAGATGTAACTCACCACTTCTTGCTGCTTTGGCTTGGTCTTCTTCTTCTTACCCCCAGGTGCCTCATTTGGGAGCTCATCTCCAAACACCAGATTCTGAGGACACACTGGGGATTCCAGCATGCGGATCTGGGCCATTAGCGCCCCTCCCTGGTAGCTGCTGTCACTTACCTCCCCTGAGTCGGCAGGTGATACTGCTGTTTGCTGTGCAGGGGGCCCACTGTACGGGGCCTGCTGCTGTTGCCGCAGGCCACCAGGTGGATCTGGCTGTTGTTCTTCCTCCATCTCCTCCGCATCATCCACCTGGCTCTCAGGTTGCAGCCCCATCAACCTTTTATTTTCCTTTTCTTCCATTACCTTGAATCTTTCTCCATTTTCCAATTTTTCTTTAAATGGCCCACTCTTCGCCAGTAATTCTGCTCTCCTTTCCTCCAAAGCTTGTATTTCAGCCATAAGTCTTTTTATCTCTGCCTGGATCTCTGCCTTTTTCCTCTTAGGAGTTACCTTAGCCCTGGCACGGGCACAGCGCATGTTCCTCTCCGAGCCTCCTGATGGCCTTACAGGCGTCTTCATACTCACGGAGGTGACTTTTTACCCGGGACGTATAGGTGGAAATAGACTCCCGGGTCCTCAGCACTCCCCAGCCTTCCTCACTGAGGTCGGCTTCACCTCCGTGAGTACTCTGCCTTCTTCCTGATGAACCCAGCTTTCCGCTGGAAACATCCAGCTTTCCTGAGGTGGATCCAGCCTTGGAGCTTCTCACCTCTGTGGGGGGAGTTGGAGCACCATTGCTGCGACTCCTGGTGGAACGCCTCACCCCCAAATCCTCCGATGTTCCGGCCACTTGCTGGCTTCTACTGCTCCCCTGCGGCCTATTCCGAGGAGCAGAAGCCTGGGCCTCGCCTCCCTCACTCATGCCTGGAAACCCACTCCCTCCCTGGGGAGGAGGAAGCAGGCCCCAGGTGGAACAGATGGAAATCCCTGGAGCTCAGGAGACCCAGCAGACACACACAGCACAGCTGAAGCACCACCACACCCGCAACTAATTGGTCAGCACTCCAGAGCTGTACTCACTATTCTGCTGGTGAGGTCACTGTGTACATACATTACATTACTTATCCTGTACTGATCCTGAGTTATATCCTGTATTATACTCCAGAGCTGTACTCACTATTCTGCTGGTGAGGTCACTGTGTACATACATTACATTACAGTGTGTGTGGGATGGGGGTGGGGGACCGGGGGGCCCCAAAAAAATTGCTTGCCCAGGGTCCAATCAAAATTAAAGACGGCCCTGTCCATTATACATACACTGTACAGCAATCATACCTCCATCATACATACACTGTACAGCAAGCATACCACCATTATACATACACTGTACAGCAAGCATACCACCATTATACATACACTGTACAGCAATCATACATCCATTATACATACACTGTACAGCAAGCATACCTCCATTATACATACACTGTACAGCAAGCATACCACCATTATACATACACTGTACAGCAATCATACCTCCATTATACATACATTGTACAGCAAGCATACCACCATTATACATACACTGTGCAGCAATCATACCTCCATTATACATACACTGTACAGCAATCATACCTCCATTATACATACACTGTGCAGCAAGCATACCTCCATTATACATACACTGTACAGCAAGCATACCACCATTATACATACACTGTGCAGCAAGCATACCTCCATTATACATACACTGTAAAGCAAGCATACCACCATTATACATACACTGTACAGCAATCATACCTCCATTATACATACATTGTACAGCAAGCATACCACCATTATACATACACTGTGCAGCAATCATACCTCCATTATACATACACTGTACAGCAATCATACCTCCATTATACATACACTGTACAGCAAGCATACCACCATTATACATACACTGTACAGCAAGCATACATCCATTATACATACACTGTACAGCAAGCATACCTCCATTATACATACACTGTGTCTGTGACTGTACAGCAATCATACATCCAATCCATTATTAATGGATTGGATGTATGATTGCTGTACAGTCACAGTGTATGTATAATGGATGTATGATTGCTGTACAGTCACAGTGTATGTATAATGGAGGTATGATTGCTGCACAGTGTATGTATAATGGAGCCTCCAATCCAAAAAGAAAGCCTCCAATCCAAAAAAAGTTTTAATAAAGTTTTTCATTTTGTTTGTATTGATATTCATATGGGTGTAGGTCTGTTTATGTATGTGTGCATGCAAGCAAGAGAGTGTGTGTGTGTATATATGTATGTATATATATATATATGTATACATAAACACACACACGCGTGTGCGGCGTGAGTTTGTGCTTTAGGGTGCACACCCTAATGCAATAGGCTGCCCACGCCTATGCTAATGCTCTTAACCCCTTACCGACAATGGACATAAATGTACGTCATGATGCGGTGGAACTTAAAGGGGTACTCCGGTGGAAAACTTTTTTTTTTTTTATCAACTAGTGCCAGAAAGTTAATCAGATTTGTAAATTAAAAGAACAGAAAAACAGTATCCCCCACCTCAAGGTTAGTGTTTAAATAGTAATAATATTGCAATAAGACATGACATGACATGACTACTGAAGAAAGATTAAGCACCCTGAAACGCGTCTAGTTATTTGTATTTATGCCACTCATGCCACTTGTCGCTTAGAGAGTTACTACTGCAAGGACTCTGGTCGGCCGCACTCTGGACAGTTGCACTCTGGACAGTTCCTACAGCTCTGAATGAGCAATCCACTTCCAGGACTTACTTGCTTCTAGGTCCGGACTCAATCAGTCTCAGCTCCTATGGTCTACAAGACTCCTGACGTCAGACGCTGAAAACACGAGGCTCTGCATCCATCTCCTTGGTACCATTGGGCGGTATCACCCGGGCCCTGCGCCGTCAGGACCAGCTGCCGTCTGTGCATGCCAGCACACATCTCTGCAAGTACATCTGCAGCTCAGCGAGGGATTGCTGACTAGAAAGGAGCACCATAGGAACTGGTAACAAATCATCGTTTATTACATCATTTGCTATAGTTTGTAGTGCACTTAAATAACCCAACCAGAGACAACATAATACTATTGTAACATCATTGTAGCGACCATTGCTACAACATAAAGGATAGTTACATTTAATAAGTTTATCGGTGTCCATCAATGGATAGAATTTGCAGTACTATTAATAACTAATATAACAAAATTGGCATACAGAACAGTCTGCATGATGTCATATATTATTTTTCTATTTGTATTTTAACATTGTTTCTTCTCCCACAAGGGCCCTGTGAGAGTGGAATATAAGATATATATAATACATTTTTAATAAATTATTGGAATAATTGAAGCACGGTCTTATTGCAATATTATTACTATTTAAACTCTAACCTTGAGGTGGGGGATACTGTTTTTCTGTTCTTTTGAGCTGCACGAACAAATGTTCTCTTCTTTTATATACAGATTTGTCAATTACTTCTATTAAAAAATCTTAATCCTTCCAGTACTTATTAGCTGTTGAATACTACAGAGGAAATTATTTTCTTTGTGGAAAAGAGAGCTCTCTGCTGACATCATGACCACAGTGCTCTCTGCTGACACCTCTGTCCATTTTAAGAACTGTCCAGAGTAGGAGAAAATCCCCATAGCAAACATATGCTGCTCTGGACAGTTCCTAAAATGGACAGAGATGTCAGCAGAGAGCACTGTGGTCATGATGTCAGCAGAACGCACTGTGTTCCAAAAAGAAAATAATTTCCTCTGTAGTATTCAGCAGCTAATAAGTACTGGAAGCATTAAGATTTTTTTAATAGAAGTAATATACAAATCTGTTTAACTTTCTGGCACCAGTTGATTTAAAAAGAAAAAGTTTTCCACCGGAGTACCCCTTTAACACACCATGGCGTACATTTACGTCATGTACATGACGCGAGCACCTGATCGGTGCTCGCATCATGCGCAAAAGTCCTGGCTGTTGTCAGCAGCCAGGGACCTGCTGGTAATGGCAGGCATCAGTGATCACGCTGATGTCCACCATTAACCCCTCAGATGCCATGATCAATACAGATCACGGCATCTGCGGCAATGCGGGCATTTAAATGGATGATCGGATCGCCAATGGCGCTGCCGCAGGGATCCAATCTGACATTGAGCATACCAGAGAAGAAGATCACTGATAATACTGATCAGTGAAATATCTCTGCATAGCACTGTTCAGTATATCCAATCTAATGATTGCTATAAATAGTCCCCTATAGGGACTATAAAAGTATAAAAGAAATTGTAAATAAAAGCTTAAAAAAAATAAGTGAGAAAGCCCCTCCCCCAACAAAAATTTAAATGGCCCCTTTTTCCTATTTTATCCCCAAAAATGAGAAAAAAAAATATAGACATAATTGGTATCACCGTGTGAATTCGGGTAGAAAACAGACATGGTGCACATCTACAATCTTGTATAATGATCTGATTGCTTCTCAGCATAATATCAAAAACTAACAGGTTGTTAGTATACATTTTTGATCAAAAAGTACAAGCCCACTCGCCACGTCAAGGCCACATATTTAGAGTGGGTCCCTAACGTCCCTAGCATAAAATGGTGTAGCACTGGGCGGCGACCACCACCGCCACGACTCCAGTGCCCACAGGGGGGTACGACCCACTAGCAGAGCGGCCCCAATGCCACTCAAACCAGTCTATGGGTCGCACCTCCCCGCAGACACGGCGCCATGGCAGCAACGGACGCCGCACAGCACCACACCAGTGTGAACAAGGTGCAATAGCTCACTTACCAAGCTCTCCCAGTCAGACTGGGAGGCTGCTAGGAAAGAAATGGCCCTTGTGTAGCTAACTACTACTTATATAGGGTTGGGCTGAGGGGGTGGGGAAGAGTGCAGCACATGTTAAAACAAAAAAAAAAGGAGGGGATAGAAAACAGTGTGAATTCGGGTAGAAAACAGACGGTGCACATCTACAATCTTGTATGATGATCTGATTGCTTCTCAGCATAATATCAAAAACTAACAGGTTATTAGTATACATTTTTGATCAAAAAGTAAAAGCCCACTCGCCACGTCAAGGCCACCTATTTAGAGTGGGTCCCTAACGTCCCTAGCACAAAATGGCGTAGCACTGGGCGACACCAGTGCCCGCGTAAATGTCCGAACTAAAATATAATGATAAGTTATCCCATATGGTGAACGGCGTACACATAAAAAAGAAAAGTAAAAAATTGCTGCTTTTTTGTCACGAAAAATGAAAATGCAAAAATAAAATTGGCCTGATCCTTCAGGAGTTAAGGGATTGGGAAGTGATTTATTTTCCAGATATAAAACATTAGAGTCTAGCTTGTTGGTGCGACATGTGGTGGAGTTAAATAAGAGAACGTATTGCTATTCCATCCATGACCTTGAGACCAGTCTTGCTCACCTTTGGTCTCTTTCGGCCCTCCTTTACACTAAGTATGCTAATTTACCATGGCCAGTGAAAAGTAGCTTATTTCTACGTGATATGTTTGCAGCATGGGAAGCCTGCAAGTTGAAAAACGAACATGTCTTTTTTGTTTAGTTAAGATCTATCACATTGGTCTCATCTTGAATTTCCTTTAAGGAGTCAGAATGCACTATACTGGACATAGAAAAAGGCTTGCATTTAGACTGTACAACATATGCTGCATTCTACCGAATCACGTTACTTTACCATGCTGGGTAACCAATTTGGTATTAGTGCAGATTATTTCCTGCGATTTAACCAACTGATGGCATTTGTACACCCTTGTCTGAATGATTTCTCCAAGGAATGCTCTTCCAATTCTTTTGACGATTTCCTTCACTGTGAAGGGAAAGGTGCATTTGCTCTCTTATCTGTATTAGAAAGTTAGGAGGCGAGGCGCTAAGGCTCTCGTATCCTTGCTTTATAAATATTGTGAGAAAAAATTAGGGAATCCAGATCTTCTCAAAGTTATTATGGAAGGATGGGCAAAAGTACGTAAGGCAGTGGTGAACAAGGTTTGGCGAGAAACCCAGTTGAAAACAATGCACCACGCCCTTTATGGTTTTAGCTTTCCATGAATTGCTAAGAAACCTAATAGATTTAAAACCCGCCTAAACTGTGGTCAACACTGGACTGACTTGTTACATGGGTTTGGGACTTTCCCTTGATTTGATACAATGTAAGGATTCTTTCACACTGCCTTTAGAACACGGCAGTTTGACGATCGTCGGGGGATCCTGGGGAAATAGCGAGAGAAAAATTACTGCAAGCCCCGTCTTTTTCTCCTGCTTTTCCCATCAAAAAACAACGGTGCCCTGCGGCCTCCATAATAGTAAATGGTTGTGCCTGGACCCATTGTTGCCCATTGCTCCCCATCACGAGAACAGCCGTTAAAGTCACAAAAAAAATGTCTGTTCTCGACAGAGAGCAATGGCAATGTGAAAGTGGCCTGAACTCCATGTTAAGTTACAGGTTTCCACATTCTTTATTTATTAATTTATTTTGAAGGGGTGTTCAAGGGAAGTACATTTAAAAAAAGAAAATAAGCTCAAAGGCAGCTCGCTACCTGAATATTTTCCCTGTAAATGATCCTGCCTGATATGCATGGCTCCTGTGGCCCCTGTTGTCTTCTTGGGCTGCTTGATATTCTCTGCCATCCTTCCCTGCTCTTCAGTGTGAGTACTACATTTCCCGGCAGCCATTGCAGCTCTGAGTTTAGTTCCCAAGAGTACACCTTTAACATACCCCATATATAATAACACTTATTATTTTGCTTATTCTTACTTTTATACTAGTCACCAAATGGTGTTTACTGGCAAATTGATTGTCTATCTCCATCCTTCTCCATCTGAGGTGGTTCAACAGATGAAACATTACTTATTGCTTCATTAACTGGAGGTAATAGGTACGATTGAAAAGTCAGTCAAATCATTCTTTAAGAAATGAAGAACCTTTATTATTGCATTTTTAGATTCCTCTGGGATCTGAAGAATAATGATACATTCAAAAGATTCCTCTTGGTATTTATCTTGGGAGTTGGCAGGTTTTCTGGCACATTTACGAATTTCTTAAAGTTGTTTGTCCTTTTCCTTTCCATATATGCAATATCTGTTGGATTTCATGGGAGTGTTTTTCAGCACATTACTTTTTTGTATCCTTATTGTCTTAGCTGAACCATAATTGGGCATAATAGATTGGGTTTTGGGAGGTTTGAATTTCACTTCCTTTCTTATTCAATATTATAATACAAGCTGTAAGCGATCTCTTTGCATTTGATACCTTTATCTTATGTATCCAGTCAGGGGTTATTATCCCTGGATTAGTTTTTATTATTTGAGAAATTTTAATAAATTTTTTTTGAAAAAACACAAACAAAACAAAGCTAAAAATAAACAATTTCTTCTCCTTCTGCAGTACCTGAGTGACATTATCCAGGGTGTCCTAACTGATCACTTTCCTAATGTCTTCACCTCCAAAGCAAAGGCTGCTTGGAACAAATTCCTTTCTGAAGTCTCTACTAATAAATAAATGCTCTTGGGCGAGAAGACTACATCAGTACCTGCAACACTCCAATGTGGGAAGTTCAGAGGAAACTACGCACATAAGTTTGTTATCAAATCCACAGCCAGTCAAAGAACATGATTCAGCTGCAATATAATTTTGAGTTTTCTTAGCAGTCTTTGGCTTCCTACTATTTGTGTCTACCACTTGTTTATCACAATAAATCTGTTTAGTCTCTAATAAAAGCGTATATATTATTATTTTTGTTCACATGTACCTGACTAGTTATCTCTTTCTTTGCATCTTTATCCTTTTTAGAGTTTCAGGCTATATCATATTAACTTTAAGACTTTAGTGCATAAAGGATGTTAGCTGCAAGTCAATAGTTAACTGCAAAATGCCATATCCACTTGGCATTTGTCAGTTTGGCATTTCTTTATTCCTTTTATAACAAAATGTAATTCATTTTTAAACAGGGATCGATTTATGTGGGCGAGTAGGGCACTAAAAATGTAGCCGACAATAATAAAAATGTAGTGTGTGTGTGTTTTTCACTTAAAAAAAAAAATGTTTTAGGTAGTACTACTACTCCCAGCATGGAACACACTGTTCCATGATGGGAGAAGTAGTACCTGTACTAATTGACAGATCGCCCCAGGTCCATTGCGATCCTCCTGTATAATGTAAAGATGTGGGCGGGCGCAGTGGCGTTGCGACCCGGGTGCGGGGGGTGCGGCCCGCACCGGGTGACACCAACCCAATGGGGTGACACCAAGACGCTCCGCAGCACCCCCCCCCCCCCCCCCGCTGTGTGTGTGGTGCGCCCGACCGTCATCACACCCCCCCTCACCTTCACCAGCACTGTGCCCGTCCTCCGCTGCCACGTCTGCGCCGGCCTGACGTCACACCGCACGGCCGCGCAGGAGGACGCAGGAGTTACGTCACTCGCACGGCGCCCGGTGAGAAGGAGCGCTGCGCTGGATGGGTGAGTTTGTATGTCTGTCTCTCTGTCTCTATCTATGCTTGTGTGTGACTGTGTGTATGTGACTGTGTGTGTTTGTGTGACTCTCTGAGTGTGTGTGTGTGACTCTGTGTGTGTGTGTTTGTGCGACTCTGTGTGTGTGTGACTGTGTGTGTGTGTGTGTGTGTGTGTGTGTGTCTGTCTGTGAGTGTGTGTCTCTCTGACTGTGTGTGTGTGTGTGTGTGTTTGTCTCTCTGTGTTGTATGTGTTTTTTTTTTTTTGTGTGTGTGTGTGTGTGGGGGGAGGGGGGGGGGGGGTTATAACCAGCGATCTATTGTGGGGAAACTCTGACCCATTGTGGGGAACCTGCAAGGGGACCTGCGGCCTAATGTGGGGAAACTACTACCAAATGTGGGGAGTCTATGCTACCTAATGTGGGGAATCTGTGCTACCAAATGTGGGGAGTCTATGCTACCTAATGTGGCGAATCTGTGCTACCAAATGTGGGGAGTCTATGCTACCTTATGTGGGGAATCTGTGCTAGCTAATGTGTGGAAATTGCTACCTAATGTGGGGAATCTGTGCTACCTAATGTGGGGAAATTGCTACCTAATGTGGGGTAACTGGTACCTACCTAATGTGGGGGAACTGGTACCAAATGTGGGGAATCTATGCTGCCTAATGTGGGGAATAGATGCTACCTAATGTGGGGAAACTGCGACCTACCTAATGTGGGGGCACTGCTGCCTACCTAATGCTCCCCCCCTGGCAGTAGCACCCTTATCATCCACCAGCAACACCCCCCCCCAGCAGCACCTCCATCAACATATCCTGATGGTGGATGATGGGGGTGCTCCTGCCAGGAGGATGATCCTGCCGATGGATGATGGGGGTGATACTGCCAGGGGGGATGGCCAGTAGCACCCTCATCATCCTCCAGCAACACCTCCCCAGTAGTAGCACCCCCATCATCCACTAGCAACACCACCAATACCCCCCTCCCGTGGTAATAGCATCAGCTAATGGATGTTGAGGGGTGTTACTTTGGTTGTGGTATTATATTCAGAGGGTGCACTGTATGGCAACGTTAAATTCAGAGGGCGCAGTGGGTGGTAGTATTATATTCAGAGGGTGCACTGTATGGCAACGTTATATTCAGAGGGCGCAGTTTGTGGTAGTATTATATTCAGAGGGCGCAGTTTGTGGTAGTATTATTAGAGATGAGCGAACTTACAGTAAATTCGATTCGTCACGAACTTCTCGGCTCGGCAGTTGATGACTTATCCTGCGTAAATTAGTTCAGCCTTCAGGTGCTCCGGTGGGCTGAAAAAGGTGGATACAGTCCTAGGAAAGAGTCTCCTAGGTCTGTATCCACCTTTTCCAGCCCACGGGAGCACCTGAAAGCTGAACTAATTTATGCAGGAAAAGTTATCAACTGCCGAGCAGAGAAGTTTGTGACGAGTTGAATTTACTGTAGTTTGCTCATCTCTAAGTATTATATTCAGAAGGTGCAGTGGGTGGTAGTATTATATTCAGAGGGTACAGTATGTGGCAGATTTATATTCAGGGGTACAGTATGTGGCAGATTTATATTCAGAGGGTACAGTATGTGGCAGATTTATATTCAGAGGGTACAGTATGTGGCAGATTTATATACAGAGGGTACAGTATGTGGCAGATTTATTTTCAGAGGGCGCAGTTTGTGGTAGTATTATATTCAGAGGGCGCAGTTTGTGGTAGTATTATATTCAGGGGTACAGTATGTGGCAGATTTATATTCAGAGGGTACAGTATGTGTTGGTATTATATTCAGAATGTACAGTGTGTGGTAGTATTATATTCAGAGGGTACAGTGTATGGCGGTATTATATGCAGGGGTACAGTATGTGGCAGATTTATATTCAGTGTACAGTATGTGATAGTATTATATTCAGGGGTACAGTATGTGGCAGATTTATATTCAGAGGGTACAGTATGTGATAGTATTATATTCAGGGGTACAGTATGTGGCAGATTTATATTCAGAGTGTACAGTATGTGTTGGTATAATATTCAGAATGTACAGTGTGTGGTAGCTTTATATTCAGTGGGTATGGTGTATGGAAGGTTTATAATCAAAGAGTATAGTGCATAGTAGTATTATATTTAGAGGATACAGTGTCTGGCAGGTTTATAATAATAATTGTTTTCATATAGAGGATAAGAATGCGCTGACATAGTGAGGAGACGTCTGGGCGTCACATTCTACAGACAGAAGTTTTAGCTGGAACATGTCCTGGCGGTATGTACCATCTGAATTAGATAAGGAAGACTATAGAGAAGACGTCACCGGTAGTCACTGATATCATTGTACATTCTCCTCTCTGTGTCCTGTAGTCACTTGTCCGTTCTACAGTTAGGTCAGTGAAACTACAACTCCCAGCATAACCTCACCACTGCTCAGAGGGGTACTCTACTGGAAAAAAAATGTTTTAATCAGCTGGTGCTACAAAGTTAAAGAGATTTGTAAATTACTTCTATTTAAAAATCTTAATCCTTCCAGTACTTATCAGCTGCTGTATAAGCGATTCACAGGAAGTTATTTTCTTTTTTAATTTATTTTCTGTCTGACCACAGTGCTCTGTGCTGACACCTCTGTCCATGTCAAGAACTGTCCATAGTAGGAGCAAATCCCCATAGCAAACCTATCCTGCTCTGGACAGTTCCTGACATGGACAGAGGTGTCAGCAAATAGCACTGTGGTCAGACTGGAAAGAACTACACAACTTCCTGTGGAGCATACACCAGCTTATAAGTACTGTAAGTATTAAGATTTTAAATAGAAGTAATTAAAAAATCTGCTTAACTTTCTGGCACCAGTTGATATAAAAGTAAATGTTTTCCAGCGGAGTACCCCTTTAAGTAATTCTGGGAGCTGTATATTTACATGGTGAAAACTTCTTTAACACTTTCCTATTCTGTGGCAACTGGTATATCTGATTATTATACTGGAATTTCTCACAATGCGCTACAACAATGGTGTCTGTCACAACAGGCTAAAAACTTACTGAGGGGGGGGGGAGGTATGGGGTGACACCATTTTCTACCGCACCGGGTGACACCAACCCTAGCAACGCCACTGGGCGGGCGGATGCTCTTCTATGGTCCCCTGCACTGCCATATATATACACCTATTCATATTTCCCACAGAGAGCTGTGATTGGCCAGATGGTTCCATATAGGTATATAGGTGTATATATACGTCAGTGCAGGGGACCATAGAAGAGCAACCGTCCGCATCTATACATTATACAGGAGGATCGCAGTGGGTGTCAGGAGTGACACTCGCTGCAATCTTTCTATTAATGCAGGTTCTACAGCTCCAAACATGGAGCAGAGTGTGCTCCATGTTGGGAGCAGTAGTACCTGCAGTAAGGGACAGATTACAGCAAGGGTCCCTCCTGACACTCACTCCTGCGATCATCCTGAAGTGAATGTCGGGACTCAGCTGTGCTCATGGCTACAGAACCGGGAGAACAGCTGATGCTGAGCACTAGATATATGTCCTATATCTACTACTCAGCAAGAACTTACAGTGAGCCTGCAATGTGTATACAGTATACACATTGCTGGCTCACTTAACCCCTTGCTGAGCTGTGCACTATGCGCCAGCCCAGCAACGAAAGCATTAACTTACACTGCTGGACAGTGTAGGTTAACCCTTTGGGCGGTACACAATACATACAGCTATCTGTAGATAGCTGTATATAGTGTATACAGAATCTGAAGTCAGGTTCGTGTAGCTCCGCCCCCTAGTGATGATGTCATTAGGGGCGGAGATACAGACGGGAGCCAAGCTGCTAAGGGTCTGAGGCTCTGTTCACATTGTCCGCTTTGCATAATGTGAAAAGATCCTTCTGCCAGTTGGCGCTCCTGGACCTAGGCGGTAACAGGCTGGCATTATTTAGGCTGGGGAGGGCCAGTAGCAATGGTCCTCACCCACCCTGGTAACGTCAGGCTGTTCCTGCTTGGTTGGTATATGGCTGAGAATAAAAATACGGGGGGCAACTCAATTCATTTTTTTCATAAATAAATAAATGCAAATGCATAGGGTTTCCCGTATTTTTATTCTCAGCCAGATACCAACCAAGAAGCAATAGTCTGACGTTACCAGGGTGGGCGAAGACCATTGTTACTGGCCCTCCCCACCCTAAATAACACCGACCTGTTACCGCCTAGGCCCAGTAGCACCAATTTTGATGCTCCGGGTGTGTTGGTACCGGCTCTTCCCGGCACCTCTGTGGCAGTGGGTACCGGGGTAATAATCGGGGGTCAGCGCTAGCTGTTTTTGGGGTTAACGCTAACGCCCGGCTTAGCAATGGGTTTCGTCTATTAGACAGCTTTCACTACTAAGACTGAAAATTCTATTTAAAAAATACACAAAACATTGGAAAAATTATTTTATTTTAAAAAACACTCCCCCCCCCCCCAGCTCTCGTTATTAAAAGAAAATACATTTTATAAAATGTTATTTTATTAAAAGAAAAGAAATCCAGTTCATCCGCCGTAATCCATCGAATCCACTGTAATCCTCTGCCTACACGGATCTGAAATGAGAAGGAAAAAAAAACACAAAAAATTGGTTAGGACATTTTTGGTGCTGTCCGCTTGGGAGAGCGCACATAATGCAATGTCTACCAAGACAGGGAGCCTCCAACTGGTGCAAAACTATAACTCCCAGCATGCCCAGATAGCCTTTAGCTGTCTGGGCATGCTGGGAGTTGTAGTATAGCAACAGCTGGAGTCTCCCTGTCTGGGAAGACACTGCCAGAAGGGTCTGTTCACATTATACAAAACGGACAATGTGAACAGAGCTTCAGACCCTTAGCAGCTTGGCTCCCTTGTGTAGCTCCACCCTATTATGACATCCTCACTAGGCGGCGGAGCTACACGAACCCAGCCGGGACAGGAGCCAGGGAGGTAAGTGGACGTCTGCTTCTGTATACAGTATATACAGAAGCAGGGAGTCCTGTCAGTCTGGTGACTGGATTCCCGGCTCCTGTACAGTATACACGGGTACACTATGCCCCCTGTATACTATACGGCCGGAGGAGGTAAGCAGTGATGTAATACATCACTCCTCATCTCCTTAAACTCTGTGAACCGGGCGCTCAGCATCCGACCCACAGTGTAGTACCCAGAAGACAGTGAGAAAACTGCCACAGGGGACAAAATTGGCTGTTTCCACACACCAGGAAGAAACGCCAGAAAAAACGCCAGAAAAACTGCCAAAACTCAGGAAAAAGCTGTGGCAATTTTTCTGGCATTTTCGCTGGCCTTTTATTTTTTTATTTTTTTTTTTTGGTGTTAAAAAAACCAAGTGGAAACCTAGCCTCACTCAGCAACAATTAAAACACACTATGCAAATTAGACTTCCTGATAGTGACTTAGAAATGGTGACATTTGACACAGTCACTAAATACCTACTCACAACCCACCAGCACATGCTTACACACTGTAATTATATGTATTAAGTAGTAGGTTAGGCTGTAACCATACTATCAGGAAAAATGTCCGTACGTTGGGACCCAGTTTCCACTGATGTTGGCGCACATTAAAAATCATGGGTGCACTTAAAGGAGTACTCCAGTAGAAAAAATTTTTTTTAAATCAACTGGTGCCAGAAAGTTAAACAGATTTGTAAATTACTATTATTATCAGCTGCTGTATACTACAGAGGAAGTTCTTTTCTTTTTGAATTTCTTTTCTGTCTGATCACAGTGCTCTCTGCTGACAGCTCTGTCCATGGAAGAAACTGTCCAATGTACAAGCAAATCCATGGCAAACTTCTCCTGCTCATGACAGTTCCTGACATGGACAGAGGTGTCAGCAGAGAGCACTGTGGTCAGACAGAGTAGAAATCCAGAAAGAAAAACAACTTCCCCTGGAGCATACAGCAGCTGATAAGTACTGGAAGGATAA
Source organism: Hyla sarda (assembly GCF_029499605.1). Classification (NCBI taxonomy): domain Eukaryota; kingdom Metazoa; phylum Chordata; class Amphibia; order Anura; family Hylidae; genus Hyla; species Hyla sarda. Next base: position 170,494,124 of record NC_079196.1, on the reverse strand, counting down.
AGATTTTTAAATAGAAGTCATTTACAAAACTGTTTAACTTTCTGGCACCCTTCCTTGCTCTCCACAGGGACGCATCACACCCTGCTTGTCCCAGCTCACTGTCCCAAGGAGAAATAGGAAATTAAGTTTTGCAACATCTCTCTTAAGCTTTATATGCTGCTTTCTTCCAGAGGATACATATTTGTATGTTCCCCAAAATAGTTCCAATAAATATTATTACTACACATCCCACATAAAACAAGCTGCCATATAGCTACAACAATAAAAAGTTTTGAAATGTAGTGAGTGACTGCGGCACCCCAGACATCCGGTGCACGGAATTAACTTCACTCCATGCCGGATGACTGGCGATGCAGGGAGGAGGCTTATGATGTCACGACCACGCCTGCTCAATGCAAGTTCATGCCCCCTCCCAGAGACTTGCATTGAGGGGGCATGGCTGTGACATCATGTGCCTCCAGCACTGCACTAGATGCTCTAAATGAACGCCGGCTGCAGCAGGGATATGGCGGATAAGGTGTCTAGGGATGGAGTACCCCTTTAACCACTTAATGACCACTGACGTATATTCCTCCCATTATGTGAAGCGCGTTCAGGAACTGAGCGCGCTTCGCATCTGCTGGGTCCTGGTTGCTATCAGCAAATAGAACCCGCTGCTAATACTGGACATCGACGAATTGGCTCATGTCTGGTATTAACCCTTTAGATGCAAAAATCTAAGTTAATTGCGGCGTCTAAATCGGGAGAAATCACTGTCGGTTAGCTCAGCGGAGCTGTTCGGGACCTCCCCTGTGAAAACACCTTACCTTGCTCCACGCTGTCCAATTGCTGTTTTATTGCTCCAAGCCTGAGATCCAGGCTTGAGAAATCGAGCGCAGATAACACTGATCAATGCTACGCTATGACATAGCATTGTTCAGTGTAGGTAATCAAAGGATTGCATGTAATAGGTCCCCAATGAGAGCTAAAAAAAAGTGTAAAAAAAGGTTTAAAAAGTGAATAAATGGGATTTAACCCCTTCCTGAATAAAAGTTTGAATCACCCTCCTTTTCCCATTTAACCCCTTATGGACGCAGCCCTTTTTCACCTTAAGGACTCTTTTTTGCAATTCTGACCACTGTCACTTTATGCATTAATAACTCTGGGATGCTTTTACCGATTATTCTGATTCCGAGACTGTTTTTTCATGACATATTCTACTTTAACACAGTGGTAAATTTTCGTCGTTACTTGCATCTTTTCTTGGTGAAAAATCCGAAAATTTTATGAAATTTTCAAACTTTGAAACTCTCTGCTTGTAAGGAAAATGGACATTCCAAATAAATGATATATTGATTCACAAATACAATGGGGGACATTTATCATCGTTGCTTTGGTAAGCAAGTTCTGTAGGCATTTTTTTCTTGCTTTTGGTTTTACGTATGTGTGACACATTTATTATACTATCATGGTGGGTTGATACATTTAGCATACATAAGCAAAAACCAATAAATGAATAAATAAATATGTTATTTTTTTTACATTTCTTACCGCTTTTTTTCCCCTAAATGTACTAACTCATTTTTTTCCTTCTCATTTCTCAGATCTGTGTATCTTGCGGATTACTTTAGATTAAGGGGATTACAGTGATCAGCATTTTTTTGGTTGAATGTTAATAAAATGGTTAATGAGGACTTTTGGGGGAGTGTTTTTTTGGAATAACATTTTTTTAAACGTGTTGTTTTTTTATTTTATTTACTTGACAGGCTTAGTATTGGAAGCTGTATTATAGACAGAGTCCATTACTTAGCTGGGGCTTAGCGTTAGCCCCAAGACAGCTAGCGCTAACCCCCAAATATTACTACGGTACCCACCACCACAGGGGGGCCGGGAGGAGCCGGTACCAACAGGCCCGGAGCGTCAAATATAGCGCTCCTGGGCCTAGGCGGTAACAGACTGGCGTTATTTAGGCTGGGGAGGGCAAGTAACAATGGTCCTCGCCCACCCTGGTAACATCAGGCTGTTGCTGCTTGGTTGGTATTTGGCTAAAAATAGGGGGAATCTTTTCTTTTTTTTGCATAAATAATTAATTATTTTAAAAAAACGCATAGGGTCCCCCCTATTTTTATTTTCAGCCAAATACCAACCAAGCAGCAACAGCCTGACGTTACCAGGGTGGGCGAGGACCATTGTTACTGGCCCTCCCCAACCTAAATAACGCCAGCCTCTTACCGATTAGGGCCAGGAGTGCCATATTTCACACTCCGGGCCTGTTGGTACCGGCTCTGTGGCGGTGGGTACCGGGGTAATAATTGGGGGTTAGCGCTAGTTGTTTTTGTGGCTAACGCTAAGCCTTAGCTTACTAATGGACTCCATCTATAAGACAGCTTCCACTACTAAGCCTGTCAAGTAAATAAAAAAAACACAACACCTTGCAAAACATTTTATTCCAAAAATAACTCCCCCACAAGCCCTCATTAACCATTTTATTAACATTAAACAGATTTAAAGAAACGCTGGTCATCGAAGCAGTCCACTGAATCCGAAGTAGTCCACAGGATACACGGATCTGAAATGAGAAATAAAAAAAAAATAAAAATAGGTTAATACATTTATTGTCACCCGCCCATTACTACAACTCCCAGCATGCCCTTACAGTAAGGATATGCTGGGAGTTGTAGGCGGGCGGGTGACAATTACAACTCCCAGCATGCCCTTACAGTAAGGACATGCTGGAAGTTGTGGGGGGGGGGGGGGTGACAATCTCCCTCTCCACATGACAACAACTCCCAGTATATCCTTACTGTACACCCGCCCCCACCCCCCTACAACTCTCCCAGCATGCCCTGCTGGGAGTTGTATTTGTGCCAGCCAGGGAAGCGGGTGGTAATGCGCTCCGCTCCCTGTCTGCAGTGATCAGAGAATCACTGTAATTTCATATTTCCTGCCGGGTCACGTGACACACGGGACCCAGCGGGAAATATGAAATTACACCAAACTCTGCTGCGCTGTGGTAAGGAGCCCGGGCTGACATAACACTGCAACCGGGAAGGGAGATGTGCAGAAGCCATCCCTGCCATCTCTCGGTGTGTACCCCAGTGCTGAGGGATGGCAGGGACGGCACCTACACATCTCCCTGCCCGGCTGTGGGAGTCCCGGGGGGGCTCCTTACCAGGCGCTGCTGAGATAATAGTTGACGGAGCCCGGGCATCTGAAGTGGGGCTAGCCCAGGCTCCTATTAACATCTGGCGGAGCCGTGGTATCCGCGGCTCCGAGGTATGTTAAAAGGAGCCGGGGATGGCATCAGTCTGCAGCCGCCCGCACTCCTCTGATTCTATCCCCGTTATCCTAAGATAATGATGGGGATGGGGACACTGCTGTACATACCCTCACCCCCCCTTGTCTTCCACCCGCCCGCGCCGCACATTGTCCACCCGCTACAATACTACAACTCCCAGCATGCCCTCACTGTATGGACATGCTGGGAGTTGTAGTCTTGCAACAGGTAGCAGACAGATGGGAGATGTGCGGCGCAGGCGGGTAGTAGCTTTTTCTGCTCCATGTTTGAGCTGGAGTAAATTTAGTCAATTTTTTACCTTGTTGCAACTTTTTTTGCGCAGTTGCGACTGTCGCAGTTAATAAATACCAGACTACCCGTAGTCCATTTTAAAATTATTACTACGTAGTTAAGTTTTGGAAAACTTGCTTTTCTCGCTTTCCAGTCAAAATGTCGCACGAAAAATCGTGTAGTCGCAGGTGCGACATTTGTGCGACATTGACTAAATCGCTTGATAAATGTCTGTCAATATGTCTACTTTATATTTGCATCATAAAGTTTACATGTTTTTACTTTTGGAAGACATCAGAGAGCTTCAAAGTTCAGCAGCAATTTTCCAATTTTTCACAACATTTTCAAAATCTTAATTTTTCAGGGACCAGTTCAGTTTTGAAGTAGATTTGAGAGGTCTTCATAAAAAAAAATACTCCATAAATGACCCCATTATAAAAACTGCACTCCCCAAAGTATTCAAAATGACATTTAAAAAGTGTATTTACCCTTTAGATGTTTCACAGGAATAACAGCAAAGTGAAGGAGAATATTTAAAATCTTAATTTTTTTACACTTGCATGTTCTTGTAGACCCAGTTTTTGAAATTTTACAAGGGGTAAAAGGAGAAAAAGCCCCCAACAATGGGATTTTGGAGAGTGAGTTTTTCTGAAATGGCTTTTAGGGGGCATGTCACATTTCGGAAGCCCCTATGGCGCCAGAACCGCAAAAAAAAAAAAAAAAAAAAACAACATGGCATACTATTTTGGAAACTACACCCCTCGAGGAACGTAACAAGGGGTCTGCTGAGACTTAACCCCTTAAGGACGCAGCCCTTTTTCACCTTAAGGACTGAGCCCTTTTTCGCAATTCTGACCACCGTCACTTTACGCATTAATAACTCTGTGTCACCTATAAGGCAGTACAACAAAGAATATGTTGCCGAGGCCACCCACTGGGAAAATTCAACACCAACAACAAAAGCGTCAGCAACAAGGATGTATGAAACATTACAAAAGTTTATTTATTGAAAATCATATAAAAAATGCATCATAGCAATTAAAAAGCACAGTGTACACAGCTGGAAGAAAAGGCAGAAACATACAGGCTCAAGGTGAGGGGTATTTAAATAAAGAGAACAGTGACAAATGTTGTATAAACAAGGGACTCATATGAAGAGATGCAAACTTATGCAATGAAGTTCAATGGATTGAGTACAAATACAACAGCAGTCAGAAACAATGACAGATGTATATTACCACAACCGAGCCATGTAGTTACCTGCACCTACCCCAACGCACGTTTCACGCCAATGCGCTTCGTCAGGGGGCGTGGCTATTCCTGGATAGAGGTATTCTATTTATATGGTGGACTGACCTATCCCTAACTAATGACCATGAAAGACAGACAAATGCACCAATCATTATCTGCCGCCTAGAGGAAGTAGTAATATGTTAAACCGTACCTAGTTCAGAAAGCTGATGGACTAGCGCCATAATGGTGCCGCGCGATCCCGGAAGTGGCTGCAGCCATGTGATCGTATCGGTCACATGACCGGAGACACGCTCGTGTGATGACGCGGCAGTAAACAAAGTCCAATGTGCCAATGGGAAACGCCAGGGGCATAGAGGCGGGGTATTGAGGAAGGCGCATGTGCACATGAGTGAATGCCGAACTTAGACAAAGTGAACAGTGCGATAGTGCTAAAGTGAAACATGCAGTGCAAGGGAAAAAACTGTGAACAAACAAGTGCGACAAGATATTAATAAAAAGTTAATACCTACCTGAGGCGATAACTGTGTAAAGCAAATTAGTTACAGTATGTGTGACCATTGAATGAATGTGATTGGATGTTGGAAAATACGTGTATATCAGTCAAATGTGAGCATGTAGGCAAAAAAAGAAGAAAGTGAACATGGTGTGAGGATAATGTGAGTGTTATTAAACCTATGTGTGACTATGTGATAGTGAGATAAGTGCTATGTGTTACTGTGAAAGACAGCATAGTGAACAAATACTGAGCTATAATATTAAGCCACACCAGTAATAAATAATTAATGAACAATTCATTATTGGAATATATAAAAAAATATATATTTAAAAATATATATATATAATAAATAGTATGTAAAAAATTATATTATTCTATAAGGGAACATTGAAGGGGAATTTATGTATACACACACACACATATATATTTTAGTGATATTATTAGAATCTATGTAGGTATGCATAACGAATAAATGCATCTATACACATATAAAAAAGTGCAAATGCAAAAATTAAATGCCACCTAGGCGCAAATAATACATGGCTCGGTTGCTCATTATCAGCAAGAAGATATAAGGTGCATTGAACAATAGATAGTCCAGTGGGAAATGGTGCCCATCCAGCAAGGAACTCTAGAAACAAAGGGAAATGAGAGACAAAAGGGAAGATCTACATCTCTTTGCACGAAAGTTAGTATTTAAGAAGATCTTTCATAATCAATCCTCTGCCACAATGTGTTCAACAAGAGATGAATATATTGCACTGCAAGCCCTAGAAGAATTGGCTGATGAACAACAAGATACACCCCCTGAATGGTTTCCCAAAACTCTGACACCAAAATCACGTAAGTGTCCTCCTCTTTCACTCGTTTCCAATATTGATCTGTTTGTACAGTTGATATCAAAAGAAATTGAAGGTATCAACACAGAGCACACTCGTCAGAACTGTACCACAAACCAACGTAAAGCGATCAATGAGTTACAAAAAATGAAGGATGTGGTCATCAAACCATCAGATAAAGGTGGGAACGTGGTAATTTGGCCCACCCACCTTTATGAAAAATAAGCTCAGAGACAACTGCGAGATACTGCCTGTTATAAAAAAATTACCATTTAATCCAACTATTAAATTTCAGGCTGAACTAAAAGAGATTCTTCTACGTGCTGTCTCTAGAGGAACCATCACACATCAACAGATGGGACAACTGACGATTGAATACCCCACAGTGGCAACATTATACCTCCTGCCCAAGGTGCACAAGCACCCGACGTCTCCACCTGGCCGACCAATCGTATCAGGTAGGAATAATTTTTGTGAGCCTATTTGTAAACTCATAGACTCTGTCCTACGAGATATGGTCGAAACACTACCATCATATCTTAAGGACACCACTGATGTCCTCCGCAGGATGCAGGATATACATCTCGATGATGACATGTTAATTGTCACATGCGACGTTGAGTCGCTTTATACATCCATTCGACATACGGATGGTATCAATGCAGTAAAACTCTTCTTTCGGATGTCTGATACAGAAGTTGGAGTTGGTGAGTTCATTGTTGAATTATTACAGTTTGCCTTGACCCACAATTTCTTCCTGTTTAAAAACTCCTTTTACTTGCAAACGCAAGGTACAGCAATGGGGGCGGCTTGTGCGCCCTCTTATGCTAATCTGTTTCTAGGCGCTTGGGAACGTTCCATCTTCCAGACTGACACTCACCTTTCTGTTGACAGGGTCCAATATTGGGCAAGATTTATAGATGACATCATCTTCATATGGAAAGGTACGGTGGAAGAACTGAATCTATTCATGGAAAATCTTAATAGAAATGATCAGAACATCAAACTCACCTTCAAGTACGGACGGACAAATATGGATTTCTTGGATGTCACATTCAAGGTAGATGACAGTGGGACCATAAAGTCTGATTTATACAGGAAAAGCACGGCTACTAACTCACTTCTCCATGCCAATTCTTCCCATCCTAGGAAACTCATTCAGAGTATCCCTATTGGCCAATTCTTACGCATACGTCGCATTTGTTCGACTGATGAGTCGTTTGAAACAAGAGCAAGAGAACTAAGTCAAAGATTCCGTGACCGTGGCTATGAAGAACATGCCATCCGGAAAGCCTACTTCAGAGCTAAGGCTGCCAACCGGAACACGCTACTCCAAACTCGACCCAAGAACAACAAAGATGATCAGGTGAGGTTCATCACCACATTCCATACACAATCCAACGAAGTGAGAAATGCATTGGGTAAATACTGGGATCTATTGACGGTAGACCCTGTCCTCAAATTATATATCCAGAGGCATCCATCTGTCACATACAGAAGATCTACGAATCTTCGAGACAATCTGGTACATAGCCACTATACAGGACCCTCTATCACAGTGTTACCTGATAACAAGGGCCCACGTTGGGGTTGTAAATCATGTGGCAAATGTGTGGCATGTAAGAATATGGCTGATGACACCCATTTCCTTGATTCTAGTGGTGAACAGAACTTCAGGATTACACACAATATTACATGCAATACTGTCGGAGTTATCTACCATGCAACATGTCCCTGCGGATTTATATACGTTGGCATGACCACGAGAGAGTTCCGAAGACGTATTAGGGAACATGTTCTTGGTATTGCAGCCGCCAGTAATCAAGAGGATTTATCCAGTCTTACCGTCATCCCCAGACATTTCAAGACACACCACAACAGTGATCCCACAGGATTCAGATTCAGAGGAATAGATAGGATCTTCATCAGTCCCAGAGGAGGGGAGTGGAGAAAATTGTTGGCACAACGGGAAATCAGATGAATTGTTAAACTTAAAACCATGCAACCTGCCGGACTCAATGATTATATTAGCTATGCCCCCTTCATATAACCATCACACGTGTATTCTATATTTTTTGTCAGCATCCAGTTGTTTATTTCTGGTTTTATTGGGAATTTAACTATCTTATCTTATTTAAATTTTTCTTTCTTTCCCTTTTGTCTCTCATTTCCCTTTGTTTCTAGAGTTCCTTGCTGGATGGGCACCATTTCCCACTGGACTATCTATTGTTCAATGCACCTTATATCTTCTTGCTGATAATGAGCAACCGAGCCATGTATTATTTGCGCCTAGGTGGCATTTAATTTTTGCATTTGCACTTTTTTGCACATGGCTGCAGCCACTTCCGGGATCGCGCGGCACCATTATGGCGCTAGTCCATCAGCTTTCTGAACTAGGTACGGTTTAACATATTACTACTTCCTCTAGGCGGCAGATAATGATTGGTGCATTTGTCTGTCTTTCATGGTCATTAGTTAGGGATAGGTCAGTCCACCATATAAATAGAATACCTCTATCCAGGAATAGCCACGCCCCCTGATGAAGCGCATTGGCGTGAAACGTGCGTTGGGGTAGGTGCAGGTAACTACATGGCTCGGTTGTGGTAATATACATCTGTCATTGTTTCTGACTGCTGTTGTATTTGTACTCAATCCATTGAACTTCATTGCATAAGTTTGCATCTCTTCATATGAGTCCCTTGTTTATACAACATTTGTCAGTGTTCTCTTTATTTAAATACCCCTCACCTTGAGCCTGCATGTTTCTGCCTTTTCTTCCAGCTGTGTACACTGTGCTTTTTAATTGCTATGATGCATTTTTTATATGATTTTCAATAAATAAACTTTTGTAATGTTTCATACATCCTTGTTGCTGACGCTTTTGTTGTTGGTGTTGCATTAATAACTCAAACGCTTTTACCGAATATTCTGATTCTGAGAGTTTTTTCGTGACATATTCTACTTTATTTTGGTGGTAAATTTTCGGCGTTACTTGCATCCTTTTTTGGTGAAAAGTACCCAAATTTCATGAAAATTTTAAAAATTTAGCATTTTTCTAACTTTGAAGCTCTCTACTTGTAAGGAAAATGGATATTCCAAATAAATTAACATTTTCTTCACAAATACAATATGTCCACTTTATGTTGGCATCATAAAATGGACATATTTTTACTTTTAGAAAAAATTAGAGGGCTTCAAAGTAGATCAGCAATTTTCAAAAGTTTCATGAAAATTGCAAAATCTGAAGGGACAGATGTTACAGAACTACAACTCCCAGCATGCCTGGGAAGTCTAGGCATGCTGAAAGTTGTGGTTTGGCAACATCTGGAGGGCTACCGTTTGGGCACCACTGTAACAGTGGTCTCCAAACTGCGACCCTCATGATGTTGCAAAACTACAACTCCCAGCATGCCCAGACAGCCTTCGGCTGTCTGGGCATGCTGGGAGTTGCAGTTCGCCCCCCCCCCCACCGTCATTTCCCTACCTGAGCCGGGATCTCTGCAGTCTCCACGATGATCTTCGGTCCCCACGCCATCTTCAGGCAAGGCACCAGTCTCCATCTTCTTCCCCCCCTACTGCCCAACATCCAGGGGTAGGCAGAGTGGGGTTTTTCCATGGCAATCCCCTGTCCTGCGCTGCCATTGGTCAGAACTCAGTTCTGACTAATGGCAAGGGATAGGAGGAGATCTGAGCACTGCGACCTCGCTCCTATCCTGCAGGATGATCGGGAGTGTCACTGACAACTCCGATCATCCCTATTTTCCAGGTGATCGGGTCACCAGAGACCCGATCAGCCCAGAATAGCAGAAAATCGCATGTCTGAATTGACATGCGATTTTCTGCAATCGCCGACATGGGGGGTCTCAGGACCCCCCCTTGGCGATGTGTCGAGATGCCTGCTGAATGATTCCAGCAGGCATCCCGGTCCGGTCCCCAACCGGCTAGCGGCGAGGACCGGAATTCCCACTGGCGTATGCATACGCCCTACATCCTTAAAGAAGAAATCCCATGCCCCAATTTAAAAAACAAAAAAAGCTCATATTAAAGTACATGTTCTAACCTTCATAATGACCTGGTCCCCGTCCAAATTGCCCATTCCGTTCGCCAGCAATCCCAGCTGAAACTCTGTTACTTCCTGCTTCATGTACCTCTCTGTCTTCCGGTCTGCACATGGGTTCCCACAGTTCCTTTCGTTTCTAGCAGGGCTCCAGCCCAGCCTACACTGCCTTACTTCTCCACCCCCTCATTAATGTAATAACGCCCACACATTTCTCTTCTCCCCCACCCTCCCCCGTTCTGCTATCCCCCTAGCTTCCCCAGCACAGGTGGCAGCCTGTGTCATCCAATCCCCACTCATGCACGTGTTCCCCGGCTAGTGATCCAGCTATGTAGGCAGTTTGCTTATCTAGCTTTCATCACTAGTGTCGGAGGAAGAAAGCCTCATCATGGTAAATCAATGTGCACAAGTGAAACATGCAATACAAAGAAAACAAATATATATTAACCCATGTATGTTTGTGTATATCTATATATATATATATATATATATATATATATATATATATATTATACACATACATACATTTGCACATGTGTATGTCTGCATGTGCATATACACACACACACACACACACTTACACATGTGTGTCTGTATGTGCATGTGTGTGTTTATATATATATACATTTCTCTTTTGCACCCTCCTTATATGCCAGTGTTTCCCAACCAGTGTGCCTCCAGCTGTTTCAAAACTACAACTCCCAGCATGCCCGGACAGCCTTCAGCTGTCCGGGCATGCTGGGAGTTGTAGTATTGCAACAGCTGGAGGCACACTGGTTTGGAAAAAACACGGGCATATAAGGACGCCACCGCTTCATGACATGGTGACATCCCTGAGGTACCTGGGGCAGATGAGTAGGGGGGTCCCTATTCATTACTTTCAATAAAACACATCTACCACTATGGCTTATTTTTAGGGGATGTCTTATTTTTTAATTACAGTAAGAATGATACAACATTTCTCTTTTGCACCCTCCAAATGTGCCAGGGTTTCCCAACCAGTGTGCCTCCAGCTGTTGCAAAACTACAACTCCCAGCATGCCCGGACAGCCAAAGGCTGTCTGTGCATGCAGGGAGTTGTAGTTTTGCAACAGCAGGAGGCACACTGGTTGGGGAACACTGGCCTAGAAGCATCGGAAAATGCTTTATATAGCCTAGAACAGTGTTTCCTAACCAGGATGCCTCCAGCTGTTGCAAAACTACAACTCCCAGCATGCCCGGACAGCTGAAGGCTGTCTGTGCATGCTGGGAGTTGTAGTTTTGCAACAGCAGGAGGCACACTGGTTGGGAAACACTGGCCTAGGGGGAAATACTTTATATAGCCTAGAACAGTGTTTCCCAACCAGGGTGCCCCCAGCTGTTGCAAAACTACAACTCCCAGCATGCCCGGACAGCTGAAGGCACACTGGTTGGGAAACACTGGCCTAGGGGAAAATACTTTATATAGCCTAGAACAGTGTTTCCCAACCAGGGTGCCCCCAGCTGTTGCATAACTACAACTCCCAGCATGCCCGGACAGCTGAAGGCACACTGGTTGGGAAACACTGGCCTAGGGGAAAATACTTTATATAGCCTAGAACAGTGTTTCCCAACCAGGGTGCCCCCAGCTGTTGCAAAACTACAACTCCCAGCATGCCCGGACAGCTGAAGGCTATACGAGCAAGCTGGGAGTTGTAGTTTTGCAACAGCAGGAGGCACCCTGATTTGAAAACACTGGAATAGAAGCAGAGAACAATGCTTTATATAGCCTAGAACAGTGTTTTTCCTAACCAGAGTGCCTCCAGCTGTTGCAAAACTACAACTCCCAGCATGCCCGGACAGCTGAAGGCTGTCTGTGCATGCTGGGAGTTGTAGTTTTGCAACAGCAGGAGGCACACTGGTTGGGAAACACTGGCCTAGGGGAAAATACTTTATATAGCCTAGAACAGTGTTTCCCAACCAGGGTGCCCCCAGCTGTTGCAAAACTACAACTCCCAGCATGCCCGGACAGCTGAAGGCACACTGGTTGGGAAACACTGGCCTAGGGGAAAATACTTTATATAGCCTAGAACAGTGTTTCCCGACCAGGGTGCCCCCAGCTGTTGCAAAACTACAACTCCCAGCATGCCCGGACAGCTGAAGGCTATACGGGCAAGCTGGGAGTTGTAGTTTTGCAACAGCAGGAGGCACCCTGATTTGAAAACACTGGAATAGAAGCAGAGAACAATGCTTTATATAGCCTAGAACAGTGTTTTTCCTAACCAGGGTGCCTCCAGCTGTTGCAAAACTACAACTCCCAGCATGCCCGGACAGCTGAAGGCACACTGGTTGGGAAACACTGGCCTAGGGGAAAATACTTTATATAGCCTAGAACAGTGTTTTTCCTAACCAGGGTGCCTCCAGCTGTTGCAAAACTACAACTCCCAGCATGCCCGGACAGCTGAAGGCACACTGGTTGGGAAACACTGGCCTAGGGGGAAATACTTTATATAGCCTAGAACAGTGTTTCCCAACCAGGGTGCCCCCAGCTGTTGCAAAACTACAACTCCCAGCATGCCCGGACAGCTGAAGGCACACTGGTTGGGAAACACTGGCCTAGGGGAAAATACTTTATATAGCCTAGAACAGTGTTTCCCGACCAGGGTGCCCCCAGCTGTTGCAAAACTACAACTCCCAGCATGCCCGGACAGCTGAAGGCTATACGGGCAAGCTGGGAGTTGTAGTTTTGCAACAGCAGGAGGCACCCTGATTTGAAAACACTGGAATAGAAGCAGAGAACAATGCTTTATATAGCCTAGAACAGTGTTTTTCCTAACCAGGGTGCCTCCAGCTGTTGCAAAACTACAACTCCCAGCATGCCCGGACAGCTGAAGGCACACTGGTTGGGAAACACTGGCCTAGGGGAAAATACTTTATATAGCCTAGAACAGTGTTTCCCAACCAGGGTGCCCCCAGCTGTTGCAAAACTACAACTCCCAGCATGCCCGGACAGCTGAAGGCACACTGGTTGGGAAACACTGGCCTAGGGGAAAATACTTTATATAGCCTAGAACAGTGTTTCCCGACCAGGGTGCCCCCAGCTGTTGCAAAACTACAACTCCCAGCATGCCCGGACAGCTGAAGGCTATACGGGCAAGCTGGGAGTTGTAGTTTTGCAACAGCAGGAGGCACCCTGATTTGAAAACACTGGAATAGAAGCAGAGAACAATGCTTTATATAGCCTAGAACAGTGTTTTTCCTAACCAGGGTGCCTCCAGCTGTTGCAAAACTACAACTCCCAGCATGCCCGGACAGCTGAAGGCACACTGGTTGGGAAACACTGGCCTAGGGGAAAATACTTTATATAGCCTAGAACAGTGTTTTTCCTAACCAGGGTGCCTCCAGCTGTTGCAAAACTACAACTCCCAGCATGCCCGGACAGCTGAAGGCACACTGGTTGGGAAACACTGGCCTAGGGGGAAATACTTTATATAGCCTAGAACAGTGTTTCCCAACCAGGGTGCCCCCAGCTGTTGCAAAACTACAACTCCCAGCATGCCCGGACAGCTGAAGGCACACTGGTTGGGAAACACTGGCCTAGGGGAAAATACTTTATATAGCCTAGAACAGTGTTTCCCGACCAGGGTGCCCCCAGCTGTTGCAAAACTACAACTCCCAGCATGCCCGGACAGCTGAAGGCTATACGGGCAAGCTGGGAGTTGTAGTTTTGCAACAGCAGGAGGCACCCTGATTTGAAAACACTGGAATAGAAGCAGAGAACAATGCTTTATATAGCCTAGAACAGTGTTTTTCCTAACCAGGGTGCCTCCAGCTGTTGCAAAACTACAACTCCCAGCATGCCCGGACAGCTGAAGGCACACTGGTTGGGAAACACTGGCCTAGGGGAAAATACTTTATATAGCCTAGAACAGTGTTTCCCAACCAGGGTGCCCCCAGCTGTTGCAAAACTACAACTCCCAGCATGCCCGGACAGCTGAAGGCACACTGGTTGGGAAACACTGGCCTAGGGGGAAATACTTTATATAGCCTAGAACAGTGTTTCCCGACCAGGGTGCCCCCAGCTGTTGCAAAACTACAACTCCCAGCATGCCCGGACAGCTGAAGGCTATACGGGCAAGCTGGGAGTTGTAGTTTTGCAACAGCAGGAGGCACCCTGATTTGAAAACACTGGAATAGAAGCAGAGAACAATGCTTTATATAGCCTCCAGCTGTTGCAAAACTACAACTCCCAGCATGCCCGGACAGCTGAAGGCACACTGGTTGGGAAACACTGGCCTAGGGGAAAATACTTTATATAGCCTAGAACAGTGTTTCCCAACCAGGGTGCCCCCAGCTGTTGCAAAACTACAACTCCCAGCATGCCCGGACAGCTGAAGGCACACTGGTTTGCAAAAAAATGGTATTACAAGCAGGGGGGGGGGGCCTGCCTCTGCACACACGATTTATTTTCAACTCTTTAGAAAAGATATATATCTCATGCCCTCTCCTGACCTGTAGCACTATATGACTGCTGCTTCAGCGCTGATCAAAGCAGGGACATATACTTCTATAGCCCAGATGCAGGGGAGTGCGCTCCTGGGCTATAGAAGTCTGTATTCTTGTTCCGATCAGCGCTGAGTCCTCGGTAATATAGTGCTGCCGGGAGGACACAGCACTAAACTGGACAGGGGAGAGTGCAGGGGGACAAATACAGGGCACAAATGAGGGTGATTACAGGTTTTTTTGACTGAGGCAGGGCAGAACACTGCCAGTTCATGCTCTAACCTGCCGTGGGATAAGAATGAAAGTGAAAGTGTGCGCAGGGGCTGCTCTAATTGGCTGAAGCAGCTATTACATATTCATAGCTGCTCAGCCAACCACGTAGGAGGGGAGGGGGGAAAATGATTATTTATGAGATGGGGCGGGCAGAGGCCGTGCACGGGGCGGGCAGCCAAACTGAAGGCTGCGTGGGGTATTGTGGGAATGTGTTGCGTCACGGCCCCCAGTATAACGGAGGTGAATGGGGGGTCGAAAGTCACCAGAAACCGTAACTGCTGAGCTTCCTGACTGACAAAAGAATCGCTGAAAACATAATTTCCATGCAGGATGGGTGATGTAAGTGATTTACAAACTTATATAACTTTAATTTATGCACCTAAACCTGTACAATTTTTCTCCGTGGGACATCTCCTTTAAGGACTCGGGATGCAGGGTGTATGCATACGCCCCACGTCCTGAACAAGTTAAAACCCCACAGGTGTTTGACGACTTTTCGTTAAAGTAGGATGTGTAAATAAATCTTTTTGTCACTAAAATGCGTGTCTTCTCCCAAATTTTACATTTTTACAAGGGGTTATAGGAGAAAATGCCCCCCAAAATTTGTAACCCCATCTCTTCTGAGTATGGAAATACCCCTTGTGTGGAAGTCAAGTGCACTGCGGGCGCACTACAATGCTCAGAAGAGAAGAAGTCACATTTGGCTTTTGGAAAGCAAATTTTGGGGGGCATATTGTATTTTGGAAACCCGCCGTGTGAATGTACCCTGTACCTTCACATGGGGGGGGCAAAACTCCAACTGTCGCAAAACTACAACTCCCAGCATGCACTGACAGACCATACATGCTGGGAGTTTTAGTTATGCAACAGTTGGAGGCACAAGTTTTAGTTATGCAACAGTTGGAGGCACATTGGTTGCGAAACACTGAGAGTTTGTTACTTAACTTGTTTCCCAACCAGTGTGCAATGCACTGACAGACCATACATGCTGGGAGTTGTAGTTATGCAACAGCTGGATGCACACTTTTTCATAGAAAAAATGTGCCTCCAGCTGTTGCATAACTACAGACCCCAGAATGCACAGACTACCAAAGGGCTTGCTGGGAGATGTAGTTGGAACTCCAGCTGTTGCAAAACTACAACTCCCAGCATTCCCTTTGGCTTTGCATGCCGAGAGTTGTTTCTAAGCAACAGTAGGAGGTGAACAGGCCTCACCTTCTGCTGTATCCTGCTGCCAGGACCACCACCACAGCTGCCACCGATCCTCCTGCTCCTGTCGCCGCCACCGCACCAGAGGGGACCCCTGCCTACCAGGGCAAGGTAGGAGACCCCCACCAGCCCAATTGTCACCATGATCGCCGTCCCGATCAACTCTGACCGATCAATCACGTGATCATGAGGTGGCACCTGTGCCACCTCACTCCTGCTGGGTAAGGGTGAATGGGGCTGTCTCCTTTAATTTACACTTTTTTATAAAAATAGGAAAATAATGGAATTTTTATTTTTATTGCAGGGAGGGACTTATTTACTTTTATAAAAAAAAAAAAAGTTATTTTACTTTTTTTTTATGTCCCCATAGAGGTCTGCTGGGGTATGCGTGCTGTTTAACAAAACACGTTGGCCGGGAAGTCTGACCATGAGGCTATTTGGTAGTAAACAGGCAATAGCATGAGGGACTTATTCTATGACCATTACATTGTTGGGTCTATATGCTTATTTTAAAATAGGCAGAAAGTGATGACTGTGTACTGCCCGTGTGAGCTGTGACTTGTTGAGAGAGACATCAGCATTCGTGGCTTGTGTAGGACACACCACTGGTGGAGAGATGTGAGAGCAACATCAACCACCATAGAGCCACATGGAGCGACATCAGCCACCATAGAGCCACATTGAGCGACATCAGCCACCATAGAGCCACATAGAGCGACATCAGCCACCATAGAGCCACATAGAGCGACATCAGCCACCATAGAGCCACATAGAGCGACATCAGCCACCATAGAGCCACATAGAGCGACATCAGCCACCATAGAGCCACATAGAGCGACATCAGCCACCATAGAGCCACATAGAGCGACATCAGCCACCATAGAGCCACATAGAGCGACATCAGCCACCATAGAGCCACATAGAGCGACATCAGCCACCATAGAGCCACATGGAGCGACATCAGCCACCATAGAGCCACATGGAGCGACATCAGCCACCATAGAGCCACATAGAGCGACATCAGCCACCATAGAGCCACATAGAGTGACATCAGCCACCAGGCCAGTATTTATACCAGCACAGCCTTTATTTTGCCGACCCTGCCATTTTTTTATATTAAAAATACTGGCAATGCAATGGTCGGTATTTATCCAACCAATCAGACTCCTGGAATCGATCCGACCAATCAGATTCCCGGAATGTTGCACCATATACTATACCAGTGTTTTCCAACCAGAGCGCCTCCAGCTGTTGCAAAACTGCAACTCCCAGCTTGCCCGGACAGCCAACGGCTGGGAGTTGCAGTTTTGCAACAGTTGGAGGCGCTCTGGTTGGGAAACACTGGTTTAGAGAGGGCAGCAGAAGAGACAGCTGGAGCCAGGGGACAGACAAGTACCATCCGTGACATGAATAGCACCTGAATAAGAATTGCTGAAGCAGCACAGGGACTACAGAGTGTTAACCCTGAAGTAGGATCATCTGAGAGAGATTAAGAGGTTGTATTATAATAGTCTTCCCCTGCTACGTGGGCCTAGAACTAGTATTAAGATATTGAGCCCTCGGCTATGAGCACGTTTGATCTGTCTTAGGCTGCATTCACACTTCGTTTTTACATTACGGGTGCCAGAAACAGCTGGGGGAGGGGCAAACCGGGCTCTTCCGTACCCCAGCCGGACCAGCACTGAACTCAATTTACTTTAATGAACCGACCGGAGTCAAACGGTGACTCCGGTCGGCTCATTTTTGACCCGTATGCGGTTTCCTGACCAGACCTAGAACTGTAGTTCTGCTGCTCAGCAGCAGCGTGAGTTAACTCTTTCCTTGCTGGGCTCTTGAATATTATACATGGGTACACTATGCACCCCAGTATTCTATACAGCTGACTTAGGTAAGTAGTGATGCTCTGCACCCTGTATATGCTATATATCACCTCCTCACACTCTGTGGACTGGGCGCTCTGCATCCGACCCATGGAGTGGTACCAGAAGGCAGTTAAAAAATTGCCACAGGATACAAAAATGATTGTTTCCACACACCAGCAAAAACGCAAGAAAAGAACGCAAGAAAAACTAAAAAAAAACGCAGGAAAAAGCTGTATGGAATCCGAGCGTCAAAGCAATAGAACAAAAGAGATTTAGAACTTTGCACAAAATTTATCATGTGCCTTGCAATTGCACCAAATTTAGACGATCTACAAAAAACATGTACCTACAACAATGATAAATTTCCCCCAATGTATATGTGTGATTGTGTATATGTAGTAGAGCTGAGTGTGAGTGTGTGTATATGCAGTAGAGCTGAGTGAGTGTGTGTATATGGAGCAGGAACTGAGTGTGTGATTGTGTATATGCAGCAGAGCTGAGTGTGTGATCAGGAATATGTAGCAGAGCTGAGTGTGTGGTTATGTAAATGCAGTAGAGTGAGGGATTTTGTAAATGCAGCAGAGCTGACTGAGTGATCAGGTGTATGTAGTAGAGTTGAGTGTGTGCGTGGTCATGCTTATATATAATCACACATTCAGCTCTGCTCCATACACATGTCGCACACTAATTTCTGCTACATGTACATGATCACAAACTAAGCTCTGGTACATGTACACAGTGTTAACCAACCAGGGTACCCCCAGCTTTTGCAAAACTGCAACTCCCAGCATGTCAAGTTTTGCAACACTTAGAGACATTCTGGTTGGTAAACACTGATATAGAGGTAAGGGGACAGATTGTTCAGCAAAATTACATATTTTTTAAACCCAGACATTCTGGGGGAGATTCTCAAAAACTAATGTAATTTCTGTTCCAGCGATATTATTCACACCTTTTTTTTTTCTCCTCACATTTGCAAAGGTCTCTTGTGCTGCTATGAAAATATGTGAAAATTTATTTTTGCACCCCAATTTTTTTTTGGCAGCCATATTGGATAATTTTTTGGCGCCAAATTTTACATCCCAGAAAATTCTGGGGGAAACATCTCACAAAATATTCCATGTTTACTAGTGCCCAGTGATAACTGTATAAATAAAAGATTTCTGAGCTTAAACGTGAGGGCAGGTGCAGTGACCAAGAAAAAAAAAAAAAAAATATATATATATATATATATATATATATATATATATATATATATATATATATGTATATATATATATATATATTTTAATACCATTTTTCAATAATAATTGTTTCTTTTATTTTTATAATTACTTAAATAACACCTTTTCCCCAAAAAACTAAGAAAAAAAAACCCAAAACAGTAAAACTACAACACAATTTCTGTGATTTTTATTGTGAAATTTTTGATGTAAACTGGACTCTCACCCCTTTGAAAATATCATGTAAAGCAGAAAATATACATGGACATGCCCACTTTTACAAAACTGACGTGAACAGTGTAAACCGCGGCACAAAGCTCTTTGAAAATGTGTTCGATACCTTTTGCGCCAAAATCTTGCCACAAAATAGATTTTTTTGTGCTGCTAAATTCTTTGAGAATCTCCCCTCTGTGTACTTTATAAAGATTTATGATTTTACTATTGTGCAGAGTTTTGTTCGGCGCAAACTGCTGCTCCAGCACTTCTAGCTATGTGAGCAGTGCCGTGGAGGTAGAGAAGGAGTGCACGGTAGAGCCAGGGGGGTGTTTCCATATTTGCGCAAAATTTATCAAAGGACGTGCACAACTTTTGTACATTTTTGAGCAAGAGTGTTAGACAAGAGGTGTAAAGGGGCAGATCTGTGTCTACAATAGACCCTAATGAGAAATCTCCCCCAATGATTCTATAAACTGGCGGTCGATAATGAGTATACAGTTTATATACATTTTTTACATTTTTTGTGTAGAGTTCTTTTTTAAATATAATTTTTAATAGGAAAGAAATAAAATAAATTTTTGAAAAGGTTCCCAATCTCAGTTTTCGTTACTCAATAAAAGAGATTTACACCATTTTATAAACAATATAATTTCCGTTGTATGTATATAAAGTATACAAAAAAGAAGGTTGCAGCAGCAGCTCTCTTGGTCAAAAAATAGAGGCTCTTAGCGCACTTTTTGATCAAAACGTGTCCCCATTCACCACACGGAGGTGGCCTCTTGTCGGATGAGACCCTAACATGCCTAATCCACTCACCTCTGCTGGGCACATGGCCTCTGACATGCAGGATCCTTTTATATTATGCATGTTTTGTATATATATATATATATATATATATATATATATATATATATATATATGCATACGCACTATATCTCTGCACTTTTTATATCTTTTGTATATGTATATATTGTATTGCATGCTCTATATATTCTTGCACTCTGCAGGCACTGCTCCTATCCATTTGGTTTTAGTATACATCATTCCTGCACACTAATCAATATTCATTTATACACTTCTATAAATGTATTTTTGTACACAAATATTTTTCTCCTTGTTGTATATGTTGCATGCACTATTTATTTGTTTTATCATTATGCATGTGATCACATCCTGGTCATTTTTTTTTATGCTTTCATTTTCCTCCGGATTATTATTATAATCATTATTACTATTATCTCTAATGTATTTGTATTATTTATAGCCATGTTATTGCCTTCACAGTCCACAGTCAGTTCTCCTACTATATATTTTCGTTCTTTGTATTATTTAGCCCTGGGTCCGATGTTCAGCTTATTTTGTAAATCCCTCTATTAGCAGCGATCTGCGGTCATTTTGGGGAAGCTTGTCTTTCCTCCTAGAATTTTTTCGTGCACACATGCGCAGTATGAGTGACTGTGGCCATGTTTTCGTGGCCGCACACGCTTTATAATGTGAATGCACGTTGCGTGCTCCATCACACGAGTGCCGCGGTGTCCAACGTCACTTCCGACCCAGCGGCAGGTGTGTTATTCCTTTTCTATTGGGTCACTATTATATAAATACCGTACCTGTAGCCATTATTTGCAGCCAATATTTTTTACATATATTGATATATATTTATTTTATTCCGTCTATTACCGTATATACTCGAGTATAAGCCGAGTTTTTCAGCACGATTTTTCGTGCTGAAAACACCCCCCTCGGCTTATACTCGAGTGAACTCCCCCACCCGCAGTGGTCTTCAACCTGCGGACTTCCAGAGGTTTCAAAACTACAACTCCCAGCAAGCCAGGGCAGCCATCGGCTGTCCGGGCTTGCTGGGAGTTGTAGTTTTGAAACCTCCGGAGGTCCGCAGGTTGAAGACCACTGCGGCCTTCAACATCATCCAGCCCCCTCTCACCCCCTTTAGTTCTGAGTACTCACCTCCGCTCGGCGCTGGTCCGGTCCTGCAGGGCTGTCCGGTGAGGAGGTGGTCCGGGCTGCTATCTTCACCGGGGAGGCCTCTTCTAAGCGCTTCGGGCCCGGCCTCAGAATAGTCACGTTGCCTTGACAACGACGCAGATGCGTCGTTGTCAAGGCAACGGCTCTATTCCGGGCCGGAAGCGCGGAGAAGAGGCGCCCCCGGTGAAGATAGCAGCCCGGACCACCTCCTCACCGGACCACCTCCTTACCGGACAGCCCTGCAGGACCGGACCAGCGCCGAGCGGAGGTGAGTACTCAGAACTAAAGGGGGTGAGAGGGGGCTGGATGATGTTGAAGGCCGCAGTGGTCTTCAACCTGCGGACCTCCGGAGGTTTCAAAACTACAACTCCCAGCAAGCCCGGACAGCCGATGGCTGCCGGGCTTGCTGGGAGTTGTAGTTTTGAAACCTCTGGAGGTCCGCAGGTTGAAGACCACTGAGGGCGAATGATGAGAAGAGGATGATGAAGGGGGGGGGGTGTGTGGGGATGATGAAGGGGGGTGGGGATGATGAAGGGGGGGGGGTGTGGGATGATTACAAGGGGATGATGAAGGGGGGATGTGTGGGATGATAAGGGGATGTGTGGGATGATGACAAGGGGATGATGAAGGGGGGATGTGTGGGATGATAAGGGGATGTGTGGGATGATGACAAGGGGATGATGAAGGGGGGATGTGTGGGATGATGACAAGGGGATGATGAAGGGGGGATGTGTGGGATAAGGGGATGTGTGGGATGATGACAAGGGGATGATGAAGGGGGGATGTGTGGGATGATGACAAGGGGATGATGAAGGGGGGATGTGTGGGATGATAAGGGGATGTGTGGGATGATGACAAGAGGATGATGAAGGGGGGATGTGTGGGATGATAAGGGGATGTGTGGGATGATGACAAGGGGATGATGAAGGGGGGATGTGTGGGATGATGAGGATGTTAATGACGGGTCTGGATGATGACAGGGGGGGATGAGGTATTTCCCACCCTAGGCTTATACTCGAGTCAATAACTTTTCCTGGGATTTTGGGTTGAAATTAGGGGTCTCGGCTTATACTCGGGTCGGCTTATACTCGAGTATATACGGTATGTATATTTCTAGAATCATGTTCTTTTATTAATAAAAAACATATATTTTCATACATCGATTTGTACTTTATTTGGTGTCGGGGTTACAATGTGTTACGCTTTTGGCATTTGTAGTTATATATTTAGAAGGGATAAGTTGCAATATATAGGGGGAAAAAAGAAACATGGGGGTTGGGGTGCAGGTGACTACTCCCAATGAAGCAGAGCTGTAGTGTTCTGATCAATCCGGGAGCTATGTATTCTTCCCCCACTATCACTTTCCTCCTCCTCCTATTCTCAAAAATGAGGAATCCACCTGCCAGACTACCCAAATCTGTAGATAACGTTGGACTTTTTGTCAGAATTTTATTAATATTTATATTTGTATATTATTATATATTATATTTGTTTGTCTTCTATGTTATAAAGTGACGTTCCTTCCCACCCAAATACCCAGTCCTCCGTATAAAGTCACCGCGCCCCCCCCAAAAAAAAACACCCTACACCCAGAGTTTTCTATACCTTTATTTAATAATAAAAAGCTTATTTCATCCTATAAAACAAATGGATGTAAATGTCCATGTCTACACCTGTCCTCAGAGCAGTGACATTCCGTATGACATCACACATGTGACTTCACAAATGGTGATAGCTGGAAAAAGAAGTGCAGAGCCCCAGAGGCCTTATTCTGAGGACTGCAATCTAGCGAGCACTAGTGTTTCTATATTGTTTCCTTGCGCTTTTTATTTTATTTTATCATGATTCGAGGGGACCACATCAGCAGGGATGAGGTCAATTTGGCCTGTAGCATGTGCTGGACAGTTACCATCCTCCTGGGTTCCCTCTTCACCACCGGCCCGAGTTTCTGGTTTGAAATCACCAGCAACCAACCGAGCCGGAATATCACCTCCAGCCACCTGCAAGGGCAGAACGATACCATCAGAGATCTGCCCAGCTTGAATACTACCAGCAGCGACATGAAGTGTCCCATCTGGACGAGGACCAGGATCAGAAAGATCACCCCTGTCCTGGTGAGTAATCAAACCTCTGCCAGCAGCGACATGAAGTGTCCCATCTGGACCAGGACCAGGATCAGAAAGATCACCCCTGTCCTGGGGAGTAATGACACCACTGCCAGCAACGACGCGATCAACTGGGATTCCATTACCAACACCCTGCAGAGCGGGGCGGCCATCATCAAAAACTATCTTGGCTGGATCAGCACTTATGGTGACATGATCATCTGCCTGCTATGCTATATTCCCATCAATAACAACCTGCTGGACCGGTTCATAGATGCTGTTGACGACCTGATCTCGTTTGCTACTATCATCAGTGACCTGCTGTCCTGGATAGACACCACCACTGACTTGATCTTCTGGATCCCCACCATCACCAGCAGCTCCCTGCTTGCCTGGATGAACCCAGTCAATGAGTTTGTGACCTGGATAACCACCAACAGCACTATAGAGCTTCTTTACGTGATCTGTAACCCCACCGCCATCAGCTGGATCAGCTTCATCAGTGACAGGCTCACCTGGATCGCCATCACACTCCAGCTTCTGACGTGGGTTATGCCAAGGGGGATAGTGACCAGCATCACCGGACCGATGGACTATATTAACTCGGTCAGACAGTTTCTGGGACGGGTCACCGTTGCCATCCTAATTGTCAATATCCCCGAGATTAAAGGTGTCATTACCATCATCGCCAGTATACTATGGGCAATCACCACCAACCTGTATGTATGAACACTGGAAAAGATGAATAAACATTTTTATTTGACAAAAATTCCAATAGTTGTAATTATTGTTATAATAGACAAATTAGGGAATTTATTATAAATCAGTGTTTTATATGTCAGTGAGAAACAAAAATATCTAGGAGTAAGGTGCCCCAAATGTATGAAGAGCCGCAGTTGAATATGGTTTCACATAACTACAACTCCCAGCATGCCCAGACAGCCAATAGCACTGCTCAGCCTCTGATTCGTGGAGCACTTTGTCGTACGGTAATAACTCAACTAACTCCTTCCCGCAGAATGCCTTATATAAACGGCGGATTGGGCAGGTCCTTCGCGCATTCCGCCGTGCGATGCGCGGCATCGCATGGGTTAACTGGCAGAAGTCCCACTGTTACCAGCAGGAGACAACTTCTGCAAGCCCCCCCAGGACCATCTGTGGATGGTCCTAGTCAGCAATCACTGTGATTGGTCCCTGTGGAACAATCACAGTGTCTCAGCTGACTGGGGGGGTTAAAGTTCATTTCCCTTGGTCTGCCCACAGCGGCACATACCTGGGACCAGGACCGGCGGCAGGCACAAGTGGAGGAGGCAGCTGTGGCATCAGACACAGCAGTGAAGATCGCTGTAATGTGATCTTCCCTGCTGCTTCTAGGAGGCATTCTGGGAGTTGTAGTTTTGCAACATCTGGAGGGCCACACTTTGGAGACCACTGTGTAGAGGTCTCCAATCTGTGATATTCCAGATGTTCTAAAACTAAAACTCCCAGCATGCCCGGACTGCCCAGGCATGCTGGGAGTTGTAGCTTGGCAACATCTGAAGGGCCAGATGTTACAGAACTACAACTCCCAGCATGCCTGGACTGTCTGGGCATGCTTGGAGTAGTATTGCAACAACTGGAGGCACACTGGTTGGGAAGCATTGTCTGTTTCCTAACTCAGTGTTTCCCAACCCGTGTGCCTCCAGCTGTTGCAAAACTATAACTCCCAGAAAGCACTGACAGATCATGCATGCTGGGAGTTGTAGTTGAGCAACAGCTGGAGGCCCACGGGTTGCAAAACACTGAGTTAAGTAACAAACTCAGTGTTTTGCAACCAGTGTGCCTCCAGCTGTTGCATAACTACAACCCCCAGCATGCACGGACAGCCAAAGGGCATGCTGGGAGTTGTAGTCTTGCCCACTCCCCCATGTGAATGTACAGGGTACAGGGTACATTCACATGGGCGGGGGTTTACAGCAAGTTTCCTTGTTGTAAACCCCCGCCCTTGTTATGTGCCTTGAGGGGTGTAGATTTCAAAATAGTATGCCATGTGGGGGCTTTTCTGCTGTTCTGGCATAATAGGGGCTTCCTAAATGTGACATGCCCCCCAAAAACATTTCACTCTCCAAAATTCCATTGTTGCTCCTTCCCTTCTGAGCCCTCTACTGCGCCCTCCGAACACTTTACACACACATATGAGGTATTTCCTTACTCGAGAGAAATTGAGTTTCACATTTGGGGGTATTTCTCTCCTTTTACCCCTTGTTGAAATTCAAAAACTGGGTCTACAAGAACATGTTAGTGTAAAAAATTGAGATTTTGAATTTTTTCCTTCACTTTGCTGCTATTCCTGTGAAACACCTAAAGGGTAAACAAACATTTTGAATGTCATTTTGAATACTTTGAGGGGTGCAGTTTTTATAATGGGGTCCTTTGTGGGGTATTTCTAATATGAAGGACATTCAAATCCACTTCAAAACTGACATGGTCTCTGAAAAATTCCGATTTTGAAAATTTTGTGAAAAATTGGAAAATTGATGCTGAACTCTGAAGCCCTCTGATGTCTTCCAAAAGTGAAAACCATGTCAACTTTATGATGCCAACATAATATATTGTATATAATATAATAATATAAAGATATCTCCCGTATGATGCCAACATAAAGTAGACATATTGTATATGTGAATGAATATATCATTTATTTGGGATGTCTATTTTCCTTACAAGCAGAGAGCTTCAAAGTTAGAAAAATGCAAACTTTTCACATTTTTCATAAAATTTGGGAATTTTTCACCAAGAAAAGATGCAAGTATTGACAAAAATTTACCACCAGGATAAAGTAGAATTTGTCACGAAAAAACTATCTCGGAATCAAATTCATAAGTCCAAGCATCTCAGAGTTATTAATGCTTAAAGTGACAGTGGTCAGATCCTTAAAGGGGTTCTCCGGTGCTTACACATCTTATCCCCTATCCAAAGGATAGGGGATAAGATGCCTGATCGCGGGAGTCCCGCCGCTGGGGACCCCCGGGATCTTGCACGCGGCACCCTGTTTGTAATCAGTCCCCGGAGCGTGTTCGCTCCGGGTCTGATTACGGACGACCACCGGGCCGGCGGCATGTGACGTCACGCCTCCGCCCCCGTGTGGACAGGTAGGGACAGATTAACTCCCCCCCCCCCCCCGCAGTAGGCAGGTAGTACCCCCAGATTAACCCCCACATAGGCAGGTAGTCCCCCCCAGATTAACTCCCAGTGGGCAGTTTGTACCCCCAGATTAGACCCCCCCCCAGTAGGTAGGTAGTACCCCCAGATTAGACCCCCTCCAGTAGACAAGTAGTACCCCCAGATTAGACCCCCCAGTAGACAGGTAGTACCCCAGATTAGACCCCCCAGTAGACAGGTAGTACACTCAGATTAGACCCCCCAGTACACAGGTAGTACCCCCAGATTAGACCCCCCAGTAGACAGGTATTACCCCCAGATTAGACCCCCCAGTAGACAGGTATTACCCCCAGATTAGACCCCCCCCAGTAGACAGGTAGTACACCCAGATTAGACCCCCCAGTACACAGGTAGTACCCCCAAATTAGACCCCCCAGTAGGTAGATTGTACACCCAGATTAGACCCCCCCAGTAGACAGCTAGTATCCCCAGATTAGACAACCCCCACCCCCGGCACGTACCTTTTTAGTTGCCGGGGATTCAGGGCAGCACCTTCCCCAGATAAGAGCAAGCACAGCTACGGCTAATACCTAGGGCCGGCGTCAGAACGTAGGCCCTTAAGTTCTGGGAGCGTGACGTGACCGAGCGTCATTACGCGCATAGCTGTGCTTGCTCTTTTCCAGCCTGGCCCACAGGGTAAGCGGCTGAAATGAGATATTTCCTGGTTCCCAAATAGGCCAGTCCAGCCCGTGTTACTGTACAGGGCAGGAGGACGGCCCAGCCTGCGGCCATGACAGGTATTATAAAGATATGCAGGTTCATGAACTATTTCTCCCGTTTCTATCTTCCGTCACAAAATAACAGCCGTTATTAATAAGGGGCTATAACGGGTTAAAACGGCTATTAGAAAAATCCCATAGACTATGATGGGATTTTCTAACGGCAGTATAGGATTTTGGAACTGACGTTTTCAGCTGATTTTCAGACGGAACTTCGTACGGATGTTTAAAAACGGAGAATTTTGTAGTGTGAAAGAAGCCTAACTAACACAATGATATATATAAATGAATATCAATTAGATATCATTAGTAAGAAAGCATTACAAGCTTATTAGTTAATTGACTATAGTAGAACAATACATGTGAGTAGGAAGTAACTTGTTACAATACAACTAAAGCTACTTTGGTTAGGATATCATATACAGACTCTATCTAGAGCAGTGATTCCCAACTGGGGGGCCGCGGGATTTTGCCGGCAAATATATATTTTTTTAATTCACCGGCCCGGCTTGTGCGTCTGTATTTTATGGCGCCGCAGGGGGGAAGGGAAGTATGAGTGCGCTATGCTGTGCGTGCACACACCGCATCCCCCTGCATCCCTCTCACCCTGCTGCCCAGTGAGTGAGTGCACTGACGGTGCTCTACCTGCTTACCGTGCCGGTGTAGTGACCCGTGCCCCAGCGTCCCCCTCCCCTCCAGCGGCCCAGTGAGTGAGTGCCCTGTCGAAGCCCTGAGTCGGTGCCCTGCCGGAGAGGGGAGGAAGGTGGAAGCTGCGCCTGATTAGTGTAGTGCCAGTGTAGTGAAGAAAAATGGCTTAAGGGACTGTACGCTTTCCTACCCTCAGTTACCCCTTCTTAACCCTGTCCACCCCCCCTCACCCCTGTCATCCATGTCCACTTTGTCCACCCCTACCCCGTCACCCATGTCCACCCCCTATTCACCCCTCTGTCCCTTTGTCACCCCTCTTTTATCCCCCTTGTCATCCTTGTCCACCCCGTCATCCCTGTTCACCCCATATCTCCCGTGTCCACCATCCTGTCATCCATGTCTGTAACACATGTTCACCCCCCATCCACCCCTCTGACCACTCCCCAGTCTACATCTGTCACCCATGTCCCTCCACCTTATTCACCCCTCTGTCCCTCCTGTCCACCCCCCTGTCATCCATGTCCACCTTGGCCATCCCTCTATACACCCCTCTACACCCCTCTGTCACTCAAGTACATCCCTCTACACCCCTCTGTCACCCATCTACATCCCTCTACACCCCTCTGTCACCCATGTACACTTCTCTACACCCCTCTGCCACCCATGTACAACCCTCTACACCCTCTGCCACCTATGCACACTTCTCTTCACCCCTCTGCCACCCATGTACACTCCTCTACACCCCTCTGTCACCCATGTACACTCCTCTACACCCCTCTGCCTCCCATGTACACACCAGTCACCCATGTACACTCCTCTACACCCCTGTCACCCATGTACACTCCTCTACACCCCTCTGTCACCCATGTACACTCCTCTACACCCCTCTGTCATCCATGTACACTCCTCTACACCCTTCTGTCATCCATGTACACTCCTCTACACCCCTCTGTCACCTATGTACAACCCTCTGTCACCCATTTACACTCCTCTACACCCTTCTGTCCCCCATGTACACTCCTCTACACCTTTCTGTCACCCTTGTACACTCCTCTACACCCCTCTGTCACCCATGTACACTCCTCTACACCCCTCTGTCATACATGTACACTCCTCTACACCCATCTGTCACCCATATACACTCCTCTACACCCCTCTGTCACCCATGTACACTCCTCTACACCCCTCTGTCACCCATGTACACCCCTCTACACCCCTCTGTCACCCATGTACACTCCTCTACACCCCTCTGTCACCCATGTACACTCCTCTACACCCCTCTGTCACCCATGTACACTCCTCTACACCCCTCTGTCACCCATGTACACTCCTCTATATCCATCTGTCACCCATGTACAACCCTCTACACCCCTGTCACCCATGTACACTCCTCTACACCCCTCTGCCATCCATGTACACTCCTCTACACCACTCTGTCACCCATGTACACTCCTCTACACTCCTCTGTCACCCATGTACACTCCTCTACACCCCTCTGTCACCCATGTACACTCCTCTACACTCCTCTGTCACCCATGTACACTCCTCTACACCCCTCTGTCACCCATGTACACTCCTCTTCACTCCTCTGTCACCCATGTACACTCCTCTACACCCCTCTGTCACCCATGTACACTCCTCTTCACTCCTCTGTCACCCATGTACACTCCTCTACATCCCTCTGTCACCCATGTACACTCCTCTGCCACCCATTTACACTCCTCTACACCCCTCTTTCACTCATGTACACTCCTCTACACCCCTCTGTCACATATGTACACTCCTCTATCCCCCTTCCATAGACTTGCATAGCGGGGCCGGGGGGTGACATCACACGGAGGCGGAGTCGTGACGTCATGATACTCCGGCCCCGTGGCGAATAAAAGTTTGCGGGGATCCCCAGCGGCGGGACCCCCACAGGGAGACATCTATCCTTTGGATAGGGGATAAGATGTCTCAGGGCTTGAGTACCCCTTTAATATGTTAGCCAAGCTTTCTTACAATCTTACTGAGGAACTTTCTGACAATATTTTACCATTTCTTCTCACACTGTATGGTCACTGCAATTCTCTGTAAAGACGAGGTTACTCATTAACCCGTACAGGACCTAGGGCGTATGGATACGCCTTCTGTACCTGGGTCTTAAGGACCCAGGGCGTACCTGTACGCCCGTGGGAATTTCGGTCCCCGCCGCGCGCCGGGAGGGGATCGGGCCGGGGTGACTGCTGATATCGATCAGCAGGCACCCCGTGCAAATGCCCAGGGGGTCATCAGACCCCCCCATGTCGGCGATCGGCGCAAATCGCAAGTGAATTCACACTTGCGATTTGCGCCGATTTCGAGTCATTCGGGTCTATGGTGACCCGGAATAGAAGGGGGATCGCGGGTGTCTAAGACACCCACGATCCCCCTGTATCTCCCTGTAGGAGTGACGCGACCACCAATAGCAGATTAGGGGCGGGGTTTACTTTCATTTTCCCCGTTCTGCCCACCCACAATAGGCGGGGCAGGACGGGGAAATGACGGGGACCGAACGCCGAAGATCCACTTACCCGTCGGTGGAAGCTGCTGCGGCGGTGATTGGCGCGGGCGGCGATGTCGTGCGGCAGAAGAGGACGGCTCCCTGGATCCGACGGAAGCCGGTAAGTTGCCTAGCAATATCTACAGGGCTACAGTCTGAGACTGTAGCCATCCAGATGTTGCAAAACTACAACTCCCAGCATGCCCAGACAGCTGCTGGGCATGGTGGGAGATGCAGTTTTGCAACAGCTGGAGGTCTACAGTTTAGAGACCACTGCACAGTGATCTCTATACTGTAGCACTCTAGATCTTGCAAAACTACAACTCCCAGCATGCCCACATAGCTCTTTGCTGTCTGTGCATGCTGGAATTTGTAGTTTTGCAACATCTGGAGGTCCACAGTTTGGAGATCACAGTGCAGTGGTCTCTATCTGTAGCCCTCCAGATGTTGCAAAACTGCAAATCCCAGCATGCGGAAACAGCTGTCTCGGTATGCTGGGAGTTGTAGTTGTGATCCCTCCAGCTGTTGCATAACTAGATCTCCCAGCATGCCCTTCGGCGATCAGTACATGCTGGGAGTTGTAGTTTTGCAACAGCTATAGGCACACTGGTTGGAAAATACTGAGTTAGGTAACAGAACCTAACTGAAGGTTTTCCAACCAGTGTGCCTCCAGCTGTTGCAAAACTACAACTCCCAGCATGCACGGTCTGTCAGTACATGCTGGGAGTTGTAGTTTTGAAACAGCTGGAGGTTTGCCCTCCCATGTGAACGTACAGGGTACATTCACAGGGGCGGGTTTACAGTAAGTTTCCTGCTTCAAGTATGAGCTGCGGCAAACTTTTCGCCGCAGCGCAAATTTCTAGCGGGAAGCTCACTGTAACCCGCCAGTGTGACTGTACCCTAAAAACACTACACTACACTAACACAAAATAAAGGGTAAAACACTACACATACACCCCCTTACACTGTCCCCCCAATAAAAATGAAAAATTTATTGTACGGCAGTGTTTCCAAAACGGAGCCTCCAGCTGTTGCAAAACAACAACTCCCAGCATTTCCGGACAGCCACTGACTGTCCAGGCATGCTGGGAGTTTAGCAACAGCTGGAGACACCCTGTTTGGGAATCACTGGCGTAGAATACCCCTATGTCCACCCCTATGCAATCCCTAAATTAGTCCTCAAATGCGCATGGCGCTCTCACTTCAGAGCCCTGTCGTATTTCAAGGAAACAGTTTAGGGCCACATATGGGGTATCTCCGTAATCGGGAGAAATTGCGTTACAAATTTTGGGGGCTTTTTCTCCTTTAACCCCTTATGACAAGGAAAAGTTGGGGGCTACACCAGCCTTTCAGTGTAAAAAAAATTAAAATTTTACACTAACATGCTGGTGTTGTCCTATACTTTTTATTTTCACAAGTGTTAAAAGGAAAAAAAGCCCCCCAAAATTTGTAACGCAATTTCTCCTGAGTACAGAAATACCCCATATGTGGGCGTAAAATGCTCTGCGGGCGCATAACAAGGCTCAGGATTGAGAGCGCACCATGTACATTTGAGGCCTACATTGGTGATGTGCACAGAGGTGGCTGATTTTACAGCGGTTCTGACATAAACGCAAAAAAATAAATACCCACATGTGATCCCATTTTGGAAACTACACCCCTCACGGAAAGTAACAAAGGGTATAGTGAGCCTTAACACCCCACAGGTGTTTGACGAATTTGGATGGAAAAATGAAAAAAAAAAAAATCACAAAAATGCTGGTGTTACCCAAAATTTTTCATTTTCACAAGGAAACATAGGAAAAAAGCCCCTCAAAATTTGTAACCCCATTTTCTGAGTAAGAGCATATTCCATATGTGGATGTAAAGTGCTTGGCGGGCGAACTACAATGCTCAGAAGAGAAGGAGCACCATTGGGATTTTGAAGATAAAATTTGTCTGGAATTGAAGGCTATGTGGGTTTACAAAGCCCCCATAGAGCCAGAACAATGGAACCCCCCACATATGACCCAATCTTGGAAACTACACCCCTCATGTAATGTAATAAGGGGTACAGTGAGCATTTACGCCCCACAGGTGTCTGACAGATTTTTGGAACAGTGGTCCGTGAAAATGAAAAATGTAATTTTTCATTTGCACAGCCCACTGTTCCAAAGATCTGTCAAACGCCAGTGGGGTGTAAATACTCACTGCACCCCTTATTGAATTCTGTGGGTCGTGTAGTTTCCAAAATGGGGTCACGTGGGTGGGGGGTCCACTGTTCTGGCACCACGGGGGGGCTTTGTGAACGCACATGGCCCCCAACTTGTATTCCAACCAAATTCTGTCTTCAAAAGCTCAATGGCGCTCCTTCTCTTCTGAGCATTGTAGTGCGCCAGCAGATCACTGGATGTCCACACATGGGGTATTTCCATACTCAGAAGAAATGGGGTTACAAATTTTGGGGGTCATTTTGTCCTATTACCCCATGTAAAAATATAAAATGTGGGGGAAAAGCAACAATTTAGTGAAAACTTTTTTTTTTTTCATTTACACATCCGACTTTAGCAAAAAGTCGTCAAACACCTGTGAGGTTTTAAGGCTCACTGTACCCCTTGATGTGTTCCTTGAGGGGTGTAGTTTCTAAAATGGTATGCCATGTGTTTTTTTTTTTGCTGTTCTGGCACCATAGGGGCTTCCTAAATGCGACATGCCCCACAAAAACCATTTCAGAAAAACTCACTCTCCAAAATCCCATTGTTGCTCCTTCCCTTCTGAGCCCTCTACTGCGCCCGCCGTACACTTGACATACACATATGAGGTATTTCCTTACTCGAGAGAAATTGGGCTACACATTTTAGGAAGATTTCTCTCCTTTTATCCCTTGTAAAAATTCAAAAACTGGGTCTACAAGAACATGCCAGTGTAAAAAATGAAGATTTTGAATTTTCTCCTTCAATTTGCTGCTATTCCTGTGAAACACCTAAAGGGTTAACAAACCTTTTGAATGTCATTTTGAATACTTTGCGGGGTGCAGTTTTTATAATGGGGTCATTTTTGGGGTATTTCTAATAATAAGGCCCTTCAAATCCACTTCAAAACGGAACTGGTCCCTGAAAAATTTTGATTTTGAAAATTTTGTGAAAAATTTGAAAATTGCTGCTGAACTTTGAAGCCCTCTGGTGTCTTCCAAAAGTAAAAACATGTCAGCTTTATGATGCAAACATAAAGCAGACATATTGTATATGTGAATCAATATATAATCTATTTGGAATATTAATTTTCCTTATAAGCAGAGAGCTTCAAAGATAAAAAAAAAGCTAAATTTTCAATTTCTTCATCAAATTTTGGAATTTTTCACCAAGAAACGATCCAAGGATTGACAAAATTTTACCACTAACGTAAAGTAGAATATGTCACAAAAAAACAATCTCGGAATCAGAATGAAAGGTAAAAGCATTCCAGAGTTAATAATGCTTAAAGTGACAGTGGTCAGATGTGCAAAAAATGGCCGGGTCATACAGTGAAAATTGGCTGGGTCCTTAAAGGGTTAAAGTGGTACTCCGGTGGAAAACTAGATATATGTTTTTTTTTGTTTTGTTTTTTTAAATGAACTGGTGCCAAAAAGTTTAACAGATTTGTAAATGACTTCCATTTTAAAATCTTAATCCTTCCAGTACTTATAAACTGCTGTATGCTCTAGAGGTATTTCTTTTCTTTTAGAATTTCCCTTCTGTCTGACCAAAGTGCTCTCTGCTGACACCTCTGTCCATGTCAGGAACTGTCCAGAACAGGATAGGTTTGCTATGGAAATTTGCTTCTGCTCCAGAAAGTTCCTGAGATGGACAGAGGTGTCAGCAGAGAGCACTGTGGTCAGACAGAAAGGAAATTCAAAAAGAAAAGAACTTCCTCTGTGGTATACAACAACTGATAAGTACTGAAAGGATTAAGATTTTTTTTATAGAAGTAATTTACAAATCTGTTTAACTTTCTGGCACCAGTTGATTTAAAAAAATAAAAATAAAAAATTTCCAGTGGAATACGCTTTTAGGGTGTGAAGTTCTTTATGGGAGAAGCACAGTTACTTATGTGTGTCCATGGGAGGTTATGCCTTATCTTTATGTCTACCATGCTACCAACCAAAAGAGTACAGTTTGTGTTGGTGGAAAATGCACTGAGCAATGGGGCAGTCAACGTGGTGGAACCTGGAGGCCTGTTTGTTTGTCAGTGTTAAGGTTTCTGCCAGTGGGCACGTCAGAGAGAGCACTGGTAACCAGAGAGGACAGGGTGAGGGACAATCAAGGGCCAGCTATCACCAACAGACCACTGCGGACAGTGAACATTAGAGAGGAAGAAATGTGAGGAGGGGGGGGGGGGTCAACAAAATGTGCAAGAACCTCTTGTATTTACAGGTGCCCTCCATACAAAAAGCTTATTTGTTGCAATGCCAAGAAATCTTACATTTGTGTTAACCATTCGGGTCATTGCAGGAAAGATTTCAGACTGTTATATGTGAAACGTTTAAAGGGGTACTCCGGCGAAATTTTTTTTTTTTTTTTATCAACTGGTGCCAGAAAGTTAAGCAGATTTGTAAATTCGTATATGCTACAGAGAAAATTATTTTCTTTTAGGATTTATTTTCTTTCATGACCACAGTGCTCTCTGCTGACACTTCTGTCCATTTTAGGAACTGTCCAGAGCAGCATATGTTTGCTATGGGGATTTTCTCCTCCTCTGGACAGTTCCTGACATGGACAGGAGTGTCAGCAGAGAGCACTGTGGTTGTGACAGAAAAGAAATCCAAAAAGAAAAGAACCACTGGCGAATACAGCCGGTAATATGTACTGAAAGGATTAAGATTTTTTTAATAGAAGCAATTTACAAATCTGTTAAACTTTCTGGCACCAATTGACTTAAAAAAAATAAAAGGTTTTCCACTAGAACACACCTTTAAAGTACAGTGCACAACGTATATATGTGGTTTATTGCTGGGGTATGCGTGCTGTTTAACAAAACACGGTGGCCGGGAAGTCTGACCATGAGGCTATTTGGTAGTAAACAGGCAATAGCATGAGGGACTTATTCTATGACCATTACATTGTTGGGTCTTGACTAGGAGATCGTATAGATCCGCAGGCCTACTACCCCACCTTCCCCCTTAAACAAGACACGACTCCAATATTGTGGAAGTAAAGGCCACAGCGGACCATTTTATTAACCTTTTAACCAACAAAATATATAACTTTTCATATATAAATATAAATATCATACAAAACACATAACCCCTAATAATCATGTAAAGTGCAAAAACCTTTTAACCCCTGAGATACACCAACCCTCAGCAGAAGGGGAGACCTGAAGGTAACCAACTCCTATTCCTCTCCTACTTAGCCCTTAGTCGCCTCACCCCCTGACCCAAGGGCCTTACCTTCGAAGGATATCTACTGCCACGACTAGCTGAGTTCCATCCCAGCTCCACCAGGGCCGGTATAACCGGGCCACTGCCACCGTTTTCCCAGCCATGCCTCCAAGTCCCCCCTTTCATTCCAGTCACGGCGGCCGGGTGTGAAACCTTACACCCGGCCGTCCCTCCACAAAGCCACGGCTCCCTCCACCACCACTCTAATGTCTAAAGCCCACATGTCGGAACCTATCCCATTAAGGTGAACCCCATCACCATCCATCAAGTCAACCGAAGGAACTTCCAGGTCGATATGCCTGACCACCAAACCCCCGTTAGCTGCAACAAATTTACCCACCGCTTTGTTAACACGAGCCCTAGCCCTATTGACACAGCGCACAGACCTCGCCTGTCGCCACCTCAGCCTGGCCACGATGTCGGACCAAACCACAACCAGTCCAGGGAAAAGCGACCACAGCCGCAACAAGTCCATCTTCACATCCCTAATTAGATACCGAGAAGTACGCACAGCCAAGTCATTCCCCCCCGCGTGCACAACAAGCACGTCCGGGGGACGATCCATCTCCACAAAAGAGTGCACGAACGGGAGGAGCTCCGACCACAAAAGCCCGCCCCAACCAGCGCACCTGAGCCACAGCCCTTGGGAAACCCAGCTGCCGACCATCCGGCCTCACCGCAGCCCTCACGCCACCCCTCCGTACGTAAGAGTGACCCACAATCCAAATTAAGCAAGGACCAGCATCTGTAAGACACAAAAGGAACAAATAAACAGACCACAAACAAAACAATCACCCCCGCAACACCTACAGTAAATGAGGCCGGACATACACCTGGAACCGCCCAGACTCCCACCGGCCGATACGCTTGATCACCTTAGCCCCCAGCCCCCACCGGGCAGCCTCAGTGGCTGCCCCTATCCGAAACGAATGCGAGCTAAATTCCCCCGCCTCCCGACCGGCCAAAACCACACAACGACGAAAAACCTGAATGAACTGATACCGAGACAAGAACTCACCAGTCACATGCAGCAGCAATGGACCACCAACCCCCGGCCGCAAAGCCGCAAAAGCCCCGAAACACCTCACCGGACACATAGCTGACTCCCCATGCTCCGCCAAACGGACCAAAAACCCTCTACCCAACTGGTCCGTCTTTGACCTGCGCACAAAACATTCCAAGACCGAATCCACTACACTCACCTCCGTCCACTGCAAACCCCCCGACACCTTCCGACTAGGCGACACCAATTTCGAAACCCTAAAAGCACCAAAAAACGCCAGCGAAAATGCCAAATGAAACAGCACCACCTCGTAAGCAGACACACACACCTCATCCAACAACGACCCCAACCGTTCCAACAATGCAAAAGAGACCGGCCTACGCGTGTCCCGCGCCGCAGCCCCCTTCCGGAAACCCTTCGCCGCCTGCCGAACCAAAAACGACTTCGTCCCGTCCGCCAACCCCCGAACTTTAAACCAAAATGCCAACGCCGTCAGACGCTGACTCAAACCAGAAGGAGACACCCGCTCACCAAAACACCACCCCACATAAAACAGCACTAACGCCTCCCATCCACCAGAACCATCCACCCCACCAACCTCAGAAAGCAACGCCTCCCACTCACGCCACCACCTACCATACCCTGACCAGGTGGACTCACTCACAGACCGCCGGACCAAAGCAAAGGCATCCCTCAGACCAGCTTCCATAGCCAATCCGGGCATGAACAACCGTGCTCTTCCACTGCCGGAGCCAACTCCCGGAACCGCTGCCACTGAAAGCGAGAAAGAGAATCCGCTATAGTATTCTTCACACCCGGTACATGGCGAGCAATAAAACCCGATTTCAACTCAAGCCCCCGCAGTACCAGCCGGCGCAGCAGGCGCACCACAGGCGGAGAAGACGCAGTTTGCGAGTTCACCGCCTGAACCACCCCCAAATTATCACACCAAAAACAGATCTTACGGTTCCTAAGCCGAGCACCCCAAATCTCCACAGCCACAAGGATCGGGAACAACTCAGGCAGCGCTAGGTTGCGCACCAGACCAGCCTCCCTCCATTCCAGAGGCCACATCCCGGCACACCACTGCCCCTGGAAAAAAGCCCCAAACCCACAACTACCAGAAGCATCTGTAAACAACTCCAGTGCTTCACTGGACACCAACTCCTCCATAACCAACGACCTCCCATTGTAAGACCCTAGAAATTCCTGCCAAATCAATAAATCCGCCCGCACATCCACCGACAACCGAACATAATGTTGCGGCCGCCTCACCCCCGCCGTGGCAGCCGCCAACCTCCTACAAAACACACACCCCATGGGCATGATCCTGCAGGCAAAGTTCAAACGTCCCAACAGCGACTGCAAATCTCGCAACTGCAACTTCCGTTCCCTGACTGCTCCCGACACAGCCTCCTGCAACTCCCTCAATTTATCCCCCGGCAGCCTGCACTCCATCGCCACAGTATCTATCACTATCCCCAAAAACTTAATCTCAGTAGCCGGGCCCTCAGTCTTGTCAGGGGCTAACGGGACCCCAAACCTCCGGGACACACGTTCCATAGTCTGTAGCAAAACCCCACACAAAGCTGACCCCCCCCGGCCCCAGAAACAAAAAGTCGTCCAAATAGTTAAGAACTGAACCCACCTGCGCCTCCGACCGCACCACCCACTCTAAAAACGTGCTAAAATACTCAAAATACGCACAAGAAATAGAGCACCCCATCGGGAGGCACATATCAACAAAAATCCGTCCCTCCCAACAACAACCCAACAAGTGGAAGCTGTCCGGGTGCACGGGGAGCAACCGGAACGCAGCTTCAATATCAGTTTTGGCCAACAGAGCCCCCTGCCCAAACCGCCGCACCCACGTCAATGCCTCGTCAAAAGAGGTGTAAGACACCGCACAAAGGGCAGGGTCGATGCCGTCATTCACCGACGACCCCTCCAGATGAGAGAGGTGATGAATGAGACGGAACTTGTTCTTCTCCTTCTTGGGCACCAGTCCCAGAGGAGACAAGCACAAAGTTGGCAACGGCAAAGACTCAAACGGACCCGCCATACGGTCCAGCGCCACCTCTTTACCAAGCTTCTTCGCCACCACGTCCGGATGAGACAAAGGCGTGGACAAATTTCGCACCCCTTCAGTTCGGCCCCCAGACTCACAAGGAATCCGAAAGCCACACTCAAACCCCTCCTTCAGCAACGCAGCTACGCGCCTATCTGGGTACCGGGCGAGGAACGGCAGCATCTCTGCCACCCTCACCGGCGTCGCCCCTCTTCGAGTCAACCTCTCCACCTTCTCTACCCTTGCCTCGCTTGAAGCACCGCGACAAACCGTGCGCGCCGCCACAACCCGAGCATTCGTGCTTGAAGCGGCAGTCCGCCCCAAAGCGACACTGCCCCTCATTGTATTGCCAACAACATCCCTTACCCCACCCAGCCGACCGCCCAGCCCCGGAGCCCGAGCCGCCGGCCCCTTCCCGAAAGGACTGCTGCCCA
Organism: Hyla sarda; assembly: GCF_029499605.1. NCBI lineage: Eukaryota > Metazoa > Chordata > Amphibia > Anura > Hylidae > Hyla > Hyla sarda. Next base: position 170,454,607 of record NC_079196.1, on the reverse strand, counting down.
GTCCCAGTCTTCGGGCCCGACATGAGACGCATCCAAAGGCTGATATCCTTATGGTCCCAGCGTAACGCCGGACGCACAGCCTTCCTCTGGCGGAATTGCTCATCATACCGGAGCCAAGCGTTACCACCGTAGACCCCATACGCTTCACCTATCGAATCAAGGTAGCAAAACAACGCCGAGCAATGCTCAGGTGCCTTCTCCCCCACCACGCTCGCCAAGATGGCAAACGCCTGAAGCCAATTAGCGAACGTACGAGGTATCAGCCGATACCGCCGCCTCTCTTCCTCCTCCTTCTTAGACTGATCAGGCTTCACCCTATCTAAGTTAAACTTCTCCAAAGGGAGCAGGGAAAAAATTTCCACATACTCCCCCTTCCAAATCCGCTCCCGCATCTCCGCCTTCAAATGCGCCCCTAACGGACCCTCAAAACAGACATAAACCTCACACTTAGCCGAGTCCGCTAAGCGCACGCTATCCACAGCTTTATCAGGCACCACCACCGGCGCCGGCACCCCCGACCCAACCACAGGGGCGGAAACTACCGCCCCAGGTGCCTCCCCCACAGACGCCGACCCTACACTCGGGGCCACCCCAACGGACCCCGACACTATACCAGGTGCCACCGCAGCCCCCACCTGTTCAACCGCCGCCACCCCACTAACACAGGCACCAAACCCCCCTCCCGAGCCAGACACCCCCCACACCGCTGCCGGAGACCCCGCTACAGACCCCCCGCGCCCTTGCAACAAAGACCTCACCTCCCGCAACAAATCATACAGTCCCTCGCCCACCCCCACCCCATCACCCCCAAAGCTGGTGGTGCACTCACCCAACCTCTCTGGGGCGGACCGCCCAGCGGCTGTGGCTCCAGACGATCCCGGACGATCCCTCCTCGAACCCGACTCCTCTCCAGACAGCAAGACACCTGCAGCCCGATTGGCCACGGTCGTGGCTCCACGTCGGTCTCCGTCAATGGCCACAGGGGAAGGGGCCAGCCCCCCCCTGGCGCTGACTCTCAGCTCCACCCGTGCAGCACCTCCAGCAGGCGACTCCTGCGGCTCCAAGATCTCCCCTTCTTCCTCGGACGAGCAGTGGGCTGGCCTTGTCACCAGACCCCCACGTACCAGATCAGCATGCGAACGACCCGCCAGCCGTAGACCTCCATCCCCGACCGGGGCCTCGGCGGTCACGACACCGGAGATCCTCCCCTCCAGACTGCAGCAGACCCCTTCCTCTCCAGAGGTGGGCGCACCTCTGGCCACCATTCTTGCCGGAGCACCCGCCGACGAGGCCTCTCCCCGGGCTGCAGCGCTTCCCCGAGACGCAGGCACGCCGGCAGCACTCCTGCAGGCAGCCGCGCTGGACACCTCACCGGCCTCGAGGCCCCTACTCTGCGCCGCTGAGGAAGGCCCCGCCCCCGGCTGTCACTCACTTGAGACCTGCGCCGAGACTGCCGGGGGAAGGAAGTGGGCGGGCTCCCTCTCCGTCGCACGGTACCGCGGCCCCGCCGGGAAGTCCTCCCAGCACCCCAACCGGCCGAGGAGGCCACTGCACGGGCAGGGGAAGCTGGAGGGGCTCCTGCCGGGGACTCCCGGCGACGCCGCGCACGCGGGACCGGCTCCGGGGTGAGTCGCTCAGGCGCCCGGGAACGCCGGGCGCTCGCTCGCGTGGCCACCGGAGCAGGCAGAGCCGCAGCCACTGAGGCGGAACCCCACAGCTGCCGCTCCAACCACTCGGGACCCCGCTGCAGCACCTCGGCCTGCACCCGTCGCATGATCTCCTCGAGCGGCGAAGCCATCGCTGGTGAGTCCGACAACTTTCCCTGCTGACCAGTGACTTACCCTCTTTCCGGTTCCTGTCCTCTCTTATCGTCCTGCAATCTCCTCCCCCCCATCTTCCCGCTCTCCCTACTGACCTATAGTTAACCCCTATTTGCTCCTCATACCCCCCCTGTCATGTGCCCCTTCCTTTCCCATACTGTCCTATACAGGGGCTCTCTATATGCTTATTTTAAAATAGGCGGAAAGTGATGACTGTGTACTGCCCGTGTGAGCTGTGATTTGTTGAGAGAGACATCAGCATTCGTGGCTTGTGTAGGACACACCACTGGTGGAGAGATGTGAGAGCAACATCAACCACCATAGAGCCACATAGTGTCATCAGCCACCATAGAGCAACATAGAGTGGCATCAGCCACCATAGAGCCACATGGAGCGACATCAGCCACCATAGAGCCACATTGAGCGACATCAGCCACCATAGAGCCACATAGAGCGACATCAGCCACCATAGAGCGACATCAGCCACCATAGAGCCACATAGAGCGACATCAGCCACCATAGAGCCACATAGAGCGACATCAACCACCATAGAGCCACATAGAGCGACATCAGCCACCATAGAGCCACATAGAGCGACATCAGCCACCATAGAGCAACATAGAGCGACATCAGCCACCATAGAGCCACATAGAGCGACATCAGCCACCATAGAGCCACATAGAGCGACATCAGCCACCATAGAGCCACATAGAGCGACATCAGCCACCATAGAGCCACATAGAGCGACATCAGCCACCATAGAGCCACATAGAGCGACATCAGCCACCATAGAGCCACATAGAGCGACATCAGCCACCATAGAGCCACATAGAGCGACATCAGCCACCATAGAGCCACATAGAGCGACATCAGCCACCATAGAGCCACATAGAGCGACATCAGCCACCCTAGAGCCACATAGAGCGACATCAGCCACCCTAGAGCCACATGGAGCGACATCAGCCTGTGAGTGCAGGTGCAGTGACCAAGAAAAAAAAAAAATATATATATATATACATATATATATATATATATATATATATATATATATATATATATATATTTTAATACCATTTTTCAATAATAATTGTTTCTTTTTTTTTTTAGAATTACTTAAATAACACCTTTTCCCCAAAAAACTAAGAAAAAAAACCCCAAAACAGTAAAACTACAACACAATTTCTGTGATTTTTAGTGTGAAATTTTTGATGTAAACTGGACTCTCACCCCTTTGAAAATATCATGTAAAGCAGAAAATATACATGGACACGCCCACTTTTACAAAACTGACGTGAACAGTGTAAACCGCGTCACAAAGCTCTTTGAAAATGTGTTCGATACCTTTTGCGCCAAAATCTTGGCACAAAATGGATTTTTTTGTGCTGCTAAATTCTTTGAGAATCTCCCCTCTGTGTACTTTATAAATATTTATGATTTTACTATTGTGCAGAGTTTTGTTCGGCGCAAACTGCTGCTCCAGCACTTCTAGCTATGTGAGCAGTGCCGTGGAGGTAGAGAAGGAGTGCACGGTAGAGCCAGGGGGGTGTTTCCATATTTGCGCAAAATTTATCAAAGGACGTGCACAACTTTTGTACATTTTTGAGCAAGAGTGTTAGACAAGAGGTGTAAAGGGGCAGATCTGTGTCTACAATAGACCCTAATGAGAAATCTCCCCCAATGATTCTATAAACTGGCGGTCGATAATGAGTATACAGTTTATATAAATTTTTTACATTTTTTGTGTAGAGTTCTTTTTTAAATATAATTTTTAATAGGAAAGAAATAAAAGAAATTTTGGAAAAGGTTCCCAATCTCAGTTTTCGTTACTCAATAAAAGAGATTTACACCATTTTATAAACAATATAATTTCCGTTGTATGTATATAAAGTATACAAAAAAGAAGGCTGCAGCAGCAGCTCTCTTGGTCAAAAAATAGAGGCTCTTAGCGCACTTTTTGATCAAAACGTGTCCCCATCCACCACACAGAGGTGGCCTCTTGTCGGATGAGACCCTAACATGCCTAATCCACTCACCTCTGCTGGGCACATGGCCTCTGACATGCAGGATCCTTTTATATTATGCATGTTTTGTATATATATATATATATATATATATATATATATATATATATATATATATATATATATGCATTGTACCATACGCACTATATCTCTGCACTTTTTATATCTTTTGTATATGTATGTATTGTATTGCATGCTCTATATATTCTTGCACTCTGCAGGCACTGCTCCTATCCATTTGGTTTTAGTATACATCATTCCTGCACACTAATCAATATTCATTTATACACTTCTATAAATGTATTTTTGTACACAAATATTTTTCTCCTTGTTGTATATGTTGCATGCACTATTTATTTGTTTTACCATTATGCATGTGATCACATCCTGGTCATTTTTTTTTTATGCTTTCATTTTCCTCCGGATTATTATTATAATCATTATTACTATTATCTCTAATGTATTTGTATTATTTATAGCCATGTTATTGCCTTCACAGTCCACAGTCAGTTCTCCTACTTTATATTTTCGTTCTTTGTATTATTTAGCCCTGGGTCCGATGTTCAGCTTATTTTGTAAATCCCTCTATTAGCAGCGATCTGCGGTCATTTTGGGGAAGCTTGTCTTTCCTCCTAGAATTTTTTCGTGCACACATGCGCAGTATGAGTGACTGTGGCCATGTTTTCGTGGCCGCACACGCTTTATAATGTGAATGCACGTTGCGTGCTCCATCACACGAGTGCCGCGGTGTCCAACGTCGCTTCCGACCCAGCGGCAGGTGTGTTATTCCTTTTCTATTGGGTCACTATTATATATATACCGTACCTGTAGCCATTATTTGCAGCCAATATTTTTTACATATATTGATATATATTTATTTTATTCCGTCTATTATGTACATTTCTAGAATCATGTTCTTTTATTAATAAAAAAACATATATTTTCATACATCGATTTGTACTTTATTTGGTGTCGGGGTTACAATGTGTTACGCTTTTGGCGTTTGTAGTTATATATTTAGAAGGGATAAGTTGCAATATATAGGGGGAAAAAAGAAACATGGGGGTTGGGGTGCAGGTGACTACTCCCAATGAAGCAGAGCTGTAGTGTTCTGATCAATCCGGGAGCTGTGTATTCTTCCCCCACCATCACTTTCCTCCTCCTCCTATTCTCAAAAATGAGGAATCCTCCTGCCAGACTACCCAAATCTGTAGATAACGTTGGACTTTTTGTCAGAATTTTATTAATATTTATATTTTTATATTATTATATATTATATTTGTTTGTCTTCTATGTTATAAAGTGACGTTCCTTCCCACCCAAATACCCAGTCCTCCGTATAAAGTCACCGCGCCCCCCCCCCAAAAAAAACACCCTACACCCAGAGTTTTCTATACCTTTATTTAATAATAAAAAGCTTATTTCATCCTATAAAACAAATGGATGTAAATGTCCATGTCTACACCTGTCCTCAGAGCAGTGACATTCCGTATGACATCACACATGTGACTTCACAAATGGTGATAGCTGGAAAAGAGGTGCAGAGCCCCAGAGGCCTTATTCTGAGGACTGCAATCTAGCGAGCACTAGTGTTTCTATATTGTTTCCTTGCGCTTTTTATTTTATTTTATCATGATTCGAGGGGACCACATCAGCAGGGATGAGGTCAATTTGGCCTGTAGCATGTGCTGGACAGTTACCATCCTCCTGGGTTCCCTCTTCACCACCGGCCCGAGTTTCTGGTTTGAAATCACCAGCAACCAACCGAGCCGGAATATCACCTCCAGCCACCTGCAAGGGCAGAACGATACCATCAGAGATCTGCCCAGCTTGAATACTACCAGCAGCGACATGAAGTGTCCCATCTGGACGAGGACCAGGATCAGAAAGATCATCCCTGTCCTGGTGAGTAATCAAACCTCTGCCAGCAGCGACATGAAGTGTCCCATCTGGACCAGGACCAGGATCAGAAAGATCACCCCTGTCCTGGGGAGTAATGACACCACTGCCAGCAACGACGCGATCAACTGGGATTCCATTACCAACACCCTGCAGAGCGGGGCGGCCATCATCAAAAACTATCTTGGCTGGATCAGCACTTATGGTGACCTGATCATCTCCCTGCTATGCTATATTCCCATCAATAACAACCTGCTGGACCGGTTTATAGATGCTGTTGACGACCTGATCTCGTTTGTTACTATCATCAGTGACCTGCTGTCCTGGATAGACACCACCACTGACTTGATCTTCTGGATCCCCACCATCACCAGCAGCTCCCTGCTTGCCTGGATGAACCCAGTCAATGAGTTTGTGACCTGGATTAGCACCGGCAGCACTATAGAGCTTCTTTACGTGATCTGTAACCCCACCGCCATCAGCTGGATCGGCTTCATCAGTGACAGGCTCACCTGGATCGCCATCACACTCCAGCTTCTGACGTGGGTTATGCCAAGGGGGATAGTGACCAGCATCACCGGACCGATGGACTATATTAACTCGGTCAGACAGTTCCTGGGACGGGTCACCGTTGCCATCCTAATTGTCAATATCCCCGAGATTAAAGGTGTCATTACCATCATCGCCAGTATACTATGGGCATTCACCACCAACCTGTATGTATGAACACTGGAAAAGATGAATAAACATTTTTATTTGACAAAAATTCCAATAGTTGTAATTACTGTTATAATAGACAAATTAGGGAATTTATTATAAATCAGTGTTTTATATGTCAGTGAGAAACAAAAATATCTAGGAGTAAGGTGCCCCAAATGTATGAAGAGCCGCAGTTGAATATGGTTTCACATAACTACAACTCCCAGCATGCCCAGACAGCCAATAGCACTGCTCAGCCTCTGATTGGTGGAGCACTTTGTCGTACGGTAATAACTCAACTAACCCCTTCCCGCAGAATGCCTTATATAAACGGCAGATTGGGCAGGTCCTTCGCGCATTCCGCCGTGCGATGCGCGGCATCGCATGGGTTAACTGGCAGAAATCCCACTGTTACCAGCAGGAGACAACTTCTGCAAGCCCCCCCAGGACCATCTGTGGATGGTCCTAGTCAACAATCACTGTGATTGGTCCCTGTGGAACAATCACAGTGTCTCAGCTGACTGGGGGGGTTAAAGTTCATTTCCCTTGGTCTGCCCACAGCGGCACATACCTGGGACCAGGACCGGCGGCAGGCACAAGTGGAGGAGGCAGCTGTGGCATCAGACACAGCAGTGAAGATCGCTGTAATGTGATCTTCCCTGCTGCTTCTAGAAGGCATTCTGGGAGTTGTAGTTTTGCAACATCTGGAGGGCCACAGTTTGGAGACCACTGTGTAGAGGTCTCCAATCTGTGCTCTTCCAGATGTTCCAAAACTACAACTCCCAGCATGCCCGGACTGCCCAGGCATGCTGGGAGTTGTAGTTTGGCAACATCTGAAGGGCCAGATGTTACAGAACTACAACTCCCAGCATGCCTGGACTGTCTGGGCATGCTTGGAGTAGTATTGGGAGGCACACTGGTTGGGAAGCATTGTCTGTTTCCTAACTCAGTGTTTCCCAACACGTGTGCCTCCAGCTGTTGCAAAACTATAACTCCCAGAAAGCACTGACAGATCATGCATGCTGGGAGTTGTAGTTGAGCAACAGCTGGAGGCCCACGGGTTGCGAAACACTGAGTTAAGTAACAAACTCAGTGTTTTGCAACCAGTGTGCCTCCAGCTGTTGCATAACTACAACCCCCAGCATGCACGGACAGACAAAGGGCATGCTGGGAGTTGTAGTCTTGCCCACCCCCCATGTGAATGTACAGGGTATATTCACATGGGCGGGGGTTTACAGCAAATTTCCTTGTTGTAAACCCCCGCCCTTGTTATGTGCCTTGAGGGGTGTAGATTTCAAAATAGTATGCCATGTGGGGGCTTTTCTGCTGTTCTGGCATAATAGGGGCTTCCTAAATGTGACATGCCACCCCAAAACATTTCACTCTCCAAAATTCCATTGTTGCTCCTTCCCTTCTGAGCCCTCTACTGCGCCCTCCGAACACTTTACACACACATATGAGGTATTTCATTACTCAAGAGAAATTGAGTTTCACATTTGGGGGGATTTCTCTCCTTTTACCCCTTGTTGAAATTCAAAAACTGGGTCTACAAGAACATGTTAGTGTAAAAAATTGAGATTTTGAATTTTTTCCTTCACTTTGCTGCTATTCCTGTGAAACACCTAAAGGGTAAACAAACATTTTGAATGTCATTTTGAATACTTTGAGGGGTGCAGTTTTTATAATGGGGTCCTTTGTGGGGTATTTCTAATATGAAGGACATTCAAATCCACTTCAAAACTGACATGGTCTCTGAAAAATTCCGATTTTGAAAATTTTGTGAAAAATTGGAAAATTGATGCTGAACTCTGAAGCCCTCTGATGTCTTCCAAAAGTAAAAACCATGTCAACTTTATGATGCCAACATAATATATTGTATATAATATAATAATATAAAGATATCTCCCGTATGATGCCAACATAAAGTAGATATATTGTATATGTGAATGAATATATCATTTATTTGGGATGTCTATTTTCCTTACAAGCAGAGAGCTTCAAAGTTAGAAAAATGCAAACTTTTCACATTTTTCATAAAATTTGGGAATTTTTCACCAAGAAATGATGCAAGTATCAACAAAAATTTACCACCAGGATAAAGTAGAATTTGTCACGAAAAAACTATCTCGGAATCAAATTCATAAGTCCAAGCATCTCAGAGTTATTAATGCTTAAAGTGACAGTGGTCAGATCCTTAAAGGGGTTCTCCGGTGCTTACACATCTTATCCCCTATCCAAAGGATAGGGGATAAGATTCCTGATCGCGGGAGTCCCGCCGCTGGGGACCCCCGGGATCTTGCACGCGGCACCCTGTTTGTAATCAGTCCCCGGAGCGTGTTCGCTCCGGGTCTGATTACGGATGACCACCGGGCCGGCGGCATGTGACGTCACGCCTCCGCCCCCGTGTGACGTCACACTCCGCGCCTCAATGCAAGCCTACGGGAGGGGGCGTGACAGCTATCACGCCCCCTCCCATAGGCTTGCATTGAGGGGCGGAGTGTGACGTCACAATCTGGTAGTACCCCCAGATTAGCCCCCCCCAGTAGGCAGGTAGTACCCCCAGATTAGACCCCCCCCCCAGAAGACAGGTACTACCCCCAGATTAGACCCCCCAGTAGACAGGTAGTACACTCAGATTAGACCCCCCCATTACACAGGTAGTACCCCCAGATTAGACCCCCCAGTAGACAGGTATTACCCCCAGATTAGACCCCCCAGTAGACAGGTAGTGCACCCAGATTAGACCCCCCAGTACACAGGTAGTACCCCCAGATTAGACCCCCCCAGTAGGTAGATTGTACACCCAGATTAGACCCCCCCAGTAGACAGCTAGTACCCCCAGATTAGACAACCCCCACCCCCGGCAGGTACCTTTTTAGTTGCCGGGGATTCAGGGCAGCACCTTCCCCAGATAAGAGCAAGCACAGCTACGCGCGTAATGACGCTCGGTCACGTCACACTCTCAGAATACCTAGGGCCGGCGTCAAAACGTAGGCCCTTAAGTTCTGGGAGCGTGACGTGACCGAGCGTCATTACACGCATAGCTGTGCTTGCTCTTTTCCAGCCTGGCCCACAGGGTAAGCGGCTGAAATGAGATATTTCCTGGTTGCCAAAGAGGCCAGTCCGGCCCGTGTTACTGTACAGGGCAGGAGGACGGCCCAGCCTGCGGCCCTGACAGGTATTATAAAGATATGCAGGTTCATGAACTATTTCTCCCGTTTCTATCTTCCGTCACAAAATAACAGCCGTTATTAATAAGGGGCTATAACGGGTTAAAACGGCTATTAGAAAAATCCCATAGACTATGATGGGATTTTCTAACGGCAGTATAGGATTTTGGAACTGACGTTTTCAGCTGATTTTCAGACGGAACTTCGTACGGATGTTTAAAAACGGAGACTTTTGTAGTGTGAAAGAAGCCTAACAAACACAATGATATATATATAAATGAATATCAATTAGATATCATTAGTAAGAAAGCATTACAAGCTTATTAGTTAATTGACTATAGTAGAACAATACATGTGAGTAGGAAGTAACTTGTTACAATACAACAAAAGCTACTTTGGTTAGGATATCATATACAGACTCTATCTAGAGCAGTGATTCCCAACTGGGGGGCCGCAGGATTTTGCCGGCAAATATATATTTTTTTAATTCACCGTCCCGGCTTTTGCGTCTGTATTTTATGGCGCGGCAGGGGGGAAGGGAAGTATGTGTGCGCTATGCTGTGCGTGCACACACCGCATCCCCCTGCATCCCTCTCACCCTGCTGCCCAGTGAGTGAGTGCACTGACGGTGCTCTACCTGCTTACCGTGCCGGTGTAGTGACCCGTGCCCCAGCGTCCCCCTCCCCTCCAGCGGCCCAGTGAGTGAGTGCCCTGTCGAAGCCCTGAGTCGGTGCCCTGCCGGAGAGGGGAGGAAGGTGGAAGCTGTGCCTGATTAGTGTAGTGCCAGTGTAGTGAAGAAAAATGGCTTAAGGGACTGTACGCTTTCCTACCCTCAGTTACCCCTTCTTAACCCTGTCCACCCCCCCTCACCCCTGTCATCCATGTCCACTTTGTCCACCCCTACCCCGTCACCCATGTCCACCCCCTATTCACCCCTCTGTCCCTTTGTCACCCCTCTTTTATTCCCCTTGTCATCCTTGTCCACCCCCTGTCATCCCTGTTCACCCCCATATCTCCCGTGTCCACCATCCTGTCATCCATGTCTGTAACACATGTTCACCCCCCATCCACCCCTCTGACCACTCCCCAGTCTACATCTGTCACCCATGTCCCTCCACCCTATTCACCCCTCTGTCCCTCCTGTCCACCCCCCTGTCATCCATGTCCACCTTGGCCATCCCCCTATACACCCCTCTACACCCCTCTGTCACTCAAGTACATCCCTCTACACCCCTGTCACCCATCTACATCCCTCTACACCACTCTGTCACCCATGTACAACCCTCTACACCCCTCTGCCACCTATGTACACTCCTCTTCACCCCTCTGTCACCCATGTACACTCCTCTACACCCCTCTGCCACCCATGTACACTCCTCTACACCCCTCTGCCACCCATGTACACTCCTCTACACCCCTCTGTCACCCATGTACACTCCTCTACACCCCTCTGCCTTCCATGTACACTCCTCTACACCCCTCTGCCTCCCATGTACACTCCTCTACACCCCTGTCACCCATGTACATTCCTCTACACCCCTCTGTCACCCATGTACACCCCTCTGTCTCCCCTCTACACACCAGTCACCCATGTACACTCCTCTACACCCCTCTGTCACCCATGTACACTCCTCTTCACCCCTCTGTCACCCATGTACACTCCTCTACACCCCTCTGCCTCCCATGTACACTCCTCTACACCCCTCTGTCTTCCATGTACACTCCTCTACACCCCTGTCACCCATGTACACTCCTCTACACCCCTCTGTCACCCATGTACACCCCTCTGTCTCCCCTCTACACACCAGTCACCCATGTACACTCCTCTTCACCCCTCTGCCACCCACGTACACTCCTCTACACCCCTCTGTCACCCATGTACACTCCTCTACACCCCTCTGTCTTCCATGTACACTCCTCTACACCCCTGTCACCCATGTACACTCCTCTACACCCCTCTGTCACCCATGTACACCCCTCTGTCTCCCCTCTACACAACAGTCACCCATGTACACTCCTCTACACCCCTCTGTCACCCATGTACACTCCTCTTCACCCCTCTGTCACCCATGTACACTCCTCTACACCCCTCTGCCTCCCATGTACACTCCTCTACACCCCTGTCACCCATGTACACCCCTCTGTCTCCCCTCTACACACCAGTCACCCATGTACACTCCTCTACACCCCTCTGTCACCCATGTACACTCCTCTTCACCCCTCTGTCACCCATGTACACTCTTCTACACCCCTCTGTCATCCATGTACACTCCTCTACACCCCTCTGCCATCCATGTACCCTCCTCTACACCCCTCTGCCCCCTATGTACACTCCTCTACACCCCTCTGTCACCCATGTACACTCCTCTACACCCCTCTGTCACCTATGTACAACCCTCTGTCACCCATGTACACTCCTCTACACCCTTCTATCCCCCATGTACACTCCTCTACACCTTTCTGTCACCCATGTACACTCCTCTACACCCCTCTGTCACCCATGTACATTCCTCTACACCCCTGTCATCCATGTACACTCCTCTATCTCCCATGTCCACCATCCTGTCATCCATGTCTGTAACACATGTTCACCCCTTATCCACCCCTCTGACCACTCCCCAGTCTACATCTGTCACCCATGTCCCTCCACCCTATTCACCCCTCTGTCCCTCCTGTCCACCCCCCTGTCATCCATGTCCACCTTGGCCATCCCCCTATACACCCCTCTACACCCCTCTGTCACTCAAGTACATCCCTCTACACCCCTCTGTCACCCATGTACACTCCTCTACACCCCTCTGTCACCCATGTACACTCCTCTACACCCCTCTGTCACCCATGTACACTCCTCTACACCCCTCTGTCACCCATGTACACTCCTCTACACCCTTCTGTCACCCATGTACACCCCTCTGTCACCCATGTAAACTCCTCTACACCCTTCTGTCACCCATGTACACTACTCTACACCCCTCTGTCACCCATGCACATTCCTCTACACCCCTCTGTCACCCATGTACACTCTTCTACACCCCTCTGTCACCCATGTACACTCCTCTATACCCCTCTGTCACCCATGTACACTCCTCTACACCCCTCTGTCACCCATGTACACTCCTCTACACCCCTCTGTCACCCATGTACACTCCTCTACACCCCTCTTTCACCCATGTAAACTCCTCTACACCCTTCTGTCACCCATGTACACTACTCTACACCCCTCTGTCACCCATGCACATTCCTCTACACCCCTAAAAACCAGCCCTGGAAAAATAGTCACACCAGCCCCACAGCATTGCGTTATTGTAGCAGTCACTTGCGCTACCGCCAGAATCACGGAACTCAGTTCCCAGTGTCCAGCGCTTCTGGGTTAGGTTACCTGATCTCACAGCTGCTCATTCAATTACAGGCCGAAGCAATGTCCAGACTCAGGCGCTGATTGGATGGCTGGCCATGTGACGTCACGTCACCTAACCAAAAGTGCCAGATACCAGGAACAGAATTCTGTCATTTCAGTGGCAGTGTAAAAGCGAGGAATTTTAGAGAGGTTCTTTTTTTTTACTGTTCCCCCTCCCGTAATAGATATTACATAGGGTTAAAATACCGTGGGAAGCATAACACTGGTGCAGGCATTGAGACATAGTTTGAAAATGCTACCAGAATACAGGTAAATAGTCACAGGGGCAGGTCCTGGCGGCTGCTCCCTGCCCAGCCGGCTTGATTGACACGTCTCTCTAGTCTCTAGCAGTGAATAGGGAGACCCTGGAAGACAGTGGTCAACACTACAAAGTCTAACACTACACCTTTTCCTGACTTTGCAGGTTCCTGCATACAGATGGGGTGCTCAATCCCAATAGTTTATAGCAGTAAGCATAACAGTCTCACAGTAGAACATTATTGGAAGCACTCACCAATCAACTGGGCAACATTTCCTTTGCACAGGCTTTGATAAATCTCCCTTAGGTCTCAAAACTGTGGACTGTTAGGTATTCCAACAACAGTCTGTGCATGCTGGAAGTTGTCATTTTGCTGGGAGTTTTAGTTTAGCAACAGCTGGAGATTCACAGTTTGGAGACCACTGATACAGGGAGAGATGCGTCACCTGCCATGCTGAGACCCGCCCTGAGGACAAATCACCGATTTCGGTGGCATTTACAATCTAAAATTCCTTTGAATGATCGAGTGTCATGGGATCGTGATGCCTTGACAAAGTGAACCAAAGTGCCCCTCCCTTACAAAGTAGTAACAGTAGGTCTCCTCTTCCCAGAACCTACCCCCTACCCGACATTACAGGTCCCCCTTCATCACAGGTCCCCCCTCTCCAGCCCCCCACATCACAGGTACCCCCCTTCTCCAGCCCCCTACATCAAAGGCATCCCCTCTTCAGCCCCTCATATCACAGGTCCCCCGTACCCAGCCTCCACATAACTGGTCTCCCCTCTCCCACAGCACCCACCAACATTACAGCCCCCCTCCTTGCAGCCCTCCACATCACAAGTCCCCCCTTTGCAGCCCCGCACATCACAGGTCCCCTCCTTTGCAGCCCCCCACATCACAGGTACCCCCTTTGCAGCCCCCCACTTCACAGGTCCCCATTTGCAGCCGCTCACTTCACAGGTCCCCCCTTTGCAGCCCCTCACATCACAGGTCCCCCCTTTGCAGACCCCATCATCACAGGTCCCCCCTTTACAGACCCCATCATCACAGGTCCCCCCTTTACAGACCCCATCATCACAGGTCGTCCCCCCCCCCATTTGCAGCCCCACACATCACAGGTCCCCCCTTTGCAGCCTCTCACATCACAGGTCCACCCTTTGCAGCCCCACACATCACAGGTCCCCCTTTGCAGCCCCTCACATCACAGGTCCCCCCTTTGCAGACCCCATCATCACAGGTCCCCCCTTTACAGACCCCATCATCACAGGTCCCCCCTTTACAGACCCCATCATCACAGGTCGTCCCCCCCCCCCCATTTGCAGCCCCACACATCACAGGTCCCCCCTTTGCAGCCTCTCACATCACAGGCCCCCCCTTTGCAGCCCTCACATCACAGCCCCCCCCCCCCCTTTGCAGCCCCTCACATCACAGGTCCCCCTTTGCAGCCCCTCACATCACATGTCCCCCCTTTGCAGCCCCTCACATCACAGGTCCCCCCACCTTTGCAGCCCCCCACATCACAGGTCCCCCCCACCTTTTCAGCCCCACACATCATAGGTCCCCCCTTTGCAGCCCCACACATCACAGGTCCCCCCTTTGCAGCCCCACACATCACAGGTTCCCCCCTTTGCAGCCCCACACATCACATGTTCCCCCCTTTGCAGCCCCTCACATCACAGGTTCCCCCCTTTGCAGCCCCACACATCACAGTTCCCCCCTTTGCAGCCCTCACATCACAGGTTCCCCCCTTTGCAGCCCCACACATCACAGATCCCCCCTTTGCAGCCCCTCACATCACAGATCCCCCCTTTGCAGCCATCATATCACAGGTCCCCCCTTTGCAGCCCCTCACATCACATGTCCCCCCTTTGCAGCCCCCCAACATCACAGTTCCCCATTTACAGACCCCAGCATCACTGGTCCCCCCCCTTTGCAGCCCCCCATCACAGGTCTCCCCCTTACCAGGCCCCCACACACACACCACATAACAGGACTCCCACCCTTTCCCTTACATAGTAATAACATTAGGTTCCCTTTTCCTCTCACCCAGTATAGTAGATCCTCCCCCGAGCAGCTGCAGTCACTGTGTGCGGACAGGAGGAGGGGCCAGGAGCAGTGAGGAGGCAGAGAGTAGAGGGGAGTGTACTGTCTGTACAGCTCCCATTACAGACTCTGTACCCCAGACCTCCGGACTTCCGCTCACTGTATCAGCCTGTCAGAGCCTTAGACCTGTGTGTGATGTTGCAGCTGTGGTGCACACAGGTCCAGACACTGCTGACAGACTAAAGGCGGGGTTCACATATGGGAGCGCATACGGCAGGGGGAGCTAAAACCTCGCACTCCCATATGCTTTCGTATGCGCTCCCGTATGTAATTCATTTCAATGAGCCGGACGGAGTGAAACGTTCGGTTCGGTCGGCTCATTTTTGTGCTCTATGCGCTTTTTCCCCGGACCTAAAACTGTGCTCAACCACGGTTTTAGGTCTGGTTGTTAAAGTGCATACGGCGCAAAAATGAGCCGACCGAACCGAACGTGATGTGAACCCAGCCTAACACAGTGACTTGTCAGGACTCAGGGCGGCGGCCTATCGGGAATTTTCCTGGTATCCCAATAGGCCAGTCCGCCCCTGGATAATATCCCTCCATTGCCCCAGCAGAGAAAAGTTGGACTAAGGACTATCTCCTGCAATGATAGGTTGGGAGATGCATATGACAGAACCACTATTCAACTGTGTAAAATAAATGAAGGAAATATTAACCCTTGACACTTTGGTTACTTCAGTGTATGCATTAGATTAAGATTAGATTAAGTGAAATGCAGAATAATACATTTTGCAAACTTTCCAGGACCTGATACACATTTTATGCATTAAGCTAAATTTTAGACTATCGTCTACCCGGCAACTTTCTGGCAAATGGTAACTGGAACAGTTGTACAGGGTCACGACTACGGCTTTAGTTAAGTTGTATTCATGTCTATTAATTTAACAATAGCATCCTGTCTGCTGTTCCACTGTCTAGCAGCAAATAGGTATTGGCTGACCAATTCATTTCTTTTTAATCTCATTAGAATTTTTCTATTCTTAGGACAATTGACTTGGATCACTGTTTAGTTCGTCAATCAAGAGAAAATGGGAAGGAAATCCTATGTGTGGTCATGGAGAGCATTCGGACAACTCGCCAGTGTTCTCTGTCTGTCCATGCTGGTATGTGGGGAGAAGCCATGAGGGTAAGTATGCAGATATCACACTTTACTGTCAACAACTTTCTAAATAGTCTTCTCTGAATTTAGAAACCCTACGTGGATTTCTTTACACCATAAGGCACTACAACTCCCAGCATGTCTGGAGAACAGCAAAAGCCTGTCCGGGCATGCTAGAAGTTGTAGTTTTGATTGTAGATTTGCGCCAAAAGATGCAACAAACTTAAAAGTTGAACATAATAAATCCCTGGCCACTGTAAAAACACAACTCAAAACACGTCTACCACGTAAAAAACACATGTAAATGAAAAGTCACACAAAAAGTTGCAAAAAATGCACCGTGCCAAAAGATTGTGACTAGAGATAAGCGAACTTACAGTAAATTCGATTCGTCACGAACTTCTCGGCTCGGCAGTTGCTGACTTATCCTGCATACATTAGTTCAGCTTTCAGGTGCTCCGGTGGGAAAAGGTGGATATAGTCCTAGGAGAGAGTCTCCAGCCCACCAGAGCACCTGAAAGCTGAACTAATGTATGCAGGATAAGTCAGCAACTGCCGAGCCGAGAAGTTCGTGACGAATCGAATTTACTGTAAGTTCGCTCATCTCTAATTGTGACAAATATACCCAGTAAAATGCTCCATAAATACCCCCCCACACTGAAAAACACTGCCATAAGACTATGGTTATACTTCAACTTACTGATCAATAGCTTGTTGTGCTGACATCTAGTGGCCAAAGATAAAACTCCAATAATTTACTCCAATATTATACTTCATTTTTTGGAATCAGTATTTGGACGGAAAATGCCCAGGCATTAGCTGGGAGTCAATAGGGAAATATATATTCCATTCCTTCCTGGTGCTTTTGTTTATGTGTTTTTTACATTTTAGTGCCATTTTTACATTTTAGGGCAGTTTTTCAAAATTTACTGCATGCTCTGGCCATAGCTTTTTTATCTGGATTTTGTAGTTCTATAGGTTGGGGGGGAAAACGTGTACATGTATGTGGCCATTTTTTATAGTGTTTATCTAAATTTACCCAAAGCACCACCCACAATTTTTAAGTAGAAATCTTCGAGTCATGATGAAAGAATCACATGTTTTGTGATGAAACTAACAGAAAAACAAAGGAAGAAAACAAGGACAAATAAAAAATGTCTATATAATGCACACCACCACATAATACCACAATAACCACATCAAGAAGGAATAAAAAAGACAGGGCAGGTGTTTGACTGGGCAAAAAAAAAAATAGCAAACATAATCCATAGTCTTGATTTTTCGTTATTAAGCAAATGGGGCTCAAGTGCCCAGGGGGCGTTCCTCAACACGACAAGAGCCCATGTAAGTCCAGACCATAGCCTTTCCTCTGTCTAGTCAGTCAAATGGGGTAGGCGGATGCAAGCAGGCTGTGGTTGGTAATAACAAGGACATGGACTGGATTTCATTGGAATCTTGCTGTAATTAAGAATGCCCCCCAGGCACTTGAGTCTTATTTACATAATAACAAAAAGTCTTGTATCTTAGCACTGGAAAGGACTATGGAGATGAAAAAAAAAGTATGAGGTAATTTGCTTAATTACACCAATTCCTGCTGACAGGTCCACTATAGAGTTAGTACTTCCCGTGTTCTGACCAATAAGGAATATTTGTATCTTTCGATGGGTAATCAAATATTCCCTATCTTCACTAATGACATTTCTTGTTTCCTAATGAATTGCAGTTTTACATAATTGATGAGAAAAACCACAAAGGGCGCGACAAAGCTATTGTATTTCCCGCGCACACAACCATAGCGTTTAGTAGCTTTGATCTGTACATTCATCTGGATGGTCACTTTGGTAAGTGTCATCTTTTCTGATGTCTTATGTGTATGTGAAAAAGAAGACTACAAAGAGGGTACAAAGGATGTAGTACACTCACCTCAGGGTGTTGTGCTGTCAACATCAGTATCCGTCTTGTATACAGTATAGCCGGCAACCGCCTGCATCAAACCATATGATAAGAAATGGATCCCGGCACTCACCAGATGATGCAATAAGTTCAGTTTTATTTGTAGGAATACATCTTTAAGTACAGGACGTGTTTCGGCAATGTATGCCTTCCTCTGCTGTCTCAGACAGCAGAGGAAGACATACATTGCTGAAACGCGTCCTGTACTTAAAGATGTATTCCTACAAATAAAACTGAACTTATTGCATCATCTGGTGAGTGCCGGGATCCATTTCTTATCCTATTGACTATCTTATCCACGAGCACCACCTCTACGATGAAGTGCCGACAAACCATCTATACCACTGCATCAAACCATATGTCTGGTCAAGGAACGGAAGTAGCAGTCAGATGTGGAGCAAGTCCAATGAGAAAAAGATAGATGATTCTTTTGGCACTCACCTGCAGACAAAGTATTTTAAACAGTAACCAAATTTCAGGACAAAGATTTATAATAAATAAATAAATGCCATATTAACCCCTAGAGGACACAGGGTGTACATGCAAGCCCAGCGCCTCAAAGGGCTTACTAAAAGACGGTAAGAAATGGCTGCTATTCCCTAATAAAAGTTGACATCACATAATATAGAAACATAGAATGTGTCGGCAGATAAGAACCATTTGGCCCATCTAGTCTGCCAAAAAAATGTAAACAAAGTCTAGAATTGCTGAGTTTTGGTCACTTCATATACCAGAATTTTTTTTATAATTAGTGATCAAATACTACCAATATACTATAAAAATACTACCAATAAATACTACAGATCCCTAAGCTAAAAATGAGCCCTCATATCGCCCCGTATACGGAAAACTAAAAGTGTTATAGAGGTCAGAAGAGGACAAGTTTAAGCATACTCATTTTCTAACCAAAAATTAAGGTATACATTTTTTAAAGTATTGTATATACTCGAGTATAAGCAGAGTTTTTCAGCACGGTTTTTCATGCTGAAAACGCCCCCCCCCCCCCCCCCCCCCTCGGCTTATACTCGAGTGAACCATCGGCTGTCCGCGCATGCTGGGAACTGTAGTTTTGAAACCTCTGGAGGTCCGCAGGTTGAAGACCACTGCGGCCTTCGTCATCATCCAGACCCCCCCTTTAGTTTTCTACTCACCTCCCCTCGGTGGGAAGGAAGGGTGAGCTGGTCCGGGCCATCTATGCTGCAGGGACCGTCCGGTTGGGAGGGTTAGTTGTTCTGGGCTGTCCATTTTTACCCGGGGGGCCCTCTTCTCCGTGCTCCGGGCCTGCCCCGGACTAGTGACATTGCATGCTGGGAGTTGTAGTTTTGAAACCTCTGGAATGACGTTGCATGCCCCGGACTAGTGACGTTGCCTTGACGATGGCGCACAGGGACATTCATGCGCAGCCTCCCTGCGCATGAACGTCCCTGTGCGTCGTCAAGGCAATGTCACTAGTCCAGGGCAGGCCCGCAGCACGGAGAAGAGGGCCCCCCCGGTGAAAATGGACAGCCCGGAACGACTAACCCTCCCCACCGGATGGTTCCTGCAGCATAGATGGCCCGGACCAGCTCACCCTTCCTTCCCACCGAGGGTAGGTGAGTAGAAAACTAAAGGGGGGGGGGGGGGGGGTCTGGATGATGACAAAGGCTGCAGTGGTCTTCAACCTGCGAACCTCCCGAGATTTCAAAACTACAACTCCCAGCATGCCCAGACAGCCGACGGCTGACGGGATTGACAGGCGGTGATGATGATGGGGGGGGGGGGATGATAACGGGGGTCTGGATGATGACGGGGGTCTGGATGAGGACATGGGGGAGATGATGTATTCCCCCCCCCCCTAGGCTCATAGTCGAGTCAATAACTTTTCCTGGGTTTTTGGGGTGAAATTAGGGGCCTCGGCTTATATTTGGGTCGGCTTATACTCGAGTATATACGGTAGTAAAATAAAATAAAAACTGTATTGGGTATCATTGTAATCTTATTGACCTACAAATTGATTTGTGGCTATGAGAAGGTGAGAAGGAAAAAAACAAAAACATAAAAATGTAAAATTGCGGCAGGCCTATTGGGTTAAAGCGTACCCGTCAGATCCAACAAAAAAAATTTTTTTTTTAAATATATCACTCAGTACCTAATCCTGACCATGTACATCTAATTTTTATGTGTCTAGCACCTTTATTTATTTATTTTATCACACTTTTAATTTAGATCACTAGTCTGAATTCCTCTCAAAGGGAGGGGGCGTGGTCTCACTGTGCAGGTCTCCGCCCCCTCCTTCAGTATGCTCTCTGCTCACACCTCCCCTAGCATTAGCAAAACTACAACTCCCAGCTTGTCCTCACTGACAGTAGCGGGACACAAGCTGACAGTGGGAGGATTGTTCTTCCAGCTCTGAGCCCTGCACTCACAGCTGTCAATCAAGGAAGTGTGTCCATGACATAGGTGATGATGCATGGACACAGCAGCACTAGTATGTGTCCAAGCAGGCGGAGGGGCAGTTGTTTGACTGCCTTTTTCATTATGAAATACTGAAAATTTTCTAATGAAAGCAATTGCAAAACCTATTGTTTTTGCATGATTTACAACATATGAAAAGTTTTTGTATCTGACAGTGCCCATTTAAAGTCACTGGAGAATAAAGTCCATGACTTTAATAAACAATTTATTTATTTATTTATTTAAAATCTTTGTCCGGACATTAGTTACTGTTTAAAATACTTTGTCTGCCAGGGGAGCACTAAAAAAGCAGCTATCTTTTCTTCTTTCTGATGTAAATTTGAATGTCGGTGATTGTATGGTGTCCAGATAGGGAAAATAAACTTATCATTCTCATGTTTTCTAATTTTTTTTAGAGCTTTGTGTCTCATCTGCTTCAAAAGGAGGATTTGAGAAGGAGCCCAGTAGATCGTTTTCATTAAACGCTATACGGAACACCCTGTACCGAACAGGCATCTTATTCACCGGTAAGATGAGAATCACAGGAGTTTGCCGTGACACTGTCAGTGACTATGTTTTTTACTCCATCTTGAGAGCCTGTAGTCAGATGGATGTAGATCATTGTTTCCCAACCAGTGTGCCTCCAGCTGTTGCAAAACTGCAACTCTTAGCATGCCCGGACAGTTGTATGCATTGAACATTGTACATACTCTGGATGTATCCTCTTATGCATTTATTGGGGATTGCTGGAAGGACGTTTAAAGGGGTACTCCACCCCT
Source organism: Hyla sarda (assembly GCF_029499605.1). Lineage (NCBI taxonomy): Eukaryota > Metazoa > Chordata > Amphibia > Anura > Hylidae > Hyla > Hyla sarda. The sequence goes on along the minus strand of NC_079196.1, from coordinate 170,432,974 downwards.
AGACATCTTATCCCCTATCCAAAGGTATTGAGGGGGCTGGCCGTGACATGATGAGGGGGTGCGGCCATGACATCACAATTCTCCGGCCCCTGTTCCTTCGCTCCTTGCAGCAGATGACAGGGGGTGCTGAAAAAGAGAACACGGGGGTTCCCAGCAGCAGGACCCCCACAATCAAACATCTTATCCCCTATCCTTTGCATAGGGGATAAGATGTCTAGGGGGGGGGGAGTACCCCTTTAATGGAATGTCGTAATTGCACATCTATTGCACATTTATCCTACAGCATATATATTGCAAATTATTTCCATATCTAACTTTTTGCATATATTACACATTTAAACTCTTGCAGTTTGAGGTTGTATATCCAGTGTACAGCGCACTGTAGTCATTTAAAGTGGTAATACACCTGCATACATATATCTGTTTATCTATATATTTGTGCTTCCCGAGATTGCACCTTACAAAGTGTTGTCGTATTTCAAGTGTTATTACATCTGTTAATGTTGTACACCTATAGTTGTGCATTTTTGTATTTGTAGTTCTCCCATTCTGCCTATAACATCTGAAGTGTTTTATTATATATTGACTGTAACATTCTGGTGGACAGACCTTTGATACCTATATATTCTCCCCTGATGAATTCAGCTTAACTGCTAAAGGAAACATGTAGGGAGTATAGGGCATTATAGGAGATACAAGGACAGGTTCCTGTATGGGGTCTGCCCACTGATCAAGAAGGGAGTAATAGGGTTTGAGATTTAGGATGGGCTAGCCCCCACTACATAATTTCCTGTAAGGTTACACAAATATTTACTGGTATGGCTGCTTTGTACTGTGTGTAACCCTAAAATGAATTATTGTTTTCTTGTACAGGAAAAAGAACAATGGATATCATTGCTAACGCAGATTCTTACATGGATGACATCTTTTCCGATTACTATGACAAGGCTGCTATCATGACTGGCATTTCTACTACATACATGCGAGAAGGCGCTCACACTCGTGTTAACCTCCTGACCAATAACATTTCCAAGGGACCCTGCGCTCTGTGTGGGATGGGAAACTCCAAAAGAGAGACTGTATATGGCTGCTTCGAGTGCTCGTTCAATGGCCAGAAGTACGTCAGGCTGCATGCTGTACCTTGCTTTGACCTGTGGCACAAAAGACTGAAGTGATCATTGTACGTGACACGTTTGTGCCCCTATGTCGATTCTCAGGTGAACCTGTGCCACAGCTCCCGTCACATATATGCAAAAAGTACTCCTTCGACTACTGAACCATGCAAGGTGCTCTGTGACTATACTGTTTAATTGTCAATGATTCAGACGGCCAATAAGCACACAGTGTCAAATGGACTTATAAACTACTAATCACAAAAAATAAGAAGTAGACAATGCCAGCGTTTCGATGCAGAACAAAATCCTAAATGGTAAAAGGAACCTCCTATCGAGGGCATAGTTATGGAGGTAGCAGAGGTAGCGGTCGCACCGGGGCCCTGGTTCCTCAGGGGGCCCCAAAGCACATCTGTCCCATTAGAGACCAGTAATATACAGTGGCGTCTCTAGGGGGGGGCCAGAGGGGACCATGGCCCCCCCTACATCATGATTGGCCCCCCCTTGTGCCCCCCCTAGCAGCAGTAGGTCACTAGCAGCTTTCATGGCCATCAGGGGGGTACAGCTAGTTCACCAGTAAGGGGTCCGAGCCCCCGCTGCACCCCTCACCCCCCGGAGCCATCTACTCCGGCATCCTTTTTTTAAAATAAATCTTCAGCCAGCAGTCACCACGCAGAGGCCGCGCTATGCAGACTGGGAAGAGCAGACAGGAAGCTCCTCCCTCTCTCACTGCCCTGTATGCTGGACCTTGTGGAGCAGGCCCGCTGTGTGTATACAGGCCCGGACACCAGTGCCCACTGCTGATGCTGCCCTTTTAAAGTAAGTAACTTGCTTGGGGGTAGGGTTGCCACCCTGCCGGTATTTTACTGGCACAGCCGGTATTTTCATCTACATTCTGGGCTGTGCCGGTAAGTTTGGATGAAAAATACCGGCCATGCAATGGCCGGTATTTTTCATTCACTGACAGGGGCGGACTGAGCAGCATCCCCAGAAGAGCACTTCTTTCATGACCGGCAACTACATTTTGCCTGTGACCTGCAGGCTGCCGCACTACAGTTTCAGCCCCCGACACAAAGCCCACTGACTGTCGGGCCGAACAATGCCCAGGTCTGACACCACCAGCCTGTGACAGGGAGAGCTCTGTGCGATGACAGGAAGAGATTGTACAGTGCTGGGGAGGGGGCGTGCACCTCCTGTCTCCTCTCTCCCCCTCCCCCTCCTTCCCTCTGCCGTGCAGTCTTACAACCCTCCATAGGCAGAGCAGGGAGGGGAGAGGAGGAGAGGCCGTGTATCCTGTCTCCCTCTGCAGCGCAGGGCGGGTGAGTGTCTGTGTATATATGTGTCTGTGTTTACATGTGTCTATGTATATGTGTATGTGTGTCTGTGTATATATGTGTGTGTGTATATATAGGTGTGTGTGTGTGTATATATGTGTGTGTGGGGGGGGGGGGAGCTGCCTAATCTGGGGGACAACTATGCTCGTGATCTGGGGGACAACTATACTGATCTGGGGGACAACTATACTGATCTGGGGGACAACTATACTGATCTGGGGGACAACTATGCTCGTAATCTGGGGGACAACTATACTGATCTGGGGGACAACTATACTGATCTGGGCAGTGGCGTTGCTAGGGTTGGTGTCACCCGGTGCGGTAGAAAATGGTGTCACCCCATACCTACCCCCCCCCCCTCCACATAATAAAGTTTTTAGCCTGTTGTGACGGATACCACTGGTGTAGCGCATTGTGAAAAATTCCAGTATAATAATTAAATATACCAATTGCCACAGAATGGAAAAGCGCTAAAGAGGTTTTCACCATTTAAAACTACAACTCCCAGAATTACTTAAATGGGTACTCCACTGGAAATTATTTTCTTTTGAATCAACTGGTGCCAGGAAGTTAAAATCTGAATCCTCTCTATAGTGAGGAGAATACACAATGATATCAGTGACTACAGGTGACGTCTTCTCTATAGTGAGGAGAATACACAATGATATCAGTGACTACAGGTGACGTCTTCTCTATAGTGAGGAGAATACACAATGATATCAATGACTACAGGGGACGTCTTCTCTATAGTGAGGAGAATACACAATGATATCAGTGACTACAGGGGACGTCTTCTCTATAGTGAGGAGAATACACAATGATATCAGTGACTACAGGTGATGTCTTCTCTATAGTGAGGAGAATACACAATGATATCAGTGACTACAGGTGACGTCTTCTCTATAGTGAGGAGAATACACAATGATATCAGTGATTACAGGTGACGTCTTCTCTATAGTGAGGAGAATACACAATGATATCAGTGACTACAGGTGACGTCTTCTCTATAGTGAGGAGAATACACAATGATATCAGTGATTACAGGTGACGTCTTCTCTATAGTCTTTCCTTATCTAATTCAGATGTAACATACCACCAGGTCCAGCTAAATGTTCTCTCTGCAGAACGTGACGCCCAGACGGCTCCTCACTATGTCAGTGCATTCTCATCCTCTATATGAAAATAATAATTATTATTATAAACCTGCTAGACACTGTATCCTCTAAATATAATAATCTAGTATACACTAGGGCTGCACGATATATCGCAAAAACAATCGAATCACGATTTTTGCTTTTTTGCCATATATCGTTATGGCCCCCGGGAAAATTTGCGATTATCTGCCCGGGCGGATCCCATGTGCGGCTGCAGCGCGGGCCGGCCAGGGCAGATAAAAACAAATTTAAATATTAAAAGTCTGTGTTTCCCAACCAGGGTGCCTCCAGCTGTTATGAAACTACAACTCCCAGCATGCCCGGACAGCCAAAAGCTGTCCGGGCATGCTGGGAGTTGTAGTTTCACAACAGCTGGAGGCACCCTGGTAGAGAAACACTGATCTAAGTAAAGGGCGCAGGGATAAAAAATATTAAAAACATTAAAAACATTATGCTCACCTCTTCCCGGTCCCTGCATCTGTACACCTCCGTGCGGTCCCGGTGTCTCTATACAAGCTGTAGGACCTTTACCTTCAGCCAATCACTGGCCGCAGTGGTGTCACATGTCAAGCCAGTGATTGGCTGAAAGGTAAAAGTCCTCAAAGGTCTGCAAACACACACAAACCTAGCGTGTGTGCTGCCGGGGAGGAGGAATGTGACGGGAATATGTGACAAGGGGTGGAGGGGGCAGAATGTTAAAGGAGGGGAAAGGGGGAATGTGTCAGGGGGGCAGATTGTGATGGGGGGGGGCAGAATGTGACAAGGGGGGGGAATATGTAACAATGGGGGGCAGAATGTGACAAGGGGGGGAATATGTGACAAGGGGGGGGAGGGGGAATATGCGATAAGGGGGGAGAATATGCGATAGGGGGGGAGGGGGAATATGTGACAAGGGGGGAGGGGGAATATGTAACAAGGGGGAGCAGAATGTGACAAGGGGGGGGAGATGTGAAATGGGCGGTGGGCATAAAATGGGTGAATAGTTGTAAAATTGAGGAGATTGGACATGACATAAGTGGATTTCACTATTTATTTATTACATTGCATCACATATCGAAATCACAATATTTAGGCCCAAAATCGCAATCGCACATTTTTCCCATATCGTGCAGCCCTGGTATACACTACACTCTATGAATATAAACCTCACACACCGTGCCCCCAGCAGTAGCACCCCCATCATCCACCAGCTGATGCTATTACCACAGAACAGGGGGGTAGGGGGAATGGGGGGCGGGGGGTGCCCTGGCAACACCCCCCAGCAGTAGCACCCCATCATCCACCCCCCCCATTCCCCCTATGGTAATAGAATCAGCTGCTGGATTATGGGGGTGCTACTGCTGGGGGAGGGTGCTGGTGGATGATGGGGGTGTTACTGCTGGGGGGGCGGGTGCTGGTGCATGATGGTGGTGCTACTGATGGGGGGGGTGCTGGTGGATGATGGGGTGCAGCCTCATTATCCACCAGCAACACCTCCTCCCCCAGAAATAGCACCCCCATCATCCACCGTGACCAGCAACACCTCCCCCCAGAAATAGCACCCCCATCATCCACCAGCACCCCCCCTGCTGGATGATGGTGGTGCTACTGCTGGGGGGTGCTGGTGGATGATGGGGTGCAGCCTCATCATCCACCAGCAACACCTCCCCCCCCCAGAAATAGCACCCCCATCATCCACCAGCACCCCCCCCTTCTGGTTGATGGTGGTGCTACTGCTGGGGGGGGGGGGGTGCTGGTGTATGATGGGGTGCAGCCTCATCATCCACCAGCAACACTCCCCCCCCCCCAGAAATAGCACGCCCATCATCCACCAGCACCCCCCCCCCCTTTCTGGTTGATGGTGGTGCTACTGCTGGAGGGGGTGCTGGTGTATGATGGGGTGCAGCCTCATAATCCACTAGCAACAACCCCCCAGAACTCCCACAGCACCCCTTTTTCTCTCTACCTGGCTGACTGGGGCAGACTGGTTGCTGGCTCGGCTGCTCCAGCTGTCCCCGGGCTCACTAGTGTGGGCGGCGGCGCGTCATGTTAGCGCCGTCCATCTAGCTCTAGCTCCGACGTGTGCCGGAGCTAGGGTGGGGGTGGAGTTTGGTCCTGTCATGCGGGGGTGCTGTCAGCGGCTGAGGACCGGGGGGGGGGGGGGTGCTGTCAACGGCTGAGGACCGGGGGGGGGGGGATTGCTGTCAGCGGCTGAGGACCGGGGGAGGGGGGATTGCTGTCAGCGGCTGAGGACCGGGGAGGGGTGCTGGCAGAGTAGTGTCGCCCCATCAGCCTGGTGTTGGTGTCACCCGGTGCGGTCCGCACCCCCCGCACCCCGGGCGCAACGCCACTGGATCTGGGGCCGGGGACAACTATACCGATCTGGGGGACAACTATACTGATCTGGGGGACAACTATACCGATCTGGGGGACAACTATACCGATCTGGGGGACAACTATACCGATCTGGGGGACAACTATACCGATCTGGGGGACAACTATGCCGATCTGGGGGACAACTATGCCGATCTGGGGGACAACTATGCTGATCTGGGGGACAACTATACTGATCTGGGGGACAACTATACTGATCTGGGGGACAACTATACTGATCTGGGGGACAACTATACTGATCTGGGAGACAACTATACCGATCTGGGGGACAACTATACAGATCTGGGGGACAACTATACTGATCTGGGGGACAACTATGCTGATCTGGGGGACAACTATGCTGATCAGGGGGACAACTATACTGATCTGGGGGACAACTATACTGATCTGGGGGACAACTATACTGATCTGGGGGACAACTATACTGATCTGGGGGACAACTATACTGATCTGGGGGACAACTATGCTCGTAATCTGGGGGACAACTATGCTGATCTGGGGGACAACTATACTGATCTGGGGGACAACTATACTGATCTGGGAGACAACTATGCTGCCTAATCTGGGGGACATCTATGCTGCCTAATCTGGGGGACATCTATGCTGCCTAATCTGGGGGACAACTATGCTGCCTAATCTGGGGAACATCTATGCTGCCTAATCTGGGGGACAACTGTGCTCCTAATCTGGGGGACAACTGTGCTCCTAATCTGGGGGACAACTATGCTGCCTAATCTGGGGAAAAACTACCCGGCCCTCCACAATATTTTTAGTTTCTCATGTGGCCCCATGGGATAAATAATTGCCCACCCCATTCCTGAGACCTCTCTGCAAAATTGTGTATTTAATGCCGTGCTTCCCCCCCCCCAGCATTGTGCCCCCTCATGTACCTAGACCCCACCGGAGGGCCTCCACTTACCCCGCGCGTGTAGTGTCGCCACTTGCCTTGTCCACCACAGGTGGATGGAACGGCTCCTGAGGTGGGCTCCGGCTGGCCCCTGTCCCTCTCAGTGTGCGGCCCAGTGAGTACTCCCTCGGGTCAGCCTGACCCGTATCTAGCTGGGAGGCAGAGGGCAGTGCTCCCCTTTACATTCGCACCCCTGGACATAGCACGACACCCCTTGGCACCCCCTGGTTCCTTGGCTTCTTATCCTTAGTGATAGAAGTGACTTACAGGCAGGGCCAGACTGGTACCAAAAATAGGCCCAGACATTTTAAAATAAACAGCCCATTTTTATGGTGGGGGTCTGACTCATGGGACCCCCACCAATCACCTTGGTTCAAGTGGCTCCTGAGATGTTGGAAAGCTGCAACTCCCATCATGTCTGAAGTGACTACAGCTGATGGAATAGTCAGGAGACTACACAATGATATCAGTGACTACAGCTCTGATGGGACAGTTAGGAAAATACACAATGATATCACTGACCTGAGTGACTTCTTCTCTGTTGTCTTTACTTTTCTTCTTCATCTGGTCCAGACACCAGGATTTCTTCCATCTTCTCTGCAGAGTCTGACACCTGGACATCATTGGTTCCTTAATTTGTCAGTAGATCCTCATCCTCTGTATGATGACAATAATCATTATAACCTTGCCAAATACTGTACCCCCTGAATATAATACTGCCAACCACTGTACCCCCTGAATACTGCCAACCACTGTACCCCTGAATATAATACTGCCAACCACTGTACCCCTGAATATAATACTGCCAACCACTGTACCCCCTGAATACTGCCAACCACTGTACCCCTGAATATAATACTGCCAAATACTGTACCCCTGAATATAATACTGCCAACCACTGTACTCCATGAATATAATACTGCCAAATACTGTACCCCTGAATATAATACTGCCAACCACTGTACCCTGAATATAATACTGCCAACCACTGTACTCCATGAATATAATACTGCCAACCACTGTACCCTGAATATAATACTGCCAACCACTGTACTCATGCAACCCATCCTCAGTCTCCTTATCTCCCCCATACATCCCACGCACCCCATCCTGTCTCATCCCCCCATACACCCCACACAACCCATCCTCAGTCTAATCATCACCCCCATACACCCCACGCACCCCATCCTCAGTCTCATCACCCCATACACCCCACACAACCCATCCTCGGTCTTCTCATCACCCCATACACCCCACACACTCCATCCTCGGTCTCCTCATCACCCCCATATACCCCATCCTCAGTCTCCTCATCACCCCCATACACCCCACTCACCCCATCTTCAGTCTCATCACCCCATACACCCCGCACAACCCATCCTCAGTCTCCTCATCACCCCATGCACTCCATCCTCAGTCTCCTCATCACCCCATGCAATCCATCCTCAGTCTCCTCATCACCCCATGCACTCCATCCTCAGTCTCCTCATCACCCCATGCACTCCATCCTCAGTCTCCTCATCACCCCACGCACTCCATCTTCAGTCTCCTCATCACCCCATACACCCCGCACAACCCATCCTCAGTCTCCTTATCTCCCCCATACACCCCACGCACCCCATCCTGTCTCATCCCCCCATACACCCCACACAACCCATCCTCAGTCTAATCATCACCCCCATACACCCCACGTACCCCATCCTCAGTCTCATCACCCCATACACCCCATCCTCGGTCTTCTCATCACCCCATACACCCCACACACTCCATCCTCGGTCTCCTCATCACCCCCATATACCCCATCCTCAGTCTCCTCATCACCCCATACACCCCACGCACCCCATCCTCAGTCTCATCACCCCCATACACCCCACTCACCCCATCTTCAGTCTCATCACCCCATACACCCCGCACAACCCATCCTCCGTCTCCTCATCACCCCATACACCCCATCCTCAGTCTCCTCATCACCCCATACACCTCACGCACCCCATCCTCAGTCTCCTCATCACCCCATGCACCTCATCCTCAGTCTTCTCATCACCCCATGCACTCCATCCTCAGTCTCCTCATCACCCTATGCACTCCATCCTCAGTCTCCTCATCACCCCATGCACTCCATCCTCAGTCTCCTCATCACCCCATGCACTCCATCCTCAGTCTCCTCATCACCCCATGCACTCCATCCTCAGTCTCCTCATCACCCCATGCACTCCATCCTCAGTCTCCTCATCACCCCATGCACTCTATCCTCAGTCTCCTCATCACCCCATGCACTCCATCCTCAGTCTCCTCATCACCCCATGCACTCCATCCTCAGTCTCCTCCTCACCCCATGCACTCCATCCTCAGTCTCCTCATCACCCCATACACTCCATCCTCAGTCTCCTCATCACCCCATTCACTCCATCCTCAGTCTCCTCCTCACCCCATACACCCCACGCACCCCATCCTCAGTCTCCTCATCACCCCATACACCCCACGCACTCCATCCTCAGTCTCCTCATCACCCCATGCACTCCATCCTCAGTCTCCTCATCACCCCTATACACCCCATGCACTCCATCCTCAGTCTCCTCATCACCGCATACACCCCATGCACTCCATCCTCAGTCTCCTCATCACCCCATGCACTCCATCCTCAGTCTCCTCATCACCGCATACACCCCATGCACTCCATCCTCAGTCTCATCACCCCATGCACTCCATCCTCAGTCTCATCACCCTATGCACTCCATCCTCAGTCTCATCACCCTATGCACTCCATCCTCAGTCTCATCATCACCCCATACACCTCACGCACCCCATCCTCAGTCTCCTCATCACCCCATGCACCTCATCCTCAGTCTTCTCATCACCCCATGCACTCCATCCTCAGTCTCCTCATCACCCCATGCACTCCATCCTCAGTTTCCTCATCACCCCATGCACTTCATCCTCAGTCTCCTCATCACCCCATGCACTCCATCCTCAGTTTCCTCATCACCCCATGCACTTCATCCTCAGTCTCCTCATCACCCCATGCACTCCATCCTCAGTCTCCTCATCACCCCATGCACTCCATCCTCAGTCTCCTCATCACCCCATGCACTCCATCCTCAGTCTCCTCATCACCCCATGCACTCCATCCTCAGTCTCCTCATCACCCCATGCACTCCATCCTCAGTCTCCTCATCACCCCATGCACTCCATCCTCAGTCTCCTCATCACCCCATGCACTCCATCCTCAGTCTCCTCATCACCCCTATACACCCCATGCACTCCATCCTCAGTCTCCTCATCACCGCATACACCCCATGCACTCCATCCTCAGTCTCCTCATCACCCCATGCACTCCATCCTCAGTCTCCTCATCAACCCATACACCCCATGCACTCCATCCTCAGTCTCCTCATCACCACATACACCCCGTGCACTCCATCCTCAGTCTCCTCATCACCGCATGCATTCCATCTTCAGTCTCCTCATCACCCCCATACACCCCATGCACTCCATCCTCAGTCTCCTCATCACTGCATACACCCCATGCACTCCATCCTCAGTCTCCTCATCACCCCATACAACCCATGCACTCCATCCTCAGTCTCCTCATCACCCCATGCACTCCATCTTCAGTCTCCTCATCACCCTATGCACTCCATCCTCAGTCTCATCACCCCATGCACTCCATCTTCAGTCTCCTCATCACCCTATGCACTCCATCCTCAGTCTCATCACCCTATGCACTCCATCCTCAGTCTCATCACCCTATGCACTCCATCCTCATCACCCCATACACCCCATGCACTCCATCCTCAGTCTCCTCATCACCTCATACACCCCATCCTCGGTCTTCTCATCACCCCATACACCCCACACACTCCATCCTCGGTCTCCTCATCACCCCCATATACCCCATCCTCAGTCTCCTCATCACCCCATACACCCCACGCACCCCATCCTCAGTCTCATCACCCCCATACACCCCACTCACCCCATCTTCAGTCTCATCACCCCATACACCCCGCACAACCCATCCTCGGTCTCCTCATCACCCCATACACCCCATCCTCAGTCTCCTCATCACCCCATACACCTCACGCACCCCATCCTCAGTCTCCTCATCACCCCATGCACCTCATCCTCAGTCTTCTCATCACCCCATGCACTCCATCCTCAGTCTCCTCATCACCCCATGCACTCCATCCTCAGTCTCCTCATCATTCCATGCACTCCATCCTCAGTCTCCTCATCACCCCATGCACCCCATCCTCAGTCTCCTCATCACCCCATGCACTCCATCCTCAGTCTCCTCATCACCCCATGCACTCCATCCTCAGTCTCCTCATCACCCCATGCACTCCATCCTCAGTCTCCTCATCACCCCATGCACTCCATCCTCAGTCTCCTCATCACCCCATGCACTCCATCCTCAGTCTCCTCCTCACCCCATGCACTCCATCCTCAGTCTCCTCATCACCCCATGCACTCCATCCTCAGTCTCCTCATCACCCCATTCACTCCATCCTCAGTCTCCTCCTCACCCCATACACCCCACGCACCCCATCCTCAGTCTCCTCATCACCCCATACACCCCACGCACTCCATCCTCAGTCTCCTCATCACCCCCATTCACTCCATCCTCAGTCTCCTCCTCACCCCATACACCCCACGCACCCCATCCTCAGTCTCCTCATCACCCCATACACCCCACGCACTCCATCCTCAGTCTCCTCATCACCCCATGCACTCCATCCTCAGTCTCCTCATCACCCCTATACACCCCATGCACTCCATCCTCAGTCTCCTCATCACCGCATACACCCCATGCACTCCATCCTCAGTCTCCTCATCACCCCATGCACTCCATCCTCAGTCTCCTCATCACCGCATACACCCCATGCACTCCATCCTCAGTCTCCTCATCACCCCATGCACTCCATCCTCAGTCTCATCACCCTATGCACTCCATCCTCAGTCTCATCACCCTATGCACTCCATCCTCAGTCTCATCATCACCCCATACACTCCATCCTCAGTCTCCTCATCACCCCATACACCCCACGCACCCCATCCTCAGTCTCCTCATCACCCCATACACCCCACGCACCCCATCCTCAGTCTCCTCATCACCCCATACACCCCACGCACTCCATCCTCAGTCTCCTCATCACCCCATGCACTCCATCCTCAGTCTCCTCACCAACCCATACACCCCATGCACTCCATCCTCAGTCTCCTCATCACCCCATACACCCCATGCACTCCATCCTCAGTCTCCTCATCACCGCATGCATTCCATCTTCAGTCTCCTCATCACCCCCATACACCCCATGCACTCCATCCTCAGTCTCCTCATCACTGCATACACCCCATGCACTCCATCCTCAGTCTCCTCATCACCCCATACAACCCATGCACTCCATCCTCAGTCTCCTCATCACCCCATGCACTCCATCTTCAGTCTCCTCATCACCCTATGCACTCCATCCTCAGTCTCATCACCCCATGCACTCCATCTTCAGTCTCCTCATCACCCTATGCACTCCATCCTCAGTCTCATCACCCTATGCACTCCATCCTCAGTCTCATCACCCTATGCACTCCATCCTCATCACCCCATACACCCCATGCACTCCATCCTCAGTCTCCTCATCACCTCATACACCCCACGCACTCCATCCTCAGTCTCCTCATCACCCCATGCACTCCATCTTCAGTCTCCTCATCACCCTATGCACTCCATCCTCAGTCTCATCACCCCATGCACTCCATCCTCAGTCTCATCACCCCATGCACTCCATCCTCAGTCTCCTCATCACCCTATGCACTCCATCCTCAGTCTCATCACCCTATGCACTCCATCCTCATCACCCCATACACCCCACGCACTCCATCCTCAGTCTCCTCATCACCCCATACACCCCATGCCCTCCATCCTCAGTCTCCTCATCACCTCATATACCTTAAGCACCTCATCAGTATTACACAGCTGACACCCCCCCCAGTCCTTCTCATCAACATTAAACCCCCTAATCACTACACCCCTGACCCCCCCTCTGGTCCTCCTTATTAACACTACGCTCTCCCAGACCCCCAATCCTTCTTATCATTACACCACCAACCTCTTCAACACCCCTCCTGTCCTCTTCATCATCATTACAATCGCCGCCCTGCACCCGACCGTCGCTCTCCTCACCTTATCTGCTCGGCGATGCGGCCTTGTGAGGCGGGAGGGTTTGCTGCTCCTGTCGCTTCTGCCGGGGTCAGAGGCCATGACACGTGACGTCAGGGGCTTGGAACAGACGTGCGTGCCTGCGCGGGGCATGTCTGTTCCCATCAGCCCTTGGCCTGTCCGTCTCGCCCGGACGGTTTAAAGGTAAATTACTGCTGTCAGCGGCAGGTCCGGGACCTGTTGCTTCAGCATTTAGTATGAAGTACTGGAAGGGGGCCCTACAGGGGCCCAGACTGTGAGGCCCAGGCTGTGACCTGGGCTACTAGGTGGGCCCCCTAACACGCTGGGCCCCTGTGCAGCTGAACCGGCTGAACAAGTGATATGTCCGCCCCTGTATAGATAGATGATAGACAGATCGATAGATAGATGATAGATACATAGATATGATATAGATAGATTGATGATACATATATATGATATAGACAGATAGATAGATATTAGATAGATAGGAGATAGATGGATATGATATAGATAGATGGATATGATATAGATACATTTATATGATATAGATAGATAGGAGAAAGATAGATAAATAGATCAGTTTCCCAACCAGGGGGCCTCCAGCTGTTGCAAAACTACAACTCCCAGCATTCCTTTGGCTTTATGAGCATACTGGGAGTTGTAGTTTTGCAACAGCTGGAGGCCCCCCTAGTTGGGAAACACTTATCTATCTATCATCTATCTATTATCTATCTATCTATCCATCTATCTCCTATCTATCCATCTATCTCCTATCTATCTATCTATCTCATATCTATCTATCCATCTATTTATGTATCTATCTATCTTTCTATTTATCTATCTCATATCTATCTCAGATAGATGAGAGATAGATGAAAGATAGATAGATAGATATGAGAGATAGATAGATAGATGATATATAGATAGATAGATACATAAATAGATGGATATATAGATAGATATGAGATAGATAGAAAGATAGATAAATAGATGATAGATAGATATTAGATATGATATAGATAGATAGATAGATAGATAGATATGAGATAGATGGATAGATAAGAGATAGATAGATAGGAGATAGCTAGATTGATATTATATAGATAGATAGGATATAGAAAGATAGATAGATAGATAAAGAACAATATGATGCAGCACACCACAAGTTTGCAGAAAATGGTGGTTTATTCCATCATGGACATAGACTATGCACATGATGGAATAAACCACCATTTTCTGCAAACTTGTGGCGTGCTGCATCATATTGTTCTTTGTCTGGATTAAGGAACCAGTGGACCCAGGTTCCAAGTATGCGGGCACCCCAATTTCTCTCTAATTTCTGGATTTTGGCTGTGCCGTTTTTATTTGTTTTAGATAGATAGATAGAAAGAGATAGATAGATAGATACATAAATAGATGGATATATAGATTGATATGAGATAGATAGAAAGATAGATAAATAGATGATTCTATCTATCTATCTATCTATCTATCTATCTCATATCTATCTATATATCCATCTATTTATGTATCTATCTATCTTTCATCTATCTATCTCTCATATCTATCTATCTCTCATCTATCTCTCATCTATCTGAGATAGATATGAGATAGATAGATAGATAAATAGATAGGAGATAGATAGATGGATAGATAGATAGATGATTGATAGATAGATCAGTGTTTCCCAACCAGGGGGCCTCCAGCTGTTGCAAAACTACAACTCCCAGTATGCTCATAAAGACAAAGACATGCTGGGAGTTGTCGTTTTGGAATAACTAGAGACCCCCTGATTGGGATACACTGATCTATCTATCTCATATCGATCTATCTATCTCATATCTATCTATCATCTATCTATCTCATATCTATCTATTAATCTATATTATCTAAGTGTTTTATTCCCCCATGTATGTGTGACGTTTCGATAGCATCCCGCCATCTTTATCATACGTACAGTTGTACATTCTGTAGTCTCTGTGACATCATTGTGCTTCATAATAAACTGTGACATCACTGTGCTTCACAATAAACTGTGACATCACTGTGCTTCATAATAAACTGTGACATCACTGTGCTTCCTAATAAACTGACATCACTGTGCTTCACAATAAACTGTGACATCACTGTGCTTCATAATAGACTGTGACATCACTGTGCTTCATAATAAACTGTGACATCACTGTGCTTCACAATAAACTGTGACATCACTGTGCTTCATAATAAACTGTGACATCACTGTGCTTCACAATAAACTGTGACATCACTGTGCTTCACAATAAACTGTGACATCACTGTGCTTCATAATAAACTGTGACATCACTGTGCTTCACAATAAACTGTGACATCACTATGCTTCATAATAAACTGTGACATCACTGTGCTTCATAATAAACTGACATCCCTGTGCTTCATAATAAACTGTGACATCACTGTGCTTCACAATAAACTGTGACATCACTGTGCTTCATAATAAACTGTGACATCACTGTGCTTCATAATAAACTGTGACATCACTGTGCTTCATAATAAACTGTGACATCACTGTGCTTCATAATAAACTGACATCACTGTGCTTCATAATAAACTGTGACATCACTGTGCTTCATAATAAACTGTGACATCACTGTGCTTCATAATAAACTGTGACATCACTGTGCTTCATAATAAACTGTGACATCACTGTGCTTCACAATAAACTGTGACATCACTGTGCTTCATAATAAACTGTGACATCACTGTGCTTCATAATAAACTATGACATCACTGTGCTTCATAATAAACTGTGACATCACTGTGCTTCATAATAAACTGTGACATCACTGTGCTTCACAATAAACTGTGACATCACTGTGCTTCATAATAAACTGTGACATCACTGTGCTTCATAATAAACTGTGACATCACTGGGCTTCATAATAAACTGTGACATCACTGTGCTTCATAATAAACTGTGACATCCCTGTGCTTCACAATAAACTGTGACATCGCTGTGCTTCATAATAAACTGTGACATCACTGTGCTTCATAATAAACTGTGACATCACTGTGCTTCACAATAAACTGTGACATCACTGTGCTTCATAATAAACTGTGACATCACTGTGCTTCATAATAAACTGTGACATCCCTGTGCTTCATAATAAAATGTGACATCACTGTGCTTCATAATAAACTGTGACATCACTGTGCTTCATAATAAACTGTGACATCACTGTGCTTCACAATAAACTGTGACATCACTGTGCTTCACAATAAACTGTGACATCACTGTGCTTCATAATAAACTGTGACATCACTGTGCTTCATAATAAACTGTGACATCACTGTGCTTCATAATAAACTGTGACATCACTGTGCTTCATAATAAACTGTGACATCACTGTGCTTCATAATAAACTGACATCACTGTGCTTCATAATAAACTGTGACATCACTGTGCTTCACAATAAACTGTGACATCACTGTGCTTCATAATAAACTGTGACATCATTGTGCTTCATAATAAACTGTGACATCAATGTGCTTCATAATAAACTGTGACATCAATGTGCTTCATAATAAACTGTGACATCAATGTGCTTCATAATAAACTGTGACATCATTGTGCTTCACAATAAACTGACATCACTGTGCTTCATAATAAACTGTGACATCACTGTGCTTCATAATAAACTGTGACATCATTGTGCTTCATAATAAACTGTGACATCACTGTGCTTCATCCTGTAATTTGATGTCACTGTGTATAACAATCCTGTAGTGACATCACAGTTTATTATTCTTGAACGCTGACTTCACTGTGTATACCGTATAATGACATCACTGTATAGTTACCCTCTACTGTAACACTGCGTTTATTAACCCTGTAGTGGCAAAACTGTTTATTGTCCCTGTACAGAGACATTACTGTTTATATTAACTCTGAACTGTGATGTCACTGTATATATTAACTCTGAACTGTGATGTCACTGTGCATATTTACCCTGTATTGTCACTCGCAGTGCAAGGTAAATATGTACAGTGGCATTAGGGTATACAGGCTTAATATATACAGTGATGTCACAGTGCAGTGTAAGTATCAACAGTGATGTTGCAGTATAGAGATAACACACAGTGATGTTATAGTTCAGAGATAATATACACAGTGACGTCACAGTACAGGGATAATACACACAGTGATGTCACAGTACAGGGATAATACACACAGTGATGTCACAGTACAGGAATAATACACACAGTGATGTCACAGTACAGGGATAATACACACAGTGATGTCACAGTACAGGGATAATACACACAGTGATGTCACAGTACAGGGATAATACACAGTGATGTCACAGTACAGGGATAATATACACAGTGCTGTCACAGTACAGGGATAATATACACAGTGATTTCACAGTACAGGGATAATATACACAGTGATGTCACAGTACAGGGATAATACACAGTGATGTCACAGTACAGGGATAATACACAGTGATGTCACAGTACAGGGATAATACACACAGTGATGTCACAGTACAGGGATAATACACAGTGATGTCACAGTACAGGGATAATACATACAGTGATGTCAAAGTACAGGGATAATATACACAGTGATGTCACAGTACAGGGATAATACACACAGTGATGTCACAGTACAGGGATAATACACAGTGATGTCATAGTACAGGGATAATACACACAGTGATGTCAAAGTACAGGGATAATACATACAGTGATGTCACAGTACATGGATAATACACAGTGATGTCACAGTACAGGGATAAGACACACAGTGACGTCACAGTACAGGGATAATACACACAGTGATGTCACAGTACATGGATAATATACACAGTGATGTCACAGCACATGGATAATACACAGTGATGTCACAGTACAGGGATAATACACAGTGATGTCACAGTACAGGGATAATACACACTGTGATGTCACAGAGCAGTGTAAGTATCAACAGTGATGTTGCAGTATAGAGATAACACACAGTGATGTTATAGTTCAGAGATAATATACACAGTGATGTCACAGTACAGGGATAATACACACAGTGATGTCACAGTACAGGGATAATACACACAGTGATGTCACAGTACAGGAATAATATACACAGTGATGTCACAGTACAGGGATAATACACACAGTGATGTCACAATACAGGGATAATACACACAGTGATGTCACAGTACAGGGATAATACACACAGTGATGTCACAGTACAGGGATAATACACACAGTGATGTCACAGTACAGGGATAATACACAGTGATGTCACAGTACAGGGATAATATACACAGCGCTGTCACAGTACGGGGATAATACACAGTGATGTCACAGTACAGGGATAATACACAGTGATGTCACAGTACAGGGATAATACATACAGTGATGTCACAGTACAGGGATAATACACACAGTGATGTCACAGTACAGGGATAATACACACAGTGATGTCACAGTACACGGATAATACACAAAGTGATGTCACAGTGCAGGGATAATACACAGTGATGTCACAATACAGGGATAATACACACAGTGATGTCACAGTACAGGGATAATATACACAGTGATGTCACAGTACAGGGATAATTCATAAAGTAATGTCACAGTACAGGGATAATACACAGTGATGTCACAGTACAGAGATAATACATAAAGTGATGTCACAGTACAGGGATAATACACACAGTGATGTCATAGTACAGGGATAATACATAAAGTGATGTCACAGTACAGGGATAATACACAGTTCTGTCACAGTACAGGGATAATACACAGTGATGTCACAGTACAGGGATAATACACAGTGATGTCACAGTACAGGGATAATACATAAAGTGATGTCACAGTACAGGGATAATACACACAGTGATGTCACAGTACATGGATAATACACACAGTGATGTCACAGTACAGGAATAATATACACAGTGATGTCACAGTACAGGGATAATACACAGTAATGTCACAGTACAGGGATAATACACAGTGATGTCACAGTACAGGGATAATACACAGTGATGTCACAGTACAGGGATAATACACACAGTGATGTCACAGTACAGGGATAATACACAATGATGTCACAGTACAGGGATAATACACAGTGATGTCACAGTACAGGGATAATACATAAAGTGATGTCACAGTACAGAGATAATACACACAGTGATGTCACAGTACACGGATAATACACAAAGTGATGTCACAGTGCAGGGATAATACACAGTGATGTCACAGTACAGGGATAATACACACAGTGATGTCACAGTACAGGGATAATATACACAGTGATGTCACAGTACAGGGATAATACATAAAGTGCTGTCACAGTACAGGAATAATACACAGTGATGTCACAGTACAGAGATAATACATAAAGTGATGTCACAGTACAGGGATAATACATAAAGTGATGTCACAGTACAGGGATAATACATAAAGTGATGTCACAGTACAGGGATAATACACAAAGTGATGTCACAGTACAGGGATAATACACACAGTGATGTCACAGTACAGGGATAATACATAAAGTGATGTCACAGTACAGGGATAATATACACAGTGATGTCACAGTACAGGGATAATACACAAAGTGATGTCACAGTACAGGGATAATACACACAGTGATGTCACAGTACAGGGATAATACACAGTGATGTCACAGTACAGGGATAATATACACAGTGATGATGGTAGTGGATGAGATCTCAAGGACCGGGGAATAAAGGGTGTGAAGTGGATGGAATAAAAGATGATGCAGGGAGGTGAATGGATACAAAGTGATGGATGCGAATATAGATAGTGCAGCTTAGAGAATGACTCAAAGGATGTGTGATGCTTATTAGATGCAAGGCTGGTGATTAAGTATGGAAAGATAGAGAGGTATATGTATAGCAGGGACGTGCACACATAGGGGTAAAAGGGGGCTGGAGACCCTGCCCTTTTCCTCATCTGCCCCTCTAGTGCCCTCACAAAAGGAGCTGCAGACCCAGGGTGACAGGTGCAGTAAAAAGGATCTGTTGCTGGGGAGATTTGTATGGGGTTTAATGGAGGGTGCTGTGCCCTCCCTGCAGCAAGGGGGCGCCACTCACCCTGTCATTATCTGCCATTTTTCTGCTTCTCTCCACATGGAGGAGACAGGAGCAGCGGAGGCAGAGAGAAGCCCCGCCCACAGCATGTCCCGACCACAGACTTCAGTCTATGCAGCCCTTACTGTAAGTAACTATAAATATATATATGTGTGTGTGTGTGTGTGTGTATATATGTGAGTGATTGTATGTCAGTGTGTGTGTGTATATATGTGAGTGATTGTATGTCAGTGTGTGTGTATGTATATATGTGAGTGATTGTATGTCAGTGTATGTGTGTGTATATATGTGAGTGATTGTGTCAGTGTGTGTGTGTGTGTGTGTGTGTATATATGTGAGTGATTGTATGTCAGTGTGTGTGGATGTATATATGTGAGTGATTGTATGTCAGTGTGTGTATGTATATATGTGAGTGATTGTATGTCAGTGTGTGTATATGTATATATGTGAGTGATTGTATGTCAGTGTGTGTATATGTATATATGTGAGTGATTGTATGTCAGTGTGTATGTATATATGTGAGTGATTGTATGTCAGTGTGTGTATATGTATATATGTGAGTGATAGTATGTCAGTGTGTGTATGTATGTATGTATGTGAGTGATTGTATGTCAGTGTGTGTGTGTATATATGTGAGTGATTGTATGTCAGTGTGTGTATATGTATATATGTGAGTGATTGTATGTCAGTGTGTGTGTGTGTATATATGTGAGTGATTGTATGTCAGTGTGTATATGTATATATGTGAGTGATTGTATTTCAGTGTGTGTGTATGTATATATGTGAGTGATTGTATGTCAGTGTGTGTATATGTATATATGTGAGTGATTGTATGTCAGTGTGTGTGTGTATATATGTGAGTGATTGTATGTCAGTGTGTGTATATGTATATATGTGAGTGATTGTATGTCAGTGTGTGTATGTATATATGTGAGTGATTGTATGTCAGTGTGTGTATGTATGTATGTGAGTGATTGTATGTCAGTGTGTGTATGTATATATGTGAGTGATTGTATGTCAGTGTGTGTATGTATATATGTGAGTGATTGTATGTCAGTGTGTGTATATGTATATATGTGAGTGATAGTATGTCAGTGTGTGTATGTATGTATGTGAGTGATTGTATGTCAGTGTGTGTATGTATATATGTGAGTGATTGTATGTCAGTGTGTGTATATGTATATATGTGAGTGATTGTATGTCAGTGTGTGTATATGTATATATGTGAGTGATTGTATGTCAGTGTGTGTGTGTATATATGTGAGTGATTGTATGTCAGTGTGTATATGTATATATGTGAGTGATTGTATTTCAGTGTGTGTATGTATATATGTGAGTGATTGTATGTCAGTGTGTGTATATGTATATATGTGAGTGATTGTATGTCAGTGTGTGTGTGTATATATGTGAGTGATTGTATGTCAGTGTGTGTATATGTATATATGTGAGTGATTGTATGTCAGTGTGTGTATGTATATATGTGAGTGATTGTATGTCAGTGTGTGTATGTATATATGTGAGTGATTGTATGTCAGTGTGTGTATGTATATATGTGAGTGATTGTATGTCAGTGTGTATGTATATATGTGAGTGATTGTATGTCAGTGTGTGTATATGTATATATGTGAGTGATTGTATGTCAGTGTGTATGTATATATGTGAGTGATTGTATGTCAGTGTGTGTATGTATGTATGTGAGTGATTGTATGTCAGTGTGTGTATATGTATATATGTGAGTTATTGTATGTCAGTGTGTGTATGTATATATGTGAGTGATTGTGTCAGTGTGTGTGTATGTATATATGTGAGTGATTGTATATCAGTGTGTGTAGATATATATGTGAGTGATTGTATGTCAGTGTGTGTATATGTATATGTGTGAGTGATTGTATTTCAGTGTGTGTGTGTGTATGTATATATGTGAGTGATTGTATGTCAGTGTGTGTATGTATATATGTGAGTGATTGTATGTCAGTGTGTGTATGTATATATGTGAGTGATTGTATGTCAGTGTGTGTATGTATATATGTGAGTGATTGTATGTCAGTGTGTGTATGTATATATGTGAGTGATTGTATGTCAGTGTGTGTATATGTATATATGTGAGTGATAGTATGTCAGTGTGTGTATGTATGTATGTGAGTGATTGTATGTCAGTGTGTGTATGTATATATGTGAGTGATTGTATGTCAGTGTGTGTATATGTATATATGTGAGTGATTGTATGTCAGTGTGTGTATATGTATATATGTGAGTGATTGTATGTCAGTGTGTGTGTGTATATATGTGAGTGATTGTATGTCAGTGTGTATATGTATATATGTGAGTGATTGTATTTCAGTGTGTGTGTATGTATATATATGAGTGATTGTATGTCAGTGTGTGTATATGTATATATGTGAGTGATTGTATGTCAGTGTGTGTGTGTATATATGTGAGTGATTGTATGTCAGTGTGTGTATATGTATATATGTGAGTGATTGTATGTCAGTGTGTGTATGTATATATGTGAGTGATTGTATGTCAGTGTGTGTATGTATATATGTGAGTGATTGTATGTCAGTGTGTGTATGTATATATGTGAGTGATTGTATGTCAGTGTGTATGTATATATGTGAGTGATTGTATGTCAGTGTGTGTATATGTATATATGTGAGTGATTGTATGACAGTGTGTATGTATATATGTGACTGATTGTATGTCAGTGTGTGTATGTATGTATGTGAGTGATTGTATGTCAGTGTGTGTATATGTATATATGTGAGTTATTGTATGTCAGTGTGTGTATGTATATATGTGAGTGATTGTGTCAGTGTGTGTGTATGTATATATGTGAGTGATTGTATATCAGTGTGTGTAGATATATATGTGAGTGATTGTATGTCAGTGTGTGTATATGTATATGTGTGAGTGATTGTATTTCAGTGTGTGTGTGTGTATGTATATATGTGAGTGATTGTATGTCAGTGTGTGTATGTATATATGTGAGTGATTGTATGTCAGTGTGTGTATGTATATATGTGAGTGATTGTATGTCAGTGTGTGTATGTATATATGTGAGTGATTGTATGTCAGTGTGTGTATATGTATATATGTGAGTGATAGTATGTCAGTGTGTGTATGTATGTATGTGAGTGATTGTATGTCAGTGTGTGTATGTATATATGTGAGTGATTGTATGTCAGTGTGTGTATATGTATATATGTGAGTGATTGTATGTCAGTGTGTGTATATGTATATATGTGAGTGATTGTATGTCAGTGTGTGTGTGTATATATGTGAGTGATTGTATGTCAGTGTGTATATGTATATATGTGAGTGATTGTATTTCAGTGTGTGTGTATGTATATATGTGAGTGATTGTATGTCAGTGTGTGTATATGTATATATGTGAGTGGTTGTATGTCAGTGTGTGTGTGTATATATGTGAGTGATTGTTTGTCAGTGTGTGTATATGTATATATGTGAGTGATTGTATGTCAGTGTGTGTATGTATATATGTGAGTGATTGTATGTCAGTGTGTGTATGTATATATGTGAGTGATTGTATGTCAGTGTGTGTATGTATATATGTGAGTGATTGTATGTCAGTGTGTATGTATATATGTGAGTGATTGTATGTCAGTGTGTGTATGTATATATGTGAGTGATAGTATGTCAGTGTGTGTATGTATATATGTGAGTGATAGTATGTCAGTGTGTGTATGTATATATGTGAGTGATTGTATGTCAGTGTGTGTGGATGTATATATGTGAGTGATTGTATGTCAGTGTGTGTATGTATATATGTGAGTGATTGTATGTCAGTGTGTGTATATGTATATATGTGAGTGATTGTATGTCAGTGTGTGTATATGTATATATGTGAGTGATTGTATGTCAGTGTGTGTATGTATGTATGTGAGTGATTGTATGTCAGTGTGTGTATGTATATATGTGAGTGATTGTATGTCAGTGTGTGTATATGTATATATGTGAGTGATAGTATGTCAGTGTGTGTGTGTATGTATGTATGTGAGTGATTGTATGTCAGTGTGTGTGTGTATATATGTGAGTGATTGTATGTCAGTGTGTGTATATGTATATATGTGAGTGATTGTATGTCAGTGTGTGTGTGTATATATGTGAGTGATTGTATGTCAGTGTGTATATGTATATATGTGAGTGATTGTATTTCAGTGTGTGTGTATGTATATATGTGAGTGATTGTATGTCAGTGTGTGTATATGTATATATGTGAGTGATTGTATGTCAGTGTGTGTGTGTATATATGTGAGTGATTGTATGTCAGTGTGTGTATATGTATATATGTGAGTGATTGTATGTCAGTGTGTGTATGTATATATGTGAGTGATTGTATGTCAGTGTGTGTATGTATATATGTGAGTGATTGTATGTCAGTGTGTGTATGTATATATGTGAGTGATTGTATGTCAGTGTGTATGTATATATGTGAGTGATTGTATGTCAGTGTGTGTATGTATATATGTGAGTGATAGTATGTCAGTGTGTGTATGTATATATGTGAGTGATAGTATGTCAGTGTGTGTATGTATATATGTGAGTGATTGTATGTCAGTGTGTGTGGATGTATATATGTGAGTGATTGTATGTCAGTGTGTGGATGTATATATGTGAGTGATTGTATGTCAGTGTGTGTATATGTATATATGTGAGTGATTGTATGTCAGTGTGTGTATATGTATATATGTGAGTGATTGTATGTCAGTGTGTATGTATATATGTGAGTGATTGTATGTCAGTGTGTGTATATGTATATATGTGAGTGATAGTATGTCAGTGTGTGTATGTATGTATGTGAGTGATTGTATGTCAGTGTGTGTGTGTATATATGTGAGTGATTGTATGTCAGTGTGTGTATATGTATATATGTGAGTGATTGTATGTCAGTGTGTGTGTGTATATATGTGAGTGATTGTATGTCAGTGTGTATATGTATATATGTGAGTGATTGTATTTCAGTGTGTGTGTATGTATATATGTGAGTGATTGTATGTCAGTGTGTGTATATGTATATATGTGAGTGATTGTATGTCAGTGTGTGTGTGTATATATGTGAGTGATTGTATGTCAGTGTGTGTATATGTATATATGTGAGTGATTGTATGTCAGTGTGTGTATGTATATATGTGAGTGATTGTATGTCAGTGTGTGTATGTATGTATGTGAGTGATTGTATGTCAGTGTGTGTATGTATATATGTGAGTGATTGTATGTCAGTGTGTGTATGTATATATGTGAGTGATTGTATGTCAGTGTGTATGTATATATGTGAGTGATTGTATGTCAGTGTGTGTATGTATGTATGTGAGTGATTGTATGTCAGTGTGTGTATATGTATATATGTGAGTTATTGTATGTCAGTGTGTGTATGTATATATGTGAGTGATTGTGTTAGTGTGTGTGTATGTATATATGTGAGTGATTGTATGTCAGTGTGTGTAGATATATATGTGAGTGATTGTATGTCAGTGTGTGTATATGTATATGTGTGAGTGATTGTATGTCAGTGTGTGTGTGTGTATGTATATATGTGAGTGATTGTATGTCAGTGTGTGTATATGTATATATGTGAGTGATTGTATGTCAGTGTGTATGTATATATGTGAGTGATTGTATGTCAGTGTGTGTATATGTATGTATGTGAGTGATTGTATGTCAGTGTGTGTGTATGTATGTGAGTGATTGTATGTCAGTGTGTGTATATGTATGTATGTGAGTGATTGTATGTCAGTGTGTGTATATATATGTGAGTGATTGTATGTCAGTGTGTATATGTATATATGTGAGTGATTGTATGTCAGTTTGTGTATATGTATATATGTGAGTGATTGTATGTCAGTGTGTGTATGTATATATGTGAGTGATTGTATGTCAGTGTGTGTATGTATATATGTGAGTGATTGTATGTCAGTGTGTGTATGTATATATGTGAGTGATTGTATGTCAGTGTGTGTATATGTAGATATGTGAGTGATTGTCAGTGTGTGTGTATATATGTGAGTGATTGTATGTCAGTGTGTGTATATGTATATATGTGAGTGATTGTATGTCAGTGTGTGTATATGTATATATGTGAGTGATTGTATGTCAGTGTGTGTATATGTATATATGTGAGTGATTGTATGTCAGTGTGTGTATGTATATATGTGAGTGATTGTATGTCAGTGTGTGTATGTATATATGTGAGTGATTGTATGTCAGTGTGTGTATATGTATATATGTGAGTGATTGTATATCAGTGTGTGTGTGTATATATGTGAGTGATTGTATGTCAGTGTGTGTGTGTATATATGTGAGTGATAGTATGTCAGTGTGTGTATGTATATATGTGAGTGATTGTATGTCAGTGTGTGTGTATATGTATATATGTGAGTGATTGTATGTCAGTGTGTGTGTGTATATATGTGAGTGATTGTATGTCAGTGTGTGTATATGTATATATGTGAGTGATTGTATGTCAGTGTGTGTATGTATATATGTGAGTGATTGTATGTCAGTGTGTGTGTATATATGTGAGTGATAGTATGTCAGTGTGTGTATGTATATATATACAGGGGCGGACATATCGCCTGTGCAGCCGGTTCAGCTGCACAGGGGCCCAGCGTGGGAGGGGGCCCGCCCTCACACGCTGGGCCGGTCCTACCATCGGACCCAGTGGACAGGGCCGCCATCAGGGGGTAAACCCATACACTTGTATGGGGCCCGGAGCTTCAGGGAGGCCCGGACGTCCCTGTACTTTTTTTTTCCCCGGCTAGTCAGTGAGTGACTGCGACTGTCACTCACTGATTCCTGGCTGGGTACCCGTCGGAACTATGACCGGGCCTCATAGTCCGGGGGGCCCGCAGGACTATGAGGCCCGCTCTTTCTAGGGCGCGGGCCCCTTAAGAAGTACGGCAGGGCCGGACAGGCCAGGGGCTGATGGGAGTCGACGTGCCCCGCGCAGGCACGCACGTCTACTCCAGTCACCTGACCTGTCCCGGCGCGATCTCCAGTCCAGCAGCCTCCCACGGATCCTCCCCGTGCAGTGGAACAGGAGTGTGACAGGAGCAGCAGCTGCAACGAACCCCGGCAGGGTAAGTTAACCGGGGGGGGGGGGGGGGGGGGTTTGGATGGGGGCTATGTTGTTTGCAGACTACAATGGTGATGAGAGGTGCAGGGGAACAGGTGCTTGGGGTGTTATAGGGGTGATGAGAGGGGGGGGGGTTATGGGGGTAATGAGAAGTGCAGGGGGTGTTATAGGGGGATGAGAGGTGCAGGGGGGTGTTATGGGGGGATGAAAGGTGCATGTGGAGGTTATGGGGGTGATGAGAGGTGCAGGGGGGTGTTATGGGGGTAATGAGAGGTGCAGGGGGGTGTTATGGGGGGGGTGAGAGGTGCAGGGGGTGTTATGGGGGGATGAAAGGTGCATGGGGAGGTTATGGGGGTGATGAGAGGTGCAGGGGGGTTATGGGGGTGATGAGAGGTGCAGGGGGGTTATGGGGGTGATGAGAGATGCAGGGGGTGTTATGGGAGTGATGAGAGATGCAGGGGGGTGTTATGGGAGTGATGAGAGATGCAGGGGGTGTTATGGGAGTGATGAGAGATGCAGGGGGTGTTATGGGAGTGATGAGAGATGCAGGGGGTGTTATGGGGGTGATGAGAGGGGGGGGGTGTTATGGGGTGATGAGAGGTGCAGGGGGGGTTATGGGGGTGAAGAGAGGTGCAGGGGGGTGTTATGGGGGTGGTGAGAGATGCAGGGGGCATTATAATAGTGATGAGGAGAGGTGCGGGGGTTATAGTAGTGATGAGGAGAGGTGCGGGGGTTATAGTAGTGATGAGGAGAGGTGTGTGGGGGGGTTATAGTAGTGATGAGGAGAGGTGTGTGGGGGGTTATAGTAGTGATGAGGAGAGGTGTGTGGGGGGGTTATAGTAGTGATGAGGAGAGGTGTGTGGGGGGGTTATAGTAGTGATGAGGAGAGGTGCGGGGGGGGGTTATAGTAGTGATGAGGAGAGGTGCGGGGGGGTTATAGTAGTGATGAGGAGAGGTGCGGGGGTGGTTATAGTAGTGTTGAGGAGAGGTTTGGCAGGGGTTATGGGGGTGATGAGGACACAGAGGATAAGAGGTATTATATTTAGTGGGTATAGTGTGTGGCAGGATTATATTTAGTGGGTACAGTGTATAGCAGTATTATATTCAGGGTACAGTGTGTGGCAGGATTATATTCAGGGTACAGTGTGTGGCAGTATTATATTTAGTGGGTACAGTGTATAGCAGTATTTTATTCAGGGTACAGTGTGGGGCAGTATTTTATTTAGGTTACACTTTCTGGCAAGGTTATAATGATTATTGTCTTCATGCAGAGGATGAGGATCTGCTGACAGTGAGGAGCCAATGATGTCCGGATGTCAGACTCTGCAGAGAAGATGGAGCTGGGGGAAGACCTGGTCTCTGGACGAGATGAAGAAGAAAAGAAGACGTCACTCAGGTCACTGACATCATTGTGTGTTCTTATGACTGTCCCATCAGAGCTGTAGTCACTTGTAAGTTCTGCAGTGATGATGGGTAAAACTGTGTCTCTTCAGCTGTTACAAAACTACAACTCCCATTGCCTGAGGCTCTCCAGACATGATGGGAGTTTTAGCTTTCCAACAGCTGGAGAACCACTTCAACCGAGGTGATCGGTGGGGGTCTCAGGCCTTGAGTTGTGTAAGGGGCCCCGAAATTTCTGATGGCAGCCCTGCCAGTGCACATATGACAGGGAAACCAGTCTTGCCCAGTCACTAAACTGCTACTTACATCTGCCCATGGGGACTTCCTGGCTGAGGTGCGTGCGGTGAGTGACGTCATCGCAAGCACCTGGACGCTGACGTCCAGCGCAGAGCGTGCGATGATGTCACTTATAGCACGCACCTCTGCCAGGAAGTCCCCATGGGCAAATGTAAGTAGTGCAGGCCAGGTAAGAGTGTGTGGGTGAGTGAGAGTGTGTGTGTGTTTGTTTGTTAGGGTTATGCTATGCTACCTAATGTGGGGAATCTATGCTACCTAATGTGGGGAATATATGCTATGCTACCTAATGTGGGGAAATTATGCAATGCTACCTAATGTGGGGAATATATGCTATGCTACCTAATGTGGGGAATCTATGCTACCTAATGTGGGGAATATATGCTATGCTACCTAATGTGGGGAATCTTTGCTACACTACCTAATGTGGGGAATATATGCTACGCTACCTAATGTGGGGAATCTATGCCATGCTACCTAATGTGGGGAATATATGCTATGCTACGCTACCTAATGTGGGGCTACGCTACCTAATGTAGGGAATCTATGCTACGCTACCTAATGTGGGGAATATATGCTGCGCTACCTAATGTGGGGAATATATGCTACGCTACCTAATGTGGGGAAATTATGCTACGTTACCTAATGTGGGGAAACTATGCAATGCTACCTAATGTGGGGAATATATGCTACATAATGTGGGGAAACTATGCTACCTAATGTGGGGAATCTATGCTACCTAATGTGGGGGAACTGCTGCTTATCTAATGCAAATTAATGTGAGTTGCAGTGCAATTTTATGGCATATTACTTTTTTTTTTTTGGGGGGGGGCCCAGGCACATTCTTTGCACAGGGGCCCTCTGTTGTCTGTGTCCGCCCCTGGGGGTTCGTTGCAGCTGCTGCTCCTGTCACACTCCTGTTCCACTGCACGGGGAGGATCCGTGGGAGGCTGCTGGACTGGAGATCGCGCCGGGACAGGTCAGGTGACTGGAGTAGACGTGCGTGCCTGCGCGGGGCACGTCGACTCCCATCAGCCCCTGGCCTGTCCGGCCCTGCCGTACTTCTTAAGGGGCCCGCGCCCTAGAAAGAGCGGGCCTCATAGTCCTGCGGGCCCCCCGGACTATGAGGCCCGGTCATAGTTCCGACGGGTACCCAGCCAGGAATCAGTGAGTGACAGTCGCAGTCACTCACTGACTAGCCGGGGAAAAAAAAAGTACAGGGACGTCCGGGCCTCCCTGAAGCTCCGGGCCCCATACAAGTGTATGGGTTTACCCCCTGATGGCGGCCCTGTCCACTGGGTCCGATGGTAGGACCGGCCCAGCGTGTGAGGGGGCGGGCCCCCTCCCACGCTGGGCCCCTGTGCAGCTGAACCGGCTGCACAGGCGATATGTCTGCCCCTGCGAACCCCGGCAGGGTAAGTTAACCGGGGGGGGGGGGGGGGGGGGGTTTGGATGGGGGCTATGTTGTTTGCAGACTACAATGGTGATGAGAGGTGCAGGGGAACAGGTGCTTGGGGTGTTATAGGGGTGATGAGAGGGGGGGGGGGGTTATGGGGGTAATGAGAAGTGCAGGGGGTGTTATAGGGGGATGAGAGGTGCAGGGGGGTGTTATGGGGGGATAAAAGGTGCATGTGGAGGTTATGGGGGTGATGAGAGGTGCAGGGGGGTGTTATGGGGGTAATGAGAGGTGCAGGGGGGTGTTATGGGGGGGGTGAGAGGTGCAGGGGGTGTTATGGGGGGATGAAAGGTGCATGGGGAGGTTATGGGGGTGATGAGAGGTGCAGGGGGGTTATGGGGGTGATGAGAGGTGCAGGGGGGTTATGGGGGTGATGAGAGATGCAGGGGGTGTTATGGGAGTGATGAGAGATGCAGGGGGGTGTTATGGGAGTGATGAGAGATGCAGGGGGTGTTATGGGAGTGATGAGAGATGCAGGGGGTGTTATGGGAGTGATGAGAGATGCAGGGGGTGTTATGGGGGTGATGAGAGGGGGGGGTGTTATGGGGTGATGAGAGGTGCAGGGGGGGTTATGGGGGTGAAGAGAGGTGCAGGGGGGTGTTATGGGGGTGGTGAGAGATGCAGGGGGCATTATAATAGTGATGAGGAGAGGTGCGGGGGTTATAGTAGTGATGAGGAGAGGTGCGGGGGTTATAGTAGTGATGAGGAGAGGTGTGTGGGGGGGTTATAGTAGTGATGAGGAGAGGTGTGTGGGGGGTTATAGTAGTGATGAGGAGAGGTGTGTGGGGGGGTTATAGTAGTGATGAGGAGAGGTGTGTGGGGGGGTTATAGTAGTGATGAGGAGAGGTGCGGGGGGGGGTTATAGTAGTGATGAGGAGAGGTGCGGGGGGGTTATAGTAGTGATGAGGAGAGGTGCGGGGGTGGTTATAGTAGTGTTGAGGAGAGGTTTGGCAGGGGTTATGGGGGTGATGAGGACACAGAGGATAAGAGGTATTATATTTAGTGGGTATAGTGTGTGGCAGGATTATATTTAGTGGGTACAGTGTATAGCAGTATTATATTCAGGGTACAGTGTGTGGCAGGATTATATTCAGGGTACAGTGTGTGGCAGTATTATATTTAGTGGGTACAGTGTATAGCAGTATTTTATTCAGGGTACAGTGTGGGGCAGTATTTTATTTAGGTTACACTTTCTGGCAAGGTTATAATGATTATTGTCTTCATGCAGAGGATGAGGATCTGCTGACAGTGAGGAGCCAATGATGTCCGGATGTCAGACTCTGCAGAGAAGATGGAGCTGGGGGAAGACCTGGTCTCTGGACGAGATGAAGAAGAAAAGAAGACGTCACTCAGGTCACTGACATCATTGTGTGTTCTTATGACTGTCCCATCAGAGCTGTAGTCACTTGTAAGTTCTGCAGTGATGATGGGTAAAACTGTGTCTCTTCAGCTGTTACAAAACTACAACTCCCATTGCCTGAGGCTCTCCAGACATGATGGGAGTTTTAGCTTTCCAACAGCTGGAGAACCACTTCAACCGAGGTGATCGGTGGGGGTCTCAGGCCTTGAGTTGTGTAAGGGGCCCCGAAATTTCTGATGGCAGCCCTGCCAGTGCACATATGACAGGGAAACCAGTCTTGCCCAGTCACTAAACTGCTACTTACATCTGCCCATGGGGACTTCCTGGCTGAGGTGCGTGCGGTGAGTGACGTCATCGCAAGCACCTGGACGCTGACGTCCAGCGCAGAGCGTGCGATGATGTCACTTATAGCACGCACCTCTGCCAGGAAGTCCCCATGGGCAAATGTAAGTAGTGCAGGCCAGGTAAGAGTGTGTGGGTGAGTGAGAGTGTGTGTGTGTTTGTTTGTTGGGGTTATGCTATGCTACCTAATGTGGGGAATCTATGCTACCTAATGTGGGGAATATATGCTATGCTACCTAATGTGGGGAAATTATGCAATGCTACCTAATGTGGGGAATATATGCTATGCTACCTAATGTGGGGAATCTATGCTACCTAATGTGGGGAATATATGCTATGCTACCTAATGTGGGGAATCTTTGCTACACTACCTAATGTGGGGAATATATGCTACGCTACCTAATGTGGGGAATCTATGCCATGCTACCTAATGTGGGGAATATATGCTATGCTACGCTACCTAATGTGGGGCTACGCTACCTAATGTAGGGAATCTATGCTACGCTACCTAATGTGGGGAATATATGCTGCGCTACCTAATGTGGGGAATATATGCTACGCTACCTAATGTGGGGAAATTATGCTACGTTACCTAATGTGGGGAAACTATGCAATGCTACCTAATGTGGGGAATATATGCTACATAATGTGGGGAAACTATGCTACCTAATGTGGGGAATCTATGCTACCTAATGTGGGGGAACTGCTGCTTATCTAATGCAAATTAATGTGAGTTGCAGTGCAATTTTATGGCATATTACTTTTTTTTTTTTGGGGGGGGGCCCAGGCACATTCTTTGCACAGGGGCCCTCTGTTGTCTGTGTCCGCCCCTGTATATATATATATATATGTGTGTGTGTCTATCTCTATGTATGTGCAGAGAGCGATGGCTGGGGCCTTAGTGTAAGTGACTGTGTATTTATGTGAGTGATTGTATATCAGTGTGTATATGTATATATGTGAGTGATTGTATGTCAGTGTGTGTGTGTATATATGTGAGTGATTGTATGTCAGTGTGTGTGTGTATATATGTGAGTGATTGTATGTCAGTGTGTGTATATGTATATATGTGAGTGATTGTATGTCAGTGTGTGTATATGTATATATGTGAGTGATAGTATGTCAGTGTGTATATGTATATATGTGAGTGATTATATTTCAGTGTGTGTGTATGTATATATGTGAGTGATTGTATGTCAGTGTGTGTATATGTATATATGTGAGTGATTGTATGTCAGTGTGTGTGTGTATATATGTGAGTGATTGTATGTCAGTGTGTGTATATGTATATATGTGAGTGATTGCATGTCAGTGTGTGTATGTATATATGTGAGTGATTGTATGTCAGTGTTTTATATGTATATATGTGAGTGATTGTATGTCAGTGTGTGTATATGTATATATGTGAGTGATTGTATGTCAGTGTGTATGTATATATGTGAGTGATTGTATGTCAGTGTGTGTATTTATATATGTGAGTGATTGTATGTCAGTGTGTGTATGTATGTATGTGAGTGATTGTATGTCAGTGTGTGTATGTATATATGTGAGTGATTGTATGTCAGTGTGTATGTATATATGTGAGTGATTGTATGTCAGTGTGTGTATGTATGTATGTGAGTGATTGTATGTCAGTGTGTGTATATGTATATATGTGAGTTATTGTATGTCAGTTTGTGTATGTATATATGTGAGTGATTGTGTCAGTGTGTGTGTATGTATATATGTGAGTGATTGTATGTCAGTGTGTGTAGATATATATGTGAGTGATTGTATGTCAGTGTGTGTATATGTATATATGTGAGTGATTGTATGTCAGTGTGTGTGTATATATGTGAGTGATTGTGTCAGTGTGTGTGTATGTATATATGTGAGTGATTGTATGTCAGTGTGTGTATGTATGTATGTGAGTGATTGTATGTCAGTGTGTGTATATGTATATGTGTGAGTGATTGTATGTCAGTGTGTGTGTGTATGTATATATGTGAGTGATTGTATGTCAGTGTGTGTATATGTATATATGTGAGTGATTGTATGTCAGTGTGTATGTATATATGTGAGTGATTGTATGTCAGTGTGTGTATATGTATATATGTGAGTGATTGTATGTCAGTGTGTGTGTATGTATGTATGTGAGTGATTGTATGTCAGTGTGTGTATATGTATGTATGTGAGTGATTGTATGTCAGTGTGTGTATATATATGTGAGTGATTGTATGTCAGTGTGTATATGTATATATGTGAGTGATTGTTAGTGTTGAGCGGCATAGGCCATATTCGAATTCGCGAATATTCGCGAATATATGGACGAATATTCGTCATATATTCGCGAATATTCGCATATTCGTTATGTCCTAGTTTTATTTTCGCATATGCGAATATTCGTGTATGCGAAAATTCGCGAATGCGAAAATTAACATAAGTGAATATTGGCATATGCAAATTAACACGTGCGAAAATTCGCATATGCGAAAATTAGATATGCTAATTTTCGCATATGCGAATTTTCGCACGCCAGTCTCACATAGTAGTATTACAGTCTTCTTTACACCACACAAGCTGGAAGCAGAGAGGGATGATCACTGTGATGTGTACTGTGAAGAAAAAAAAAAAAAAAAAAAAAAAAACAATATTCGTAATTACGAATATATAGCGCTATATTCGCGAAATTCGCGAATTCGCGAATATGCGATATTCGCGAATAATATTCGAATTGCGAATATTCGCGAGCAACACTAGTGATTGTATGTCAGTTTGTGTATATGTATA